>NC_136068.1:6516288-7116288 GCF_964261635.1 Lissotriton helveticus
AGAGACACCAACCACGGACACCGCACATGACCCTTACCCAGAGAGACCAACCACGGAGCCCACACATGACCCTTACCCAGAGAGATCAACCACAGACACCACACATGACCCTTACCCAGAGAGACCAACCACAGACACCGCACATGACCCTTACCCAGAGAGACCAACCACAGAGCCGCACATGACCCTTACCCAGAGAGACCAACCACGGAGCCCGCACATGACCCTTACCCAGAGAGACCAACCACGGAGCCCACACATGACCCTTACCCAGAGACCAACCACGGACACCGCAAATGACCCTTACCCAGAGACCAACCACGGACACCGCACATGACCCTTACCCAGAGACCAACCACGGACACCGCACATGACCCTTACCCAGAGAGACCAACCACGGAGCCCGCAGATGACCCTTACCCAGAGAGACCAACCACGGAGCCCGGACATGACCCTTACCCAGAGAGACCAACCACGGAGCCCGCAGATGACCCTTACCCAGAGAGACCAACCACGGAGCCCACACATGACCCTTACCCAGATAGACCAACCACGGAGCCGCACATGACCCTTACCCAGAGGGACCAACCACGGACACCGCACATGACCCTTACCCAGAGAGACCAACCACGGAGCCCACACATGACCCTTATCCAGAGACCAACCACAGAGCCCGGACATGACCCTTACCCAGAGACCAACCACGGAGCCCGCACATGACCCTTACCCAGAGAGACCAACCACGGACACCGCACATGACCCTTACCCAGAGAGACCAACCACGGACACCGCACATGACCCTTACCCAGAGACCAACCACGGAGCCCACACATGACCCTTACCCAGAGAGACCAACCACGGACACCGCACATGACCCTTACCCAGAGAGACCAACCACGGACACCGCACATGACCCTTACCCAGAGAGACCAACCACGGAGCCCGCACATGACCCTTACCCAGAGAGACCAACCACGGAGCCCGCACATGACCCTTACCCAGAGAGACCAACCACGGAGCCCGCACATGACCCTTACCCAGAGAGACCAACCACGGAGCCCGCACATGACCCTTACCCAGAGAGACCAACCACGGAGCCCGCACATGACCCTTACCCAGAGAGACCAACCACGGAGCCCGCACATGACCCTTACCCAGAGAGACCAACCACAGACACCGCACATGACCCTTACCCAGAGAGACCAACCACGGAGCCACACATGACCCTTACCCAGAGACCAACCACGGACACCGCACATGACCCTTACCCAGAGAGACCAACCACGGAGCCCACACATGACCCTTACCCAGAGAGACCAACCACAGACACCGCACATGACCCTTACCCAGAGAGACCAACCACGGAGCCCACACATGACCCTTACCCGGAGAGACCAACCACAGAGCCCACACATGACCCTTACCCAGAGAGACCAACCACGGACACCGCACATGACCCTTACCCAGAGAGACCAACCACGGAGCCCACACATGACCCTTACCCAGAGAGACCAACCACGGAGCCCGCACATGACCCTTACCCAGAGAGACCAACCACGGAGCCCGCAGATGACCCTTACCCAGAGAGACCAACCACGGACACCGCACATGACCCTTACCCAGAGACCAACCACGGAGCCCGCACATGACCCTTACCCAGAGAGACCAACCACAGACACCGCACATGACCCTTACCCAGAGAGACTAACCACGGAGCCCACACATGACCCTTACCCAGAGAGACCAACCACGGAGCCCACACATGACCCTTACCCAGAGACCAACCATGGACCCCACACATGACCCTTACCCAGAGACCAACCACGGACCCCACACATGACCCTTACCCAGAGAGACCAACCACTGAGCCCACACATGACCCTTACCCAGAGAGACCAACCACAGAGCCCGCACATGACCCTTACCCAGAGAGACCAACCACGGAGCCCACACATGACCCTTACCCAGAGAGACCAACCACGGACACCACACATGACCCTTACCCAGAGAGACCAACCACAGACACCGCACATGACCCTAACCCAGAGAGACCAACCACGGAGCCCACACATGACCCTTACCCTAAGAGACCAACCACGGAGCCGGCACATGACCCTTACCCAGAGACCAACCACGGCGCCCGCACATGACCCTTACCCAGAGACCAACCACGGAGCCCACACATGACCCTTACCCAGAGAGACCAACCATGGAGCCCGCACATGACCCTTACCCAGAGACCAACCACGGAGCCCACACATGACCCTTACCCAGAGAGACTAACCACGGAGCCCACACATGACCCTTACCCAGAGAGACCAACCACGGAGCCCACACATGACCCTTACCCAGAGAGACCAACCACGGACACCGCACATGACCCTTACCCAGAGACCTCAACCACGGACACCGCACATGACCCTTACCCAGAGACCAACCATGGAGCCGCACATGACCCTTACCCAGAGAGACCAACCACGGAGCCCGCACATGACCCTTACCCAGAGAGACCAACCACGGAGCCGCACATGACCCATACCCAGAGAGACCAACCACTGAGCCCACACATGACCCTTACCCAGAGAGACCAACCACGGAGCCGCACATGACCCTTACCCAGAGAGACCAACCACGGAGCCCACACATGACCCTTACCCAGAGAGACCAACCACGGACACCGCACATGACCCTTACCCAGAGACCAACCACGGAGCCCACACATGACCCTTACCCAGAGAGACCAACCACGGAGCCCACACATGACCCTTACCCAGAGACCAACCACGGACACCACACATGACCCTTACCCAAAGAGACCAACCACGGAGCCCGCACATGACCCTTACCCAGAGACCAACCACAGAGCCCACACATGACCCTTACCCAGAGACCAACCACAGAGCCCACACATGACCCTTACCCAGAGAGACCAACCACGGACACCGCACATGACCCTTACCCAGAGAGACCAACCACGGAGCCGCACATGACCCTTACCCAGAGAGACCAACCACGGAGCCGCACATGACCCTTACCCAGAGAGACCAACCACGGAGCCCACACATGACCCTTACCCAGAGACCAACCACGGAGCCCACACATGACCCTTACCCAGAGAGACTAACCACGGAGCCCACACATGACCCTTACCCAGAGAGACCAACCACAGACACCGCACATGACCCTTACCCAGAGAGACCAACCACGGACACCACACATGACCCTTACCCAGAGACCAACCACGGAGCCCACACATGACCCTTACCCAGAGAGACTAACCACGGAGCCCACACATGACCCTTACCCAGAGAGACCAACCACGGACACCGCACATGACCCTTACCCAGAGAGACCAACCACGGACACCGCACATGACCCTTACCCAGAGAGACCAACCACGGACACCGCACATGACCCTTACCCAGAGAGACCAACCACGGACACCGCACATGACCCTTACCCAGAGAGACCAACCACGGAGCCCACACATGACCCTTACCCAGAGACCAACCACAGACACCGCACATGACCCTTACCCAGAGAGACCAACCACGGAGCCCACACATGACCCTTACCCAGAGACCAACCACGGACACCGCACATGACCCTTACCCAGAGAGACCAACCACGGAGCCCACACATGACCCTTACCCAGAGAGACCAACCACGAACACCGCACATGACCCTTACCCAGAGAGACCAACCACGGAGCCCACACATGACCCTTACCCAGAGAGACCAACCACGGACACCGCACATGACCCTTACCCAGAGAGACCAACCACGGAGCCCGCACATGACCCTTACCCAGAGAGACCAACCACAGAGCCCACACATGACCCTTACCCAGAGAGACCAACCACGGAGCCCGCACATGACCCTTACCCAGAGACCAACCACGGAGCCCGCACATGACCCTTATCCAGAGACCAACCACGGGGCCCGCACATGACCCTTACCCAGAGAGACCAACCACGGAGCCCGCACATGACCCTTACCCAGAGAGACCAACCACGGAGCCCGCACATGACCCTTACCCAGAGAGACCAACCATGGAGCCCACACATGACCCTTACCCAGAGACACCAACCACGGACACCGCACATGACCCTTACCCAGAGAGACCAACCACGGAGCCCACACATGACCCTTACCCAGAGAGACCAACCACGGAGCCCGCACGTGACCCTTACCCAGAGACCAACCACGGACACCGCCCATGACCCTTACCCAGAGAGACCAACCACGGACACCACACATGACCCTTACCCTGAGACCAACCACGGAGCCCGCACATGACCCTTACCCAGAGACCAACCACGGAGCCCACACATGACCCTTACCCAGAGAGACCAACCACGGACCCCGCACATGACCCTTACACAGAGAGACCAACCACGGAGCCCACACATGACCTTTACCCAGAGAGACCAACCACGGACACCGCACATGACCCTTACCCAGAGAGACCAACCACGGAGCCGCACATGACCCTTACCCAGAGAGACTAACCACGGAGACCGCACATGACCCTTACCCAGAGAGACCAACCACGGAGCCCGCACATGACCCTTACCCAGAGACCAACCACGGAGCCCGCACATGACCCTTACCCAGAGAGACCAACCACGGAGCCCGCACATGACCCTTACCCAGAGAGACCAACCACGGAGCCCGCACATGACCCTTACCCAGAGAGACCAACCACGGACACCGCACATGAACCTTACCCAGAGAGACCAACCACGGACACCGCACATGACCCTTACCCAGAGAGACCAACCACGGAGCCTGCACGTGACCCTTACCCAGAGAGACCAACCACGGAGCCTGCACGTGACCCTTACCCAGAGAGACCAACCACAGACACCGCACTTGACCCTTACCCAGAGAGACCAACCACGGAGCCCACACATGACCCTTACCCAGAGAGACCAACCACGGAGCCCACACATGACCCTTACCCAGAGAGACCAACCACGGAGCCCACACATGACCCTTACCCAGAGAGACCAACCACTGAGCCCACACATGACCCTTACCCAGAGAGACCAACCACAGAGCCCGCACATGACCCTTACCCAGAGAGACCAACCACGGAGCCCACACATGACCCTTACCCAGAGAGACCAACCACGGACACCACACATGACCCTTACCCAGAGAGACCAACCACAGACACCGCACATGACCCTAACCCAGAGAGACCAACCACGGAGCCCACACATGACCCTTACCCTAAGAGACCAACCACGGAGCCGGCACATGACCCTTACCCAGAGACCAACCACGGCGCCCGCACATGACCCTTACCCAGAGACCAACCACGGAGCCCACACATGACCCTTACCCAGAGAGACCAACCATGGAGCCCGCACATGACCCTTACCCAGAGACCAACCACGGAGCCCACACATGACCCTTACCCAGAGAGACTAACCACGGAGCCCACACATGACCCTTACCCAGAGAGACCAACCACGGAGCCCACACATGACCCTTACCCAGAGAGACCAACCACGGACACCGCACATGACCCTTACCCAGAGACCTCAACCACGGACACCGCACATGACCCTTACCCAGAGACCAACCATGGAGCCGCACATGACCCTTACCCAGAGAGACCAACCACGGAGCCCGCACATGACCCTTACCCAGAGAGACCAACCACGGAGCCGCACATGACCCATACCCAGAGAGACCAACCACTGAGCCCACACATGACCCTTACCCAGAGAGACCAACCACGGAGCCGCACATGACCCTTACCCAGAGAGACCAACCACGGAGCCCACACATGACCCTTACCCAGAGAGACCAACCACGGACACCGCACATGACCCTTACCCAGAGACCAACCACGGAGCCCACACATGACCCTTACCCAGAGAGACCAACCACGGAGCCCACACATGACCCTTACCCAGAGACCAACCACGGACACCACACATGACCCTTACCCAAAGAGACCAACCACGGAGCCCGCACATGACCCTTACCCAGAGACCAACCACAGAGCCCACACATGACCCTTACCCAGAGACCAACCACAGAGCCCACACATGACCCTTACCCAGAGAGACCAACCACGGACACCGCACATGACCCTTACCCAGAGAGACCAACCACGGAGCCGCACATGACCCTTACCCAGAGAGACCAACCACGGAGCCGCACATGACCCTTACCCAGAGAGACCAACCACGGAGCCCACACATGACCCTTACCCAGAGACCAACCACGGAGCCCACACATGACCCTTACCCAGAGAGACTAACCACGGAGCCCACACATGACCCTTACCCAGAGAGACCAACCACAGACACCGCACATGACCCTTACCCAGAGAGACCAACCACGGACACCACACATGACCCTTACCCAGAGACCAACCACGGAGCCCACACATGACCCTTACCCAGAGAGACTAACCACGGAGCCCACACATGACCCTTACCCAGAGAGACCAACCACGGACACCGGACATGACCCTTACCCAGAGAGACCAACCACGGACACCGCACATGACCCTTACCCAGAGAGACCAACCACGGACACCGCACATGACCCTTACCCAGAGAGACCAACCACGGACACCGCACATGACCCTTACCCAGAGAGACCAACCACGGAGCCCACACATGACCCTTACCCAGAGACCAACCACAGACACCGCACATGACCCTTACCCAGAGAGACCAACCACGGAGCCCACACATGACCCTTACCCAGAGACCAACCACGGACACCGCACATGACCCTTACCCAGAGAGACCAACCACGGAGCCCACACATGACCCTTACCCAGAGAGACCAACCACGAACACCGCACATGACCCTTACCCAGAGAGACCAACCACGGAGCCCACACATGACCCTTACCCAGAGAGACCAACCACGGACACCGCACATGACCCTTACCCAGAGAGACCAACCACGGAGCCCGCACATGACCCTTACCCAGAGAGACCAACCACAGAGCCCACACATGACCCTTACCCAGAGAGACCAACCACGGAGCCCGCACATGACCCTTACCCAGAGACCAACCACGGAGCCCGCACATGACCCTTATCCAGAGACCAACCACGGGGCCCGCACATGACCCTTACCCAGAGAGACCAACCACGGAGCCCGCACATGACCCTTACCCAGAGAGACCAACCACGGAGCCCGCACATGACCCTTACCCAGAGAGACCAACCATGGAGCCCACACATGACCCTTACCCAGAGACACCAACCACGGACACCGCACATGACCCTTACCCAGAGAGACCAACCACGGAGCCCACACATGACCCTTACCCAGAGAGACCAACCACGGAGCCCGCACGTGACCCTTACCCAGAGACCAACCACGGACACCGCCCATGACCCTTACCCAGAGAGACCAACCACGGACACCACACATGACCCTTACCCTGAGACCAACCACGGAGCCCGCACATGACCCTTACCCAGAGACCAACCACGGAGCCCACACATGACCCTTACCCAGAGAGACCAACCACGGACCCCGCACATGACCCTTACACAGAGAGACCAACCACGGAGCCCACACATGACCTTTACCCAGAGAGACCAACCACGGACACCGCACATGACCCTTACCCAGAGAGACCAACCACGGAGCCGCACATGACCCTTACCCAGAGAGACTAACCACGGAGACCGCACATGACCCTTACCCAGAGAGACCAACCACGGAGCCCGCACATGACCCTTACCCAGAGACCAACCACGGAGCCCGCACATGACCCTTACCCAGAGAGACCAACCACGGAGCCCGCACATGACCCTTACCCAGAGAGACCAACCACGGAGCCCGCACATGACCCTTACCCAGAGAGACCAACCACGGACACCGCACATGAACCTTACCCAGAGAGACCAACCACGGACACCGCACATGACCCTTACCCAGAGAGACCAACCACGGAGCCTGCACGTGACCCTTACCCAGAGAGACCAACCACGGAGCCTGCACGTGACCCTTACCCAGAGAGACCAACCACAGACACCGCACTTGACCCTTACCCAGAGAGACCAACCGCGGAGCCCACACATGACCCTTACCCAGAGAGACCAACCACGGAGCCCACACATGACCCTTACCCAGAGAGACCAACCACGGAGCCCACACATGACCCTTACCCAGAGAGACCAATCACGGAGCCCGCACATGACCCTTACCCAGAGAGACCAACCACAGAGCCCGCACATGACCCTTACCCAGAGAGACCAATCACGGAGCCCGCACATGACCCTTACCCAGAGAGACCAACCACGGAGCCCGCACATGACCCTTACCCAGAGAGACCAACCACGGAGACCGCACATGACCCTTACCCAGAGAGACCAACCACGGAGCCCACACATGACCCTTACCCAGAGAGACCAACCACGGAGCCCACACATGACCCTTACCCAGAGAGACCAACCACGGAGCCCACACATGACCCTTACCCAGAGAGACCAACCACGGACACCACACATGACCCTTACCCAGAGAGACCAACCACGGAGCCCGCACATGACCCTTACCCAGAGAGACCAACCACGGACACCACACATGACCCTTACCCAGAGAGACCAACCACGGAGCCCACACATGACCCTTACCGAGAGACCAACCACGGAGCCCGCACATGACCCTTACCCAGAGAGACCAACCACAGACACCGCACATGACCCTTACCCAGAGAGACCAACCACGGACACCGCACATGACCCTTACCCAGAGAGACCAACCACGGAGCCCGCACATGACCCTTACCCAGAGAGACCAACCACGGAGCCCACACATGACCCTTACCCAGAGAGACCAACCACGGAGCCCGCACATGACCCTTACCCAGAGACCAACCACGGAGCCCGCACATGACCCTTACCCAGAGAGACCAACCACGGAGCCCGCACATGACCCTTACCCAGAGACACCAACCACGGAGCCCGCACATGACCCTTACCCAGAGACACCAACCACGGAGCCCGCACATGACCCTTACCCAGAGACACCAACCACGGAGCCCGCACATGACCCTTACCCAGATAGACCAACCACGGAGCCCACACATGACCCTTACCCTGAGACCAACCACGGAGCGCACACATGACCCTTACCCAGAGAGACCAAACACGGAGCCCACACATGACCCTTACCCAGAGAGACCAACCACGGAGCCCACACATGACCCTTACCCAGAGAGACCAACCACGGAGCCCACACATGACCCTTACCCAGAGAGACCAACCACGGAGCCCGCACATGACCCTTACCCAGAGACCAACCACGGAGCCCACACATGACCCTTACCCAGAGAGACCAACCACAGAGCCCACACATGACCCTTACCCAGAGACCAACCACGGACACCGCACATGACCCTTACCCAGAGAGACCAACCACGGAGCCCGCACATGACCCTTACCCAGAGACCAACCACGGACACCCACATGACCCTTACCCAGAGAGAGCAACCACAGACACCGCACATGACCCTTACCCAGAGAGACCAACCACGGAGCCCGCACATGACCCTTACCCAGAGAGACCAACCACGGACACCACACATGACCCTTACCCAGAGAGACCAACCACGGACACCACACATGACCCTTACCCAGAGAGACCAACCACGGACACCGCACATGACCCTTACCCAGAGACCAACCACGGAGCCCGCACATGACCCTTACCCAGAGACCAACCACGGAGCCCACATATGACCCTTACCCAGAGAGACCAACCACGGAGCCCGCACATGACCCTTACCCAGAGAGACCAACCACGGAGCCCACACATGACCCTTACCGAGAGACCAACCACGGAGCCCGCACATGACCCTTACCCAGAGAGACCAACCACAGACACCGCACATGACCCTTACCCAGAGAGACCAACCACGGACACCGCACATGACCCTTACCCAGAGAGACCAACCACGGAGCCCACACATGACCATTACCCAGAGAGACCAACAAAGGACACCGCACATGACCCTTACCCAGAGAGACCAACCACGGACACCGCACATGACCCTTACCCAGAGACACCAACCACAGAGCCCACACATGACCCTTACCCAGAGAGACCAACCACGGAGCCCACACATGACCCTTACCCAGAGAGACCAACCACGGACACCGCACATGACCCTTACCAAGAGACCAACCACGGAGCCCACACATGACCCTTACCCAGACAGACCAACCACGGAGCCCGCACATGACCCTTACCCAGAGAGACCAACCACGGAGCCCGCACATGACCCTTACCCAGAGAGACCAACCACGGAGCCACACATGACCCTTACCCAGAGAGACCCACCACGGAGCCCGCACGTGACCCTTACCCAGAGACCCCAACCACGGAGCCCGCACATGACCCTTACCCAGAGACCAACCACGGACACCGCACATGACCCTTACCCAGAGAGACCAACCACGGAGCCCGCACGTGACCCTTACCCAGAGAGACCAAACACGGAGCCCACACATGACCCTTACCCAGAGAGACCAACCACGGAGCCCGCACGTGACCCTTACCCAGAGAGACCAACCACGGAGCCCACTCATGACCCTTACCCAGAGAGACCAACCACGGACACCGCACATGACCCTTACCCAGAGACCCCAACCACGGAGCCCGCACATGACCCTTACCCAGAGAGACCAACCACGCGGCCCACACATGACCCTTACCCAGAGAGACCAACCACGGAGCCCGCACATGACCCTTACCCAGAGAGACCAACCACGGACACCACACATGACCCTTACCCAGAGAGACCAACCACGGACACCGCACATGACCCTTACCCAGAGAGACCAACCACGGAGCCCACACATGACCCTTACCCAGAGAGACCAACCACGGAGCCCACACATGACCCTTACCCAGAGAGACCAACCACGGACACCGCACATGACCCTTACCCAGAGAGACCAACCACGGAGCCCACACATGACCCTTACCCAGAGAGACCAACCACGGAGCCCACACATGACCCTTACCCAGAGAGACCAACCACGGACACCGCACATGACCCTTACCCAGAGAGACCAACCACGGACACCGCACATGACCCTTACCCAGAGAGACCAACCACGCAGCCCGCACATGACCCTTACCCAGAGAGACCAACCACGGAGCCCGCACATGACCCTTACCCAGAGACCAACCACGGAGCCCACACATGACCCTTACCCAGAGAGACCAACCACGGAGCCCACACATGACCCTTACCCAGAGAGACCAACCACAGAGCCGCACATGACCCTTACCCAGAGACCAACCACGGACACCGCACATGACCCTTACCCAGAGACCAACCACGGACACCGCACATGACCCTTACCCAGAGAGACCAACCACGGACACCACACATGACCCTTACCCAGAGACCAACCACGGACACCGCACATGACCCTTACCCAGAGAGACCAACCACGGAGCCGCACATGACCCTTACCCAGAGAGACCAACCACGGAGCCCGCACATGACCCTTACCCAGAGACCAACCACGGAGCCCGCACAAGACCCTTACCCAGAGAGACCAACCACGGAGCCCACACATGACCCTTACCCAGAGACCAACCACGGACACCGCACATGACCCTTACCCAGAGAGACCAACCACGGACACCACACATGACCCTTACCCAGAGACCAACCACGGACACCGCACATGACCCTTACCCAGAGACCAACCACGGACACCGCACATGACCCTTACCCAGAGAGACCAACCACGGAGCCCGCGCATGACCCTTACCCAGAGAGACCAACCACGGAGCCCACACATGACCCTTACCCAGAGAGACCAACCACAGAGCCGCACATGACCCTTACCCAGAGACCCCAACCACGGAGCCCGCAAATGACCCTTACCCAGAGACCAACCACGGACACCGCACATGACCCTTACCCAGAGAGACCAACCACGGAGCCCGCACGTGACCCTTACCCAGAGACCCCAACCACGGAGCCCGCACATGACCCTTACCCAGAGAGACCAACCACGGAGCCGCACATGACCCTTACCCAGAGAGACCAACCACGGAGCCCGCACATGACCCTTACCCAGAGAGACCAACCACGGAGCCCGCACATGACCCTTACCCAGAGAGACCAACCACGGAGCCCGCACATGACCCTTACCCAGAGAGACCAACCACGCGGCCCACACATGACCCTTACCCAGAGAGACCAACCACGGAGCCCACACATGACCCTTACCCAGAGACACCAACCACGGAGCCCGCACATGACCCTTACCCAGAGAGACCAACCACGGAGCCCACACATGACCCTTACCCAGAGAGACCAACCACAGAGCCGCACATGACCCTTACCCAGAGAGACCAACCACGGAGCCGCACATGACCCTTACCCAGAGACCAACCACGGACACCGCACATGACCCTTACCCAGAGAGACCAACCACGTACACCACACATGACCCTTACCCAGAGACCAACCACGGACACCGCACATGACCCTTACCCAGAGAGACCAACCACGGAGGCCACACATGACCCTTACCCAGAGAGACCAACCACGGACACCGCACATGACCCTTACCCAGAGAGACCAACCACGGACACCGCACATGACCCTTACCCAGAGAGACCAACCACGGAGCCAGCACATGACCCTTACCCAGAGAGACCAACCACGGACACCGCACATGACCCTTACCCAGAGAGACCAACCACGGACACCGCACATGACCCTTACCCAGAGAGACCAACCACGGAGCCAGCACATGACCCTTACCCAGAGAGACCAACCACGGACACCGCACATGACCCTTACCCAGAGAGACCAACCACGGACACCGCACATGACCCTTACCCAGAGAGACCAACCACGGAGCCCACACATGACCCTTACCCAGAGACCAACCACAGACACCGCACATGACCCTTACCCAGAGAGACCAACCACGGACACCGCACATGACCCTTACCCAGAGAGACCAACCACGGAGCCCACACATGACCCTAACCCAGAGACACCAACCACGGAGCCCGCACATGACCCTTACCCAGAGACCAACCACAGAGCCCGGACATGACCCTTACCAAGAGACCAACCACGGAGCCCGCACATGGCCCTTACCCAGAGAGACCAACCACGGAGCCCGCACATGACCCTTACCCAGAGAGACCAACCACGGAGCCCGCAGATGACCCTTACCCAGAGAGACCAACCACGGAGCCCGCACATGACCCTTACCCAGAGAGACCAACCACGGAGCCCGCACATGACCCTTACCCAGAGAGACCAACCACGGAGCCCGCAGATGACCCTTACCCAGAGAGACCAACCACGGAGCCCGCACATGACCCTTACCCAGAGAGACCAACCACGGAGCCCACACATGACCCTTACCAAGAGACCAACCACGGAGCCCACACATGACCCTTACCCAGAGAGACCAACCACGGACACCGCACATGACCCTTACCCAGAGACCAACTACGGAGCCCGCACATGACCCTTACCCAGAGAGACCAACCACGGAGCCCACACATGACCCTTACCCAGAGAGACCAACCACAGAGCCGCACATGACCCTTACCCAGAGAGACCAACCACGGAGCCGCACATGACCCTTACCCAGAGACCAACCACGGACACCGCACATGACCCTTACCCAGAGAGACCAACCACGGACACCACACATGACCCTTACCCAGAGACCAACCACGGACACCGCACATGACCCTTACCCAGAGAGACCAACCACGGAGGCCACACATGACCCTTACCCAGAGAGACCAACCACGGACACCGCACATGACCCTTACCCAGAGAGACCAACCACGGACACCGCACATGACCCTTACCCAGAGAGACCAACCACGGAGCCAGCACATGACCCTTACCCAGAGAGACCAACCACGGACACCGCACATGACCCTTACCCAGAGAGACCAACCACGGACACCGCACATGACCCTTACTCAGAGAGACCAACCACAGAGCCAGCACATGACCCTTACCCAGAGAGACCAGCCACGGACACCGCACATGACCCTTACCCAGAGAGACCAACCACGGACACCGCACATGACCCTTACCCAGAGAGACCAACCACGGACACCGCACATGACCCTTACCCAGAGAGACCAACCACGGACACCGCACATGACCCTTACCCATTGAGACCAACCACGGAGCCCGCACATGACCCTTACCCAGAGACCAACCACAGAGCCCGGACATGACCCTTACCAAGAGACCAACCACGGAGCCCGCACATGGCCCTTACCCAGAGAGACCAACCACGGAGCACGCACATGACCCTTACCCAGAGAGACCAACCACGGAGCCCGCAGATGACCCTTACCCAGAGAGACCAACCACGGAGCCCGCACATGACCCTTACCCAGAGAGACCAACCACGGAGCCCGCACATGACCCTTACCCAGAGAGACCAACCACGGAGCCCGCACATGACCCTTACCCAGAGACCAACCACGGAGCACGCACATGGCCCTTACCCAGAGAGACCAACCACGGAGCCCGCACATGACCCTTACCCTGAGAGACCAACCACGGACACTGCACATGACCCTTACCCAGAGAGACCAACCACGGAGCCTGCACATGACCCTTACCCAGAGAGACCAACCACGGACACCACACATGACCCTTACCCAGAGAGACCAACCACGGAGCCCGCACATGACCCTTACCCAGAGAGACCAACCACGGAGCCGCACATGACCCTTACTCAGAGAGACCAACCACGGAGCCCGCACATGACCCTTACACAGAGAGACCAACCACGGAGCCCACACATGACCCTTACTCAGAGAGACCAACCACGGAACCCGCACATGACCCTTACCCAGAGACACCAACCACTGAGCCCACACATGACCCTTACCCAGAGAGACCAACCACGGAGCCCGCACATGACCCTTACCCGGAGAGACCAACCACGGAGCCCACACATGACCCTTACCCAGAGACCAACCACGGAGCCCACACATGACCCTTACCCAGAGAGACCAACCACGGAGCCCACACATGACTCTTACCCTGAGAGACCAACCACGGAGCCCACACATGACCCTTACCCAGAGAGACCAACCACGGAGCCCGCACATGACCCTTACCCAGAGAGACCAACCACGGACACCGCACATGACCCTTACCCAGAGAGACCAACCACGGAGCCCGCACATGACCCTTACCCAGAGAAACCAACCACGGACACCGCACATGACCCTTACCCAGAGAGACTAACCACGGACACCACACATGACCCTTACCCAGAGAGACCAACCACGGAGCCCGCACATGACCCTTACCCAGAGACCAACCACAGACACCACACATGACCCTTACCCAGAGAGACCAACCACGGACACCGCACATGACCCTTACCCAGAGACCAACCACAGACACCGCACTTGACCCTTACCCAGAGAGACCAACCACAGACACCACACATGACCCTTACCCAGAGAGACCAACCACGGACACCGCACATGACCCTTACCCAGAGAGACCAACCACGGACACCGCACATGACCCTTACCCAGAGAGACCAACCACGGACACCGCACATGACCCTTACCCAGAGACACCAACCACGGAGCCGCACATGACCCTTACCCAGAGAGACCAACCACGGACACCCACATGACCCTTACCCAGAGAGACCAACCACGGAGCCCGCACATGACCCTTACCCAGAGAGACCAACCACGGAGCCCGCACATGACCCTTACCCAGAGAGACCAACCACGGACACCGCACATGACCCTTACCAGAGAGACCAACCACGGACACCACACATGACCCTTACCCAGAGAGACCAACCACGGAGCCCACACATGACCCTTACCCAGAGAGACCAACCACAGACACCGCACATGGCCCTTACCCAGAGAGACCAACCACGGACACCGCACATGACCCTTACCCAGAGACCAACCACGGAGCCCGCACATGACCCTTACCCAGAGAGACCAACCACGGACACCGCACATGACCCTTACCCAGAGACCAACCACGGAGCCCACACATGACCCTTACCCAGAGAGACCAACCACGGAGCCCACACATGACCCTTACCCAGAGAGACCAACCACGGACACCGCACATGACCCTTACCCAGAGAGACCAACCACGGACACCGCACATGACCCTTACCCAGAGAGACCAACCACGGAGCCCACACATGACCCTTACCCAGAGAGACCAACCACGGAGCCCACACATGACCCTTACCCAGAGAGACCAACCACGGAGCCCACACATGACCCTTACCCAGAGAGACCAACCACGGAGTCCGCACATGACCCTTACCCAGAGAGACCAACCACGGAGCCCGCACATGACCCTTACCCAGAGAGACTAACCACGGACACCGCACATGACCCTTACCCAGAGAGACCAACCACAGAGCCCACACATGACGCTTACCCAGAGACCAACCACGGAGTCCACACATGACCCTTACCCAGAGAGACCAACCACAGACACCGCACATGACCCTTACCCAGAGACCAACCACGGAGCCCACACATGACGCTTACCCAGAGACCAACCACGGAGCCCACACATGACCCTTACCCTGAGAGACCAACCACGGACAACGCACATGACCCTTACCCAGAGACCAACCACGGACACCGCACATGACCCTTACCCAGAGAGACCAACCACGGAGCCCACACGTGACCCTTACCCAGAGACGAACCACGGAGCCCGCACATGACCCTTACCCAGAGACCAACCACGGACACCGCACATGACCCTTACCCAGAGAGACCAACCACGGAGCCCGCACATGACCCTTACCCAGAGACACCAACCACGGAGCCCGCACATGACCCTTACCCAGAGAGACCAACCACGGAGCCCGCACATGACCCTTACCCAGAGAGACCAACCACGGAGCCCGCACATGACCCTTACCCAGAGAGACCAACCACGGAGCCCACACATGACCCTTACCCAGAGAGACCAACCACGGAGCCCGCACATGACCCTTACCCAGAGAGATTAACCACGGAGCCCGCACATGACCCTTACCCAGAGACCAACCACGGACACCGCACATGACCCTTACCCAGAGAGACCAACCACGGACACCGCACATGACCCTTACCCAGAGAGACCAACCACGGAGCCCACACATGACCCTTACCCAGAGAGACCAACCACGGAGCCCACACATGACCCTTACCCAGAGAGACCAACCACGGACACCGCACATGACCCTTACCCAGAGAGATCAACCACGGAGCCCGCACATGACCCTTACCCAGAGAGACCAACCACGGAGCCCACACATGACCCTTACCCAGAGACCAACCACGGAGCCCGCACATGACCCTTACCCAGAGACCAACCACGGAGCCCACACATGACCCTTACCCAGAGAGACCAACCACGGAGCCCGCACATGACCCTTACCCAGAGACCAACCACGGAGCCCACACATGACCCTTACCCAGAGAGACCAACCACGGACACCGCACATGACCCTTACCCAGAGAGACCAACCACGGAGCCCACACATGACCCTTACCCAGAGACCAACCACGGAGCCCGCACATGACCCTTACCCAGAGAGACCAACCACGGAGCCCGCACATGACCCTTACCCAGAGAGACCAACCACGGAGCCCGGACATGACCCTTACCCAGAGAGACCAACCACAGACGCCGCACATGACCCTTACCCAGAGAGACCAACCACAGACACCTCACATGACCCTTACCCAGAGAAACCAACCACGGACACCGCACATGACCCTTACCCAGAGAGACCAACCACAGACACCGCACATGACCCTTACCCAGAGAGACCAACCACGGAGCCCGCACATGACCCTTACACAGAGAGACCAACCACGGAGCCCACACATGACGCTTACCCAGAGACCAACCACGGAGCCCGCACATGACCCTTACCCAGAGAGACCAACCACGGAGCCCACACATGACCCTTACCCAGAGAGACCAACCACGGAGCCCACACATGACCCTTACCCAGAGAGACCAACCACGGAGCCCGCACATGACCCTTACCCAGAGAGACCAACCACGGAGCCCACACATGACCCTTACCCAGAGAGACCAACCACAGACACCGCACATGACCCTTACCAAGAGACCAACCACGGAGCCCGCACATGACCCTTACCCAGAGACCAACCACGGAGCCCACACATGACCCTTACCCAGAGAGACCAACCACAGACACCGCACATGACCCTTACCAAGAGACCAACCACGGAGCCCGCACATGACCCTTACCCAGAGACCAACCACGGAGCCCACAGATGACCCTTACCCAGAGAGACTAACCACGGACACCGCACATGACCCTTACCCAGAGAGACCAACCACGGAGCCTGCACATGACCCTTACCCAGAGAGACCAACCACGGAGCCCACACATGACCCTTACCCAGAGAGACCAACCACGGAGCCCGCACATGACCCTTACCCAGAGAGACTAACCACGGACACCGCACATGACCCTTACCCAGAGACACCAACCACGGAGCTCACACATGACCCTTACCCAGAGAGACCAACCACGGAGCCCGCACATGACCCTTACCCAGAGAGACCAACCACGGACACCGCACATGACCCTTACCCAGAGAGACCAACCACGGACACCGCACATGACCCTTACCCAGAGAGACCAACCACGGACACCGCACATGACCCTTACCCAGAGACCAACCACGGAGCCCACACATGACCCTTACCCAGAGAGACCAACCACGGAGTGGTGCATTGTAGATTGCAGTGGGGGCAGTAGAGTGCCATGGTACATGTTCGATTGCAGTGGTGCACGGTAGAGTGCAGTGGCATGCAGAGTAGTGGTGTAGGGTAGAGTGGCGAAGAGTGGTTTGGCATATAGTTCATTGGCATAGAGTGGCACAGAATAGAGTGCATGGGTGTTGATTGCATTGGCATAGAGTGCAGTGGTGCAGAGTAGAGTGGAGTAGGGTAAAGTAGAGTCTTCAAGGGGTGGTAGCGCGCTGCCATTGCAGACAACATATCTTCAATTTAAATGACTATTATATTTGCACGGACACACTTTTATTGATGGAAGTATGCAGCGCACAAATGATAATGCGTCTTTGTGTATTGATTTGTTTTGATCGTATTTAAGTATTAGTTTCCACCACACTTCACAGCCCCTCCCCCCCTCGCACACCCTCATCAGCCCGCACCATTGTGACATAATTCTCACTTTGAAGTCAGAGAAAAAAAAGTAAACACCAAGCTCCCTCGGAAGAGAGCAAGCTTGACATTTGACCTCTGTTTTTGAAAGAAAGCGAGTCTGTGGAAGAGTACAGTAAACAAGGTTTGGGCAGCGGGAGGGATGGACTCGAGCTGGACAGCCTACAGCAAATAGAAAAACAGAAGACGTGAGTGACAAGCCACAGAGCCAATGGTCAGCAGAGGGCGGGATCAGGGTTAGAAGTGGGCGGGATCGGAAGGGCATGGCGTGCCCCTCTTTTAAAAATTATGTTAGTCCGTTCCCCTACTTCTTTGTTTTATAAAAGCGTACCGGGACTGCAGGAATAGCCCTACTTTAAAATTCCAACTTTATTTTTCAGTCTGTGTGGTGTCTGCAGTGCGCCTGACCTCCTCCCCTTCCCCTCTGTGTCTAGGGGCCTGCAAAGTGACACTGAAAGGCCATCAGTCTTCGCATAGCGTGAAAATAGCTCCCTCCGATGGCCCTGTTGCTGCCCTGAGTCCGTGATTCACACCTCGTTTAGTGAGGACCCTGCCTGCCAGCCCCCACTGTGACCAATACAAAGGTCGCATCAGGATACGTTGGTGTCCCCGCCCTTGACCTTCCCTGCCCTTTATTTTTGGACCCACACAGACTGACAGACGCCACCTGGGAAGGAAGGAAATGGCTTCACTGATGACTTTGTGACTTACTGTAAATCTGTTCTCCAGCCAGCCACAACTGAAAACAAGCATTGGCATGGCCAATAGGTCTCGCCTTTGGGACCAATAATTATTTTGCCATTTTGTGATGAGAGTAATTGGAAAAGATCTGTTACCAGATCGGGATCTCCTTTATAGGGGAGTCTACACTTACTATAGTCATTAATTCTTTACCAATTAAACAATATACCCAGGACAAAAAGACCTTCTATATCAATTTGGCAGTAATGCATCTCTGTTTGCAGGACTTTCCCTATCAGTGTAGCTACCTCTCTATGGGCTGCACTCACTGAAGAGAGACATTCAAACCGTGACCATTTATTAAACATGGTAAACGTTGACAGACTACGCATGAGGATGTGAGTGTACTGCCGAAAATTAATAGCCGGTTTATGTATAAAAACCCATGGTTTAATGGCCAGTAATTTACACCAATTAAACCTTTTCACATTAAATAAAAATTCCCAATTATCATAATATGAACATAACGTGTATTTGCAAAGTGAATGTTCGCCGAAGGGTATCTTAGTGCTGATTAACAGATGTTTATTCTTAACCAACTCAATGGTAATCATTTTATCGACCCCAAAAGGTAGAAAGGCTGACTGACCTGCCAGAATTTGAACCTCTAACTACTAAGGCACCAGACCCGATAAAATATTTGTCCTCTGTGTATCCATAATGAAATAATTAAAGACCCGTTGAGGTGTATTCCATCCTCACCTCCACTATCTGCCATACCCATCGAATCAATAACACATTCATACATTGGCATAACAGCAAATGTGCTGGTCCGTTATTATAAAGCGCCATTTCCTTATTTCCAATATGATGTATAAAGTGCCAATTGTTAATTCAGGTGCGCCTCGCTCATGGGAACCGTTAGGCGCACACGGGTAGATACTGACAGGAACTGGCAACGCACAGCCTCACAGGTAGGGCCATAAACACTGGTAGGTGCAGAGAACAGGCGCAGTACAGGCAGGCTCCGCGGAGGCCAGCACAGGTCTATGCGCACACAGGCCAGAGTACAAAATGGACGGCATAACTGGCTTGCTTCTTGGTGTACTTGGTACTAATTATCCCTGGTATGAGTTGGTCATGACGGCGGCAGTAGAAACAGGAACCATAAACATGGTTTACTTTCTGTAGTTACACTCACTGAGGGGTCCTAGACCCAGGGAAGACAAAAAGAGGTTTGGGTGCAGGGTGCTTAAGAGCTCAATGGTGTGCGTTCATGGCTGGCGGGTCAAAGGTGCGCGATGGCATACTGTTGATTGATGTCAATCTGTCAGGACGGTAGCGACCAGCACAGAGCGGGTTAGGTGTCTATAGCCCAATATTTGAGGGGGTGGGCGGCTGGGAACACGTAGGCACTGGATAACGAGGGTCAGGGTGGCTGTGTGGAGCAGCAGAGATGCGTTGGCTAGTCTATGAAGACGTCTGGAAGGGAGGGGTGGTAGCCAAATCTTTCTGAACAGGGCGGCCTCCCAAGGTCCAGCTCGCTTGTGACCCCTGTAGCTTTCCCGCTCACTGAACGCCCGGTGCTTCCTAAGACCCTTTGTTTGTCACAAGGAGAGACATTTTGGATATTCATGTCAGGGCCGTCTTTCCCCTAGTACCCCCACACACTTAATGCCATCGAACAGTACCATGCTGCCATCTCGCGGTGGAGATGCCATCTACAACGAGACTCACTCCATCCACCCCTCAAGCCTCTCCTCCTAGTGAGCATTCCGGGCTCCGAATCTTAAAAAACAATTGTGCACGCCTCGCGCAAGTAGGGGGTGGGGGGGAGTGCGGGCCGAGAGCAGGCAGTGTTTCTCTTGCGGGACCGGGCCCGATAATTGCTACCAGATGGCGCCGCTCGCTCCCACAAGGGAATTGCCAAATGTGCACGCGTTTCCATTCAAAGCAATGCAACGCGTGCACGTTTTTGCCTCAAAAAGGGACTCAATGGCTAAAGTTCTCTTTTCTATGCGGCGCATGTGCTCTGCGTAGGCGAGACGTAAATAGGGGGACGGCGGCTACTGTAGCAGAGGCCCTCAGCTGACCCAGCCCCACCAGCCTCTCCTGGAAATTGTTCTCTGTGCCTGCCCAGAGGTCCCCGGGCCCTCCTGTACAGCTCTGTACTGGGGCCTGCAAGAGGAGCCTGGGCTGCCTCAGAACTCCACAAACATCAAGTAAGTTGGGAAAATAAAATACCTGGTGTATTTTTTTAAATAACCGGAAAATGTGAATGTCAAAGCTCACAAACTTCATTGTCTCTCTACTTCATACAGAAGCACTTTCAGCGCGCGCTGCCTGCTTAGGGGCCACTGCAAACACGCAGCAACATTATGCTGCAGTCTTGACTACATTATGCAGCAAGAAAGACTGCAGTGTTATGTAGGACATTTTCTGATACTATATTAATTTGACATTTTTACACATACAACAGTCTCTGCAAAGCTTTTGCCTCATTAATTCTAGTGTAACCTGCAAATGCAGCGGTGAGAAGGGTCAACCTTGCACGCGGCTTCCACTTCACCAAACGTGCTAACAATTGGTATGTTTTGCTCTTTCTAGCCACACCTCTGACTCCGCCCACTGATCCAATCCTCTGCTTAGTCCCGCCCCCTGAGCCTCCGCCCACAGTTCCCCACTGGGTGGGGTGCCCTCTGGGGCATCTTTCTGAGGCTCCCCCGAGAGGTTTTTAGCACTGGGCGGGGTGCCCTCTGGGGCATCTTTCTGAGGCTCCCCCGAGAGGTTTTTAGCACAGCAGGCAGCTGGCTGTCGAAGGCTTCGACCTTTAAACCTGGGGCCATGGAATGTTCAAAGGGGTGAGGGGGCCGAGACAGACACATATGTATGGTAGGGTGACCAACTGGCATGGGTGCAAATTCAGGACGGTGAGTGTAAATATTCAGGACAAAGGGTCAAAATTCAGGACACAAATTCAGGACAGGAAGTCAAAATTCAGGAAAAAACTTCAGGACAATAGGTACGTTTTACAGACACATCAGAGGTCGCGCAATAGTATATAAGTAAGCCCAGCCATTTCCAAACATATTCAACCATATGCAAACCTATCCTCATGTATCCTTCCATCTATCATTTCACTCATCCATCCTTTCACTCATCCATCATCCATCCATCCACCCTTTCACCCTATCCATCTGCACACTTATCCATCCACTCTTCATCCCATCCATCCATTCACTCATCCATCCAGCCATTTACCCTTTCACCAATCCAGCCATCCTTTCACTTACAAATCCTTCCACCCATCCACTCTTTTAGTCATCCATACATCCTCCCTTTCTCTCTCTATCGACCTTTTCACTTAGCCAACCTTCCTTCCATCCATTCATCCACCCACCCATCCATCCATCTACTCATCCACTCATGAATCCATCCATTGACCCTATTACTCATCCATCCGTTCTCTCATCCATTTATCCTTTTACGCCTTCACTCATCTATTCATCATTTTGTCATCTACCTTCCCTTTCACTCACTCATCCATCCTTACGTCCATTCATTCAACCTTGCACTTATCAATCCATCCATTATTTCACTCATCCACCCACCCACCCATCATCCACCCACCCACCATCCACTCATCCATCCTTTAACCCACTCACTCTCCATCCATCCTTTCACACACCCATCATCATCCATCCATCCATCCTTTCCCTCATCATCCATCCATCCATCCTCTCATCATCCATCCATCCTTCCCCTCATCATCCATCCACCCACCCCACCCACTCATCATCCATCCATCCATCCATCCATCCCCCTCATCATCCACCCATCCTTCCCCCATCCATCCTTCCCCTCATCCATCCATCCTTTCTTCCCCTCATCCATCCTTCCCCCTCATCCATCCATCCTTCCTTCCATCCATCATCCATCCATCCATCATCCATCCTTCCCCTCATCCATCCATCTTTCCCCTCATCCATCATCCAGCTAACCTTCCACCTATACATCCAGCTATTTACATTTTCTCTCATCCATCCTTCCCCTCACTCATCAATCCATCCATCCCTTCTCATTATCCATTTATTCACTCTTTCATTCATCCATTTACCCTTTCACTAATTCATCCAGCCATCCACCAATCCCTTCACTTACTTACTCGCCCACCTTTCCATATTAATTTTGAGCTGAGCCCTTTTGAGAAGAGGCCCATCAAGAACTTCACCCTCGCTGCAGGGGCCGTTCCAGGACTGGGACAGAAGCCACCCAGGGCGGAGACAGGATCCACCACAGGGGGGACAAGAGCCATCACAGGCGGGGGTGGACTGGAGCCACAACATGGGGGGACAGGAGCCATCACAGGCGGGGGTGGACTGGAGCCACAACATGGGGGGACAGGAGCCATCACAGGCGGGGGGGGGGGGGGGAACAAGAGCCATCACAGGAGGGGGAACAGGATCAACCAGGCTGAGCACAGGGGTGGGCATGCAGTATTCTAGTATCATCTTGGGCTCCTCGCCCCCTCCTGCACAAGACAACGAAGACAGGCTCTCTGTCCAAAATGTCATCCCCCACTCTGATGTACAGTACTTACAGGAGATACTCTAAGAGAACTGATTGTCCTCCATACTTTGTTAATCAGTGTGGGTGCGATTGTGCCTTTTCTTTATGTTATTACATTATAGACTGCATGTTTGAAGAATCGAGGTTTGCTTACAATTTAGTGACAGTAATTAAGCTCTGTGAAGAGAACCACGTGCTGTCTCCATGTCATCTGGCGGGGTCTCGGATGTTTGGGGCCCTGGGTAGAAATGGAATGTGTGAGCCCCCCCTCTAAATAGCAGAGACGTGACCATTCAGGGCTGTTTGCATCTGAATGGATGCCCCCTGCTCCTGAAGCTGCAGCCCCCCCTCTCAGTCACCTTCGAAGCGCCTCTTAACAGCTCATCAAGGGCTGGAGGTGTGAGGGTTGCCCCCCCCCCCTCAGTCACCTTCGAGCGCCTCTTAACAGCTCATCAAGGGCTGGAGGTGTGAGGGTTGCCCCCCCCCCTCAGTCACCTTCGAGCACCTCTTAACAGCTCATCAAGGGCTGGAGGTGTGAGGGTTGCCCCCCCTCCCTCTCAGTCACCTTCGAAGCGCCTCTTAACAGCTCATCAAGGGCTGGAGGTGTGAGGGTTCCCCCCCTCCCTCTCAGTCACCTTCGAGCGCCTCTTAACAGCTCATCAAGGGCTGGAGGTGTGAGGGTTGCCCCCCCCCTCTCAGTCACCTTCGAAGCGCCTCTTAACAGCTCATCAAGGGCTGGAGGTGTGAGGGTTCCCCCCCTCCCTCTCAGTCACCTTCGAGCGCCTCTTAACAGCTCATCAAGGGCTGGAGGTGTGAGGGTTGCCCCCCCCCTCTCAGTCACCTTCGAAGCGCCTCTTAACAGGTCATCAAGGGCTGGAGGTGTGAGGGTTGCCCCTCCCCCCCTCTCAGTCACCTTCGAGCACCTCTTAACAGGTCATCAAGGGCTGGAGGTGTGAGGGTTGCCCCTCCCTCTCAGTCACCTTCGAGCACCTCTTAACAGCTCATCAAGGGCTGTGTTAGACGGACCGGGAGGGTCGGCCGAGGATAAGGGGAGAGGTCTCCGGGGAGAGCCGTCTCCCGTGAATCGTACAGACAAGTAACTTCCCCCCCACAGACGGACACCACACAATGATAAAGTTCAACGATACTTTATAGGCAATTCTTCAAGTACGGTAGAATGGTACAAGGAGGTCTGGACTCAGGGGTCCCCTCTATTCTGGTCTCTGTTTGGGAAAAGGGTAGCGGGACAGTCTTGTTACCAAAAAGATGGAAATAGCTCTCAATCCTCGAGCTCGGTGGTGTAGATGAACGGGCCGCGGCGGAGCCAGCAGGTCCCGAGATGGATGAAGGAAGACGACGGTCCGCGGCAGAGCCAGCAGGTCCCGATGAAGGTGGTGGTTACAAACGGTCCGCGGCCACGCCAGCAGGTCCCGACGACGATGAAGGATAGGGTGGTTCCCAAAGCCGCGGCAGCGCCAGCAGGCAAGACGAGGGTGCACAAGACAGAGCTACGGCAGCGCCAGTAGTCCGTCAAGGATGAGTTCTTCTTTGCGTCTCTCGACTCCAAGATACAACTCCCGTCCTGCTCTGGAGCTGCCCCAGTTATAGGGCTGGAGTGCTTTGATGTCCGGACCCTCGCACTTGGAGGTCGGGAGGTCCGGGATGTGGGAGTCCAGACACCCAGCAGGGGGGTGGAGCCAGCGCCCGGGGAGGCGATGGGCGAGCGGCACTTGGCGGGGGAGAGCCATCGACACCTCTTGCTCCCATTGACTGACCAAGTAGCCCGCTCACCTCCTGGGTGGATGTTGGTGCCGGAATGTCTGAGGCCTGGCCAGGCCCAGGGTTGAGGTCGATCGGGGGGCCAGGCGGCCTCGTGGTGGAGTGTCCAAGATGGCGCCCAGGATGGGCGCGCAGGCCGGTAGTGGGTCGGCCTACGCGGTCAACAGGTTCGAGTGTCGGGGTCCCTGCGGGGACGGTGGACGTGCAATGGTGGTGTGTGGTACTTGCGTGGCTGGGCTCGGGCCTGGTTGGGCCGGGGGAGAGCGGCCCTTCATGTGGCCTGTCCAACAGGCTGGAGGTGTGAGGGTTGCCCCCCCCCCCTCAGTCACCTTCGAAGCGCCTCTTAACAGGTCATCAAGGGCTGGAGGTGTGAGGGCTGCCCCCCCCCCCCGCTGCGCCTCTCCAATGCTGATGGGTATCTGAGCTCTGGAACAGCACGGGAGTGAAGAAGGGAGGTGGCGGCAAGCCGTGCCGGTTTTAGGGCGGGGCGACCGGTGCCGGCTAAAATGACGGACAAATGGCGTCCGTTAAAGATGTTATCACGGACAAGGGACAGACGGCCAAAATTACGGACTGTCCGTGAAATTTACGGACGGTTGGTCACCCTAAGTATGGCCGACACTAGCCTTGAGCATCAATCTAATGGGAACAAGGGAGAGGCGTGGAAAGTCCCCGGATGCAATGGAAACAAGAAGAAAGCTCAATGATTGATTGGTGAATGCCTGATAAGAGTGAAAGAGAGGGCAAGGGTCATTGCACAGACACAGAAGAGTTCGTTTGTGCGCACACGTGTCCCACAAGTCCTGACCTAAGGAAGCTTCCTTCACTGCGGCGTCTGTATCATGATAAACAAGCACAAGGCGCTGCCACCGTCCTGACAGGCCTCAGAGGTCCCTGGGATTCCAGCCGCCTCTGCCAACGAAGCCACGGGCATGGCTGGCACCTTCACTCCCTCTGGCCTCTCTTACCCTCGGCGCAGGGCATTCTGGGGCTTGGAGTTTTGCTTTAACATAGAATAGACTCGACTGTCCTGGTTTGTCAAATGTTTTCTGTTGAAGAGGAAAGAAAGACCGCAGGTGACGCGCACGCCCAGGGGCCGCTGGGTAACTATGCCCGGTGGTGGAAGCGTGTGCCAGGCTGTGCCAGGTGGCAGTGCGTGCCAGGTGCAGGTGTCAGTGTGTGCCTGGTGAAGGTGGCAGTGCGTGCCAGGTGCAGGTGTCAGTGTGTGCCCGGTGCAGGTGGCAGTGTGTGCCCGGTGCAGGTGGCAGCGTGTGCCTGGTGAAGGTGGCAGTGCGTGCCAGGTGCAGGTGTCAGTGTGTGCCCGGTGCAGGTGGCAGTGTGTGCCCGGTGCAGGTGGCAGTGTGTGCCAGGTGCAGGTGGCAGTGTGTGCCAGGTGCAGGTGACAGTGTGTGCCCGGTGCAGGTGACAGTGTGTGCCCGGTGCAGGTGGCAGTGTGTGCCCGGTGCAGGTGGCAGTGTGTGCCAGGTGCAGGTGGCAGTGTGTGCCCGGTGCAGGTGGCAGTGTGTGCCAGGTGCAGGTGGCAGTGTGTGCCAGGTGCAGGTGACAGTGTGTGCCCGGTGCAGGTGACAGTGTGTGCCCGGTGCAGGTGGCAGTGTGTGCCCGGTGCAGGTGGCAGTGTGTGCCAGGTGCAGGTGGCAGTGTGTGCCAGGTGCAGGTGGCAGTGTGTGCCCGGTGCAGGTGGCAGTGTGTGCCTGGTGCAGGTGGCAGTGTGTGCCAGGTGCAGGTGGCAGTGTGTACCCGGTGCAGGTGGCAGTGTGTGCCAGGTGCAGGTGGCAGTGTGTGCCCGGTGCAGGTGGCAGTGTGTGCCAGGTGCAGGTGGCAGTGTGTGCCCGGTGCAGTTGTCAGTGTGTGCCCGGTGATGGAAGCGCGTGCCCGGTGCAGGTGGCAGTGTGTGCCAGGTGGAAGTGGCAGTGTGCGCCAGGTGCTGTTGGCAGTGTGTGCCAGGTGCAGGTGGCAGCGAGTGCCAGGTGCAGGTGGCAGTGTGTGCCAGGTGGAAGTGGCAGTGTGCGCCAGGTGCAGGTGGCAGTGTGCGCCAGGTGCAGGTGGCAGTGTGCGCCAGGTGCAGGTGGCAGTGTGCGCCAGGTGCAGGTGGCAGTGTGTGCCAGGTGCAGGTGGCAGTGTGTGCCAGGTACAGGTGGCAGTGTGTGCCAGGTGCAGGTGGCAGTGTGCGCCAGGTGCAGGTGGCAGTGTGTGCCAGGTGCAGGTGGCAGCGAGTGCCAGGTGCAGGTGGCAGCGTGTGCCAGGTGCAGGTGGCACTGTGTGCAGGTGGCAGCGTGTGCCAGGTGCAGGTGGCACTGTGTGCCAGGTGCAGGTGGCAGTGTGTGCCAGGTGCTGGTGGCAGCGTGTGCCAGGTGCTGGTGGCAGCGTGTGCCAGGTGCAGGTGGCACTGTGTGCCAGGTGCAGGTGGCAGCGTGTGCCAGGTGCAGGTGGCAGCGTGTGCCAGGTGCAGATGGCAGCGTGTGCCAGGTGCAGGTGGCAGTATTTGCCAGGTGCAGGTGGCAGCGTGTGCAGGTAAAAGTGTGTGCCAGGTGCAGGTGGCAGCGTGTGCCAGGTGCAGGTGGCAGCGTGTGCCAGGTGCAGGTGGCAGTGTGCCAGGTGCAGGTGGCAGTGTGTGCCAGGTGCAGGTGGCAGCGTGTGCCAGGTGCAGGTGGCACTGTGTGCAGGTGGCAGCGTGTGCCAGGTGCAGGTGGCACTGTGTGCCAGGTGCAGGTGGCAGCGTGTGCCAGGTGCTGGTGGCAGCGTGTGCCAGGTGCTGGTGGCAGCGTGTGCCAGGTGCAGGTGGCACTGTGTGCCAGGTGCAGGTGGCAGCGTGTGCCAGGTGCAGGTGGCAGCGTGTGCCCGGTGCAGGTGGCAGTGTGTGCCAGGTGCAGGTGGCAGCGTGTGCCAGGTGCAGGTGGCAGTATTTGCCGTGTGCAGGTAAAAGTGTGTGCCAGGTGCAGGTGGCAGTGTGTGCCAGGTGCAGGTGGCAGCGTGTGCCAGGTGCAGGTGGCAGTGTGCCAGGTGCAGGTGGCAGTGTGTGCCAGGTGCAGGTGGCAGCGTGTGCCAGGTGCAGGTGGCAGCGTGTGCCAGGTGCAGGTGGCAGTGTGTGCCCGGTGGTAGTGTGTGCCAGGTGCAGGTGGCAGTGTGTGCCCGGTGGTAGTGTCTGTCAGGTGCAGGTGGCAGCGTGTGCCAGGTGCAGGTGGCAGCGTGTGCCAGGTGCAGGTGGCAGTATTTGCCAGGTGCAGGTGGCAGCGTGTGCAGGTAAAAGTGTGTGCCAGGTGCAGGTGGCAGCGTGTGCCAGGTGCAGGTGGCAGCGTGTGCCAGGTGCAGGTGGCAGTGTGCCAGGTGCAGGTGGCAGTGTGTGCCAGGTGCAGGTGGCAGCGTGTGCCAGGTGCAGGTGGCACTGTGTGCAGGTGGCAGCGTGTGCCAGGTGCAGGTGGCACTGTGTGCCAGGTGCAGGTGGCAGCGTGTGCCAGGTGCTGGTGGCAGCGTGTGCCAGGTGCAGGTGGCACTGTGTGCCAGGTGCAGGTGGCAGCGTGTGCCAGGTGCAGGTGGCAGCGTGTGCCAGGTGCAGGTGGCAGTGTGTGCCAGGTGCAGGTGGCAGCGTGTGCCAGGCGCAGGTGGCAGTATTTGCCGTGTGCAGGTAAAAGTGTGTGCCAGGTGCAGGTGGCAGTGTGTGCCAGGTGCAGGTGGCAGCGTGTGCCAGGTGCAGGTGGCAGTGTGCCAGGTGCAGGTGGCAGTGTGTGCCAGGTGCAGGTGGCAGCGTGTGCCAGGTGCAGGTGGCAGCGTGTGCCAGGTGCAGGTGGCAGTGTGTGCCCGGTGGTAGTGTGTGCCAGGTGCAGGTGGCAGTGTGTGCCCGGTGGTAGTGTCTGTCAGGTGCAGGTGGCAGCGTGTGCCAGGTGCAGGTGGCAGTGTGTGTCAGGTGCAGGTGTCAGTGTGTGCCAGGTGCAGGTGGCAGCGTGTGCCAGGTGCAGGTGGCAGTGTGTGTCAGGTGCAGGTGTCAGTGTGTGCCAGGTGCAGGTGGCAGTGTGTGCCTGGTGCAGGTGGCAGTGTGTGCCAGGTGCAGGTGGCAGCGTGTGCCTGGTGAAGGTGGCAGTGTGTGCCAGGTGCAGGTGGCAGCGTGTGCCAGGTGCAGGTGGCAGTGTGTGCCCGGTGCAGGTGGCAGTGTGTGCCCGGTGCAGGTGGCAGTGTGTGCCAGGTGCAGGTGGCAGTGTGTGCCCGGTGCAGGTGGCAGTGTGTGCCCGGTGCAGGTGGCAGCGTGTGCCTGGTGAAGGTGGCAGTGTGTGCCAGGTGCAGGTGGCAGCGTGTGCCAGGCGCAGGTGGCAGTATTTGCCGTGTGCAGGTAAAAGTGTGTGCCAGGTGCAGGTGGCACTGTGTGCAGGTGCAGGTGGCAGCGTGTGCCAGGTGCTGGTGGTAGCGTGTGCCAGGTGCTGGTGGCAGCGTGTGCCAGGTGCAGGTGGCACTGTGTGCCAGGTGCAGGTGGCAGCATGTGCCAGGTGCAAGTGGCAGCGTGTGCCAGGTGCAGGTGGCAGCGTGTGCCAGGTGCAGGTGGCAGTATGTGCCAGGTGCAGGTGGCAGCATGTGCAGGTGGCAGCGTGTGCCAGGTGCAGGTGGCAGCGTGTGCCAGGTGCAGGTGGCAGTGTGTGCCAGGTGCAGGTGGCAGCGTGTGCCAGGTGCAGGTGGCAGCGTGTGCCAGGTGCAGGTGGCAGTGTGCCAGGTGCAGGTGGCAGTGTGTGCCAGGTGCAGGTGGCAGCGTGTGCCAGGTGGCAGTGTGTGCCAGGTGCAGGTGGCAGCGTGTGCCAGGTGCAGGTGGCAGTGTGCCAGGTGCAGGTGGCAGTGTGTGCCAGGTGCAGGTGGCAGCGTGTGCCAGGTGCAGGTGGCAGTGTGTGCCCGGTGGTAGTGTGTGCCAGGTGCAGGTGGCAGTGTGTGCCCAGTGGCACTGTGTGCCCGGTGCAGGTGGCAGTGTGTGCCCGGTGGCAGTGTGTGCCAGGTGCAGGTGGCAGTGTGTGCCAGGTGCAGTTGGCAGTGTGTGCCAGGTGCAGGTGGCAGTGTGTGCCCGGTGCAGGTGGCAGTGTGTGCCAGGTGCAGGTGGCAGTGTGTGCCAGGTGAAGTTGGCAGTGTGTGCCAGGTGCAGGTGGCAGTGTGTGCCAGGTGCAGGTGGCAGTGTGTGCCAGGTGCAGGTGGCAGCGTGTGCCAGGTGCAGGTGGCAGTGTGCCAGGTGCAGGTGGCAGTGTGTGCCAGGTGCAGGTGGCAGCGTGTGCCAGGTGCAGGTGGCAGCGTGTGCCAGGTGCAGGTGGCAGTGTGTGCCCGGTGGTAGTGTGTGCCAGGTGCAGGTGGCAGTGTGTGCCCGGTGGTAGTGTCTGTCAGGTGCAGGTGGCAGCGTGTGCCAGGTGCAGGTGGCAGCGTGTGCCAGGTGCAGGTGGCAGTATTTGCCAGGTGCAGGTGGCAGCGTGTGCAGGTAAAAGTGTGTGCCAGGTGCAGGTGGCAGCGTGTGCCAGGTGCAGGTGGCAGCGTGTGCCAGGTGCAGGTGGCAGTGTGTGCCCAGTGGCACTGTGTGCCCGGTGCAGGTGGCAGTGTGTGCCCGGTGGCAGTGTGTGCCAGGTGCAGTTGGCAGTGTGTGCCAGGTGCAGGTGGCAGTGTGTGCCCGGTGCAGGTGGCAGTGTGTGCCAGGTGCAGGTGGCAGTGTGTGCCAGGTGAAGTTGGCAGTGTGTGCCAGGTGCAGGTGGCAGTGTGTGCCAGGTGCAGGTGGCAGTGTGTGCCCGGTGCAGGTGGCAGTGTGTGCCAGGTGAAGTTGGCAGTGTGTGCCAGGTGCAGGTGGCAGTGTGTGCCCGGTGGCAGTGTGTGCCAGGTGCAGGTGGCAGTGTGTGCCAGGTGCAGTTGGCAGTGTGTGCCAGGTGCAGGTGGCAGTGTGTGCCCGGTGCAGGTGGCAGTGTGTGCCCGGTGCAGGTGGCAGTGTGTGCCAGGTGCAGGTGGCAGTGTGTGCCAGGTGAAGTTGGCAGTGTGTGCCAGGTGCAGGTGGCAGTGTGTGCCCGGTGCAGGTGGCAGCGTGTGCCAGGTGCAGGTGGCAGTGTGTGCCAGGTGCAGGTGGCAGTGTGTGCCAGGTGCAGGTGGCAGTGTGTGCCAGGTGCAGGTGCCAGTTGTGCCAGGCAGCAGAGTGCCCGCAGCTGGCGCGCACGCCGCCCACAGGCAGCTTGGGACTGTGCCCGATGCTGGTAGGGTGGCCCGGGCAGCAGGAATGCTGATTTTCCACCTGTGACTCGCATTGTTTCACCTGTGGACAGGTGGGGTGAACTCAGGTCTGAAGAATGCCCCTCTGGGCACGGAAGTGACTCCTCTTTCACTCCGTCCGTGGCGGCGATGGGCAGTCCCTGCTCTCAGGCCTGGGACCAGGGCCTGCTCTCAGGGCTGAGAGAGTTCCTTGTTCCTTGTTTCTAGAGTGCACAGCTCTCTGCTCACAGACGGTCTGTATGTTCTTCGCATGTTACATACATGTCCCCTCAGAAGCACATATGTATCCAGAGCTGAGCATGGTCAGAGCACAGAGACCTGCGCATCTGAGCGGCCCCATGCTAAGGTTCGAGGGCGGGGCCAGAAGGGGCCCTTGTCAGACTCTGTAGGGCCCGGAAGAGGGAGGGGCGAATGCTTCCTAGCTCCGCCTCTACTAGACCTGTCACTCAGTCACTCAAGAAGGATCTGAACCACCTGAGGCCCGCGCTGAGCATCCACGGCGGACCTAGGGGAAGGTTCCAGCTGACATTTGACCCCATCTCCCACAGCATCCTAGAACAAGGGCTCTGGGGGGTGGGAGTCAGGGGAAGGGCCCTCGATGGGTTCAGGAACCATCTCATGAACCCCTCGATTGGTTCAGGAACCATCTCATGAACCCCTCGATCGGTTCAGGAACCATCTCATGAACCCCTCGATCGGTTCAGGAACCATCTCATGAACCCCTCGATCGGTTCAGGAACCATCTCATGAACCCCTCGATCGGTTCAGGAACCATCTCTTGAACCCCTCGATTTGTTCAGGAACCATCTCATGCACCCCTCGATGGGTTCAGGAACCATCACATGAACCCCTCGATTGGTCAGGAACCATCTCATGAACCCCTCGATCGGTTCAGGAACATCTCATGAACCCCTCGATCGGTTCAGGAACCATCTCATGAACCCCTCGATCGGTTCAGGAACCATCTCATGAACCCCTCGATCGGTTCAGGAACCATCTCATGAACCCCTCGATCGGTTCAGGAACCATCTCATGAACCCCTCGATCGGTTCAGGAACCATCTCATGAACCCCTTGATGGGTTCAGAAACCATCTCATGAACCCCTTGATGGGTTCAGAAACCATCTCATGAACCCCTCGATTGGTCAGGAACCATCTCATGAACCCCCTCGATCGGTTCTGGAACCATCTCATGAACCCCTAGATCGGTTCAGGTACCATCTCATGAACCCTTCGATGGGTTCAGGAACCATCTCATGAACCCCTCGATTGGTTCAGAAATCATCTCATGAACCCCTCGATTGGTCAGGAACCATCTCATGAACCCCTCGATTGGTTCAGGAACCATCTCATGAACCCCTCGATCGTTTCAGGAACCATCTTATGAACCCCTCGATGGGTTCAGGAACCATCTCATGAACCCCTCGATTGGTTCAGGAACCATCTCATGAACCCCTCGATCGGTTCAGGAACCATCTCATGAACCCCTCGATGGGTTCAGGAACCATCTCATGAACCCCTCGATTGGTCAGGAACCATCTCATGAACCCCTCGATCGGTTCAGAAACCATCTCATGAACCCCTCGATCGGTTCAGGAGCCATCTCATGAACCCCTCGATTGGTTCAGGAACCATCTCATGAACCCCTCGATCGGTTCAGGAACCATCTCATGAACCCCTCGATGGGTTCAGGAACCATCTCATGAACCCCTCGATTGGTCAGGAACCATCTCATGAACCCCTCGATCGGTTTAGGAACCATCTCATGAACCCCTCGATCGGTTCAGGAACCATCTCATGAACCCCTCGATCGGTTCAGGAACCATCTCATGAACCCCTTGATCGGTTCAGGAACCATCTCATGAACCCCTTGATGGGTTCAGAAACCATCTCATGAACCCCTCGATTGGTCAGGAACCATCTCATGAACCCCCTCGATCGGTTCAGGAACCATCTCATGAACCCCTCGATCGGTTCAGGAACCATCTCATGAACCCTTCGATGGGTTCAGGAACCATCTCATGAACCCCTCGCTTGGTTCAGAAATCATCTCATGAACCCCTCGATTGGTCAGGAACCATCTCATGAACCCCTCGATTGGTTCAGGAACCATCTCATGAACCCCTCGATCGGTTCAAGAACCATCTTATGAACCCCTCGATGGGTTCAGGAACCATCTCATGAGCCCCTCGATTGGTTCAGGAACCATCTCATGAACCCCTCGATCGGTTCAGGAACCATCTCATGAACCCCTCGATGGGTTCAGGAACCATCTCATGAACCCCTCGATGGGTTCAGAAACCATCTCATGAACCCCTCGATTGGTCAGGAACCATCTAATGAACCCCTCGATTGGTTCAGGAACCATCTCATGAACCCCTCGATTGGTCAGGAACCATCTCATGAACCCCTCGATCAGTTCAGGAACCATCTCATGAACCCCTCGATTGGTCAGGAACCATCTCATGAACCCCTCGATCGGTTCAGGAACCATCTCATGAACCCCTCGATTGGTTCAGGAACCACCTCATGAACCCCTCGATCGGTTCAGGAACCATCTCATAAACCCCTCGATTGGTTCAGGAACCATCTCATGAGCCCCTCGATCGGTTCAGGAACCATCTCATGAACCCCTCGATTGGTCAGGAACCATCTCATGAACCGAACAGCAACACTACCAACTGGCGCCCTGGCCTCGTGTAGTCGGGCAGTGAGCATAGGAGTCCCCCAGGGCTCTATCCTCAGTCCGATGCTTTTCAACCTCTATGTAACACCTTTGGCCGGGGTCCATTGGTCTGGTCCTACGGCTTTGAGGCGTGTCCTACGCGGACGACACTCAGCTGTTAATTACCTTTGCCCTGACCCCATAGATACAATGACCTGTTTTAAAAGGTGTATGATCCACATTAACAGCTGGATGGGCAGTAACCACCTGCAGCTGGAGGAGCAGTAACCACCTGCAGCTGGATGGGCTGTAACCACCTGCAGCTGGATGGGCTGTAACCACCTGCAGCTGGATGGGCAGTAACCACCTGCAGCTGGATGGGCAGTAACCACCTGCAGCTGGATGGGCAGTAACCACCTGCAGCTGGATGGGCAGTAACCACCTGCAGCTGGATGGGCAGTAACCACCTGCAGCTGGATGGGCAGTAACCACCTGCAGCTGGATGGAAGCAAGACGGAGATCATCCTGTTTGGAAAGGCTGACGAGAACTGCTCCAGCGACTGGTGCCCCAAACTTCAGGCCCATGTCCGTCCCCCAAACAAGCAGTGCGTAGCCTGGGAATAACAATTGACAATAAGTTGTCAATGAAAAACCATGTAAACCTGGTAAACAGCACCTGTTATGGGATTTTGCGGAAAATATGCAAAATCTTTCAATGGATTCCAACCGAATGCAGAAAACCGCTGGTACAGGGGCTTATTATAAGCAGCATGGACTACGGTAATGCCTTACTAGCCGCTATCAACGAAGACCTCCTTTCAAAACTTCAGAATATGCAGAACACCGCTGCTAGATTTATTTTGAATCCCCCCAAGAAGGTACTTGTAGTGAGGATAGTACTCCCAATACTGCGGAGACTTTAAAGGGGGTACCCTGCCATAAACAAATTAGAAGGCTCCTACAGTCCGGCTCAGCACGGCGGGAGAGTGATTGCTCTGAAGCCAGTAATAATTTACAATGGGACTACTCGGGAGTCACTACGGGTCTTCCAAATATAAAAGGACTTCATGGGCCGGAATCTGGATCAATGCTCGTAGGTAATGAGCTGAATATATCCCCTTCAAATACCGTTATTTATGCAATGCTCAAGTCGATACAGAGTGAGGCTCGACAGGAGCATAAAGAGCGCAGCTAGCAACAAAAAAAATACAGGGGGCCATTCGTAAAAATACCAAAGCGTGTGCAGAAGTAATCACCGGGACAGCAGCTTTGGAGGAGCGAATAGTGGATCTTGAAGCGGGTCTAGAAACGGTGAAAACCAAAACTACAGCTAATGATGAATGGTATTCAGATATTTTGTGGAAACTTGAGGATTCCGAGAATAGGCTCCGGAGGAACAATTTACGCCTATTAGGGATCGAAGAAAAGGTTGAAGGGGAAGACATTAGAGGTTTTGTCTTAAAATTATTCAAGGTAGCTTTCCCGGACCTGGCCCATTGGTCATGGGATACAGAGATCCAAAGAGTCCACCGTTTTCCATTGATGCTTAAAAGACATGCAAGGGTGGAAGCAAAACCCAGGGCTATTTTGATTTTTTTTGGCAACTTTCTGTTAAGATAAGCTATTTTTGAAAAAGCAAGACCGGGTGCCAGAAGGACTGCCGAGGGCCAAACATTTTTTGTGCTGCCCGATTTCTGTCACACAACTGTAGAGAGGAGATGGCGGTTGCAGCAGTTGATTTCTCCATTTACAAAAAAGGCTGTGAGGCCTACTTGATGAATCCCGCCAGGCTAAAAGTCATTCATCAAGGGAGATTTCGGGTCTTCTCATCAGAAATCCAAGCGGAGAGTTATTTAAAAGAACTGACAGATTGTTAAAGGACATTAGTCTGGCGTGAGATCTATGTAGCTTGCCTAATTTCGTGCTTCTTCCCTTTTAGGATATCAAATGTATATGGCCAGGAACCCGTATTTTACTTTATTCACCATATGTGTGTTTCTGTGTTGGTTATATTTAGGGTTAGGAAGCTGATGTAGGATCTGGATGGGTTGTGGGCTACACATAGGCTTGCTAGAGGTGGGGCTACTTGGTCTTCTTTCTAGAGTATAACTGCTCTATTGTTTATGGTTTGAAAATAAGGGGATGTCTCCTTCCTTCTTTCTTTATTCTCTCGTCTTTATTTTTGTTGGTTCTGGAAGACCAGGGGGTGACCGGGTGGCACCCTGACACGCGGGAGGCATCGCAAGGGTCTGCGGACCTTTTTTGCCCGGTTGTTGGGGGAGGGAGGGTCGGGGGTGGGGTGGGCGGTTCGTTTCAGGAAGGGGGGGTATTGAGAGGTTGGATGCAGGGAAGAGGATTGCTCTTGTTAGATGATTATTTTTTCTTATTGATGGTGGCAATCGTGGTACGACTGGTAATCTGGGATGACTAATATTAGGATTGCTTCAATAAATATCTGTGGGCTTAATGACACAGACAAACGGCGCCGGTTTAGAGAAGACATTCGCTATCTGCGGCCAGACATCATCTGTCTTCAAGAGACCCATATCAAAGGTACCCACCATAAGCTTTTGGAGTTTGAGGGATTTCAATTGGTGGCATGGACTAAGTTGGATGCCAAAACTAAAGGGGTTGCAATACTGGCCAGTTGGGGATTGGTAAATGCAACTCGCTCTTTGGCGGATGCATTCGGTCGGTGGGTCATTATTCAGGACAATATTCAGAATAGACCTTTCACACTGTGCTCAGTCTATGGCCCAGTATTAGACGATCCTGAACTATATAACTGGCTTAGTTTAGAACTAGTAGGCTGGCCTTCCCCGCTTATAATATGTGGGGATTTTAATAATAGTATAGGTTGTGAGCTTTCCAGCTGTCCAGATAAAGAATACTGTGGCCGGAAGCCCAAAGTGTATAGGTCTTTAATGCAAATGCTAGAGTTGCATGGTTTGATTGATACCTGGGTTCATTTCACAAGAGATGATCCTGGCTTTACTTTCTATTCAGCCCCTCATAAAATCCATTCCCGATTAGATTATTTATTTATTTCTTCAAGTCTGATACAAGGATCCAACATAATTAGATTTCCGAGAGTGATGTCGGATCATAATCCGCTAGTGCTCGAGGTTAAAATTCATCACAGGGTAAAGAAACCAGAAACCTGGACTTTTAATAGAGGTTTGTTACAAGATAGCGGATATATTGATTGTATGGCCATCTGGATCACGAGGTTTATAACCGAGAATAAAGGGAGTACCAATATACAAAACGTCTGGGATACACTGAAAGCGGGAATAAGGGGGGAGACTACACGTTATGGATGGGAGAGTCAGAGAAGGGAGAAACAAAAGTTACAGGAGCTTTATGGGGAGATAGAATGGGCTGAGATAACCCTAGCTAAGATTTTACTTGATGGTGGGAATAGGGAAATAGCACAAACTCAAATTATCATAATTAAAGCAGCAATAACAGAAATTTCTCAGATGAAAGGTGCAGCTAAATTTGTGGCTTGGCGCTCGAAAGTATATGAAAACAGCGAGAGAGCTGGACAATTGTTAGCGGTCAGAACTAGAGAGAAAGAAGTTGCCTCACGTATTAATGTCGTATCCTGATGTCGGGTTAGTGTCGGATGAAGTGGCCATAGCTTTAGCCTTTCAGAAATGTTATCAAAAATTATACGACGAGGAGATTAGGGATAATGGGGAACTTCAGACGGATATTCAAAGCTATCTCGATGAAATAGAGGTAGGGGCCTTAACACCTGATGAAGTGGTAATGCTGGATGCTGAAATTAAAATAGAAGAATTGGGGCTGGCTATAGACTCTATCCCGAGCGCTATGGTTGTCATACCAGATTTCCTTCCCGGAGAACTCTATAGGACATTTCGGGTACAACTTATTCCTTTAATGCTAGAGGTTTTCTCACAGATTTTAAAGGAGGGAAAACCCCCGGACACTTGGTGGAAGGCAAGGATTGTGACTTTTTAAAAAAAAAGGGAAGACACCTACCAATACTGGTTCTTATAGACCTTTTTTCATTAATTAATAGTGACATTAAAATTTACTCTAAAATTTTTGCCAATCGGCTCGCAAGTGGGATTAAAAAATTGGTCTCCCCTCAACAACACGGCTTTGTTCCAGGCCGAGAAACGATCGAACATATTCGCCGTACTATTGCACTGTTCGATTACACCAAGGTTACAGGAGACCCCATGGCTTTAATTCTTCTGGATGCGGAGAAAGCTTTTGAAAGGGTGTGGTGTGGCTCACTGGTTAGAGGCGGCAGACCCGGGAGCAGAAGTCGGCCTGGGACCAGGGTTCGATGCCCGACTCGGCAGGGTCGTGGACCAGGGTCAGCAGACTCGACAATTCTCGCCTCGGTGCCTACTCTAACCTGGGGTCCCACTCGGCAACTCTGGGCATTAGCTTGCCTAATCTCCACAACGGCCCCATCAACGCTGGGGATGCCTGGTTCCACCTTGGGGATTCCCAGTAGGGACCATCCCACAGGGAAAGCCAGGACGGGTTCCCCAGTGGTATACAGCGCCGGGACGCCCCTTTGCTGGGGCAGCTGTGCGCTTTACAAGTATACAACATTTAACATTTAACATTTTTATGGGGTACATTACAGCACTATGGTGTAGGGGAGAAATTTATTGGCGCCATCAAGAGTATGTATGTTCAACCTACTGCGCAGGTTTCAATAACGGGGATCCAGTCTGGGGCAATAAATATTTGTAGAGGAACGAGGCAGGGGTGTCCTTGCTCCCCCTTATTGTTCGCGATTTATATCGACGCTTTAATCAGGAAAATCTCGAATGAAGTTTTAATTCGTCCAGTACAGGCTAAAGGGGGGGATACAAAAATTCTTGGTCATGCTGACGATCTTGCCATATTGACAGACTCCCCTCGGTCAGCTTTTCGAGGAATCCAAACTCTAACTTCACAATTTGGGGCAATATCGGGTAATCTTCTAAATGAAGCAAAGACACAAATTATTTGCAATGATAAAATTGACTGGATTGATCTTCACATAGTAAGTAAATCCAAATATCTGGGGATAGAGATTGGTTCCAAACCTGACGAGATAGTGGAGATGAACCTGGATCCTTTAAAATGTAAATTAGAAATTGAAGCACGTCGAATCAATAACTTACACCTGACTTTAATGGGCAGATGCAACGTTATAACAATGATTTTTTTACCCAGGATTTTGTATTGTTTAAGAGCCATTCCCTTGTTGATTGACTTAAGCTGGTTTAAAAAATTAGATCGGATAATATCATGGTTTTTATGGGCTGGCAAGCGACCAAGAAGGGCTCTTAAGTTCATGACCCTCCCCAGAGATAGGGGGGGTTGGGCGGTACCAAATTTCCAGGTATATTATTGGTCTATAACACTCGGACATATTTCTGATTTATTAGATGTGGATCCCTTAGATCGCTCCGATATCTCGATTTACCATTTAATTTTAGGACCTACAGCTCAGGGACTTTTGTTTAGACAAATAGATTTTTCATATTTTAAACGGGTCGGGTTTAAGGTTCTTTTGGGTGCCTTTAAAGTCTGGACATCGGTCCGGAAAATGCTAGATAATGGCAGACTACATATATATTCTCCGTTTGCAAATAACGGGCTATTCCCAGAACATGTTCGGGATGCTTATTTTAAGGACTGGTCTGCCCATGGGGTTAGGGCTGTCAGGGATATAATGTGGACCGCTGGACTAATGAGTTTTGAAGTTATAAAACAAAAATATGGATTAGGTAATAGACAATTTTTTAAGTTTCTACAGGTTAGGGTTTTCTTTAGTAAAAGAACTATAAGTTGGGCTCCTAATCTGTTAATTGAAGCTATAAATGGGGGTCAAACAACTATATCCTCGATTTACAAACTTTTGAATGCTAAGAAACCTGACGACCTGAGTAAACACTTTATGCGTTGGGAGGTTGGGGTACAAGCTGGTCAAGGGGCCTGTGAAGATTCTCTTGTGGAAGAGGAGTGGCGCCGCGGCCAGGGCGACTGACGCTGGAATCTGGGGACCACGGTTCGATCCCCGGCTCCGGCGGCAGGTTAGCCCAGCACCATGTGACTCTGGGCAATAGCTCGCTTAATCTTCCCGACTGTCCCCAGCGCCTAGAGACCCTTACGGGTGATTGTGCGCTTTACAAATGTGGACTTTGACTTTACTCTGTTATATAGTCAATCTGGCACTTAGCACTTTTACTTTCCTGAGGCGGAAAGCCGGGAAAGCTAGGCAGCACGTCTCTACTTTGATATTCAGATTTTTTAAAACTGTTTTAAATCTGTTTTTACCTTGTTTGTTGCTCATTTGCTCTTTCTTACCATCGGCTACTTCCTTTGCACTGTCATCATCCCGCGCAGCCGATTAGGCGCTGTCGCTGGCTGATCCGGGGGTTAGCCGCCATCTTACAGGGAGGCGCAGGGTTGGCGGTCTAGGCATTTCGACCCTGCCGCCCTCTCAGGTACTTAAACCGCGCTGTCCCTGGCGCGAGCTGACTGGCACTTAGCACTTTTACTTTCCCGAGGCGGAAAGCCGGAAAAGCTAGGCAGCACGTCTCTACTTTGATATTCAGATTTTTTAAAACTGTTTTAAATCTGTTTTTACCTTGTTTGTTGCTCATTTGCTCATTCTTGCACTCGGCTACTTCCTTTGCACTGTCATCATCCCACGCAGCCGATAAGGCGCTGTCGTGGGCTGATCCGGGGGTTAGCCGCCATCTTACAGGGAGGCGCAGGGTTGGCGTTCTAGGCCTTTCGACCCTCCCGCCCTCTTCCCGTATAAATGTATGACAATTTCCGCTCGCGCAGCGGGCGGGGGCAGCGGGCGCGCCGATGGCCCGTCCGCGCCCATACGGTTCCAGGGGCCAAAACCCCTGGCCAAAACACGCCGCCAAGAATCATTTATGGAACCAAACAACTATTTGCCCTGAGACCTATATCTGATCCTGCAGTTGCTACTTTTGACATGCTTAAACAGTTCCCTCAATGCTGCCCCCACTGTTCTTTCTCTTTGGATGTCCCGCAGCTATGCAGTAGCCTTGTTCAGCGGACTGCTATTCCTTCTCACCCGAGCTACACTTTTCTTAGCATGAACTGTCGTTCTTTGCCTAAACATAAACGCAAGATTTTTTATCTTGTCACCGACGAATCTCCGGACGCGCTTTTCATTACTGAAACATGGCTCCACGATAGTTCCGGCCCAGACATCGCGGAAGCACTACCCACTGGTTACGCCATTGTTAGGAACGACCGACTTAAGAAAATTGGGGGTGGCGTAGCAATTATATTCAAGAACGTCTATCAATGCCAATTTGACTCGGTCACGTTATGCAACTGTGAGGCAGCGTATTTTAAGCTTGCTCTGTATCCCAAGACCACTCTTACTGGCTTGTTAGTATACCGTCCCCCGGGCACGGCTACTTCCTGGCTGGCCCAGCTTTCGGATTACATAGCATCGGCTCTCCCAGCGTCCAGCAACTTTTTGGTTGTTGGCGATCTCAATGTGCATTTGGAGGACCCAAAAAACAGCGTGGCCTGCAATCTTATTGCTGACCTCGCTTCTATGAATCTTATTCTACATAATAAGGGACCCACCCACAGGGGTGCTCACTTTCTTGACCCTATCTTTTCCAATATTCCTCAGTTACATTGCTCCTCAGCTTTACCTGTCCTCTGGTCTGATCATTATTTAATTTAGTTTACCGTTGCTATCACTGTAGTATTGCCTAAATGTATAGCCCCACCGAGTGTCAGAAAGAGAGACTGGAAAAAGTTAGACACTGTCGCTCTCAACAATGCTCTGGCCGATCACCTGCCCACCAGTCTACCGGAATTGGCTGATATGGAAACCGCGGCCAGTGCCGTGAACTCTTGGCTCCAGGAAGCCATTGACACCTGTCTTCCTCTTGCTCATAAGAAAATGACAATTCACAAAACACCTGCCCCGTGGTATAACGAGATGCTTCAAACTCACAAATCCCGATGTAAAAAATTGGAACGCGTCTGGAGAAGGGACTACTCCCCCTCAGCTGGCCTCATCTATAAAACTGAGTTGAAGCGCTACCACAAAGCCTGTGCCTCGACGCGGGCTAACTATGTCAACAGAATTATCTCTGAAGCCGTTAATAAATCTAAAATACTGTTCAGCGTGGTTAAAGACCTCGCTGGTTCTCAGACCACGGCTACCCTTCCCCCTCTATCAAGCAGTAAATGCGATGAACTTGCTCAGTATTTCATCTCTAGAATTGAGAATATTTACCAGGACATTTCTGCCCAAAGAGACAGCAAAACCTCGGTGAACTCGCTTTTTGATGCCGGGGAGGTTGTTGACTCCTCTGTGCCGTCCCCGGATTCACTCCTGTCCTGGCCTGATCTCCACCCTTCTACCCTTCTGGAGATCCTGAGCAAAGTTAAGTCAGGCTCTCCGATTGATCCTTTGCCCGTCCCAATACTGCGTTCTCTGGATTCCCCCCAGCTCTTGACGATCTGTACTTTGCTTAATCACTCGCTCAACACTGCTGTTGATCCCAGTCGCTGGAAGCACGCAATGGTCAGCCCGCAATTGAAAAAACCTACTGCTGACCCCAACATTTCCTCTAACGTCCGCCCTATTTCTTTATTGCCTACATTTTCCAAAATCTTAGAGAGGCACATCCACTTGCACCTGTCCCAGTTTGTGGCAACAAATAATTTATTACATCCCTCTCAGTCCGGTTTCCGTCCGGGATTCTCCACCGAGACCACCCTCCTTGGCGTTACAGAAAATCTAAGCCTGCTATTGGATCGAGGTGAAACAGTTGCACTGATATTGCTTGATCTCAGTGCAGCATTCGATACTGTATCCCACAGTATCCTCCTCAGTTCCCTTGCGGCCACTGGCATCGGTGGAAAAGCCTTGGATTGGCTTACATCTTTCCTGACGGACCGGACCTTTCAAATTTTTTCCCACTCCTCCACTTATAAAATGTATTCTTTCCCATATGGGGTGCCACAGGGTTCAATACTTAGTCCCCTCCTTTTTAATCTTAATGTTACCCCCCTGGCTCACATTGCACAACATTCTGGGTTGAATCTATTCACTTACGCTGACGACTCTCAAATCGTTTTCTCTTTATCCCAAGTTGACCTAACCTCTACCTCCCCCCTGCAAGCAGGTCTCAGCGAAATATCCAGCTGGATGAATCGCAACCTGCTCAAATTAAATGGCGGTAAGATTGTGTTCTGGTACTTGGGAATAAACCTGACCTCTGGAGCCCGAGACATTGGCCGTCTGCCATGGGTTCCCTACCTTTTCCGTCCAAACATGTGCGTAATCTTGGTGTGACCATCGACAATGGCTTATCCATGAAAGATCAGGCAAACACAGTGACAGCCATCTGTTTCACCATTTTGCGGTGGCTGAGAACATTTTTGGGGATGCTACCATCTAACACCCAGAGATCCATTGTAGATGCCTTGGTGACCTCCAGGTTGGACTACGGCAACGTGCTCTACCTGGGGTCCGCCAGGGCGCTCACACGTCCTCTCCAATTAGTCCAAAACGCCGCCGCACGGCTCCTTTGTGGTTGCTGAAAAACTGATCACATCACAGAACGCTTAAAGGAGCTCCATTGGCTCCGATTTGAAAGTCGTGTAAAGTTCAAGGCTTTGAGCTACATGCACAAGATCAAGGCTGGGGTAGCCCCCTTGTACCTTCAGTCCTTAGTCAAACTCTATACCCCCTCTCGTTCTCTCCGTTCCTCTTCTCAATATTTATTTTGCGTACCTAAGTACAGACTTTCCAGAATGGGTGGCAGTTCCTTGGCAAACTTGGGACCAAGACTTTGGAATCCCTTCCTCTGGACATCCGTATGGAGAACTGTCACGCTCGCTTTCGCAGAGCTGTGAAAACCTGGCTTTTAATCAATAACATCTTACAGGATAGGTCTTGCTGCTTCTGCCTTTCAGCGCCGGGAAACCCTTGCGGGTAGCTGTCGCGCTTTATAAACTCAACAAATACATAAATAATAAATAAATAAATAATCTGCTTTCTTTTCCGTCAACCTGCAGGTGAAATGTTTTAAGACGTGGTTTAATTTGTATATAACACCTTCTCGAATACATAAATGGGGAGGGGTGGCTGGGATACACTGTTCACGTTGTGGGGAACTGGCGGCGGACAGTGTCCATATGTTTGCTTCCTGCCCTTCTTTGGTTTATTTATTGCAAAAAATAGAACAGCGTTTGGGACAAGTGATTTGTTGTACTGTTGTATTGACACCCCAGGTTATCATGCTTGGGGTCATCGATCAAAATATGTCTGACCCTGAACGCAAGTTGATATTCACTGCAATGACTGTTTTGAGATTATGTTTAGCTACTGTCTGGCTTGACCCTGCCCCCCCGACTGTACATGTTTGGTTCAGCAAATTTCTTAGGGGCAGATTTATGATGACTGGCGCATCCCCAGGGATGCGCCAGTCATCCTGCGCCGCTGTTCCGCCACCCATGGTGCGCCGCATTTACAAAGTGGCGCACCATGGGGCAAAAACGGCACAGATGCGTCACGCATCTGTGCCGTAAAGGTGGCGCATAGCTGGAGTTGCGTCGCAAGCGCGACGCAGCTCCAGCAAGGCTCGAGGGTGCCCCATCTTTACAATGCTGCGTCAAGACCTACGCCTGCTTCAAGCAGGCGCAGGGTTTTGACGCAGCATTGTCCTAAAAGTGACTGAGTGAAATCTTATAGATTTCACTCAGCCACTTTTGCGAGGCGCACCTGCCCCGGAACGCCCACCCTGCGCCGGAACGCCCACAAGTGGCGCAGGGCTTTACAACGTGACGCATCTGCCTAGATGCGTCACGTTGTAAATTGGTCGTAGGGATGCGCCACGTTTACGCCGCAGTTGCGTGACGCAAACGTGGCGCATTCTCAACATAAATCTGCCCCTTAGTGTTTATAAATGGGAAATCTCTGTACTTAAGAGAAGAGGGATTAGGGCTCCGAGGGATGGGGAGCGGATGTGGGAACCCCTGACTAAATGGTTGACTTTAGAGCAGACATTAAAAAAAATCCCTTTTTTTGTCTTATTTCTTCTTCTTTTCTTTTTTTCTTGTTATTCTGAGCCCGTTTTGTGAAAGTTGTCACCATCTGATTTATATATGTGTATATAGGTATTTATATCCGTGTATCCTTTGCGTCCTCTTCATGAATTTGCTATCTCTTCCCTGGGACGAACCGTGTGGGGTGGGGGGTGGTTGGGGGGGGGGGGAGATAAATTGAAAATGGATATATGGCATGACAGGACTGACAGGATATGATTTGTAATTCTTGCTTTGTGAATATGGCGATTCATGTCATATCTCCTAATAAAAATGTTTAAAAAAAACAAAAAAAAACAAGAGCCCCTTCAGCCTTGAGCCTGAGGATTCTTCATTGGCTTCCGGTGAAAAAGAGAGGTCACTGCAACATACTTTGCGTCGCCGACCAGAGCCAAACTGGAGCCGGACCCAGCTATTGAGCTTAGAAACTGGATTGGTATCACCCAAGCAGACCGGTAGGATCCAGCACCGAACAGCTTCGGCCCCTCGACGAATTTGCACGTCAAGAAATGGTGGTCAGTCTTTTTCTTTTCTTGCACCCGCCTTTGAAACAAGCTGCGGACCAGCTTCGATCCATTTCCAATCACAAGTAGGTCCGCAAGGAATAAAAAACGTGGTTATTTGACCATCAAACGCGCTGCTATATCAGACCCCTGGTTCATACGGAGTCTCCGCAAGCGCCTGGAGATCTTTTTAGTGATTTGTGCGCTCAATAAATTTCTTTTGACCGTGGTCTCCAGGGCTGCTATGAGGTCCAGAAGCACCAGAAGGAAGGCCTCTGCTGACCGCGATCTCAAGGGCGGCTATGAGGTCCAGAAGCACCAGAAGGAAGGCCTCTGCTGACCGCGATCTCAAGGGCGGCTATGAGGTCCAGAAGCACCAGAAGGAAGGCCTCTGCTGACCGTGGTCTCCAGGGCTGCTATGAGGTCCAGAAGCACTAGGAGGAAGCCTCTGCTGACCGCGATCTCAAGGGCGGCTATGAGGTCCAGAAGCACCAGAAGGAAGGCCTCTGCTGACCGCGATCTCAAGGGCTGCTATGAGGTCCAGAAGCACTAGGAGGAAGCCTCTGCTGACCGGGATCAATATCTTCGTTTTGGGGGGATCTTCTTTTTGTCAGTGCCTTCAAGCCAATCTATAAAGGCCTGTTTCATTGCCTCAGTTCCCTGATCTGACCACATACATCGCCTGCAGTAGCACAAATGGACGGTCTCCTCCCCCCATCACTTGCCTTTCCTTGAAACTGGTTTGCCTTCCTCTCCTCTTTCATGCTCTCCCTTTCTCCCCTACTTCATTCTCTTATCCATTAGTTACCTTCTCACCTTCTCCCTTTTCTCACATTCTTCCACATTCGCTCTCTTTTCCACTCTCACTCTCTCTTTTCCACTCTCACGCTCTCTTTTCCACTCTCACTCTCTCTTTTCCACTCTCACGCTCTCTTTTCCACTCTCACTCTCTCTTTTCCACTCTCACTCTCTCTTTTCCACTCTCACTCTCTCTTTTCCACTCTCACTCTCTCTTTTCCACTCTCACTCTCTCTTTTCCACTCTCACGCTCTCTTTTCCACTCTCACTCTCTCTTTTCCACTCTCACTCTCTCTTTTCCACTCTCACTCTCTCTTTTCCACTCTCACTCTCTCTTTTCCACTCTCACGCTCTCTTTTCCACTCTCACTCTCTCTTTTCCACTCTCACTCTCTCTTTTCCACTCTCACTCTCTCTTTTCCACTCTCACGCTCTCTTTTCCACTCTCACTCTCTCTTTTCCACTCTCACTCTCTCTTTTCCACTCTCACTCTCTCTTTTCCACTCTCACTCTCTCTTTTCCACTCTCACTCTCTCTTTTCCACTCTCACGCTCTCTTTTCCACTCTCACTCTCTCTTTTCCACTCTCACTCTCTCTTTTCCACTCTCACTCTCTCTTTTCCACTCTCACTCTCTCTTTTCCGCTCTCACTCTCTCTTTTCCACTCTCACACTCTCTTTTCTTCGTCTCTCCCGCACGCCCGCCCTCTGCCCTCTCTTGCTCTCCCTCTCTCAGTCTCTCCTTCAGCCCTCCCTTGTCTCGCTTCTCATAGTCTCGTTCACACTGTGGTTCTTTCTCACTTCCTCCTCACCTGGGTCCAGAGTCGACTCTGCGACTTCTTATCTGTTCATCCCTTGGAAGGAGAGGAGTTAACACGGGGTTAAAGTCCTTTAACTCTCTTCTTTTGAATTTGACTTTGAGCCTTGTCTCTAAGCTTTATGATTCTCATCATACAGATGTCATGAGGGAAATTCAAGGGTCTTGTTCATTTGAAAAATAATCAGAGTTTCTGCTGCCAGGACTTCCCTGTAAAGTCCTTTGAGGTCCTCTCTGGTGACCCTCACAGTGGTATATTTCATATCGGCACCCTGATATAGGTCCAGGGAACATCGTACACTTTCCCTACATCATCTCCCCGTCATTTCATATGAACGAGCCTTATAAGGACATAACTCTAAATTAGGACAGACTGCCTTCTATGGACATAACGCCTTATAAGGACTGTAGCCTTTTATGGACTAAACCTTTCACCTAGTTCCATGTCGAGGGTGGGTTTTTCCCAATCGATATTGCTTTGACGTCATCCTTAGCACATATGAATAAATTATGAGTAAACTCTCCAGGAGGTACTTTACACCTCTCCCATCGATGCACAAGGTTTAATCCCCAACGTCATACTCATACTGAACAATGAGTAACACAGGTACATAGGGAACGATTCACAGAATGAACTTAAGACTAAATCCAAAACTTACTACTATTTGGTATTCACAGAATGCACTTACTACTTTCGGGATTCACAGAGTCAACTTACTACTTTCGGGATTCACAGAATAAACTTACTACTTTCGGTATTCACAGAATTGATTTAAGACTACTAACTCTAAGTCCGAACTCGGGCCGGAAATTCGGGCCCGGAGGCGGAGCTTCCGGCTTGGGGGCGGAGCTACCGACCCGGAGGCGGAGCTTGCGGCTTGGAGGCGGAGCTTCCGGCTCGGAGGTGGGGATTTTATCCATGGCTGAAATCTCCACCTCTGGGCCACAAGCGCCGACTCTGGGCCGGAAGCTCCACCTCCGGGCCGGAATTTCCGGCCCGAGTTCGGACTTAGAGTTAGTAGTCTTAAATCAATTCTGTGAATACCGAAAGTAGTAAGTTTATTCTGTGAATCCCGAAAGTAGTAAGTTCACTCTGTGAATCCCGAAAGTAGTAAGTGCATTCTGTGAATACCAAATAGCAGTAAGTTTAGGATTTAGTCTTAAGTTCATTCTGTGAATCGGGCCCATAGACTGTATAAATACAGCACCTCTTGCTATCAGAGAGCAGGAGGGAACCGAGACTTCAAGGCCGGCACACTGACCAGAGCCGCTGCAGCTTCGGCATGCTATCGCTCCAGCTGACAGTGGTCTGACGATTACATCAAGAAAAATCACGAAGTTCCTCTGAATGGAAGGTAGTGAAATCCTATCCTTTCGTGATGAATGGAGTGTTGTAAGGAGGGGAGTTCTCCTTGTGTGAACGAGGGCTCTCACACACCTAGCGAGCTAGATGTCATGCTTCATCATTTGAGCCTGCCCCTCGCCAGGTCAGCGCTGCAATACTTGGCGGGCATCCGAGACCGGGGCTCTTTGTTGGGGATCTTTTGTTCCCTGCCGGTGGGTGCAGTGGGGGTGAGGGGGCCTAGTGTGTGTAGATGCAAGTGGGGGTTAGTGAGTTAAAATAGGTTAATTAGTCCTAAACACACTTTTATTCAAGAGGTAAACTGCCTAATTAAAAGGTGGAGAGGGGCAAAAAACTAGTATTTAGGTATCTAGTAGTGCGTGCCCTGCTCTCAAATGATCAACATGTTTCGTGTCTTAGTGGTCAGTATGATCAGGACACTTCTTCAGGATCAGGGTGAAGCTATCTACATATAGGTAAGTTTAAAACTACATACCCTTTCAAAGTCAATGTAGACTTGGCTATACTTGTTACAAGGATTACTTGCTACAGTCGCCGGCGGTTATAAGGACGCCAATCGGGTTCCACATTCAAGACGCTCCTGCTGTATCGGCCTACCCCTCCGCCGGCATCTGACGATCCCTTACGCGGTGTCCAGCTCAAGTCCAGGACAAAGTCCCACACTCTCACTATTCAGGTTTGGGGTACAACTAAATCCTAGCATGATTCTTGGCTCTTAGACTTAGGCTCTTTCACACCCACGCACATGCTAGGCACACTTAGGTGCATCTAGACAGGCATCTTAGGAGTACGCAGTTTATTTTATAAATGCATTTTATATTCATGTATGTGTTCATGACTATTGCAAGATGGCAGAACAATACTGCTTCTTTTTATTCACTGTACTGCTGGTTCTATATCTCTGCTACTGTCTTACAGTTGTAGCAGCGCACTTATTTTACATGAGAAGATCAACGGTACTGTTGGACATGGGATCCCCGGCTGGCCAGGGCTTTCGCCAAAGTCAGTCAGAGACCACCACTCCCAAGTCAGGGCAAGGGAGTTACACGCCAAGATAACCCCTGCTCACCCTCTAGGTAACGTGGCGTGAGCAGCAAGGCTAAACTTGGAGGCGATGTAAGTTAAGTATTTGCGCACGCACCCCAGCAACAACCCCCAGGCCCACCACAAAGGAAACTCCACACAAGGTTATATAAAAATAGCCTTTGTATTACACCAAAACACATTAGATAAAACACACACTTTACAATGTGCCAGAGGCACGGGCAGAATTTACAGGGGTTATTGTACAAGACAGGGCCACCTGGACCACTGTCAGGAATCAGAAGTAGCACTTTCAAAAATAGCACTTAGTACATAGAATATAGCACACAACCAGTAATTACTGGTAACCAGGACCTCACTAGCACCACCTGTACTAGGGAGAAAACAACCACCTACACATCACAATACCTGTGGGGGTGGAAGCACATAACACATGATGCAATGCATAACATTCATTCAGAGGTGTAAGGGAGGAAAACACATGATGCATCACAATACATTCAGAGGTGTAAGGCACATGACGCATAAAAACACATTCAGAGGTGCAGAAAAAGTACAGTTGCGCCAAACTCACGTAAGTCACCACCTGTGACTGTCCCTAGGCCAACTGGCCTCTCTGGGGCTAGGACGCCCTGTGTCCAAAGTCAGGGGGGCCTAAACGTAGCAGTTGCCCACAAAGTGCTGGGCAACTGGTGCAACAATGTTTGAGCCTGCCAGGGCTCAAGAACAACAGTGGGGGCTCAAGAGCCTCTCTGGGCCCTTCACAACCACTTTGGCGCCTGGAGCCTCTCTCCGGGCCCTAAGAAATAAATGGGGCCCCCTAGAGCCTCTCTGGGCTCTTAAATTGAATGGGCCAGGGTGGGGCCTCTCTGGGCTCCTTCTTCCACTCTGCCCCCGAGCCTCTCAGGGCTCATGACCAAAGAAATGCCCCTGAGCCTCCGTGGCTCTGGACAAACAAAAGGGGCGGCTTGTGTAAGTCCCTCGTGGACTTGCATAAACAAAGATGCCGCCAGGAGCCTTGAAGGCTCTACACGAATGTGGCCCCAGATGCTGGAGTCCCCCCTCCGGGGACTCGGAAATCAAACTGGCCCTCGAGCCTCGCTGGGGTGGAGAAGTGACCCCGGGGGCGCCCGCACTCACCGGCTGTCAGGGGAGGCGGCGGCTCCTCGAGGCGTCAGCTCCTCTCGGCCAGGCTTCTGCCCTCTCTCTCCTGGGCTCTCCCTCGCTTTGGGAGCCCGGGGGGGACAAGAGAAGACGCCGGCTTCTCTCTCTTCCTGGAGCACGGGGTGGCCTCCCGTCTGCGTCCGGTTGTTTCTCTGTCCTGCCCCCGGCCTGCCTGACTTCCAGGTCGCGGCTGCGGGGCGGGACTTCCGGTCGGCCTGCTCACTGATTGGCCGGCCGGCCAACCACTTCCGGGTCGCACTTGGCAGCGGCCCGGCAACGTTTTAAAAACACTCCGGGCTGCGGCGGTGAATCTCGAGGGGCAATGCCGGGTGGGCACCGGCCTTAATTACCATAAAGCGCGGTGGGCACGCGCTCGAAAGGCGGCAATGTCCCCGGCAGGGTGGGCACCTGCCAGGGGGCTCAAGACTCGTCACGGAGCGGGGCCAACGCCGGGTGGGCTCCGGCTTCCAAGGGTAAAGCGCCCCTCAGCGCTAAATGCAAAATAAAGCGCTCGTAAGCGCTAGAAGGGGAAAGCAAAGCGCTCCCAGCGCTATCAATCCAGTACAGCGCCCCCAGGCGCTATAGGACAACAAAGTCCAGCAAAAGGTCCTCAGCAAGGCAGGGGGGGGGCAAGGCTGGGCCCAGAGCCAGCACACTGGGTCTCCAGGCAGGGAGACACCCCAAGTGGCGGTCCTCTGGCCCAGCAGCAGCAGCAACAGCCCCCTCAGGATCCTGGAAGAGAACAACATCTGTGGGGACACAGCCCAATTTTTATACACCATTTCCCTTTGTCTGAGGGTGCAGAGTGGGGGCGGAACCAGTCGCAGCTGGATCTTGAGTACTCTGTTTACCTCAACCACCCTCTCTATTCACTGGCAGGGCCTGGGTCATTAGACTCTCCACAGGGGGGCGGAGCCAGCATTGTGTGGGGAAAACCCAGCCCATCCAGGACACAGGTACACTCCTCCCACACATTACTCATGCAGATCTCCCACTCACCACCGGGCAGACCCATCCAGACTTCCTGGAGCCTGGCATGCCAGCCAGCTCCAGCCAATCACACGCCAGCACCCTCACAGCACACGTACAGCCATGTCTAGAAATGGCGCTTCCCTACTAGACACATACATGCTGCATACACCGTTGCGCAGCATTCACTCACACGAGTTCACACATACCAGACTCAAGCCTGTACACCCCACGCATCAGGAACTACCAGGGACACATACATTCCCCATGCATTCCTATGGGCGGGCAGGCCTAGCTCAGCACATGCACTCAGAGTGCGCACGCACTTTCCACTGGGACACAGTGAAAGTGCGCAGAATCCAAAAATCACCATCTCCAGGTCACCATTTCAAGCAAAAAGTCTAGGGGTGAACCTGCCCTAAGGGCCCAAGTCCAACACAACCCCCTTCCAGCCAAAACGCAGGGGAGACCAATCACCACCGTGATGGACTTCCCTGCTTGGGGCGATAGAACAAGGACGCGGGCCCGCAACTGCAGGGACACCCTCCTGTTCTACGCCACGGTGAACCCATGGGATTCCTTCTAGAACCACTATCCAGACCAACTGGGCTACCCCACTGGTACTCCCGAGCTGTCCGCGGCCAGGACCAGGCCCTGGGCCACCCAGGTGCCACTGGTCCTTGCCAATTCGCAGAGCGGGGGGTAGTAACCCCTGGCACATAGCGGCCATTTTCCACTCTTCCTGTCTGCAAGACAGGACTAGACTGCCACTGGTTCTCCAGCCTAGGGCCTACAACCTCAGGCGGACCAGGAGTCTCAGGGAAGGCTCTCCTCCCCCTACCTCTTCTTCTAGGGTTCCTCCTCCCTCTGCGAGGGGTACCTTTACAATGCCACTCTAACCCAGGGTTTAACCCCTCAGGTTGCACCGGGGTCAGAGGTGGGCTCTCCCACCCTCTGCACCCCCTTCCAGAGGTCTGCCCTCTCCCACCTGGAGAAGTTCCTCTGGAAGAAGAACCGGTCAGGACACTGGTTACAGTCATCCTACCCTTCAGGTCAGGCTGATCCTGAACCTGGCCTTCCAACCTCTGGTCTAAAACCTTCGGTGAAACAATTTCCTGGTACTCCAGGACTTCTGGGGACTCACACACAATCCCCCTGAGGCTAACAAATGAGACATATGTTGTGTGACTGTCTGTCTGGCGCAGAGCTCCCGCCCTCTGTCCACCTGACAGTGCGTGACGATCCCCCAGACCAGAAGTGGCGCCACCCGGGTCCCCCCGAGAAGATCTAGCCCAACTGGCTAGTCCCTGGTCCACTGGTGCATCCACTGGGGAACTCATCCCCCAATCACTCCTCGCGCTGGACTCCTGTACCCTCCCTACCGGAGCGGTACTGCCAGACTCTAGAACCACAGGAGCTCTGGTTACAGACGCTCCAGGTCCTCTACTCACTAGGAGATCTTCCTCAAATGGACTAACAGGACAGCCTAGGTCCCCAACCTGGTGTTCCCTCAAGAAACCATCCAAGTCCTGAGGCAGGGCTTCGGGCGTCTGGGGAACCTCGGTCTCCCCCTCACTCCTGCTCCACTGAGCCAGGCAGTGAGCCCCTACACCCTCCTCGCTATCCTGGGACCTAGCTGGGCTACACTGAGCCTCTTCCACCACGCTGGGCTGGAAGATACCTGAACCACTACTTTTGGAGTCACTCCCTAATGACTCTAGAGAACCTTTAGCACTCTCCCAGCGCTCTGCTTCCTCAGCAAGCGCCCAAGGACTAAGGGATTCAGACTTCAACAGGTGCTGGCGCAACTCTGGACAAACAACACTGAGCAACTGCTCCTTGAGAAACATATTCAGTACTCCGTCTTTCTCATCATCCGAGCTAGCCGCCAGCCAATCCCACATTGCATCAGAACAGTCATCCACAAAAAAAACCCACTTCTGTTGAGGCGGTTTCCTACTGCCCCTGAACTTTAACCTTAACTCCTCCTCTTGGGAACAAGGGACCATACGTTGGGCACGGGGTAGGGGACTGTCTGCACTGAAGTCTACATAGCTGCCACCACTGGACTCAGCCCTCCCTGGGGAATCCAGAAAATTAAAACTGCGCGCAGGGGATAGTCTATCCTCCAGAGCTACTTTGCCTCTGGTGGAGGCCCTCTCAGCCTCCTCTATCCTTTCCTGCGCTAAGACCATCTCGGTTTCTAGCTGTTGCTTCCTAAGCTCCAGCTGCGCCATAGCCTGGGCATGCTCCAACCTGAGCTTTTCTAAAGCCAGCTGGTGCTCCCTTTCTCTCCTTCTATCTTCCAGCTCCTCTGGGGACAGGGAAAGGGACGAGGCGCTGCCTCCTATACTGGACCCAGCAAGGGACTCCCTATCTATGGGGTCCTCACTCTCTACTGGCATCCAGGTGCTGTCATCTTCTTCCTCCTCTTCTGAATCTTCAGGGCTCCCCACAGACCCACCACCCTCCTGGTGTGGGGCCCGGGCCCTTTCCTCACTGCGCTCAAGATCCCATTGATCCTCTTGCCATTTGACCATGCATCTCCTAAGTGCATACCAGCCTGACTGATCCGCCCCTATGCCTCTCTCTTCACAGAACTTTCTCAGCTCCCACATACCGTATGTGGCTAGATCATTGAAATCAAAAACCAGCTCCATTCTGGCAGACGTTCTAGAGAAGAGATCACACAGGGAACCTAGGGGTCTGAGCTAACACAGGAGTACACAATTCACAAGGTATCAGCAAGCTCTCTACCCCAGAGAACTCACACTCACTTGCCTAGTGCCACACACCATTCATCCACACACAACCCTCCCCTCGGACTGGTAAGGCAGTTTCTACCACCCCTGATTCCTCAACCTGACCACAAGTGACACAGGTACCAGACTCTGGGCGCAGGGTGGGGGACAAATGTACTGACACAATTGCACAATGATACCTTCAGGAGAAGAAAATATGAAACTTCAAAAAACAACAATCCCCTAAAATGTGGTCATCTAAAATGCAGAGTTTTGTGGTGCAGTCAGCCGCTACTAAGGTACAAGGCAAACACAAATCCTTATCCTCACCGCTTGCCGCCAATGTTGGAAATGGGATCCCCGGCTGGCCAGGGCTTTCGCCAAAGTCAGTCAGAGACCACCACTCCCAAGTCAGGGCAAGGGAGTTACACGCCAAGATAACCCCTACTCACCCTCTAGGTAACGTGGCGCGAGCAGCAAGGCTAAACTTGGAGGCGATGTAAGTTAAGTATTTGCGCACGCACCCCAGCAACAACCCCCAGGCCCACCACAAAGGAAACTCCACACAAGGTTATATAAAAATAGCCTTTGTATTACACCAAAACACATTAGATAAAACACACACTTTACCATGTGCCAGAGGCACGGGCAGAATTTGCAGGGGTTATTGTACAAGACAGGGCCACCTGGACCACTGTCAGGAATCAGAAGTAGCACTTTCAAAAATAGCACTAAGGGGTCGATTAGGATCGCGGTTTTTCCGCATCCTCGGGGCCGGCGGAAGGCACCGCCGGCCCAGAGGATGCGGAAAACCGCAGCGGACTGACCAAAGACCCACCGCCACATTACGATGGCTGGTGGGTCCTGGTTTCCGTCCGCAGCTTTTCCGCCGCGGCTGGCTTACAACCGCGGCGGAAAAGCTCTAATATGGTGATGGTGTCTGTCAGACACCGTCCACCATATTAGGATGGCCTGTAAAGTATGCCTTTCCGCGGCGGGTTTTCCGCCGTGGAAAAACATACGGAACTTCACTGCGGGGGCCCGTTGCGGGCCCCCTAGGTGAAGGGGGGGTGGGGGGTGCACATGGGGGGTACCTATGGTACCCCCCTGCATTTGCATGCAGAAAGCGGCAGGCACCGCGCGGTGCCTGCCTCTTACTGCATGCAAATGCAATGCGTGCATTTTTAACATTGCGGCGGGTGCAGCTTGAAGCTCCACCCACCGCAATGTTAAAAATAGAGGATGTGACCGCAACCCTTGCGGTCACATCCTAATTGCACAGGAGGGAACTCCGCATGCCATGCGGAGGTTCCCTCCTGCTCTGGGGTCGCGGACGGACGCAAGTCCGTCCGCGATCCTAATGACCCCCTTAGTACATAGAATATAGCACACAACCAGTAATTACTGGTAACCAGGACCTCACTAGCACCACCTGTACTAGGGAGAAAACAACCACCTACACATCACAATACCTGTGGGGGTGGAAGCACATAACACATGATGCAATGCATAACATTCATTCAGAGGTGTAAGGGAGGAAAACACATGATGCATCACAATACATTCAGAGGTGTAAGGCACATGACGCATAAAAACACATTCAGAGGTGCAGAAAAAGTACAGTTGCGCCAAACTCACGTAAGTCACCACCTGTGACTGTCCCTAGGCCAACTGGCCTCTCTGGGGCTAGGACGCCCTGTGTCCAAAGTCAGGGGGGCCTAAACGTAGCAGTTGCCCACAAAGTGCTGGGCAACTGGTGCAACAATGTTTGAGCCTGCCAGGGCTCAAGAACAACAGTGGGGGCTCAAGAGCCTCTCTGGGCCCTTCACAACCACTTTGGCGCCTGGAGCCTCTCTCCGGGCCCTAAGAAATAAATGTGGCCCCCTAGAGCCTCTCTGGGCTCTTAAATTGAATGGGCCAGGGTGGGGCCTCTCTGGGCTCCTTCTTCCACTCTGCCCCCGAGCCTCTCAGGGCTCATGACCAAAGAAATGCCCCTGAGCCTCCGTGGCTCTGGACAAACAAAAGGGGCGGCTTGTGTAAGTCCCTCGTGGACTTGCATAAACAAAGATGCCGCCAGGAGCCTTGAAGGCTCTACACGAATGTGGCCCCAGATGCTGGAGTCCCCCCTCCGGAGACTCGGAAATCAAACTGGCCCTCGAGCCTCGCTGGGGTGGAGAAGTGACCCCGGGGGCGCCCGCACTCACCGGCTGTCAGGGGAGGCGGCGGCTCCTCGAGGCGTCAGCTCCTCTCGGCCAGGCTTCTGCCCTCTCTCTCCTGGGCTCTCCCTCGCTTTGGGAGCCCGGGGGGGACAAGAGAAGACGCCGGCTTCTCTCTCTTCCTGGAGCACGGGGTGGCCTCCCGTCTGCGTCCGGTTGTTTCTCTGTCCTGCCCCCGGCCTGCCTGACTTCCAGCTCGCGGCTGCGGGGCGGGACTTCCGGTCGGCCTGCTCACTGATTGGCCGGCCGGCCAACCACTTCCGGGTCGCACTTGGCAGCGGCCCGGCAACGTTTTAAAAACACTCCGGGCTGCGGCGGTGAATCTCGAGGGGCAATGCCGGGTGGGCACCGGCCTTAATTACCATAAAGCGCGGTGGGCACGCGCTCGAAAGGCGGCAATGTCCCCGGCAGGGTGGGCACCTGCCAGGGGGCTCAAGACTCGTCACGGAGCGGGGCCAACGCCGGGTGGGCTCCGGCTTCCAAGGGTAAAGCGCCCCTCAGCGCTAAATGCAAAATAAAGCGCTCGTAAGCGCTAGAAGGGGAAAGCAAAGCGCTCCCAGCGCTATCAATCCAGTACAGCGCCCCCAGGCGCTATAGGACAACAAAGTCCAGCAAAAGGTCCTCAGCAAGGCAGGGGGGGGCAAGGCTGGGCCCAGAGCCAGCACACTGGGTCTCCAGGCAGGGAGACACCCCAAGTGGTGGTCCTCTGGCCCAGCAGCAGCAGCAACAGCCCCCTCAGGATCCTGGAAGAGAACAACATCTGTGGGGACACAGCCCCATTTTTATACACCATTTCCCTTTGTCTGAGGGTGCAGAGTGGGGGCGGAACCAGTCGCAGCTGGTTCTTGAGTACTCTGTTTACCTCAACCACCCTCTCTATTCACTGGCAGGGCCTGGGTCATTAGACTCTCCACAGGGGGGCGGAGCCAGCATTGTGTGGGGAAAACCCAGCCCATCCAGGACACAGGTACACTCCTCCCACACATTACTCATGCAGATCTCCCACTCACCACCGGGCAGACCCATCCAGACTTCCTGGAGCCTGGCATGCCAGCCAGCTCCAGCCAATCACACGCCAGCACCCTCACAGCACACGTACAGCCATGTCTAGAAATGGCGCTTCCCTACTAGACACATACATGCTGCATACACCGTTGCGCAGCATTCACTCACACGAGTTCACACATACCAGACTCAAGCCTGTACACCCCACGCATCAGGAACTACCAGGGACACATACATTCCCCATGCATTCCTATGGGCGGGCAGGCCTAGCTCAGCACATGCACTCAGAGTGCGCACGCACTTTCCACTGGGACACAGTGAAAGTGCGCAGAATCCAAAAATCACCATCTCCAGGTCACCATTTCAAGCAAAAAGTCTAGGGGTCAATAAATTCTTATTGTAAACACGCTTAACTAGTTCTTCTGTGTATCTCTCTGAGAGCAAAACAAGCAAGCACGAGTGAATGGGTGAAAAGTGTATATTGTTTCCACGAGTCTGAGGTTAATATGTTCTGAGGTTGCCAGAAACTAATCTCTTTGATAACAGGAGATTCTAGTGGCACTGCGAGCTACCTAATGCGATAACATAGGCTGACATATTTGGTGGGGGTCTACAGAGTCATTTTGCCACCAAGTCCACAGTATATGTTATCCGTAAACAGCGTAGGTCCTGCATGAAAGGGTACTATCGGAACTACACTACATGGCGCCCAATGTGTCAAACATGGGTTACCCAACATGGTATATACATGGCGCACTTACTCAACAGTAGAATCGGAGAATCTCAGTCATGCGTATTCTCAGAGACCCTACTTATAAAACCCAGAGACGTCTGGAGTAGGTGGGAAAAAACTCTGCCACAGCTGAGTAGGCGAGATATCTTATGTATTGATGGTTGGTTAATCAAGCTTCAAAGGAAATTTTCCAAAAATTGAGCATAAAACCATTGCATGAAACCTTTTCATAAATTCCTTGAACAGTAATTCCATGTCTTAAACACGATGTCTGTTGAGAACGGAGATTTAAACCCAATACACAAGGACTTAATCAGTCTGGTGAGAAAGATGCAAATGCAAAACATATTGCACCCAAAGTAAGATGAACTTTGACAGTTAAACTTGTCCAACATGGGTTATCACCCAGAGGAGGTGTAGTAATAATCGTGATAGAGGCACACGAAGATTTCAAAACAGAGGTATTCTACTCGTGGGTTATAGTCCCAGAGGCAGATGCTGTAACAAAAACTTTTCATTATTACACACATGATGAAGTTCCAGCGGCTTACACTCCGTTTGAGGAGACAGATTCCGCCTACTTTCCAGTAACATATTTTCTGGTTTAATTGCGCCCTACCCCACACAAGAACAAGAGCAAGGCTTGGTCCTTTAGGAAGACCAGGAGTAACATTGCAATATTAGCGACTTATGTACCACATCCAGACATTGACACAATGCCACGTGATGAACTGCTTGTTCAAATGAAAGAGTTGATAAAACTCTACAGAAACATGACACCCTTTGTCTTAAGGACACTAACGGTCCAACCTACAGTTATTACAACTACTGCAGCTCCAACACAGAGCTCAGGTACTAAAATTACTCCACAAACATTAAAAGTGCCCAAAAAACGTGAACAAATTCCTTTCTGGGTAGCTCAGAAAAAACCCAGTTAGAAGCAGTATTTCCAAATATAACACCATTTGAAAAACACAGAAGGTTAACAATCTGCTTGCACTTGGGGATTACACCACAGTTAGAGGATTGCACCTCTTGGGGTACAGTCTTTGCTGCCATATATACCACAACCCATGGTATTCCTTCATTAGACGAAATACCAGATGTATTAAGACAAATACAAAATGAGTATGGAGCAGAACCTGCCCTCAACTTAGGGATGAAGTTATTAAATAACTTTTACCAGGGGTCAGCCATAATACTAGCTAACATTAAAGGGGAAGCAGCATTAGAGGCAATCCGCCAATGCCTAAGGAAGGTCGGCCCGTTAATTCAGGAGGCTGAACTACCCAAAATAATTGAAACTGCATACGCAGAACTAGGCAGAGAGAGTTTGGGGAAAGAGCTTTAAAACCACTATGTTGGAAATGGGATCCCTGGCTGGCCAGGGCTTTCGCCAAAGTCAGTCAGAGACCACCACCCCCAAGTCAGGGCAAGGGAGTTACACGCCAAGATAACCCCTACTCACCCTCTAGGTAACGTGGCGCGAGCAGCAAGGCTAAACTTGGAGGCGATGTAAGTTAAGTATTTGCGCATGCACCCCAGCAACAACACCCAAAGGCCCACCACAAAGGAAACTCCACACAAGGTTATATAAAAATAGCCTTTGTATTACACCAAAACACATTAGATAAAACACACACTTTACAATATGCCAGAGGCACCGGCAGAATTTACAAGGGATTATTTACAAGACAGGGCCACCTGGACCACTGTCAGGAATCAGAAGTAGCACTTTAGCACTTTCAGAAATAGCACTTAGTACATAGAATATAGCACAAAATAGCACACAACCAGTAATTACTGGTAACCAGGACCTCACTAGCACCACCTGTACTAGGGAGAAAACAACCACCTATGTATCACAATACCTGTAGGGGTGTAAGAACATACACATGATGCAATGCATAACATTCATTCAGAGGTGTAAAGGAGGAAAACACATGATGCATCACAATACATTCAGAGGTGTAAGGCACATGACGCATAAACAATACATTCAGAGGTGCATAGAACAATAACAATTGCGCCAAACTCACAAGTCACCACCTGTGACTGTCCATGTGTCCCAATGTCAGGGCCTAAACGTGGCAGTTGCCCACAAAGTGCTGGGCAACTGGGTAGCACAATGATGGGGCCAACGCTGGAGCCTCACAGGCTCTGCAGCAACAAAATGGCCCCCTGAGCCTCTCTGGGCCCTTCACAACGACTTTGGCGCCTGGAGCCTCTCTCCGGGCCCTAAGAAATAAAGGTGGCCCTCCAGAGCCTCACTGGGCTCTTCACAAATGGAAAGGCACTCAGGAGCCCTTCTCAGGGCGCTACACCAATGACTGGCCCTCCCGAGCCTCTCAGGGCTCGTAAAACTACTGTGCCCCCTTGGAATCCCCCTCCTGCGGACTCGTAGCAAAATGGGGGTGCCTAGAGCCTCTCTCAGGGCTCAGAAACCAATGCGGGTCGTGGGGTCCCTCTCAGGGGACCCGGCGGAACAGGGAGGCACTAGAGCCCTCGTGGCTCTATGAACAAAGGTGCCGGTTGGAGCCTCGACCGGCTCAAAAGAAATGCAGCCCAACAGTAGAGTCCTTCTCTGGGACTTGCAAAGGAAATGCCCCCGGGGCCCCACTCACCGGCTTCCTCCGGACGGGCGGGGCTCTCCTCTTCACACGGGAGCCTCGCTGGGGTGGAGAAGTGACCCCGGGGGCGCCCGCACTCACCGGCTGTCAGGGGAGGCGGCGGCTCCTCGAGGCGTCAGCTCCTCTCGGCCAGGCTTCTGCCCTCACTCTCCTGGGCTCTCCCTCGCTTTGGGAGCCCGGGGGGGACAAGAAAAGACGCCGGCTTCTCTCTCTTCCTGGAGCACGGGGTGGCCTCCCGTCTGCGTCCGGTTGTTTCTCTGTCCTGCCCCCGGCCTGCCTGACTTCCAGGTCGCGGCTGCGGGGCGGGACGTCCGGTCGGCCTGCTCACTGATTGGCCGGCCGGCCAACCACTTCCGGGTCGCACTTGGCAGCGGCCCGGCAACGTTTTAAAAACACTCCGGGCTGCGGCGGTGAATCTCGAGGGGCAATGCCGGGTGGGCACCGGCCTTAATTACCATAAAGCGCGGTGGGCACGCGCTCGAAAGGCGGCAATGTCCCGGGCAGGGTGGGCACCTGCCAGGGGGCTCAAGACTCGTCACGGAGCGGGGTCAACGCCGGGTGGGCTCCGGCTTCCAAAAGCAAAGCGCCCCTCAGCGCTAGAGGGGTGACCACAGCGCTCCCAGGGGTCGCAATAAAGCGCGCTCAGCGCTACAAGCAAAACGAAGCGCTCCCAGGCGCTAGGAAAATCAGGAAGCGCTCACCAGCGCTAGGGACAACAGAGTCCAGCAAAGTCCTTCAGGGCAGGCAGGGGGCAAGGCTGGGCCCAGAGCCAGCTCACTGGGTCTCCAGGCAGGGAGACAGCCCAAGTGGCGGTCCTCTGGCCCAGCAGCAGCAGCAACAGCCCCCTCAGGATCCTGGAAGAGAACAACTTCAGTGGGGACACAGCCCCATTTTTATACAGTGCATTCCTTTGTCTGAGGGTGCAGAGTGGGGGCGGAACCAGTCGCAGCTGGTTCTTGAGTACTCTGTTTACCTCAACCACCCTCTCTATTCACTGGCAGGGCTTGGGTCATTAGACACACCACAGGGGGGCGGAGCCAGCATTGTGTGGGGAAAACCCAGCCCATCCAGGACACAGGTACACTCCTCCCACACATCACTCATGCTAATCTCCCACTCACCACCAGGCAGACCCATCCAGACTTCCTGGAGCCTGGCATGCCAGCCAGCTCCAGCCAATCACACGCCAGCACCCTCACAGCACACGTACAGCCATGTCTAGAAATGGCGCTTCGCTACTAGACACATACATGCTGCATACACCATCTCGCAGCATTCACTCTCACGAGTTCACACATACCAGACTCAAGCCTGTACACCCCACGCATCAGGAACTACCAGGGACACATACATTCCCCATGCATTCCTATGGGCGGGCAGGCCTAGCTCAGCACATGCACTCAGAGTGCGCACGCACTTTCCACTGGGACACAGTGAAAGTGCGCAGAATCCTGAAATCACCATCTCCAGGTCACCATTTCAAGCAAAAAGTCTAGGGGTGAACCTGCCCTAAGGGCCAAAGTCCAACATAACCCCCTTCCAGCCAAAACGCAGGGGAGAACAATCACCACCGTGATGGACTTCCCTGCTTGGGGCGATAGAACACGGACGCAGGCCCGCAACTGCAGGGACACCCTCCTGTTCTACGCCACGGTGAACCCATGGGATTCCCTCTAAACACACTGTCTGGACCAACTGGGCTACCCCACTGGTACTCCCAAGTTGTCCGCGGCCAGGACCAGGCCCTGGGCCACCCAGGTGCCACTGGTCCATGCCAATTCGCAGAGCGGGGGGTAGTAACCCCTGGCACATAGGAGCCATTTTCCACTCTTCCTGTCTGCAAGACAGGACTAGACTGCCACTGGTACTCCAGCCTAGGGCCTACAACCTCAGGCGGACCAGGAGTCTCGGGGAAGGCTCTCCTCCCCCTACCTCTTCTCCTAGGGTTCCTCCTCCCTCTGCGAGGGGTACCCCTAGAACGCCATTCCAACCCAGGACTTATCCACTCAGGTTGCACCGGGGTCAGAGGTGGGCTCTCCCACCCTCTGCACCCCCTTCCAGAGGTCTGCCCTCTCCCACCTGGAGAAGTTCCTCTGGAAGAAGAACCGGTCAGGACACTGGTTACAGTCGTCCTACCCTTCAGGTCAGGCTGATCCTGAACCTGGCCTCCCAACCTCTGGTCTAGAACCTTCGGTGGAACAATTGCCTGGCACTCCAGGACTTCTGGGGATTCACTCGCAATCCCCCTGAGGCTAACAAATGTCACATCTGTTGTGTGACTGTCTGTCTGGCGCAGATCTCCCGCCCTCTGTCCACCTGACAGTGCGTGACGATCCCCCAGACCAGAAGTGGTGTCACCATGGTCACTACACGGGAACCTAGCCCAACTGGGTAGTCCCTGACCCACTGGTCCTTCCACTGGGGAACTCCCCCAATCACTCCTCACTCTGGACTCCTGTACCCTCCCTACCGGAGCGGTACCGCCAGACTCTAGAACCACAGGAGCTCTGGTTACAGACGCTCCAGGTCCTCTACTCACTAGGAGATCTTCCTCAAGTGGACTAACAGGACAGCCTAGGTCCCCAACCTGGTGTTCCCTCAAGAAACCACCCAGGTTCTGAGACAGGGCTTCGGGCCTCTGGGGGCTCTCAGCCACCCACTGACTCCTGCTTCACTGAGCCAGGCAGTCAGCCCCTACACCCTTCTCACTATACTGGGACCTCGCTGGGCTACACTGAGCCTCTTCCACCACGCTGGGCTGGAAGATCCCTGACCCACTACTTTTGGAGTCACTCACCAATGACCCTAGAGAACCTCTGGCCCTTTCCCAGCGGTCGGCTTCCCTTGCCAGTAACTCTGTATCAGTAAATCCAACTTGCAACAGGTGTTGGCGCAACTCTGGCGAACAACCACTGAGCACCTGCTCTTTGACTATAAGATCAAACAAGACTTCAAAATCAGAGTCAGTGTGAACCTGCACCCAAGCCCACAGTGTATTACAACATTCATCCTCAAAATCTACCCAAGACTGGTGAGACAGTTTCCTACTGTCCCTGAACTTCACCCTTAACTCTTCCTCTGGGAAAACAGGTACCAGACTGGGGGAACTGGGACTGGGATTTCCTACACTGAAATCTAAATAGCTGCCACCACTGGACTCAACCCTCCCTGGGGGATCCAGAAACTCAACACTGCGCGCAGGGGATAGTCTACCCTCCAAAGCTACTTTGCCTCTGGTGGCGGCCCTCTCAGCCTCCTCTATCCTGTCCTGCGCTAAGACCCTCTCGGTCTCCAGCTGTTGCTTCTTAACCTCCAGCTGTTGCTTTCTAATGCCCAGCTGTGCCATAGCCTGGGCATGCTCCAACCTGAGCTTCTCTAAAGCCAGCTGGTGCTCCCTTTCTCTCCTCCTATCTTCCAGCTCCTCTGGGGACAGGGAAAGGGATGAGGCGCTGCCTCCTAAACTGGACCCAGCAAGGGACTCCCTATCTATGGGGTCCTCACTATCTGCTGGCGTCCCTGTGCTATCATCTTCCTCCTCCTCAGACCCTTCAGGGCTCCCCTCTGACCCACCACCCTCATGGTGTGAGACCCGGGCCCTCTCCGCACTGTGCTCACGCTCCCAGTCATCCTTCTGCCATTGGATCAGGTTACCCCTAAGTTGGGACTGGGTGTCGGACTCATTCACTGCAATGTCTCTCTCTTCGCAAAACTCTCTCAGTTCATGCAAAAACAGACCCCAGACATTAAAAGCAGACTCCATCTTGGCAAGATGCTCACAGACACGTGCAACACAGGGGACTGAACAATCTGAAGTAAGAGGACACAATTCCAAAACTTCAACAATCTCCTTATCAAAGAGAACTCATACTCATGCGTCCAGGAAAACACACCATTCATCCACACACACCCTCCCCTCGGATCGGTAAGGCAGTTTCTACCACCCCTGACTTCTCAACCTGACCAAAAGCGACACAGGTACCAAACTCTGGAAGCAGGGCGGGGGACAAATGTACTGAACACAATCAAATGACACTCTTCAGGAGAAGAAACAATGGAATTTAAAAAACACAATCCCCTTAAAATGTGGTCATCTAAAATGCAGAGTTTTGTGGTGCAGCCAGCTGCTACTAAGGTACAAGGCAAACACAAATCCTTATCCCACCGCTTGCCGCCAATGTTGGAAATGGGATCCCTGGCTGGCCAGGGCTTTCGCCAAAGTCAGTCAGAGACCACCACCCCCAAGTCAGGGCAAGGGAGTTACACGCCAAGATAACCCCTACTCACCCTCTAGGTAACGTGGCGCGAGCAGCAAGGCTAAACTTGGAGGCGATGTAAGTTAAGTATTTGCGCATGCACCCCAGCAACAACACCCAAAGGCCCACCACAAAGGAAACTCCACACAAGGTTATATAAAAATAGCCTTTGTATTACACCAAAACACATTAGATAAAACACACACTTTACAATATGCCAGAGGCACCGGCAGAATTTACAAGGGATTATTTACAAGACAGGGCCACCTGGACCACTGTCAGGAATCAGAAGTAGCACTTTAGCACTTTCAGAAATAGCACTTAGTACATAGAATATAGCACAAAATAGCACACAACCAGTAATTACTGGTAACCAGGACCTCACTAGCACCACCTGTACTAGGGAGAAAACAACCACCTATGTATCACAATACCTGTAGGGGTGTAAGAACATACACATGATGCAATGCATAACATTCATTCAGAGGTGTAAGGAGGAAAACACATGATGCATCACAATACATTCAGAGGTGTAAGGCACATGACGCATAAACAATACATTCAGAGGTGCATAGAACAATAACAATTGCGCCAAACTCACAAGTCACCACCTGTGACTGTCCATGTGTCCCAATGTCAGGGCCTAAACGTGGCAGTTGCCCACAAAGTGCTGGGCAACTGGGTAGCACAATGATGGGGCCAACGCTGGAGCCTCACAGGCTCTGCAGCAACAAAATGGCCCCCTGAGCCTCTCTGGGCCCTTCACAACGACTTTGGCGCCTGGAGCCTCTCTCCGGGCCCTAAGAAATAAAGGTGGCCCTCCAGAGCCTCACTGGGCTCTTCACAAATGGAAAGGCACTCAGGAGCCCTTCTCAGGGCGCTACACCAATGACTGGCCCTCCCGAGCCTCTCAGGGCTCGTAAAACTACTGTGCCCCCTTGGAATCCCCCTCCTGCGGACTCGTAGCAAAATGGGGGTGCCTAGAGCCTCTCTCAGGGCTCAGAAACCAATGCGGGTCGTGGGGTCCCTCTCAGGGGACCCGGCGGAACAGGGAGGCACTAGAGCCCTCGTGGCTCTATGAACAAAGGTGCCGGTTGGAGCCTCGACCGGCTCAAAAGAAATGCAGCCCAACAGTAGAGTCCTTCTCTGGGACTTGCAAAGGAAATGCCCCCGGGGCCCCACTCACCGGCTTCCTCCGGACGGGCGGGGCTCTCCTCTTCACACGGGAGCCTCGCTGGGGTGGAGAAGTGACCCCGGGGGCGCCCGCACTCACCGGCTGTCAGGGGAGGCGGCGGCTCCTCGAGGCGTCAGCTCCTCTCGGCCAGGCTTCTGCCCTCACTCTCCTGGGCTCTCCCTCGCTTTGGGAGCCCGGGGGGGACAAGAGAAGACGCCGGCTTCTCTCTCTTCCTGGAGCACGGGGTGGCCTCCCGTCTGCGTCCGGTTGTTTCTCTGTCCTGCCCCCGGCCTGCCTGACTTCCAGGTCGCGGCTGCGGGGCGGGACGTCCGGTCGGCCTGCTCACTGATTGGCCGGCCGGCCAACCACTTCCGGGTCGCACTTGGCAGCGGCCCGGCAACGTTTTAAAAACACTCCGGGCTGCGGCGGTGAATCTCGAGGGGCAATGCCGGGTGGGCACCGGCCTTAATTACCATAAAGCGCGGTGGGCACGCGCTCGAAAGGCGGCAATGTCCCGGGCAGGGTGGGCACCTGCCAGGGGGCTCAAGACTCGTCACGGAGCGGGGTCAACGCCGGGTGGGCTCCGGCTTCCAAAAGCAAAGCGCCCCTCAGCGCTAGAGGGGTGACCACAGCGCTCCCAGGGGTCGCAATAAAGCGCGCTCAGCGCTACAAGCAAAACGAAGCGCTCCCAGGCGCTAGGAAAATCAGGAAGCGCTCACCAGCGCTAGGGACAACAGAGTCCAGCAAAGTCCTTCAGGGCAGGCAGGGGGCAAGGCTGGGCCCAGAGCCAGCTCACTGGGTCTCCAGGCAGGGAGACAGCCCAAGTGGCGGTCCTCTGGCCCAGCAGCAGCAGCAACAGCCCCCTCAGGATCCTGGAAGAGAACAACTTCAGTGGGGACACAGCCCCATTTTTATACAGTGCATTCCTTTGTCTGAGGGTGCAGAGTGGGGGCGGAACCAGTCGCAGCTGGTTCTTGAGTACTCTGTTTACCTCAACCACCCTCTCTATTCACTGGCAGGGCTTGGGTCATTAGACACACCACAGGGGGGCGGAGCCAGCATTGTGTGGGGAAAACCCAGCCCATCCAGGACACAGGTACACTCCTCCCACACATCACTCATGCTAATCTCCCACTCACCACCAGGCAGACCCATCCAGACTTCCTGGAGCCTGGCATGCCAGCCAGCTCCAGCCAATCACACGCCAGCACCCTCACAGCACACGTACAGCCATGTCTAGAAATGGCGCTTCGCTACTAGACACATACATGCTGCATACACCATCTCGCAGCATTCACTCTCACGAGTTCACACATACCAGACTCAAGCCTGTACACCCCACGCATCAGGAACTACCAGGGACACATACATTCCCCATGCATTCCTATGGGCGGGCAGGCCTAGCTCAGCACATGCACTCAGAGTGCGCACGCACTTTCCACTGGGACACAGTGAAAGTGCGCAGAATCCTGAAATCACCATCTCCAGGTCACCATTTCAAGCAAAAAGTCTAGGGGTGAACCTGCCCTAAGGGCCAAAGTCCAACACACTACTACAGGGCAGTCCTGAAAAGGACCCTTCTAAGCAGACACCTACTTCTTCAATGAAAGAAGTGGGAAAATAAAAAAAGAAAATTCTAAAGACGAGAGATCTCAATCCCGAGGTAGGTCTCCTCCACAGGAGCCCTCTGAAAAGAGATATAACCTTAGGAATAGGGGTAACATTAGGAAACCTGACAGGTATCGGGATACTGATACACGTTCCTCTCCTTCCTTTCAGGGCTCTAAGAAAAGCTCGAAAGAGAAGGACAGCCAGAACATAGAGAGGAGCGCACACAGTCCAGAGACAAGCAGCACGCTCAAAACTTGACTTCTGAAAAACAAATTAAGCAAAATCCAAAACCGCAATTTAAGAAAAAGAAAGTTGCTGGTCTGAAACTCAGACATGCCCAGAACTCTGAGGACTCAACTTCTGAACGAGGAATGGGCTCGGATGATGCTAGACAGTGCGGCAGGAGTAACAATAGCTCACCTGAACCTGAAGGACTTTCTGGTGACAGCGGACTTGAAGGATTACATCACGGTGGAAATACCAGACACCAGGGTGAGCGTCCCACATAAGTTATATGAAATAACACTCCGGCGGGAGGGGGACCAGCCCAGGAAAGTAAAAGGTCTTTGTTTGGAATAACTTATCATCTGGTTATGACATCCGGTTAGCAGAACAAGAGTGGCCGCCTGCATTCGTAATGGAGTGCCCCAGAGGAGGAAGTATAATTTTTCCTGCATTTTCCAACCACGTTCTCGTTCACCTTAAACCTACATTAGTTCCGGCATTTTACAAAAGTCACGGAGGGTGGAATGAGAACTCAACCTACCACGTGATCCCGTTAAAAGTTTCACCTAATGCTCAGAGGCAGTATCCTATAAAGCAAGAAGCTAAAAAGCAGGTCAGGGAGATCTTAGATCAACTTGAATACCAGGGGTCATTGAAAAATATACCTCCCCAATGAACAATCCTTTGTTTCCTGTATCCAAACCAGACAATACATTTAGTCTAGTTTTAGATTACAGACATTTAAACGTATGCACAAAGACATTTTCTGTCCAAAATACACATAGTGCAGCATTAATGTATAACATAGTGCGCAAAAAATACAAGACCACACTTGATATCTCAAATATAGCTCCTGAAAGCAGGTATTCATTGGGTTAGGGCCCCGGAGACAATTTTGCCATCTAGCACAAGGGTATAAAAACAGCCCGGGTGTATTTGCAGCAAGAGTAACAGAGTTACTTTAGAAATTTGATGAAAAAGCATTGTCCTATGTGGATGATATTTATCTAACAGATGACGACTTAGAGAGGCACTTGACCAGGGTAAGCACCAGTGCCGGCTGGTCACATTTCAAAGTGGTGAGGCATAAAAGCTGGGCATGAATTTTACTGTAGCAAGCGAGTCCAGCCGAAATAAGGACGCTCAGCCCATACATCATTCACACAATCATCCCCCCATTAATTCATCCATGTTTCTTTCTATCATCCTCTGCATTCATCTATTAATTCATCCATCCTAGAGACTCTCCCATTCACTCATCCACCCATCCATCCCCTGCCAGCAGACACTGAGCGCAATGAAGCAATAGGTCAGTAGATGTTTCTAGACATTAGAACGCATCACTACAGGGGGAGAGAACACAGTATAGCAATGCTCCTAAAGAGTGCCCCTTCCTCAGAGAGGAGCCTGATGACAACTTGGCATGCAAATGTAATCTGTTCACTTCATCAAAAGGCACGCGCTCCGGGGTTCATTCATAGCTGCAGGTGGGTCAGGGCTATAGAACACTTGAGGCCAGTATCACCAGTCGGCATGCATGTCACCTCTGACCTCCGTTCCTAATGAAATACAAGTGACAATGACCAGCATGATAGCGCCACCATCTGCTCGTCTTCACGTTTGATTTTCTTTACTATGTTTTTATTTACTGGGCAGAGCAAACCGTGACATTTTACAACTCAAGATGCCTAAAATGTACTGGAGGCTTTCAGCAAATATTACAATTGTCATTAGCGTCGCACATTGTCGCTCTGGTAGTTTAACCCCTCCCCTGCTGATGACGGAACCGCTCCGTCATCAGCCACGGTCGCGCTGTGCTGATGACGGAGCGGTTCCGTCATGGCCCGCCCCGCTCAATAGAACGCTCAGCGCAGGCGCGGGATCCGCGCCGCGCAGGCGTGCCGAGCGGGCCATGACGGAACCGCTCCGTCATCAGCACAGCGCGACCGTGGCTGATGACGGAGCGGTTCCGTCATCAGCAGGGGAGGGGTTAAACTACCAGAGCGACATGACGGAACCACTCAGTCATAAGCACAGCGGAACCGACGCTGGTGACGGAGCGGTTCCGTCACCAGCATGCGTCCGCCGCTCTTCCGCCCCGCCCCCTTAGCACTGCGGCGAAATAGCCGCCGCAGTGAAGGGGTTAATTTGGCGATATCTTGCAGCCTGTTAGCCGCCTTGCTTGTTTTTGTCTAACCCCAGCACTGAGGGCATATTTCCTCAAAGTGCTCTGTCTCCAGCGGGAGGGGGACAAGCCCTGGAAAGTAAAAGGTCTTTTTTGGAAGAACTTATCATCTGGTTATGACATCCTGTTAGCAGAACAAGAGTGGCCGCCTGCATTCGTAATGGAGTGCCCCAGGGGAGAAAGTATAGGTGGAGGCGAATGAACTGTCACAAGTGTTTGAAGGAAGCTAGGAGCAAAAACGGAGCATTGAAACCGCCTCAACCAAACACCTCGGGGGACAACGTTTTTTGAGGAGACATTAAACAATTTAAGAATTAAAATAAAGACGACTCACAGAAGTAAATGACGGGTAGTTTTCACAACTTAGACGTGTGTCTAACACGAAGCCTCATTTCCATGTGGTGAGGCCGCGGAGCGTAAGACTGCTTGCGAAGCACGCGGTGGACAACTCGCATGGCGGGGGTGGAATCACAGCATGCAGAGCACATTATTGGCACCTTTGGTTTCAGAACCCTTTAACCCCTTCCAGGCTGATGACAAGCTCAGCTCATCATGAGCGTAACCTGCCGTGCGCTCATGACGAGCTGAGCTTGTCATGTAACGCGGTCATTTTAAAATTGCCGCGCACAGCGGGAAAAGCCGCCGCATCGATGCGGTTAAAAAGGGGTTCACACGAAGACCCAAGCACTCCAGTGACGTCATGCAGCCCATAGGATTGCACTCAGTCTGCGTCTTATTTTTTTTATCATGAGGGCTGAAGTCTTTCTGTTACTAACAGCTGAGGAAGCACGTTCCCATGCAGTTAGGGGTGAGGAGGCTAGGACTCAAGCATAGCGCCAGATGTTTTTCCCACAATACCGCTGCTCGCTTGAAAGAATCTGGGGGCAGATGTATCAAAATACCTATTTGCGATTCTCAAATAGCGATTTTTTGAGAATCGCTATTTGAGAATTGCAAAATAGTATTTATATAAAAAAATCGCAACTTTTGAGGGATTTCTTAAAATTCCTTAATTGCGATGAGCAAATTGCTAATCGCAATTAAGGAATAATTTCCCATTCATTTATATGGGCCAGGAGGCCCACAGGAATGAATGCAAAGTTATTCTCAATTTGCGATTTGCAATTTGGGAATCGCAAATTGAGAATAATTTCAAGGGTTCAAGGGTGTCATAAGGACACCCTGAGCACCCCTGAAATTTACATGTGTGCGCATATGGCGCACATACATGCCCTAAGGGCACGTATGAGTGTCACATGGCACTTTCACAAATGCCAACAAGTGCATTTCTGAAAGAAATCCCAAATTACCACCAACTTGAAGTTGGTGGTAATTTGCGATTTCTTAAGGTGAATTCGTAAAACTAAAATGTTTCTTACATAGCATTTAAGAAATCGCTTTTTGCGATTCCTTAAATGCTTGCGCAAAGTTAAGGAATCGAAAATTTTGCAATTCATTAACTTTGCGATGCCATTTCATTCATACATCCCGTTTTCCTGATTTTTAATTGCAAACGCTGCTTTTTAGCGAATTGCAGCGTTTGCGACTAAAAATCCAGTTGATACATCTGCCCCTTGAAAAGAGCGGGACAACCTCCTCCCCTCTCTTTTCAGGCCGTGACGCCCACCACTTGAGCAGGCAGGTCTCCCCTGCCCCTGGGGTCCCACCTGCCCCTGGGGGTCTTACCTCTGGGTGGTGCCACCCCCCTGCCCCTGGTGCCCCCCCTGCCATGGGGCGTCCGCAGAAATTTTTCCAGGGGGGGGCAACATTTTTACTTCATCACCATCCTCCGACATAATTGAGCACAAGTATTAAATAAACAAATAAAAAATCTAATAAAACAAAAGAGCTTAAATAACAAAAGAAACCCATGGGGTGGGAGAAATATCATGTAAGGCTTCACAGCAGATTACCTGGCAACCACAATGAAACAGAGGAAAAAATAAACAAGCAATGGCATAGCCAATAGGTCTCGCCTTTGGGACCTTATAAGTGTTTAGCCATGCAACACTTGATGTTGTTGCACCAAGGATATTGTACTGGACAACTAAACACTTATAAGGTCCCAAAGGGGAGACCTATTGGCCATGTCAATGCTGTTTTTTTTTTTAATGACAAGCAGTGCTATAGGGCTCCGGCTGCCACTTAGTCCACCACATCCCACGTAGATGCTGCAGCCATCTTTGAGTGGTTTTAAAGCCAATTTAAAAGCTGTCACCAGTGTATGTTAATCCCTATCTCAACTGTGAGACTGCTCTCCTGCTTCCCAATTCTATTAAATACAAATTATGTAAAAAGAGCATCCCATTCTGAGCTACACAGCTCATCCTACCCACGTTTCATGCGCAGATTTGAAATACTGATGGTTTGGGCTTCCCGGAATTCAACTGGTTGAGAGGTGGACAGGTGTAGAGAGGTAGAGAGACAGAGGTAGAGAGAGGTAGAGGGAGAGGTAGAGAGAGAGAGGTAGAGAGGTAGAGGTAGGTAGAGAGAGGTAGAGGTAGAGGTAGGGAGAGAGAGAGATAGGTAGAGAGAGAGGTAGAGAGAGAGGTAGAGGTGTAAAGGTAGAGAGAGAGGTATAGAGAGAGAGGGAGGGGTAGAGAGAGAGAGAGAGAGAGAGGTAAAGAAGGAGAGGTAGAGAAAGAGGTTGAGAGGTAGAGGTAGAGAGAGAGTGGTAGAGGGAGAGGTAGAGAGAGATAGAGAGGTAAAGAGGTAGAGAGAGAGAGGTAGAGAGGGAGAGGAAGGGAGAGAGGAAGAGAGAAAGGTAGAGAGAGAGGTAGAGAGGGGTAGAGAGAGAGGTAGAGAGAGGTAGAGGTAGAGAGAGAGAGGTAGAGAGAGAGGTAGGGGTAGAGAGAGAGAGAGAGAGAGAGAGAGAAGAGAGAGAGAGAGAGGTAGAGAGAGAGAGGTAGCGAGAGAGAGGTAGAGAGAGAGAGAGAGGTAGAGAGAGAGAGAGAGGTAGAGAGAGAGAGTGGTAGAGAGAGATGTAGACAGAGAGGTAGAGGTAGGGAGAGAGAGGTAGAGGGAGAGAGGTAGAGAGAGAGTGGTAGAGGGAGAGGTAGAGAGGGAGAGAGAGGTAAAGAGGTAGAGAGAGGTAGAGAGAGAGGTAGAGAGAGAGGGAGGAAGAGGGAGGAAGAGAGAGAGGTAGAAAGAGAGGTAGAGAGAGAGGAGGAGAGAGGTAGAGAGAGGTAGGGAGAGAGGTAGAGAAAGAAGTAAAGAGAGAGGTAGAGAGAGAGAGGTAGAGGTAGAGAGAGAGAGGTAGAGAGAGGAGGTAGAGAGAGAGGGGTAGAGAGAGAGAGAGGTAGAGAGAAGAGAGGTAGAGAGAGAGGAAGAGAGAGAGGTAGAGAGGTAGAGAGAGAGAGAGAGAGAGGAAGAGAGAGAGGTAGAGAGAGGGGTAGAGAGGTAGAGAGAGAGGTAGAGAGAGAGAGGTAGAGAGAGAGGTAGAGGCAGGGAGAGAGAGGTAGAGAGAGAGAGGTAGAGAGAGAGGTAGAGGGAGGTAGAGATGTAAAGGTAGAGAGAGAGTGGTAGAGGGAGAGGTAGAGAGGGAGAGAGAGGTAAAGAGGTAGAGAGAGAGGTAGAGAGAGAGAGGAAGGAGAGAGGTAGAAAGAGTGGTAGAGAGAGAGGTAGAGAGGGGTAGAGGGGGGTAGGGAGAGGGGTAGAGAGAGAGGTAGAGAGAGAGAGCGAGAGAGAGGGAGAGAGAGGTAGGGAGAGAGAGAGGTAGAGAGAGAGAGAGAGGTAGAGGTAGAGAGATGTAGAGAGGTAGAGAGATGTAGAGAGAGAGAGAGCGCTAGAGAGAGAGGGAGGTAGAGAGAGAGAGGTAGAGAGGGAGAGAGGTAGAGAGAGAGGGGTAGAGATAGAGGTAGAGGTAGAGAGGTAGAGAGAGGTAGAGAGAGAGAGAGAGAGGTAGAGAGAGAGAGGTAGAGAGAGGTGGAGAGAGAGAGGTGGAGAGAGAGGTAGAGAGCGGGAGGTAGAGCAAGAGAGATAGAGAGAGAGAGGTAGAGAGACAGTTAGAGGTAGAGAGGTATTGAGAGAGAGGTAGAGAGAGAGGTAGAGAGGGGTAGAGAGAGAGGTAGAGAGAGAGGTAGAGAGAGAGAGAGAGCGGTAGAGAGAGAGAGAGAGGAAGAGAGAGAGAGGTAGAGAGAGAGGTAGAAAGAGAGAGGTAGAGAGAAAGAGGTAGAGGTAGAGAGGTGTAGAGAGGTAGAGAGAGAGGTAGAGAGAGAGAGGTAGAGAGAGAGGTAGAGAGGGAGGTAGAGAGAGAGAGGGGTATGGAGAGAGGTAGAGAGAGAGCGGTAGAGAGAGAGGGAGGTAGAGAGAGAGAGGTAGAGAGCGAGAGAGGTAGAGAGAGAGAGGTAGAGGTAGAGAGCTGTAGAGAGGTAGAGAGAGGTAGAGAGAGAGAGAGGTAGAGAGAGAGAGGTAGAGAGAGGTGGAGAGAGAGAGGTGGAGAGAGAGAGGTGGAGAGAGAGAGGTGGAGAGAGAGAGGTAGAGCGAGAGGTAGAGAGAGAGAGATAGAGAGAGGTAGAGCGGGAGAGGTAGAGAGGTAGAGAGAGAGAGGTAGAGAGGTAGAGAGAGAGAGGTAGAGAGAGGTAGAGAGAGAGAGGTAGAGAGAGAGAGGTAGAGAGGTAGAGGTAGAGAGGTAGAGAGAGAGAGGTAGAGAGAGAGAGGTAGCGAGAGAGAGAGAGAGAGGTGTAGAGAGAATGGTGTAGAGAGGTAGGTAGAGATAGAGAGGTAAAGAGAGAGACGTAGAGAGAGAGGTAGAGAGAGGTAGAGCCACGTAGAGAGAGAGGTAGAGAGGTAGAGAGACGTAGAGAGAGAGGTAGAGATGTAAGAGAGGTAGAGAGGTAGAGAGAGGTAGAGAGGTAGAGGTAGAGAGAGAGAGAGAGAGGTAGAGGTAGAGGTAGGGAGAGAGAGAGAGGTAGAGAGAGAGAGGTAGAGAGAGAGGGGTAGAGAGAGAGAGAGGTAGAGAGAGAGAGAGAGGTAGAGAGAAAGGAAGAGAGAGAGGTAGAGAGGTAGAGAGGTAGAGAGAGAGGAAGAGAGAGAGGTAGAGAGAGGGGTAGAGAGGTAGAGAGAGAGGTAGAGAGAGAGAGGTAGAGAGAGAGGTAGAGGCAGGGAGAGAGAGAGGTAGAGAGAGAGAGGTAGAGAGAGAGGTAGAGGGAGGTAGAGGTAGAGATGTAAACGTAGAGAGAGAGTGGTAGAGGGAGAGGTAGAGAGGGAGAGAGAGGTAAAGAGGTAGAGAGAGGTAGAGAGAGAGTGGAAGAGAGAGGTAGAAAGAGTGGTAGAGAGAGAGGGGTAGAGGGGGGTAGGGAGAGAGGTAGAGAGAGAGGTAGAGAGAGAGAGCGAGAGAGAGCGGGAGAGAGAGGTAGGGAGAGAGAGAGGTAGAGAGAGAGAGAGGTAGAGGTAGAGAGATGTAGAGAGGTAGAGAGATGTAGAGAGGTAGAGAGAGAGAGCTAGAGAGAGAGGTAGAGAGAGAGAGAGAGCGCTAGAGAGAGAGGGAGGTAGAGAGAGAGGTAGGGAGAGAGAGAGGTAGAGAGAGAGGTAGAGAGAGAGAGGTAGAGGTAGAGGTAGAGAGGTAGAGAGAGGTAGAGAGAGAGAGAGGTAGAGAGAGAGAGGTAGAGAGAGGTGGAGAGAGAGAGGTGGAGAGAGAGGTAGAGAGCGGGAGGTAGAGCGAGAGAGATAGAGAGAGAGAGGTAGAGAGGGAGAGGTAGAGAGAGAGAGAGGTAGAGAGAGAGAGAGGTAGAGAGACAGTTAGAGGTAGAGAGGTATTGAGAGAGAGGTAGAGAGAGAGGTAGAGAGAGAGAGAGAGAGCGGTAGAGAGAGAGAGAGGAAGAGAGAGAGAGGTAGAGAGAGAGGTAGAAAGAGAGAGGTTGAGAGAAAGAGGTAGAGGTAGAGAGGTGTAGAGAGAGAGAGAGAGAGAGGTAGAGAGAGAGGTAGAGAGGGAGGTAGAGAGAGAGAGAGGTATGGAGAGAGAGGTAGAGAGAGAGAGGTAGAGAGAGAGAGAGAGCGGTAGAGAGAGAGGGAGGAAGAGAGAGAGAGGTAGAGAGAGAGAGAGGTAGAGGTAGAGAGCTGTAGAGAGGTAGAGAGAGGTAGAGAGAGAGAGGTAGAGAGAGAGAGGTAGAGAGAGGTGGAGAGAGAGAGAGGTGGAGAGAGAGAGGTGGAGAGAGAGAGGTAGAGCGAGAGGTAGAGAGAGAGAGATAGAGAGAGGTAGAGCGGGAGAGGTAGAGAGGTAGAGAGAGAGAGGTAGAGAGGTAGAGAGAGAGAGGTAGAGAGAGAGAGGTAGAGAGAGAGAGGTAGAGAGAGAGAGGTAGAGAGAGAGGTAGAGAGACAGGTAAAGGTAGAGAGGTAGAGAGAGAGAGGTAAAGAGAGAGAGGTAGAGAGAGAGAGGTAGAGAGAGAGAGAGAGGTGTAGAGAGAATGGTGTAGAGAGGTAGGTAGAGATAGAGAGGTAAAGAGAGAGACGTAGAGAGAGAGGTAGAGAGAGGTAGAGCCACGTAGAGAGAGAGGTAGAGAAGTAAGAGAGGTAGAGAGAAATAGAGAGAGAGGTAGAGAGAGAGAGAGGTAGAGAAAGAGGTAGAGAGAGAGATGTAGAGAGGTAGAGAGAGACAGAGGTAGAGAGAGAGAGAGATAGCGAGAGGTAGAGAGGTGTAGAGAGAGGTGTAGAGAGAGAGGTAGAGGTAAAGAGAGACATAGAGAGAGAGAGGTAGAGAGAGAGGTAGAGAGAGAGAGAGAGAGGTAGAGCGAGAGGTAGAGAGAGAGAGATAGAGAGAGGTAGAGCGGGAGAGGTAGAGAGGTAGAGAGAGAGAGGTAGAGAGGTAGAGAGAGAGAGGTAGAGAGAGAGAGGTAGAGAGAGAGAGGTAGAGAGAGAGAGGTAGAGAGAGAGGTAGAGAGACAGGTAAAGGTAGAGAGGTAGAGAGAGAGAGGTAAAGAGAGAGAGGTAGAGAGAGAGGTAGAGAGACAGGTAAAGGTAGAGAGGTAGAGAGAGAGAGGTAGAGAGAGAGAGAGAGGTGTAGAGAGAATGGTGTAGAGAGGTAGGTAGAGATAGAGAGGTAAAGAGAGAGACGTAGAGAGAGAGGTAGAGAGAGGTAGAGCCACGTAGAGAGAGAGGTAGAGAAGTAAGAGAGGTAGAGAGAAATAGAGAGAGAGGTAGAGAGAGAGAGAGGTAGAGAAAGAGGTAGAGAGAGAGATGTAGAGAGGTAGAGAGAGACAGAGGTAGAGAGAGAGAGAGATAGCGAGAGGTAGAGAGGTGTAGAGAGAGGTGTAGAGAGAGAGGTAGAGGTAAAGAGAGACATAGAGAGAGAGAGGTAGAGAGAGAGGTAGAGAGAGAGAGAGAGAGGTAGATTGGAGATCCTAGCATTTCCAGAGCATTAAAGGCTCTACTCATTTGTAACGTCATTCCTTTCACTGCACATCCTGCTTTATCTAAATAACTAGACCCCTTATATACAAAAGGATGTTGTGTTCATAAAGCTTACAATTTGCAGCATCACAGTGGTTGCCACTGATGGTTTTTACCCCTTCCTAGGGCCCCTGCAGCTCCACTCTTCCTTAGCTTGAAAAATGTTGCCCCCCCCCCCCCCCCCCGAAATTTGACTCTAGGTGCGCCTCTGCTTCAAGCTGTGGGAGCAGCCAGGCCCAGACCTTCTCTCTTGCCCCTCAGCAGCAGTTTTACCGCTCATCAAGCAGGACCGGCATTGCAAGCGCTTTCTCACGCTTTTAAAATTGACGGCCCTGCAGACAAACACCACTGTCTGTGGGGCTGTCAATAGTGACGGTACGGTGTTCCAGGGGGGGGCAAGTGCCCCCTCTTGCCCTCCCCTGCGGACGCCCATGTGCCCCTGGGGCCCCCCTGCACTCTCAACTCTGGGCAGATGTCTCCTGGTAGATGCTGGGCTCCTTGAAGAGCAGGCTGGCCTGTCCCTGGGGTCCCCCTGCCCCTGGGGGTCCCCCCTGCCCCCTGCCCCTGGGGTCCCCTCCCCTGGGGGTCTCACCTCTGGGCAGATGTCTCCTGGTAGATGCTGGGCTCCTTGAAGAGCTGGCTGGCCTGTCCCTGGGGTCCCCCTTGCCCCTGGTGCCCCCCTGCCCCTGGGCCCCCCTGCCCCTGGTGCCCCCCCTGCCCCTGGGCCCCCCTGCCCCTGGGGCCCCCCTGGGGGTCTCACCTCTGGGCAGATGTCTCCTGGTAGATGCTGGGCTCCTTGAACAGCTGGCTGGCCTGCTGGCTCTTGCTCAGCAGGTTGCCCAGGTAGACCCGGAAGTAGTCCTCCTCCTGCAGCCCCTCCAGGGGCGCGGGGCGCTCCAGCCGGCGCAGCGCCTTGAAGGTCTCGGGCAGGATCTCCAGCAGGTAGGGGGGGCTGTTCTTCAGCTGCAGCCGGGGGCTCTGGCAGAGCTTGGTCAGCCGCTCCACCTCCCGCAGCGCCTTCTGTAGCGCCTTGGGGTCCGAGGGGGCAGGGGCGGCCCCCCTGGGGGCCTGGGGGTGCCCTGAGGCCATGGAGGCGCTGGAGCCCACCGGGGAGAGACTTCCTGCAGACAGAGGGCGAGAGGGGCAGGTGTGGGAGGGCAGGAGAGAGGGAGGTGTGAGAGGAGGGAGGAGGAGAGAAGGGAGGAGAGAGGGTGGGAGGAGGAGAGAGGAGAGAGGGAGGTGTGGGAGGGCAGGAGAGAGAGGAGGGAGGAGGGAGAGGGAAGAGAGACTGGGGGAGGGAGGGGAGAGGAGGAGAGAGAGGGCAGGGGAGAGGGAGGAGAGAGAGTGGGAGGAGGAGGGAGAGAGGAGGAGAGACACAGAGGGAGGGAGAGGAGAGAGAGAGGGACGGAGGTGTGAGGGTGGGAGAGGAGAGACAGGGAGGGAGGAGAATGAAGAAGAAGAGGCAGGAGAGAGGGAGGGATGAGAGATAGAGGGGAGAGAGGTAGGAAAGGAAGGGAGGGAGGAGTGTTTAATGTAGTATCTTAATGTGACTGTGATGAGTGACCTCGCTGCAGTGAGCTCTGAGGCCGCGGGCGGGGGGGGGGGGGGGGGGCGGCGGGGGGCTCGGATGGCAAAGAGCATTTATTTATTTATGCATTTTTCTCCCGCGCGGACTTTCCCCGAAGGCGTCAGAGCGCTTCACAAAGGAACAGAACTGATACATGAGAACATTACAAGTGAACAAATTACAAAAGCAAACGTTACATTAAATGAAGCAAAATTACAATTGTGCGCCAACAAGGTATAAGAGGAGCAAACGGCGCATTACAAAAGTGACAATCGTGAGTCAATAAAATACAAGAGGCAAACGGTGCATTGCAGGAGGAAAAAAGCATCTTGTAGTTCCACCCGAGAGCCGCGCGGCGGCGCTGTTGTATTAATGTTGCTTCTTTTCTCAAAGCCTCACCTCACTCTAAACCACAGGGGCCAAACTGTGGGGGCTGCCCCGGCGCCCATGGCTGCAATCCCAGGGGGGGGGGGCTCAAATCCCTCTGAAACAGCTTGTAAATGAAGACGACCCACTCCTCACACAGACATGGGGGGGGGGGGGGGGGGGGTGGGGGTCAAAGAAATAGCAACATTTTTAGTAACTTTGATTTTTGCAGATTAAAGTGACAACATTTAAAATAATGTGCACAAGTTGAATGGAAAATAAATGCAAGTTAAAGTAATCAGTAGGAAAAGCGCTCTTTTCCGCGGTGAAAGCCCAGTCGGCTAATGCAATTACTGCGGAGGTCTGTGCGCGGCGAGTGGGTCACAGAACTGAAGCCGGCTTAGGGGAGTGGGACATAGCGGCTTGAGTATTTATAGTGCTACAAGGTGGCAGAAAGCACTGTGGATATGGAAGTCTTTATTTATATATTTTAATAAAAAGCAGGGCCGATGCAATGACGTCACTCTGCAGCCGCCCCCCTTTCTGCCTCATTATGTATCTGCCACATAATCCATCATAAGTGTGGTGTTGCGCTCTAGATGTTGCACGTCACGCCGTGACGTGACGTGCGGGCGGCCATATTGCGGCTGCGCGCGCAGCAGAGATTAGAGGCGCGAAAGCCGGCACTGATGGCAGATCGGCTCGGCGCTCTTTAGGGAAATTAAAGTTAATAAATAGAGTTACAATCACAACATTACAATGGCGACGAGGACGGGACCCCGGTCCCCTGCATGCTGAAAAAAAACAATAGGAAAAATACACAGAAGTAGACACCATCCATGCCGACGAACGGTAAGTCCGGAGCAGGACAGCAGCGCCAGGCAGCCAAGGGAAACACACAGTCGATGAGAGGCAAGCAAGCTACCACACGAGGCAGCATACCCTAAGAGCGCGGCAGAGCCCAACCCCACCCCGGTGGGAAAGACAATCATGCTGGGGGTGGAGTGAAAAGAACCAGGTAGAACCAGGCGTGAGCGCGCCAAAGTGCACGGTGAACCAGCATACATAGAGGAAACCGCGCTGGCTACCCTAAGAGAGGAGGAGGGGGCCGACACAGAAACTCCCCAGTTACAAGCGGGAAAACAGGAGCCAGACAGTACTCCAGGCAGTCCCAGAAGTCAAGGGAGTGCACCAACCACGGTCAAAAGCGAAAAGATGAGCGCACAAGCGGGATACGCAACGGCGCCAGTGCAATTCCTGCCCAAACCAGGACAACCACTCATGAGGTGGGAAGATTGGAGGGAGTACATCGACAACTTCATAGAAGTCTTAGAAGATGAAAACGAGGAAAAGTTTAACCCCATGAGAAAAAAGCGCATCCTACTACTCAACTTAGGCCCGGAAGGACTCAGGATTTACAAAAGCCTAGTGCCCAAACAAAGAGGAGGCGCAGACGATGATGTGTATGCCCATGCCATTGATGACCTGAACGAACACTACAGGCCGGCATTGTGCGTATCAGTCGACAGGTTCAATTTCCAGCAAAGGAAACAACGCCCGGGCGAGACAGTAGAGGAATACGTGGCTGCCTTGAAGAAACTGGCGACCACGTGCAAATATGACACATGGGAAGACGAGTTCATCAAGGACCAGGTGGTGATGCACACCACGAGCACGGCAGTACAGGACAAGCTGTGGGCCAGCGGGGAAACCACGCTGAAGGAGGTGATGGTAATAGTCAAAAGAGCAGAGTTGGCACGCAGATGCGCGGAAGTGACGAAGAAGGAGACGGCGCCCAGTATCATGGTGAATAAAGTCGACGAGGAGGAAACCCGCAGAGACTACAGGTACAAGGGGTTTCATCAAAGGGACCCGGCAAATGGCAAGGCAACCCGGGCCCACCAGGAAAGCTAATGGGGAGCAACAAGAAATCGTGCTACAGATGTGGGAGCTGGTCCCACGAGGCGCACGACAGGAAGTGCCCAGCGTTCCGCGCCATTTTTGTACGTTCTGTGGCATTATGGGCCACTATGAGAAGGTATGCCGGAGGAAATCCTCCAAAAGTATGGTGAAATACATCAGCCAAGATCGTGAGGAGCAAGAGGAAGGCACAGAGGAAGACGTCGTCACTGTACTTTGCATATACGACCAAGCGCTGAGTGTGGATGGCAGAAGAACGACAAAACCGGTACTGGAAATGACGATAGGGGGAGTGCCGATAAGCGTGGTGGCGGACACAGGCTCGCCTTACACCATCGTCCAGAGAGCGGTATGGAATGAAATCTTTGTGCCTCATTTGGGCCCAGAACTGGAGAAGCTGGATATCCGACCAGTCACATACGGGGACCGCATACCCATGGCAGGATTCAGACCCTTACAGTTTGAGTTCAGAGGCCGTTCTGCTTCCTGCAAGCTTTACATATCGGAGAGAGGGCCCTCAGTGTTAGGATGGCTCAACCAAGGCGATCTGGGAATTAAGCTGGATCCAGGGGGCAAAGAACAGATACTACTCACCGAACTTGAAGTATGGCCAGATCTGGACAAGTGGAAGAAAGCATTCCCCAAAGTATTTGGAGGCACGGTGGGAAGGATGGAGAAATTCTCACACAAGATAATCCTAAAGGATGAAGCCGTACCAGTCGCCCACAAGGTCAGAAATGTGCCCCTGGCAGTGAGAGATGCAGTACAGGAAGAGCTGCAGGACTTAGAAAAAAAGGGGATCATCGAACCAATCACGTGCGCGGAGTGGCTCGCGCCACTGGTGGTAGTCATGAAACCCAGCGGGAAGGTCAGGCTGTGCGTCGACCTGCGAGAATTAAATAAGAACATTGTGGTGGAGAAGTTCCCCTTGCCCAGAATTGAAGAAATGCTGGCCGAGACCAGAGGAATCAAGTGGTACTCCACCATAGACTTGACCTCGGCGTACCATCAAATTGCCTTACACCCAGAGAGCCGGAAATTAACATCGTTCATCACCCCATTCGGGTGCTACCAGTTCCGCCGCATGCCGTTCGGACTGGCCTCAGCGGCTGCGGTGTTCCAGAAGCTGATGCACCAACTGTTTAAAGACATGGATGGAATCCAGTATTTTCAGGATGATATCCTGGTAATGGGGCGAGACAAACTAGACCACGACGTGAAATTCGGCAAGGTACTGAAGATCCTGGATGGCAAGGTCCTCACGGCAGAATGGACCAAGTGCCGGATAGGCATGGAGTCGGTGACCTACCTAGGGCACGAAATCGGGGTGCGAGGAGTTACCCCTAAAGCAGAGAATGTAAAGGCAATCTGTGAAGCGCCACCGCCCACCAACAAAGAGGAAGTCAGGTCATTTTTAGGCATGGCGGAGTACTACAGTAAGTTTGTGCAGCACTTCGCCACCAAGACACATCACATGAGGCAGCTGACGAGAGAAAGTACTGAGTTCCGCTGGACGGAGGAGGCACAAGGTGAATTTGAAGTCGTCAAAAGGGAGGTGGTAGGAGCAGTACCACTCCAGGGATATGACCCCCAGGGAAAGACAGTGCTCACCACCGATGCCAGCGACAAGGGGCTGGGAGCTGTATTCATGCAAGACCGAGGACAAGGAAGGATGGAGACGCTCAGCTTTGCATCCCGCACACTGAGCGACACGGAAAAGAAATACAGCGTCATAGAAAAAGAGATTCTGGCAGTCGTGTGGGCAATGACGAGGTTCAGGCAAATTCTGTGGGGCACAAGGTTCCAATTGAAAACAGATCACAAGCCCTTACTCAAAGTACTGACATCCAGTGGACACGCCAGCGCCACGCCCAGGATCTCGAAGATGACCCTGAAACTACTAGATTTCAGATACGATGTAGAATAAATCCCAGGCAGCAGGAACAGAGTGGCAGACTACTTAAGCAGGACGGCGGCTATGGAACAGAGCAAGGATGACCAAGCAGGAACGGAAGAATTGGTGGCACTCACGGAGGACCAAGAAAGAGTGATCGGAAATCAGGAGTGGAAAGAAGCGTATGAGGATGACCAGACCATAAAGGAAGTGAAATTGTACATCATAAAGGGCTGGCCGGACAAAAGACAGACCAGTGAGGATCTAAAACCCTACTACGATATCAGAGAAGAGTTGTCAATGGATGACCAAGGGGTATTCGTGTACAGAGGAGAGAAAGTCATCCCCCCGGCAAACATCATCCCTAAGTTACTGAGCATGCTCCACGAAGGTCACTTGGGGATAGGAAAGATGAAGTTGAGGACCAAGCAGAACTACTGGTGGCCAGGGATGGATGTACGAGCCGAGAGACATGTCAGGGACTGCGTACAGTGCCAAGGAGCAGATAAGACACTCAAACTCTTACGCCCTGCACTACGAAAATTTGACCCGCCGCAGAATCCGTGGGAAGAGTTGTCAGTGGATATCCTGGGCCCGATTCTTGACGACCAAGGAGTTCAAAAATATGTGTGCGTACTCATTGATAGATATTCGAAATGGCCTGAGGTGAAAGTGGATGAGACGATGGATACAGAGACAATCATAAAGTTCCTGTCAGACACTTTTGTGAGAGAGGGCATCCCTAAGTCCATCCTGAGCGATAATGGCCCCCAATTCAGGTCAGACAAATGGAGCAACTTCATGCAGAGGAACGGTATCCTAGCCAAACACACGGCTATTTACCATCCGGCCGGAAATGGACTGGTGGAGCGATTTAACAGAGTAGTGATGGGGTCGGTGCAAGCAGCCATCACCAGCAACAAAGACTGGGAAAAGGAGATATACCACATGGTGTGGGTGTACAGAATCACCCCCACAGGGACAGGATATAGCCCCTTCCAAATTCTGAGGGGTCGGGAACCATTCACTCGGGACAACCGTGTATGGAAGGAGAAAACCATAACGAGCAAGTGGTCCCCAGCAGTGGTGCAAGCCAATTTGGAAAAGGCACAGGCGATCTACTCGAAACACTACAACAACCGCAGAAATGTGAAGGAGACAGAACTGGAAAGAGGCGAGTGGGTGCGAGTAAAGCTGGCCACGCTACAAAGAAAGGGGGACAGCAAATATAGTAAGCCCATGCAGGTCAAGGAGGTGTACAGCAGAGCGGCCCTGTTAAGCGATGGTAACGTGTGGTCCTAGGATCGCATGGCAAGATGCAACAGAGTGCTAAGATGGAGCCAAGGTGGGGCAGATCTAGAAGACATAGAGGAGAGAAATGTAGAGCCGGAGCAAACGGAGGTAGATTTGGATGAGAGCAGAGGAGAATCGCGTGAAGGGAGAGCTGACGACGGCAGCCAGGGAGCTGCGAGGGAAGGAGACATGAGGAGGCGAGATGAGAGCGCGGCTGCGCTCAGAAGTGGAGAGGAGGACGTAGAGACTCAGGAAAGGGAGACTCTGTCCACCCCGGTGAGGCTGAACCGGAGGGGAAGAGCCGTGGTGATACCGGCCAGGTTTCGAGACTTTGACATGAACGGCGGACTGTAAGTTAACAAACTCATTGTTTGGAAAAAGGGGAGATATGTGGTGTTGCGCTCTAGATGTTGCACGTCACGCCGTGACGTGACGTGCGGGCGGCCATATTGCGGCTGCGCGCGCAGCAGAGATTAGAGGCGCGAAAGCCGGCACTGATGGCAGATCGGCTCGGCGCTCTTTAGGGAAATTAAAGTTAATAAATAGAGTTACAACCTGAACGACTTGTGGAGTCTTCATTGGGGTAATCACAACATTACAATAAGCTTCAACATCTGAAGATTTTAACAAAAAATAACAACTTTGGGGCACATTAGCATGTCGGGCGGATTGCCTCCACCACTCTGGCGGAAGCCACCGCCGGCCTGGCGGGGGCAATCCGCCTGACATCCACACTATTTTTTCCCCCCGCCATTTATTATGGCGGGGGGGACCGCGGCGGACGGAAAGGCCGTCACAGTTTTTCCGCCCTGGTCGCCTTGCGGCCGGGGCGTAAAATGTTTAATATGGTGGCGGTGTCTATCAGACACCGCCAGCCATATTACAATGGGCTGTCAGACATGCCTTTCCGTGGGGGCGATGCCGCCACGGAAAGGCATGCGGTCTTCACTCTGGAGGCCCCCTGCGGGCCCCCAAATTAAAGGAAGGATGGGGGCTACACATTGGGGTACCTGTGGTACCCTCCTTCTTTTGCATAAACAAAGCGGCAAGCACCGCGCGGTGCCTGCCGCTTTGTAAATGCAAATGCTGGAAAGCATTTTTAGCATTGTGGCGGGCGGTGCTGAGTGCACCGCCCGCCACAATGCTAGAAATGCAGGATGTGCCCGCTACTGTGGCGGGCACATCCTAATACCCCCCACGGGACCCCCGCCCTTATGGCGGGCGGTCCCAATCCCCGCTAGGAGTCCGCCCGTCATCCTAATGGACCGCTTTGTTTGTAGCACAAATGGATCAAAAGTTACTAAAACATGGCGCGTGTTTGCGTGCAGGGGCGCCTCGGTTAACTGGTCCTCTCTCAGTTTCTTATTCCTTAGTTGGGTTATGAAAGTGGCGCTAATGATGGAATCTTTGCCAGACAGCGCCACCAGGAGTAAAGAGCATGACACAGTAATGCGGCGACGCTCCACAGAAGACGGCGCATTCGCCGCATCATTTGCGTTTTCTTGACACAAACTTCAGTCAACGCTGCTGCTTGGTTTGGTTCCCACTGCCCCATAAGGCACTGGTGCTACAGGTGCAGTGGCACCGGGGCCCTGCACCATGAGCTGTGTGTATCATTGGTGCTACAGGTGCAGTGGCACCAGGGCCCTGCACCATGAGCTGTAGGTATCATTGGTGCATCAGGTGCAGTGGCACCAGGGCCCTGCACCATGAGCTGTGTGTATCATTGATGCATCAGGTGCAGTGGCACCGGGGCCCTGCACAGAGCTGTGTGTATCATTGATGCATCAGGAGCAGTGGCACCAGGGCCATGCACCATGAACTGTGTGTATCATTGGTGCTACAGGTGCAGTGGCACCGGGGCCCTTCACAGAGCTGTGTGTATCATTGGTGCTACAGGTGCAGTGGCACCAGGGCCCTGCACCATGAACTGTAGGTATCATTGGTGCGACAGGAGCAGTGGCACCAGGGCCCTGCACCATGAGCTGTAGGTATCATTGGTGCATCAGGTGCAGTGGCACCGGGCCATGCACCATGAGCTGTGTGTATCATTGGTGCTCCAGGTGCAGTGGCACCGGGCCATGCACCATGAGCTGTGTGTATCACTGGTGCTCCAGGTGCAGTGGCACCAGGGCCCTTCACAGAGCTGTGTGTATCACTGGTGCTACAGGTGCAGTGGCACCAGGGCCCTGCACCATGAGCTGTGTGTATCATTGGTGCTCCAGGTGCAGTGGCACCAGGGCCCTGCACCATGAGCTGTGTGTATCATTGGTGCATCAGGTGCAGTGGCACCAGGGCCCTGCACCATGAGCTGTGTGTATCACTGGTGCTCCAGGTGCAGTGGCACCAGGGCCCTGCACCATGAGCTGTGTGTATCACTGGTGCATCAGGTGCAGTGGCACCAGGGCCCTGCACCATGAGCTGTGTGTATCACTGGTGCATCAGGTGCAGTGGCACCAGGGCCCTGCACCATGAACTGTAGGTATCACTGGTGCTACAGGAGCAGTGGCACCAGGGCCCTTCACAGAGCTGTGTGTATCACTGGTGCTACAGGTGCAGTGGCACCAGGGCCCTGCACCATGAGCTGTGTGTATCATTGGTGCATCAGGTGCAGTGGCACCAGGGCCATGCACCATGAACTGTAGGTATCATTGGTGCATCAGGTGCAGTGGCACCAGGGCCCTGCACCATGAGCTGTAGGTATCATTGGTGCTACAGGTGCAGTGGCACCAGGGCCCTGCACCATGAGCTGTGTGTATCACTGGCGCTACAGGTGCAGTGGCACCGGGGCCCTGCACCATGAGCTGTGTGTATCATTGGTGCGACAGGAGCAGTGGCACCAGGGCCCTGCACCATGAGCTGTGTGTATCATTGGTGCATCAGGTGCAGTGGCACCAGGGCCATGCACCATGAGCTGTAGGTATCATTGGTGCATCAGGTGCAGTGGCACCAGGGCCCTGCACCATGAGCTGTGTGTATCATTGATGCATCAGGAGCAGTGGCACCAGGGCCCTGCACCATGAGCTGTGTGTATCATTGGTGCATCAGGTGCAGTGGCACCAGGGCCCTGCACCATGAGCTGTGTGTATCATTGGTGCTCCAGGTGCAGTGGCACCAGGGCCATGCACCATGAACTGTGTGTATCATTGATGCATCAGGTGCAGTGGCGCCGGGCCCTGCACCATGAGCTGTGTGTATCATTGGTGCATCAGGTGCAGTGGCACCGGGGCCCTGCACCATGAGCTGTGTGTATCATTGGTGCATCAGGTGCAGTGGCACCAGGGCCATGCACCATGAGCTGTAGGTATCATTGGTGCATCAGGTGCAGTGGCACCAGGGCCCTGCACCATGAGCTGTGTGTATCATTGATGCATCAGGTGCAGTGGCGCCGGGCCCTGCACCATGAGCTGTAGGTATCATTGGTGCTCCAGGTGCAGTGGCACCAGAGCCCTGCACCATGAGCTGTAGGTATCATTGGTGCATCAGGTGCAGTGGCACCGGGCCCTGCACCATGAACTGTGTGTATCATTGGTGCATCAGGTGCAGTGGCGCCGGGCCCTGCACCATGAGCTGTAGGTATCACTGGTGCTCCAGGTGCAGTGGCACCAGGGCCCTGCACCATGAGCTGTATGTATCACTGGTGCTCCAGGTGCAGTGGCACCAGGGCCCTTCACAGAGCTGTGTGTATCATTGGTGCTCCAGGTGCAGTGGCACCAGGGCCCTGCACCATGAGCTGTAGGTATCATTGGTGCATCAGGTGCAGTGGCACCAGGGCCATGCACCATGAAGTGTGTGTATCATTGGTGCTCCAGGTGCAGTGGCACCGGGCCCTGCACCATGAGCTGTAGGTATCATTGGTGCATCAGGTGCAGTGGCACCGGGGCCCTGCACCATGAGCTGTGTGTATCATTGGTGCATCAGGTGCAGTGAGCAGTGTGAGCAGTGCATATCAATGTGAGAAGTGAGCAGTGTGAGCAGCGTACACTAGTGAGAAGTGAGCAGTGTGAGAAGCGCACACTAGTGAGAAGTGAGCAGTGTGAGCAGCGCACACTAGTGAGAAGTGAGCAGTGTGAGCAGCGCACACTAGTGAGAAGTGAGCAGTGTGAGCAGCGCACACTAGTGAGAAGGGAGCAGTGTGAGCAGTGCATATCAATGTGAGAAGTGAGCATTGTGAGCAGCGCACACTAGTGAGAAGTGAGCAGCGCACACTAGTGAGAAGTGAGCAGTGTGAGCAGCGCACACTAGTGAGAAGGGAGCAGTGTGAGCAGCGCACACTAGTGAGAAGTGAGCAGTGTGAGCAGCGCACACTAGTGATAAGTGAGCAGTGTGAGCAGCGCATATCAATGTGAGAAGTGAGCAGTGTGAGCAGCGCACACTAGTGAGAAGTGAGCAGTGTGAGCAGCGCACACTAGTGAGAAGTGAGCAGTGTGAGCATGCGCACACTAGTGAGAAGTGAGCAGTGTGAGCAGTGCATATCAATGTGAGAAGTGAGCAGTGTGAGCAGCGCACACTAGTGAGAAGTGAGCAGTGTGAGCAGCGCACACTAGTGAGAAGTGAGCAGTGTGAGCAGCGCACACTAGTGAAATGTGAGCAGTGTGAGCAGAGCACACTAGTGAGAAGTGAGCAGTGTGAGCAGCGCACACTAGTGATAAGTGAGCAGTGTGAGCAGCGCATATCAATGTGAGAAGTGAGCAGTGTGAGCAGCGCACACTAGTGAGAAGTGAGCAGTGTGAGCAGCGCACACTAGTGAGAAGTGAGCAGTGTGAGCAGCGCACACTAGTGAAATGTGAGCAGTGTGAGCAGAGCACACTAGTGAGAAGTGAGCAGTGTGAGCAGCGCACACTAGTGATAAGTGAGCAGTGTGAGCAGCGCATATCAATGTGAGAAGTGAGCAGTGTGAGCAGCGCACGCTAGTGAGAAGTGAGCAGCGCACACTAGTGATAAGTGAGCAGTGTGAGCAGTGCATATCAATGTGATAAGTGAGCAGTGTGAGCAGCTGTTGGACTTGTCCCTTCTGGCAGGTTCACCCCTAAACTTTTTGCTTTTAATGGTGACCTGGTGATGGGGATGTTTGGCTTCTGCGCACTTTCACTATGTCCCAGTGGAAAGTGCGTGCGCACTCTGAGTGCGTGTGGTGAGAGTGGCCTGCCCTCCCATAGGAATGCATGGGGAATGTATGTGTCCCTGGTAGTTCCTGATGCGTGGGGTGTCCAGGCTCGAGTCTGGTATGTGCAGACTTGTGTGATTGAATGATGCGCAATGATGTATGCGGCGTGTATGTGTCTAGTGTGGAAGGGCCACTTCTAGACATGGGTGTGCGTGTGCAGTGAGTGTGCTGGCGTGTGATTGGCTGGAGCTGGCTGGGGTGCCAGGCTCCTTGAGTCATGATGGGTCTGCCCGGTGGTGAGTGTTGAGATTAGCATGTGTGATGTGAGGGAGGGGTGCACCTGGGACCTGAATAGGGCTGGGCTTTCCCACACAATGCTGACTCCGCCCCCTGTGGTGCGACTGAAGACCCTAGCCTGCCTGGTGAATGGAAAGGGTGGCTAAGGTAAACAAAGTACTCCAAAACCAGCTGCGACTTGTTTCTCCCCCACCCTGCACCCTGAGACAAAGGGATTTGATGTCTAAAAAGGGGCTGTGTCCCCTTACAATTTGTTCTCTTCCAGGATCCTGTTTCTGAGGGGGGCTGATGCTGGGCGCCAGGAGGACCACCACTGGGGAATGCCTCCTAGCCTTGCCCCCCTGCCTGCCTAAAGAACATTGCGGTATCTGGCCCTTGCCTCTAAGCGCTTAGGAGCGCTTTATCTTTCCAATAGCGCTGGGAGCACTTCTACTTTTGAGCCCCTAGCGCCTGGAAGCGCTTTATTGAGCCCCTAGCGCTCCGAGCACTTTATTTTCACATTTGCGGCTGCCCACGCCACTTGTGGTGGTGTTCCGGCCTCTTGAGTCCCCTGGCAGGTGCCCACCCTGCCAGGGACCTTGCCGCTGGTTTGTGGTTCCTTTTCGAGGGTGCCCGCCCCTCTTTTGAACAGAGGAGATCACCACCGCAAGCCCGAGTCTCCCCAACCCCCGAGAAGCCTGCCCGCAGCATCACGAGCCGCGCTGGGATTGGACCCAATGCCTACGCCACGCTCCGATTGGCTAGGGAAAAGTGAAGAAGCAGGAAGCCGGAAGCCGCCTGCCGTGTCCTGCTCGGGGCTCCCGAGTGAAGGGAGAGCCCCGTGGAGAGAGAGAAGTCCAGCCGTGTGAGCCGCGAGGCTCCCAGAGAAAAGGGAGAGCCCCGCAGCCAGTGAAGGGAGCTGCCACATAGAGGAGCAGCGCGGGAACGACAAGGAGCCCCCGCCACAGCAGCCCGGTGAGTGTGGGCATCTGGGGGGGCTCAGCAGTGGTTCTAGAGCGGTCCCGGATGGCAAAGGGCCGCTCCATCGTTCCGTCACAGCACCCTGGGGCATTATTGTTTTAGAGCCCTGAGAGGCTCCGGGGCATCTCTGTCGAGCCCGCAGGGCTACAAAGGCCGCAGTATCATTCCAGCCCCAGAGGGCTCCGGAGGCATTTATTTCCTTCGAGTCCCCCGAGGAGGGACTCCACGTGTGGGGCACTTGTTCTCGAGCCCACGAGAGGCTCCAACGGAGGTGCATCCTTTCTGCAGAGCCCAGTGGGACTCAGGGGGCATTCTTTTCTTGCGGTAGAGCGGCCCCAGAAGGCAGCGGGCCGCTCCCACCATGCCCCACATTGTTGATCAGAGCCCCAGAGAGGCTCAAGGGGGCATAATTGTTTTAAGAGCCCTGAGAGGCTCTGGAGTGCCATTCTGTTTGTTTAGAGCCCAAGAGGCTCTTGGGGGACACAAGTACTTTGGCCAGAGCCTGTGAGGCTCCAGTGTTGGCCACATCATCTCCACAGCTGCCCAGCACTTGGTGGGCAGCTGCTCCGTTTAGGCCCCCTGACTTTGGGACACCGGGCGTCCTAGCCCTAGAGAGGCCAGTTGGCCTAGGGACTGCCACAGGTGGTGACTAATGTGATATCTGCGCAATTGTTCTTACACTGCTGAATGTATGTTTTTGCATCATGTGTTTTCCTTCCCTACACCTCTGAATGTTGTGATGCATCATGTGTAATGTGTTCTTGCCTATACCCCTAAATGTATAGTGATGCTTAGGTGGTTGTTTTTCTCCTAGTACAGGTGTTGCTAGTGAGGTCCTGCTTCCCTGCGTGACATTTTCCTAAGGTGGTTAGGGTTGCGTAGGTGGTACTTACCGGTTACCAGTGGTTACTGCTTGTGTGCTTTATGTTCTATATTGTACTACAGTGATTATTATTATATGTGCTATGTGCTAATTATTATTCCTACAAGTGCTAATTCTACCAAGTACTAAGTCTAAAAGTGCATATTCCTGACAGTGGTCCATGTGGCCCTGTCTTGTACATATCCCCTGTAAATTCTGCCCGTGCCTGTTGGCACATTGTAAAGTGTGTGTTTTTATCTAATGTGTTTTGTTATAATACAAAGGCTATTTTTATACATAACCTTGTGTGAGGTTTCCTTTGTGGTGGGCCGTGGGTGTTGTTGCTGGGTACACACGCAAACACTTAACTCACATTGCCTCCAAGTTTAGCCTTGCTGCTCGACTCACGTTACCAAGGGGGTGAGCAGGGGTTAACTTGGCGTGTAACTCCCTTGCCCTGACGTGGAAGTGGTGGTCTCTGACTGACTTTGGCGCAAGCCCTGGCCAGCCAGGGAAACCATTTCTAACAGCAGCACACATCAATGTGATAAGTGAGCAGTGTGACCAGCGAACACTAGTGAGAAGTGCGCAGTGTGAGCAACACACATCGATGCGCCTGCTGTCACTGCAGTCAGCCTGTGCCAGGCACAAAATAGAGCTCGATAGAGACCCGTTTCGAGGCCCCCTTAGAAAACTGCTGGTGCTCAGACCCGGTGAGACCCGGCCCACTTGAAGCCTGGCTCCCAGTGGAGGAGGGATGACATTTTAGGCCCTCTCCGGGGTCCACAGGAGTGTCAATCAAACGGGACCTCCCCTGATAACTGACCTCATATCAGCCGATGCTCCCAATCGGAGGGCCAGATCCTCTGACGTAGGTCTCTTCAGGGTGCCACGTCACAGGTCCATATGGGGGGGGGGATCGTTCTCTATCCGCCCCCCTTACCCCCAAACTTCTGCCAAGGGGATTAGGAATGAACCCCAATGAGAAGTTTAGGAAGATGATCAAACCTGGCTATACCCTCATTGGTTCAACGTGGAGTCCAACTCTAGGGGCCTCATTTATGAGAAGTGACGCATTGCTGCGTGACTTCTCAGTGCGCACTCCTTGCGGCATACCTGATGCGTCATATTTATTGTATGACGCACCATGTCGTAAGGAGTTACAGATACGTCAGTATTTCTGACGTATCTGTAAGGATTGTATGACTAAACAACTACTTTCTTTACCACGACTTCCTAAACCACGAATGTTTAACAACGATCATTTCTAAACCACTATATTTTAAACCACTACTCCCTAAACCACGAATAAATAATATTTAATGTCACTTTTTCAATGAATGCCTTTTTTTTTCTAAAATGTTAGTTACTTTATTTTTTCAAATACGAGCACACTGATCATTTTCTTTTTTTGGTTTGAAAGCTTTTACAATTGTTTAAATCAATGCAACACTGCCATCTCCTGTCATAAACTGGTATTTTTTATGTAAATCATTTTCTTCATAAACCTTTGCTGTTTTTGATACGTAACTTTTACGATTTTATTCTTTACGTTATAATTCTTACTATAAATATTTTTTTAATTGTATTTGTGGGGGGAGTCCCCCCACCCCCCTCCCCGTTGTTCAGGTGAGTCGTGGTTCAGACCTTCGTTGTTCAGCCGTTCGTTGTTGAGCAGGATTCGTTATTCGCACCACGTTGTTCAGGTGAGTCGTGGTTGAAACGCCGTGGTTTAGGATGTTTCCCATCTGTAAGCGCAAAAGTCACGCATTGCTGAAGTGTGTCACCAAAGTGACGCAACTCCAGCAATGCGTCCTTTCATGTGAAAGGGCCTGCGTCAGTCTTATGCCTGCTGTGAGGCAGGCGCAAGATTTTGACACAACCGCGTCCTAAAAGTGACGCAGTGAAATCTCATAGATTTCACTGCGTCACTATTACGAGGCTTTTTGCGGGGGAACGCCCCCCTCTACATACATTATACCTGACGCAGGTATAATGTAGCGCAGGGGTTTACAAAGTGACGCATCTGCTTAGGTGCGTCACTTTGTAAACAGTGCGCAACAGGAGGCATGTTTTACGCCGCCGATGCGTCACAAAAAAGTGACGCATCGGAAGCGCAAAACTGACGCAAGGCCTCATAAATGAGGCCCCAGGTTTGTATTTTGGTGTTTATGTCTAAATGCTTTCACTGTTTGTACGCTTCGTTTACCTTTGTTTACACCTGATGATTGTTTACAAGTGTTCTGATTGCTTTTACCACACGTGTTCCAATATGACTACAGCTGACTTCTGTTTTGTCCAGTGTTGGAAATTGGGTTACTGAAAGGGGGTGTGTGGGGGGCGGGGGGGTGATATCCTACTCAAGCGGCAACTATACTCTCTGTCAGGGTGAAACACAATCAAACCCCAAATTAACCCATGCTTGACTCTCCGGTAGCGTGGCACAAAGAAGCCAGGCTTAGCTTAGAGGGAATGTGTAATGTGTTTATGCAGAACACATATATTAATTAGTTATTGGACACCAAAACTACAAAAATCCAAAGTTAACTGTTGCAAGGATACTGCAGAGTCACAGAACTGTGCTTGGGATCATAGAACCGTACTAGGCAGGGAGTGAGTCATCGCACCACCGATGCACGCGCGAGCCCTGGACAGACCTGCTAAAGCAGGGGTCTCCAACCTTTTCTGTAATAAGATCTACTTTTGTTAAATGAAAATCATCGTGAGCTACTAATAGAAGTGATGTAATGGTGACCATCCCTTCTAAGACTGACCACAGTGATAACATGAGTGCATTAAGCAGGGTTGCCTTTAGTAAAGTAAAAAAAAAATAATATCGATTTGAAGTGCCTCTACAGGGGTGATTCATAAAAGCCGTAGCTGCAATCACCCCTGCACCAAGCTACTATTATGAGTACTAAATCTCTCCAACCAAGCAGCTTTACATTCATTTTGAAAATTCAACCCTTTTTCTCCAAACTACAGCTTATGAGTTATGAAAATACTAGGGGTGGGCCGAATTTGCGTAGTCGCGCTACGCAAAGTTCTGCGAAACTGTAAAAAATCTCTGCGGACATGCAGAAATTCTGCGAACCCGCGGAATTGCTTGTTCGCGATGCTTTTTTCCTGTTTGCGATCGCTGTTTGCGTGCTCGGGGAGAAATATCTCGCGAACACGCATTTTGGGAACGCGAACAAGCAAAAAAAATTTGAAGCCACGGAACGCAGCATTTTGGGTAATTTTGCGCTCTCCGCGGAATGCGCAGTTACCCAAATTCCGCAAATGCTGCGAGCGGAACGGAATTTACCGCTCAGGTCTAGAAAATGCAGACATTTTCATCTCGAATACATTTTTTGTTTTGTTTACATATTATAATTCAACCAAGCTAAACCTTCTGTAATAACAGGCTGGGCTGCACCCAGGAGAGCTACTGGTAGCTGACGAGCTTCTCGTTGGAGATTCCTGAGTTACGTGTCTCACTTGCCCTCCTAAACACACACAGAGGAAAAGATGATGAGACACCCCTGATAACAACACTCTCCCAGGAATTGTGGTTGCAGGACACAACCTTTTGCACTCACACTCGTACCAGTCAACAATAAAATCTGACACAAACAAGAGAAAAGTTTAAACAGTTTCTTTTTTTGAACTATCTCGCTCTAGTATGCAGTATACGTGCCACAATGAGCAAGAACACGCCTAACGCAAATATAGTCGGCACAGCAAGTAATCCATAAATCGTAAAAGGAGCTGTCATTATACAAGACACGGTAGCCTCACCCCCTCCCCCCTTCTACAGGAGCCCAATGATTATAAATCAGAAGATCTGTCGGTGTTTGCTGCAGACCCCGTACCTTAGCATGCACAGATGAAAGTCTACATCTCAGGTGCCGGCACGATGTCTTCCTTCGAAAGATCCCTCTCCAAGTGTGCGTTACCCATCTGTACATAGCTTTAAGTATGTGTCCCCAAACAACAGCTGGTTTTGTGTGTTTTGTCTAGGTGCTGAGGCCTGACCAGAACAGCATAACAAGGGGCATTGTTTTCCAACCTTGTCTACGGTGCGCAGACTAAATACCAGGAAACAACGAAACACCAAAACAACAGTAGCTCCTGTATGAAAGTACAGTGTGGCACAAAGCAAAATACATGTGTTTGTAAAGTAACGTGCGCAAAGCAGAGGATAATCTGTAACGTGCTCATGCTAACATAGGGAAAACGGCAACGAGCCTGCACAGGACATGACAGCAGAGCCAGAGGTACACAATTTTAAAAGTTTAGCTAACAATAGTGCTTAAAAGCACAAAGCGCCAACTATGGTTATCTTGTCAGGCCTGACAGGGATGAAATCACAAGTCCAGGTCAACCATGATGGATCACAGGTGAGGTACAGAAGCCAAGTTAGTAATTCTGAGAAATGTCCCTGAAATCCTGGTTGCGGAGCCTTGCACCCTGCAGTGGCAGATACAAGGAGCGATGTGGGTCTGCGTCAAGGATACGTCACACATCGGTGGTCCCGATGAGCTGTCAGAGGCTGTGTTGCGCGGCATCAGTTCCGCAGAGGAGCTGCGAGGTCGGAGTCGAGGATGCGTCGTGCAGCGGTGGTTCTGATGAGCTGCAGGAGCTGCCATGCAGACTTCTGTTGAGGCTGCATTGCGCTGCGTCGGATCAGAGGATGAGCTGCATAGAGCTGCGTCGGGTTTGTGTTGCGCCGCATCGGTCTGGAAGAGACCACAGCAAGGATGACAGGGAACTCTTAGCCCCAATTCCAAAGGTCCAGGACTGAACAGACACCACTTGGGGAGTTAGGACTCCCAGCAGGCAGAGTCCAGGTGCAAAGGTCAAGATGGGTGGAGCCTTTTACGTTTTCAAGGCTCTCTATAGAAGGCCAATCAATTAGCATTGAAGTCCTGTGTTCAAGATACAAGTCCAGTCCTTCTCACTCCGACAGCAGGGCAGCAGCACAGTCTTTCGTGCAGCAGAGCAGCACAGCAGTCCTTATTATGAGTCTTTCGTCGGTCCAGAAGTGTACTGAAGATAGGGTCTGAGGGGTGAACAACCTTTACAACAAAACTTTTACAACGCACTACCATTACAACGCGGTCATTACAACGCAAACCATTACAACGTACTGCACTGGGGGGCGCTCTAGGATAGGGAATAAGTTTAATTTTCTATCCAACACCTTCCCTAGTGTCCACGGGGACTGGAGTTGGAATAGAAAATTAAACTTATCACTATCCAGCACCTCTAAGCGCTATGCGTTGTAAAGGTTTGCGATGTAAAAACCGCGTTGTAAAGGCAGGCATTGTAATAGCCTGCGTTGTAACGTCATACATCCGGTCTGAGGGTCCAATATTTATACCTAGTGCCCCCTTTGAAGTGAGTCTTCCCCCTGCTGAGGTGTCTGGAATTTCCAGCTTCCCAGCCCTGGCCCCAGCCTACCTGGGGGCACAAACGACTTATGTGAAACCCCATGTGAGTGTGCTGAGGCAGAGCCCTGGGATGTGCAAGGTTGACAGGTGGCAGCTCCTCCCCCTAATCCTGACAGAGATGGCCCATCCTGACAACACCTATTCCTCCATTTTCTCACTGTCTGGGTGTAATACTCCAAGGCTAGCTGCCAGTTACACCTAGTCATGTGACCCAGGACACTGGCAGCTGGCATCACATGGCTATGACAAGAAAATGCAAGATTTGTGAATGCGTCAAAAATCCAACTTTACCTCTAAAGGGGTTTTTAAATGCCAATTCTTTAGAGACCAAACTCAACTTTCCTTCTTTTTCCCAATTAAAATGTGTCACTCATTAAATGTTATAAGTTAACCCTTTTGGGAGAGATAGGTCTTGCAGTCGTGAAAAACAAAAGTTAAGACTTTTTCACTAACAGGAAATGTAAAACTTAAAAGTACTTGTTCTGCCTTGTATATTCATTGCACTCTGCCCTTTGGGCTGGCCAGGGCCTACCTTAGGGGTGACTTGTATGTACTAAAAAGGAAGGTTTAGGCCTGAATTTTTTTTTCTTCTCATGTTGACATAGCAGATTTCAACTGCACACACAGGCTCTGAAATGGGATGCCAAGTAAATAATGTGTTAGTTAATTTAACATTTCCTTTTCCTCTTTTGTTCAGAATACTTTAAACAGAAACTGCTCATTATAGTAATCTGAGGTAAAAATTGTGGTAAGGTTAAAAAAAATCTTTGTCTTTCAAAAATTACTTATACCTGATAAATAGTTTTTTTGTTTATTTTCTTACTCTGCTTGGATCTTTAAAAAATGCTGCCCTAGGTCCTATGTGTCTCGATCTTTTCGAGTGGAGGGTTGTCTTGTTTTCTCAAATTTTGTGATTTGATGTATCTACAAAAAGAGGGAAAATAGTTTATAGAGAACATCTTAAAAACTCGTTATTTATCTCCTCTTGTGTATTTTGGCTTCACTTTCCTATTGCCAGAGATAGATGGCGCTGTGGTGCAAGACAAACTCACGGAGATGTTGGACGGAGTGCTGAAACTTTTCAGACACTCACCCCCAGTCACAGACCTGGGTTGAATCCATCATCATTCATTAGCTCACTTCTCTACCCTGTGGTACGAGGCTGCAGCAGGTCACTGAGGCATCCCCACATGAGTGGCCACTAAATCATGCTCACTGACTTTTACAGGTTTTTTAATACTGTTGAATTTTATTTAAAAAGATGTATTTCCGGTGAGGAGGAGCTTCGCGGGCATCCATGATGGTCGCGTGAGCACAGAGCTCCCGAGACCCGCCCCACCCTTCGCAAATATCCTGCTAATATCCTGCTTCTGAAGATGGGCTTTTGACGGCGATCCTTGGCTGACCCTAATATTACTTTCGAAATTGAAATTGGACGTCGGGAGCCACTTTTACATCTGCTCGTGCTTTTCCGGCCTGCCCCGGGACGGGACCGGGGGCTCTGCTGATCTTCAGACCGGGGAGTAGTTGAACAACAACGGCCAGAGGGGTCTTTCCCCTGGCGGCCTCACTTCAACTTTCAGTTTCACTTTCCTACTCCGGGCTCTGATTGACTGACATTCCTTTTGATCTACTCCGGATCTGGCTGACTACGCTCTACTGCTGTGTGCCTTCTTCCGTGAGGGTCTAGACTCCAACCCTATTGGCATTTTCTCTCCTTTGGCCCCATTTTGTGTACTTTTAGCCTCATTGTGATCGGCCATTTTCACCAGGTCTCGAGGGCCCCTCCGGGGCTCTGTCTTCAAGATGGCCACCAAACCGGACACTGAGAAGCGTAAGACAAAAACGCCTCTCCGCCGGGGCCTAACTCAATCTAATGTGATGGATCGCTACACCGATCCTAAGGGATCCCCCAGCGGCACTGGCCGTAATCCTGAAGACCCCACGGAGGACCTTGCTGCGCCCACAGAGGTATCGCTTCAAGACGTCATGAGTGCCATCACCAGTATGAAGGCCTCCATGGGACAGCAGTACGAGGCCCTCGCCTCTAAGATTGACACGGTGGCCGTCGATGTCACGCTGATTAGAGCGGACCTGGCAAAGACCAATGAAAGGGTCAAGGCGCTGGATCTGAAGACCTCCAGCCTGACGACTGATGTCACGGAGGTACAGACTGAGATCGGCAACTTGCGTTCGTCACAGGACTTGGTGGCCCGTCGGCTTGAGGAGTTTGAAAATAGGGCCCGGCGTAATAATGTACGCATTATAGGTGTGCCGGAAAATCCTGAAGATGCCGCCACCGACGCTTTGGTGGAAGACCTGGTCCTGACTCACCTCGCCCCCGTCGGTCTCAGTAAATTCTTCGATGTTGAACGGGCCTACCGATTTCCGCATGGGAAGCCGAAACCGGGTGCCCCCCCCCCCCCGAGACCCATTATTGCCACACTCTTCCACTTTCGGGACAGAGACGCTATCCTTCGGGCTTCCCGGGAAGGCGGCCCTGTGAAATTCGACAATGCCACTGTGAACTTCTATCCCGATTTTACTCCACTGGTTAAGCGGCAGAGAATGGAGTTTCGGGGAGTGAAGCGGAGACTGCGCGATTTGGACCTTAAATACGCCATGTTGTTTCCAATCGAATATGAGGAAAGAACGTTTTTCTTTGATCGTCCGGACAATGTCAGTGACTGGCTTGATTCCCTGCCAAAAAGAGGTGATCGAACTGAGCACCCCGGTCGAACTGAGCACCCCGGTCGGGCCGACGGTGGCTCGCTGGAGCAAGAGTGACACTATGGTTCCCGACTTCTGAACTTTCCGCCTATTTGTCAGCTGAGTTTGAATAATTGTTCTTTTGTTCTATTCTGGATTGGCCCGAGGGTGGCGGGGGTGTAAGGGGCCTCTTCCTCCTCCTGGGTTTCTTTGTGTAGATTAGTTTAATGATTGGGCGACAGGCACACTGCAAGTTGGGGTGGCTCTTGAGTCGTACGCAAGGGTGCAGGGTGGGGGGCGTTGTAACGGGTTCAATTTGGGGGGTGGTGGGGGGGTGTTCGTATGTTTCCTTTTTGTTCAAAAGGCACTATATTGTTTTTCGTCCCATTCAATCATTGGGTCCTGTGAAGGGTGTGCTCTGTCTCTTCTACGGGGATGGGGGGTAGTGAGTTGAGACTGCTGTCCTGGAATGTCAATGGTTTGGGAGACAGGATAAAACGTGGGGTCGTGCTGCAGTTTCTTAAACGCCATTCCCCCGATATTTTTCTTTTGCAAGAAACGCATTTAATTGGTAACGCATGCCAAGCTATGAATAGACGTGGATACCGACTGGTCGCTCACTCTGGATTCACCTACGGCTCCAGAGGAGTGGGTATTCTCATTCGGTCCTCCTCCCATTTGAAATTGATGATGTAATACTCGATGACAGGGGGCGCTATGCTGCACTCACTGGTAGATGGGAGGGCAAGACGCTTTCCATACTCACGCTGTACGTCCCTCCGGGCCTGCAGGTGTCCACTTTTGCTGACCTTGGGCGGCTCCTATTGGGTCTTCCTGAGGGTCTTTTGATCCTGGGTGGTGATTTCAACTCTGTGGTTTCCGGCACTTTGGATCGCCACCCCCCCCCAGGGATTTGACTAGGTCTCAATTGTGGCTGGCCGACTTGCTGGACACTTTTGGCCTTATAGATAGTTGGAGGTTGATGCACCCTACGCAGCTATATTACACCTTTCACTCGGGGGCCCATGGTAGTCTTTCCAGGTTAGATTATTTCTTAATGCCAGCAGCGCAATTATCCTCTATCAAAGAGATTCGTCAGCTCCCAAGGGGCATTTCTGATCACTCCCCCCTGTGGCTTTGTGTTGAGGCTGGGGTGGGGAGCGAGGGTAGAGTGGCTCCTATAAACCCCTGGTATTTTCGTAATCCTAAAACCCGCTCTGCACTGCCGACATCCATTGACCATTATTTCGATGAAAATGTGGGGTCTGTTTCTTCCTCTGTCTCACTGTGGGAGGCCTTCAAGACTGTTATTCGTGGACATTCACTGTCTTTGATTGCTGCTTCCAAGAAGGCTAAATGTGAGGAACTTGTACGCCTCGAAACCGACATAACTGTGCTTGAAAATACTCTTGAAGTTGCTGTTACTCGTTCTAAATTGTATTCCCTCAGTTTGAAACAGGCTGAATATAGGGCCCTTGTGACTGACGCGGCGAAGGCGATGAATAGAGAGCAACAGGGCAGGATGTATGACTTGGGCGACAAGGCCGGTAAACTGATTGCGTGGCTGGACAAGAAAGAGAGAGTGAATCGTGTCGTCCCTGTCATTGAAAGGCCTGATGGTGAGTGTGTTACTGACCCAGCTGGTATTGTTGATTGCTTCGCTGACCATTTCAAAACTGTATACGCCTCGGTCAGTGATAGGGATGAGGAGGACTCCCAATTGCTGTTGCTAGACATAGCATTGCCTCGCCTCTCTGATGATGATAGAGCCCTATTGGATGCGTCTTTCACTATAGATGAAGTTGCTGTTGCCATACGTTCCCTTCGCTCCGGCAAGGCACTGGGTCCTAATGGTTTGCCTATTGAACTGTATAAGCTACAACCCGACAAAATGGCGCCCTATTTAAGGAATATGTTCCTTGAGGCTTTCGAATCTGGTTTTCTCAACGTTGATCAGCGACTAGCTACCATAGTTGCAATTCACAAGGAGGGTAAGCCGCGCGATCGCTGCGCCTCGTATCGGCCTATTTCACTACTTAATGCCGAACCTAAGATACTGGCGAAATTGCTAGCCAATCAGTTGATTACGGTGATTGGCGACTTGATCCATCCGGATCAATCCAGCTTCATTCCACACCGGAATACCGCCCTTAATCTTCGGAGACTTCACGGAGTTCTCGCGAGAGCTAGGACTCTAACTGAGCTGGCCATTTTGGCCTCCTTAGACGCCACTATGGCTTTTGACACTATAGAATGGCCTTATCTTTGGGCGGCTCTCTCCAAATTTGGGTTTGGTCCAACATTCATCGCCTGGGTGGAGCTTCTTTATGAAAATCCCCTCGCCCAGGTGGTTGTTAACGGTAAGGTCTCCGGTGTCCTTACACTTGGGCGTGGCACCCGGCAGAGTTGCCCGCTGTCCCCGTTGCTTTTTGCCCTTGCTGTGGAACCGCTGGCGGAGTGGCTCCGTTGGGAGCCTTCCATGAAAGGCATTCGGTGGACTCCCGACTTTGTGGACCGAATCTCGCTATACGCGGATGACATCCTTTTATATCTTACATCCCCACAGAAATCCCTTAATGTGCTTTTTGATGTTCTGACCTCCTTCGGGAAGAACTCGGGTCTCATTATTAATTGGACTAAATCATGTGTCTATATTCTGTCCGGTGAGCTTCCCCCGCTGCCTCGTAGATTCCCGATTCAAATTGCTGATACTGGCTTTAAATACTTGGGGATTTATATTTCCTTGGATCCCGCAGTTCGCTATGAACGCAATTTGCTACCCCCTCTTCACCGGCTCAAGCTTGACGCTGCACGATGGCGGCAGTTGCCTCTGTTGCCACTGGGTCGCGCGGCCCTTTTCAAAATGATGTCGCTGCCCAGGTTTTTATATGCACTCCAAATTTTTTTTGACCCCATTCCATCCGGTTATTTTCGTGAAGTCGAGCACCTGCAGAGGCGGCTGTACTGGGACGGGCGTGCGCGAATCGCTCTGTCTAACCTCACGCTTCCGTGGTATGATGGGGGCATTGCCCTCCCAGATATCAAGCGCTACTATTGGGCTTCTCAATTAAGTGCTATTAACCACGCAACTTACGCTCCTTGTCCTACCCCGGCCTTTGCCATGGACAAGCACCTTTTGCCCGGTGGGAATTTTAATAGAGCGCTATATTCCAAGGGGCTTCATAGGACCTTGACCGGGCCCACGAAAATCGCTGTGAGAGTGTGGCACGATGCGAATGCGGCCTTGGGATGGTGTGATAGGTTGACGCGTGCGACTCCATTGTATGCTTCTGAGGGTTTGGGCAATCTGTGGCGGACGAAAGGCTTTGATAAATGGGACATGATTGGTCTAAGTAAAGTGGGTGACCTCTGGACTACAGGCGGTGTGAAGTCCTTCGAGGTGCTCAAGACGGAATATGAGCTTGGGGACAGGGAATTCTTTAGATATGCCCAGGTACGTCATGCTCTACTGTCAGTTTTTGCTGTGGGAACCGTTATTCCCGAATCCTCGCCTCTCGAGGACCGGATCCTGGACGGCCACGTCCCTGATAGTACGATTTCACTGATTTGTAAAAAACTGATCAACACCAGAACTGACTTGCTTGTGCACCTCAGGGCTTTATGGATTGCCGACGGCTTGGAACTGGACGACGAGGATTGGCAGTCCGCTTTGTCCTCGCCTAAAGAGGTTGCCATACCCGCCCGCCTTCGGTTTATCCAACTTAAGATCCTTCACCGTGTGTATATCACTGGTCTGTGTCTGGTTCTAATGGGTTATTCCTTGGATGGGCTATGTAAGCGCGGCTGCGGCGTGATTGGCACCTTCCTACACATTCTGTGGGAATGTCCCGAAGTGGCTGGTTTCTGGTCCCGAGTACATGCGATTATGGAAAATGTCACAGGGGTTCCGCTTCTACCTGAAGCCCGGCGCTGCCTCTTGAACGTATGGGAACCTAACGATTTTAATACTTCTCAGGTCTGCTGGGCGACCCTCGGCAACATGGTTGCTAAGAGTGATATTGCACACCTATGGGGTTCCCACAGACCGCCCACAGTACTGGCGTGGAAGGAGAGCGTGGACTGGTGCATGTTTAGGGAAAAAGCAGTATACTTGTCCCGGGGCAGGCCCAAAAAGTGGAACAGAATTTGATCACAGTGGAATGCTTACCGTGGAAATATATGTACTCCCCCACATGACTTTACTCCTGATATCTCCTTGTCCCCCTAATTGGCATTCCTAGTGATTTGTTTTGATTGTATATATTGCACTGTTTCCTCGCTGCCCCCCCCCTCTCCGCTATTGCTTTTCGCCATACTGTACGTTTTGCAATGTTCAGAGCCGCTCCCACATGGACTCAAGAATACCATCATTGTATTATTGCCTTGTGTTTGTGTTTTTTTATTGTTTGTTGTTAATTTCAATAAAAATTTATAAAAAAAAGATGTATTTCCATGCTTGTATTTTTGTGGCAACTGATGACAGAAATGTATTTTTTTACTGCTGTTTTAAAAAATAAAACTTTCATCTACTTCTGTGCCTCCGCTTGGTCACAATGTTGATTGAGGACATTTCATTTATTGTTTACAAATGTATCATTATCGGAAAAAAAACATTATGATCCGTAGGGATTCATTTAAAACACATTTAGTCACTTTAAAGTTGTGGCCTGGTTCACAAACTGCCCTTTGTACTAGTGTCTGGGTCTGTAGTAGTACAGCTGTACTACAAGCCCTACTACAAAGTGCTATTCACAACCTGCATTCTCGCAGCTACTTAGACCTTGTAGTAACCTCCACTGCTTTCTATGGGAGGAGCAGAGAGTAGCAGAAGTGGCCATGTGTGCCCATTGCACTGCCGATGTGTCACTTTTTTTGATGCGCCAATGGTGCAGAGCGCACACCCAGCTCTACGAGGCCACGCAAAGCCACTCTGCGTGGCCACTCTGCGTGGCTTTTCGTGGCCTCGTAGATATGGAGTAAGACACAGCAGCGCAATTCGCAGCTCAGCCTTACACGGCGTCAAAGAGGCGTTCCTTGGGCGCTGCGGTGGGTGTTCCGACACAACACCCATGGATTTTGACGCTTTCTCAGATTTACAAGGACTTTTACACCTGGGAATGTGGCAAAAGCTTACGTCTCCTCAGGGGGGGCGTAACGAGGAGAAATAGCTTTATTTCTCCTGGGGGCATATTACCAACGATTAGCGATATTTATCGCTAACGATGCTTAGCAATACATTTTTTAACGCTAAGCATCGCCGGAAATTATCACAGAGATAACTTGCTAATAGCAAGGTTTATCTCAGAAGTGCTAAAAATCCTCGCGCTAACTGCCAAATGAGAGATTATCGCTGGAAAACCAACGATAATCTCTCGAAGTTTGGCGTTAGCCTGATGATAGGGGCTCACAAACGTAGCCATGATATCCACCTTCCATAGGATATCATGGCTAAGTCAGGAAAATACCAGGTGTAAAAAAAGCAGTGCTAACCGCGGTTAGCGCTGCTTTTTTTATCACTATCAGGGTTAGCGAAATCCTTGATAATAGGAGAAATGTCGCTTAACAACATTTCTCCTATTATTTTGCTCTGGAACGCCCCCTTTGCATCTCATTAGAGATGCAAGGGGAAGCGTAGAGAAAAAGGGTGCTAACATGCGAATTTGCGTGTTAGCACCCTGTTGCTGATAGGGAGATAATTTTATCTCAGCTTTCTTGGCTTTTAAGGTCAAAAAAGCGGAGATAAATCCCTTGATAATATGCCCCCTTGTTTTTTCCTCTTTGTATTCTGCATCACATATAGACAAAGTAAAACGCCTATATTGAAAAGAATGATTCCTACAACGCAGACACACTTGCACAATGGCATAAGGGTGCCTGTGGTGGCGCAAGGTAGCCAGTTGTGCGCCAGTGCAGTGGAAGAGGACAGCAAGGCATCAGGTTTCATAGATACGCTGAATCCTTCCTGCCCTTTTCTTTTGATGCCGGCACTGCAGGAAAGCGACTGGCGGTGCTGTCCCACCTTAACCTCTTCGCTTCGTCGGCTATTCCGCCGCAGCGCTAAGGGGCCAGGGGGGGCCGCGCGGCGCTCACACGCTGGTGACGGAACCGCTCCGTCACCAGCCTCGGGTGAGCTGTGCTGATGACGGAGCGGTTCCGTCATGGCCCCGCCCGCTCAATAGAACGCGCCGCGCAGGCCCGAAATCAGCGCTGCGCAGGCGCGTCGGGCGGGCCATGACGGAACCGCTCCGTCATCAGCACAGCGCCACCGCAGCTGATGACGGAGCGGTTCCGTCATCAGCGTCGAAGGAGTTAACAACTTGTAGATGAGCCCCTGAGTCACTACAAAAGTGCAGTTTATAAATACTGAAAGGTAGAAACGTATTTAAAAGTCTAACGTACCTTTGCGTCAGGCCCTGTTTTTACACGTGCAAAGTTAGAAAAGTGTACCAGTGTTAAAGGCATGGGCTCAGGTGGTATTTTACATAGAGGTACATAATATCACAATGTAAAGGCATCTAACGTAAGGGTTGCGGTGTAATGTACCGTGATGGAAGTTACCTTGGATGACCACTGACAATCATGAGTTATGCAATCACAAGCTTCCTGACCAGGGCTGACCGGCTGATCTTGCTGCCGGACACAATCCTGCACTCGTTGTGAGGTGTATCAGCCCAGTTGGCATCATTGAAAGCTCGTGCCGTGCACTGATTCATGCACTGACTGGGTCTGGGTGCCTGGGGTCCTACTGACGTGCAGCCACCTGGCCGTTAGTGCCCTGCTGCGTAGAGCCCAGACTGAGAAGCTCTCTTGTGCAGCTGCCTTTACTGCAACACAACAAGGGAGAGTCATTGCAAAGGTCAGAGATATAAGACTCCATGCAGCCTCTCTCCATCCCATATAGTGCAGTGCTTAATTTGAGCCAGTGGTTTCCAGTGCTCGGCACCGGCACCTAATTGTCATTCAATCAATCAATCAGAATACTTGTAAAGCACGCTACTTACCCGTGAGGGTCTCACGGCGCTGAGGGGAGGGGGAGGTGGTGCCGCTACTGCTCGAAGAGCCAGGTCTTGAGGAGTCTTCTGAAGGCGGGTAGGTCTTGGGTCTGCCGTAGGTGGATAGGGAGGGTGTTCCAGGTCTTGAGGGGTCTTCTGAAGGTCAGCAGGTCTTGGGTCTGCCGTAGGTGGGTGGGGAGGGTGTGCAGGTCTTGAGGAGTCTTCTGAAGGTCAGCAGGTCTTGGGTCTGCCGTAGGTGGGTAGGGAGGGTGTGCAGGTCTTGAGGAGTCTTCTGAAGCCGAGCAGGTCTTGGGTCTGCCGTAGGTGGGTGGGGAGGGTGTGCAGGTCTTGAGGAGTCTTCTGAAGGCAAGCAGGTCTTGGGTCTGCCGTAGGTGGGTAGGGAGGGTGTGCAGGTCTTGAGGAGTCTTCTGAAGGCGAGTAGGTCTTGGGTCTGCCGTAGGTGGATAGGGAGGGTGTTCCAGGTCTTGAGGAGTCTTCTGAAGGCGAGTAGGTCTTGGGTCTGCCGTAGGTGGGTGGGGAGGGTGTGCAGGTCTTGAGGAGTCTTCTGAAGGCAAGCAGGTCTTGGGTCTGCCGTAGGTGGGTAGGGAGGGTGTGCAGGTCTTGGGTCTGCCGTAGGTGGGTAGGGAGGGTGTGCAGGTCTTGGCGGCGAGGTAGGAGAATCAACACTAGGACTTATGACCGTCTGTCACATGGTGGCGCTGTTTGTCTAATTTAGAGATGACAATGACAACAGTTTTTCATTTGTTCAATATGCAGGAAACATACATGACTCATGTCTGCCGCCCAAGCCACTCTTCCGTGGCATTGGGGCACGAAAGAGTCTGTATTGTCATATCTATAGGTGATGATTGGCAGTTGTGTTGCTGTTGTTGTTGGCAGCGGCAATAGGTGTCGCAAGCTGCAGTTGCAGATATGGCGCTCTCCTGCTCCCTCCCTGTCACGCAACGCAGCCTCGAACATTTGTCTGCTGCGCTTCACTGGGTGACAGTTTGGTAAATCTGCCCCTTGTCGCAGGGCTGGCCCAGCATTAATCCACCCTGGGGCGGCCCTTTATCCTTTCACTTCCTGTCCGTCCCCCAGAGCAGGAAGTAGTGATGAAAGGTGAGGACTGTGTGTGTCAGGGTCCTGCTGGCCCTCTCTCCATGGGTCAGACGGGTGCCCAGAGCCGCGGGAGGGGCAAGCCTGGGAGTTACAGTGACCAGCAGGAGGAGGACAGGGCCAGGGAGTGAAAGGTGACCAGGAGCCGCGGCCACGCCCTGCAGCTCTCTGGAGGTGGAGCCTGTGGACTTGCCAAGCAGGAGTGGGAACACTCATTGTTTGCATACAAGCCAGGGGAGGGCAGGCTCGGTGCCAGCAGCAAGGCAGAGGTTTCCTTGAATGTGAGGGCGTCGCCCTGACTGGCACTGCTCCCTGAAGCGGTAAACTGAGCCAGTGACGTCAACGATATTATAAGTCCCTGACCTCACGTCACCTTCCTGGTGAGTGAACAGGGTGAAAGGTGCGAGACAGGTAGGCAGCAGCCTCATACCTGAGTCGGTAGCGCTGCCCTCCGCGCTGCAGGACGGTCCACGCCTCACATGTCCCATCGTGACCTCACTATGGCATCACCCAAAGGAGCCGTTCACCTTCTGAGCCCCCTAACGAACTGTGGGGCATATTTACAAGCCCCTCATGCTACAGGAACGCCACTTTCAGTGAGGTTGTGATGGCGATAGGGGCTTCGCCTCATTTTCAAGTCAGTGTTAAGCCACTTAACGTGTCTTAACTCTACCTTGTAAATAAGGCCCCTTTCATGATGTACTTAGCGTGAAAGGAGATAGAAATGGGTGTTGTGGCGGGCGTCCCACCCCAACACCCATTGATTTTGACGCTGCCACCTATTTACAAGGATGGGTTCAATATGTGACAGCGCCAACATTAAGACCAGGGAAAACCTGGTCTTAAACCGGTGCAAGCAGTTGAAAGTTTACATTTCTCCTCTTTGTTGCTGTTTCTATATGTGCTGCGTTGTGCTGCGTTGTGCTGCGTTGTTCAGCAAAAGGCCATTGATTGTTTATGTGCAGGAAGGCGATTCTACCCCTCAATGCACCCACACTTGCACTATGGTGCAAGGGTATCTGCGTTGGCATTAGGCAGCTCAATCTAGCGCCAGCGCAGGGGGGACACAAGGCTGCACCGTATTGTTGTAAATATGGAGCAGGCCTGCATTTCAGAAGTGGCGGAGCGTGGCGTTAATCCAAGTAGGCCAACGCCACGCTCCGCCACTTCATAGTGAATATTCCGCTGTGTTCCTGCCTACCTCTAGCTCACATGTCCTTGTGCAACCCTGAGACAGCGTCAGGCATGAAATGCGGCAGGCGCAAACTGTCCCTGGGTCCCTGTTCAAAACCTTACTGATGAGTATTCGCCTAACGAACTCTGTCCTTACTCACGCCCTACATTACCTGCTCTGTCCTTACTCGCACCCTACATTACCTGCTCTGTCCTTACTCACACCCTACATTACCTGCTCTGTCCTTACTCACACCCTACATTACCTGCTCTGTCCTTACTCGCATCCTACATTACCTGCTCTGTCCTTACTCACACCCTACATTACCTGCTCTGTCCTTACTCACACCCTACATTACCTGCTCTGTCCTTACTCACGCCCTACATTACCTGCTCTGTCCTTACTCGCACCCTACATTACCTGCTCGGTCCTTACTCACGTCCTACATTACCTGCTCTGTCCTTACTCGCGCCCTACATTACCTGCTCTGTCCTTACTCACGTCCTACATTACCTGCTCTGTCCTTACTCGCGCCCTACATTACCTGCTCTGTCCTTACTCGCGCCCTACATTACCTGCTCTGTCCTTACTCGCACCCTACATTACCTGCTCTGTCCTTACTCACACCCTACATTACCTGCTCTGTCCTTACTCGAGCCCTACATTACCTGCTCTGTCCTTACTCACGCCCTACATTACCTGCTCTGTCCTTACTCGCGCCCTACATTACCTGCTCTGTCCTTACTCGCGCCCTACATTACCTGCTCTGTCCTTACTCACACCCTGCATTACCTGCTCTGTCCTTACTCACGCCCTACATTACCTGCTCTGTCCTTACTCACGCCCTACATTACCTGCTCTGTCCTTACTCGCGCCCTGCATTACCTGCTCTGTCCTTACTCACGTCCTACATTACCTGCGCTGTCCTTACTCACGCCCTACATTACCTGCTCTGTCCTTACTCACACCCTACATTACCTGCTCTGTCCTTACTCACACCCTACATTACCTGCGCTGTCCTTACTCACGCCCTACATTACCTGCTCTGTCCTTACTCACACCCTACATTACCTGCTCTGTCCTTACTCGCGCCCTACATTACCTGCTCTGTCCTTACTCGCACCCTACATTACCTGCTCTGTCCTTACTCACACCCTACATTACCTGCTCTGTCCTTACTCGCACCCTACATTACCTGCTCTGTCCTTACTCACGCCCTACATTACCTGCTCTGTCCTTACTCACGCCCTACATTACCTGCTCTGTCCTCACTCACGCCCTACATTACCTGCTCTGTCCTTACTCACACCCTACATTACCTGCTCTGTCCTTACTCGCACCCTACATTACCTGCTCTGTCCTTACTCACGCCCTACATTACCTGCTCTGTCCTTACTCACGCCCTACATTACCTGCTCTGTCCTTACTCACGCCCTACATTACCTGCTCTGTCCTTACTCACACCCTACATTACCTGCTCTGTCCTCACTCACGCCCTACATTACCTGCTCTGTCTTTACTCACGCCCTACATTACCTGCTCTGTCCTTACTCACGCCCTACATTACCTGCTCTGTCCTTACTCACACCCTACATTACCTGCTCTGTCCTTACTCACACCCTACATTACCTGCTCTGTCCTTACTCACACCCTACATTACCTGCTCTGTCCTTACTCGCACCCTACATTACCTGCTCTGTCCTTACTCACGCCCTACATCACCTGCTCTGTCCTCATTCACACCCTACATTACCTGCTCTGTCCTTACTCACGCCCTACATTACCTGCTCTGTCCTTACTCACACCCTACATTACCTGCTCTGTCCTTACTCGCGCCCTACATTACCTGCTCGGTCCTTACTCACACCCTACATTACCTGCTCTGTCCTTACTCACGTCCTACAATACCTGCTCTGTCCTTACTCACGCCCTACATTACCTGCTCTGTCCTTACTCACGCCCTACATTACCTGCTCTGTCCTTACTCACGCCCTACATTACCTGCTCTGTCCTTACTCACACCCTACATTACCTGCCCTGTCCTTACTCACACCCTACATTACCTGCTCTGTCCTTACTCACGCCCTACATTACCTGCTCTGTCCTTACTCACGCCCTACATTACCTGCTCTGTCCTCACTCGCACCCTACATTACCTGCTCTGTCCTTACTCACGCCCTACATTACCTGCTCTGTCCTTACTCACGCCCTACATTACCTGCTCTGTCCTTACTCACGCCCTACATTACCTGCTCTGTCCTTACTCACGCCCTACATTACCTGCTCTGTCTATACTCACACCCTACATTACCTGCTCTGTCCTTACTCACGCCCTACATTACCTGCTCTGTCTATACTCACACCCTACATTACCTGCTCTGTCCTTACTCACACCCTACATTACCTGCTCTGTCCTTACTCGCGCCCTACATTGCCTGCTCTGTCCTTACTCACACCCTACATTACCTGCTCTGTCCTTACTCACACCCTACATTACCTGCTCTGTCTATACTCACACCCTACATTACCTGCTCTGTCCTTACTCACACCCTACATTACCTGCTCTGTCTATACTCACACCCTACATTACCTGCTCTGTCCTTACTCACACCCTACATTACCTGCTCTGTCCTTACTCGCGCCCTACATTGCCTGCTCTGTCCTTACTCACACCCTACATTACCTGCTCTGTCCTTACTCACACCCTACATTACCTGCTCTGTCCTTACTCGTGCCCTACATTACCTGCCCTGTCCTTACTCACACCCTACATTACCTGCTCTGTCCTTACTCACGCCCTACATTACCTGCTCTGTCCTTACTCACGCCCTACATTACCTGCTCTGTCTATACTCACACCCTACATTACCTGCTCTGTCCTTACTCACGCCCTACATTACCTGCTCTGTCTATACTCACACCCTACATTACCTGCTCTGTCCTTACTCACACCCTACATTACCTGCTCTGTCCTTACTCGCGCCCTACATTGCCTGCTCTGTCCTTACTCACACCCTACATTACCTGCTCTGTCCTTACTCACGCCCTACATTACCTGCTCTGTCTATACTCACACCCTACATTACCTGCTCTGTCCTTACTCACACCCTACATTACCTGCTCTGTCTATACTCACACCCTACATTACCTGCTCTGTCCTTACTCACACCCTACATTACCTGCTCTGTCCTTACTCGCGCCCTACATTGCCTGCTCTGTCCTTACTCACACCCTACATTACCTGCTCTGTCCTTACTCACACCCTACATTACCTGCTCTGTCCTTACTCGTGCCCTACATTACCTGCCCTGTCCTTACTCACACCCTACATTACCTGCTCTGTCCTTACTCACGCTCTACATTACCTGCTCTGTCCTTACTCACACCCTACATTACCTGCTCTGTCCTTACTCGCGCTCTACATTACCTGCTCTGTCCTTACTCACGCCCTACATTACCTGCTCTGTCCTCACTCGCACCCTACATTACCTGCTCTGTCCTTACTCGCACCCTACATTACCTGCTCTGTCCTTACTCACGCCCTACATTACCTGCTCTGTCCTTACTCACGCCCTACATTACCTGCTCTGTCCTTACTCACGCCCTACATTACCTGCTCTGTCCTTACTCACGCCCTACATTACCTGCTCTGTCCTTACTCGCGCCCTACATTACCTGCTCTGTCCTTACTCGCACCCTACATTACCTGCTCTGTCCTTATTCACGCCCTACATCACCTGCTCTGTCCTTACTCACACCCTACATTACCTGCTCTGTCCTTACTCACACCCTACATTACCTGCTCTGTCCTTACTCACACCCTACATTACCTGCTCTGTCCTTACTCGCGCCCTACATTACCTGCTCTGTCCTTACTCGCGCCCTACATTACCTGCTCTGTCCTTACTCACACCCTACATTACCTGCTCTGTCCTTACTCACACCCTACATTACCTGCCCTGTCCTTACTCGCACCCTACATTACCTGCTCTGTCCTTACTCGCGCCCTGCATTACCTGCGCTGTCCTTACTCACACCCTACATTACCTGCTCTGTCCTTACTCGCGCCCTACATTACCTGCTCTGTCCTTACTCGCGCCCTACATTACCTGCTCTGTCCTTACTCACACCCTACATTACCTGCTCTGTCCTTACTCACGCCCTACATTACCTGCTCTGTCCTTACTCACACCCTACATTACCTGCTCTGTCCTTACTCACGCCCTACATTACCTGCTCTGTCCTTACTCACACCCTACATTACCTGCTCTGTCCTTACTCACACCCTACATTACCTGCTCTGTCCTTACTCACACCCTACATTACCTGCTCTGTCCTTACTCACGCCCTACATTACCTGCTCTGTCCTTACTCACACCCTACATTACCTGCTCTGTCCTTACTCACGCCCTACATTACCTGCTCTGTCCTTACTCACACCCTACATTACCTGCTCTGTCCTTACTCACGCCCTACATTACCTGCTCTGTCCTTACTCACGCCCTACATTACCTGCTCTGTCCTCACTCACGCCCTACATTACCTGCTCTGTCCTTACTCACGTCCTACAATACCTGCTCTGTCCTTACTCACGCCCTACATTACCTGCTCTGTCCTTACTCACGCCCTACATTACCTGCTCTGTCCTCATTCACACCCTACATTACCTGCTCTGTCCTTACTCACACCCTACATTACCTGCTCAATCCTAACTCACGCCCTACATTACCTGCTCTGTCCTTACTCGCATCCTACATTACCTGCTCTGTCCTTACTCACACCCTACATTACCTGCTCTGTCCTTACTCGCGCCCTACATTACCTGCTCTGTCCTTACTCACGCCCTACATTACCTGCTCTGTCCTTACTCACGTCCTACAATACCTGCTCTGTCCTTACTCACGCCCTACATTACCTGCTCTGTCCTTATTCACGCCCTACATCACCTGCTCTGTCCTTACTCACACCCTACATTACCTGCTCTGTCCTTACTCACACCCTACATTACCTGCTCTGTCCTTACTCACACCCTACATTACCTGCTCTGTCCTTACTCGCGCCCTACATTACCTGCTCTGTCCTTACTCGCGCCCTACATTACCTGCTCTGTCCTTACTCACACCCTACATTACCTGCTCTGTCCTTACTCACACCCTACATTACCTGCCCTGTCCTTACTCGCACCCTACATTACCTGCTCTGTCCTTACTCGCGCCCTGCATTACCTGCGCTGTCCTTACTCACACCCTACATTACCTGCTCTGTCCTTACTCGCGCCCTACATTACCTGCTCTGTCCTTACTCGCGCCCTACATTACCTGCTCTGTCCTTACTCACACCCTACATTACCTGCTCTGTCCTTACTCACACCCTACATTACCTGCTCTGTCCTTACTCACGCCCTACATTACCTGCTCTGTCCTTACTCACACCCTACATTACCTGCTCTGTCCTTACTCACACCCTACATTACCTGCTCTGTCCTTACTCACACCCTACATTACCTGCTCTGTCCTTACTCACGCCCTACATTACCTGCTCTGTCCTTACTCACACCCTACATTACCTGCTCTGTCCTTACTCACGCCCTACATTACCTGCTCTGTCCTTACTCACACCCTACATTACCTGCTCTGTCCTTACTCACGCCCTACATTACCTGCTCTGTCCTTACTCACGCCCTACATTACCTGCTCTGTCCTCACTCACGCCCTACATTACCTGCTCTGTCCTTACTCACGTCCTACAATACCTGCTCTGTCCTTACTCACGCCCTACATTACCTGCCCTGTCCTTACTCGCACCCTACATTACCTGCTCTGTCCTTACTCACGCCCTACATTACCTGCTCTGTCCTTACTCGCGCCCTACATTACCTGCTCTGTCCTTACTCACACCCTACATTACCTGCTCTGTCCTTACTCACGCCCTACATTACCTGCTCTGTCCTTACTCGCACCCTACATTACCTGCTCTGTCCTTACTCACACCCTACATTACCTGCTCAATCCTAACTCACGCCCTACATTACCTGCTCTGTCCTTACTCGCATCCTACATTACCTGCTCTGTCCTCACTCATGCCCTACATTACCTGCTCTGTCCTTACTCACGCCCTACATTACCTGCTCTGTCCTTACTCACACCCTACATTACCTGCTCTGTCCTTACTCACACCCTACATTACCTGCTCTGTCCTTACTCGCATCCTACATTACCTGCCCTGTCCTTACTCACACCCTACATTACCTGCTCTGTCCTTACTCACACCCTACATTACCTGCTCAATCCTAACTCACGCCCTACATTACCTGCTCTGTCCTTACTCGCATCCTACATTACCTGCTCTGTCCTTACTCACACCCTACATTACCTGCTCTGTCCTTACTCGCACCCTACATTACCTGCTCTGTCCTTACTCACACCCTACATTACCTGCTCTGTCCTTACTCACGCCCTACATTACCTGCTCTGTCCTTACTCACGCCCTACATTACCTGCTCTGTCCTTACTCACACCCTACATTACCTGCTCTGTCCTTACTCGCGCCCTACATTACCTGCTCTGTCCTTACTCACGCCCTACATTACCTGCTCTGTCCTTACTCACGCCCTACATTACCTGCTCTGTCTTTACTCGCATCCTACATTACCTGCTCAGTTCCTTACTTAGTTCCCTTCATTATTCAATTGTTCCTGAGTTACCTGTTCTGTCCTTTACTCACATGTCCCCACATAACCTCATCTGTGTTTTACTCCTGGTGGCAAGTTTCTTCATAGCGCCTGGATATGTCATGCCTTTGCTATGCATTCAAGTCTTTTATGCGCATCACTCTGATGACCCCCTCTCCCCCCAACCCACCCCTTCTTTGCTCATTCCCTTCTTGGTCAGGGTCCATCACAATGAGCCAGCCCTGTACTAGCTGGAGTTTCCACCATCTTGGTTTCTTCTTGAGTGAAGGGAGAGACCCAGGAGCCTGTGTCCCAGATGGCGTTTCCTCTAAATGTGAACCGACCCCCCAGGATGCTGTTTTCTGTTTAGAGGGGCAGCCTTTACCATGTAAAGAACTGCAACAAGGTGAGGTGAATCTCAGGGCATTGTAAGTCCATCTGTTCTCTTAGTAGTTGCATCGGTACACCTCGTCCCACAACCCTCACCACCCAAATGATACACAGACAAGTATGTTGGGAATAAAAAGTTGCAGGTTTATTTGTGATAGAAATAACAGAGCGGGTTAACTGACAGGCGACCCCCCTATACCCCGCAACCCCTTGTTGCAGGGCGCCTGAAGTTGAGCCAATGGTGCAGACACAATGGCCCTAGCCAGGTGTCGATCCTGGGAGGCACCAGCCTCCCACCGGTGGACCTATCGTCCACCTGCCCCACCCTCCAGACAAGGGAGAGTCAACTCACACCTTGCCCATCCAGGCGGGGCGTTATTAGCAAACCCCTGGTTGCTCAGGCTTACAACCGCCCTAAGGACTAACGGGGTGCCGTTGAACCAAGTCCCCAAGAAGGGCCCCTCGGCTTATATATGACTCAGCGCTGTGCATTTTGCACTGGGGCTTCAGGTCCTGTTCCTGTGCCGGTCCTGCATGGGGGGGTCGCCTTGTACTTTATCCACAGCCCTGGGCGTGGCACCCGCTGCGCCCAGAGCCCCCACTACCTAGCCTTAGTCCTCCCTTATCTACATCCGGCTGTTTCTAGCGCCTCCCCCAAGTCTAATAAGAAGATCGCCATGCCCACTTTGGACAAATGTACTCCATCAGGTTCCCAGCACCAACGGATTTGGCGTGCAGCAAGCCATGCCTGCTGAAAACTACCCCTCTTTGTTCGCTGAATTTGCGCATTGCTGCGTTGACGCGCCTGCGAGTGACTTCTAATGCCTCCTGTGATATTGCTCCATGCCAGATAGGTCTAGGGGAAATTTCTGACCAGTATATGTTGCACTGTCCTAATTCGCCGCTCAAGATGCTCGAATCCTTCCTCATCGTGTCTAATAAACGCCTCTTGCCTAACGCCACCAGGTCGTTCCCCCCAAGGTGCACCACCAGGAGGTTTGGCTTTGCCTGTGTTCCTTCAATAATCTACGCAGCGTCCCTATCAGTGCTGCTCACCAGGAGGTTTGGCTTTGCCTGTGTTCCTTCAATAATCTACGCAGCGTCCCTATCAGTGCTACTCAGTGCATCCCAGGGAAGCCGGACCATGATATATTTGTGTTGTTAAAACCATGCTTCCAGGTGTTGGCCTTCAGCCTTTACGCCAGTCTCGTCGCTGGCTTTATATTGAGCTGCACTTGCTTTCTACACTGTCCCTTACAGTACATGGTTGGTTTATTAATTCTTTACTTGCAGCAAGTTCCAGAACACTGGTACCCACCAGCTCTATGCGGCAAGCAACCAGGGCTGTGAGGAGAGCAATTGACTTCTGGCCCTACCCCTACAAAGAGATCAGCTACAATACAAGTGCCTAGATAACATTATGTTGGGGGGACCCGGCCGGGACACCTAAACATAAGATAACCGGCCCGGGGTCCAAGGTATGAACTGCACGAATGAAATTGGCAAGCCCTATTCCTAATGCAGCATAAGCAGTGAACTAAAGATGAGCACATTATTTTACCTCTTCTCATGCTCCTCCTGTGCAAATTCAGATTTGTGCTGACATAAGTTGACATCGTACTGTCATTGCATGTATAAGCTTGCGATACACCGCATAGTTGTTGTTGTAGCTTCCCTCTACTAATTGAGTTTTTTCATGGAACGAATGAAGTTTCCTAGTCTTTGTGACTAAGAGGCCCCTAACCAGGGACCACCTATCAGTCCCAGCGGCTCTGTAACAGTGTCGCAATTTACGTCACCAGGATACATTCTGCAGACCTCTAACTCCCATGGAAAGTTAACTTGTTTCTTGCCACCTGTTCCTGCCACTATACCTTTGGTATATTTATGTATATTGCCTTATTAATCTTTAAATAAGCCCTTAAAAACTGTAGCAAGTGGCTGTCCACATACTGATAATGTTACAATATAAACTAATTGCCAGCACTTCTAAGACTGTTGAGACGGGATCGCTCGAGGGCACCAGGGTCTGTATAGGGGCTGCATTCCTCCTGGTACACACCTTTGGCGCGCTCTGATAAATTTATGTGAGCAGGTGTGTACACCGACACCGTTGCAAGGTTGCGCATGCAAATTATATCTGTGACCCACCATGATCCAATCTAAGTGACCTAAATCTTCTGACTTCTAAGTTCCCGTTGCCATTGCATTGGGCCCGCCTGTGTATACAGGCATGGAAAGCACCTACTGTGGGCTTCCTACTTCTTCTGTTGTTAGATCAGTGTAGCCCCAGGCATTCCCTAGGCCCTAGGCCTACCCATTCCTCGTGACTTGGTACTTAGACCACCTCTTAATATATTGTTTGCTTGGCCCCCTGGGCCTAACCGTGTCTCGTTATGTGCTTGCACCCCGACCTCATACAGAGTTCCGAGGGGTAGTGATAAAGAAATGCATCTATATTTTATATATATCCTGTGTGGTGTCCTTTCATTTGGTATTCAGTGCGTTATATATGGTCAAGCAGCTGTCTTACACGCCCTCTAGGGTCATTCACTCTAAGACTGCTCTGTCCATGCTACCTCTAGGATGGCAGGCTAACTTGCAACCATCAGCCTGAGTGTTGTTTGGACTGGTGCAAGGTGTTCACCAGAATAGTGTGTTAAAGTTCCAAAACTGACGGGGGGAGGGGCATGGTTTTAACAAAACAAATATATCATGGTCCGGCTTCCCTGGGATGCACTGAGTAGCACTGATAGGGACGCTGCGTAGATTATTGAAGGAACACAGGCAAAGCCAAACCTCCTGGTGAGCAGCACTGATAGGGACGCTGCGTAGATTATTGAAGGAACACAGGCAAAGCCAAACCTCCTGGTGGTGCACCTTGGGGGGAACGACCTGGTGGCGTTAGGCAAGAGGCGTTTATTAGACACGATGAGGAAGGATTCGAGCATCTTGAGCGGCGAATTAGGACAGTGCAACATATACTGGTCAGAAATTTCCCCTAGACCTATCTGGCATGGAGCAATATCACAGGAGGCATTAGAAGTCACTCGCAGGCGCGTCAACGCAGCAATGCGCAAATTCAGCAAACAAAGAGGGGTAGGTTTCAGCAGGCATGGCTTGCTGCACGCCAAATCCGTTGGTGCTGGGAACCTGATGGAGTACATTTGTCCAAAGTGGGCATGGCGATCTTCTTATTAGACTTGGGGGAGGCGCTAGAAACAGCCGGATGTAGATAAGGGAGGACTAAGGCTAGGTAGTGGGGGCTCTGGGCGCAGCGGGTGCCACGCCCAGGGCTGTGGATAAAGTACAAGGCGACCCCCCCATGCAGGACCGGCACAGGAACAGGACCTGAAGCCCCAGTGCAAAATGCACAGCGCTGAGTCATATATAAGCCGAGGGGCCCTTCTTGGGGACTTGGTTCAACGGCACCCCGTTAGCCTTAGGGCGGTTGTAAGCCTGAGCAACCAGGGGTTTGCTAATAACGCCCCGCCTGGATGGGCAAGGTGTGAGTTGACTCTCCCTTGTCTGGAGGGTGGGGCAGGTGGACGATAGGTCCACCGGTGGGAGGCTGGTGCCTCCCAGGATCGACACCTGGCTAGGGCCATTGTGTCTGCGCCATTGGCTCAACTTCAGGCGCCCTGCAACAAGGGGTTGCGGGGTATAGGGGGGTCGCCTGTCAGTTAACCCGCTCTGTTATTTGTATCACAAATAAACCTGCAACTTTTTATTCCCAACATACTTGTCTGTGTATCATTTGGGTGGTGAGGGTTGTGGGACGAGGTGTGTTAGACAGCGACCCGGAGGGTCGGCCAGATACGGGGGGAGAGGCCTCCGATGAGGGCCGTCTCCGGCGATCGTACAGACAGGTCACCACCCTCCCCACAGATAGACACCACACCAGGATGAGATCGACACTCTTTATATATGGTTCTTGTGGCAAGGTTATCAGCGGTACAGGATTCAGGACTCGAGGGTCCTCTCAATTCTAGTCTCTGTAGGGAAAGGGGTAGCGGTACAGTCTTGGTACCGGGTCGGTACCGGGGATTGGTAGGAGAGGAGGTCACGATCCTCGAGCTCAGGAGTCTGCAAGGTCGGGCCGCGGCAGCGCCAGCAGGCCAAGGCGATGGTTCAAGTACAGAGGGCCGCGGCAGCGCCAGCAGGCCAAGGCGATGGTTCAAGTACAGAGGGCCGCGGCAGCGCCAGCAGGCCAAGGTGGTAGTTCACGTTGCAGAGAGCCGCGGCAGCGCCAGCAGGCCAAGATGATGGTTCACGTTGCAGAGGGCCGCGGCAGCGCCAGCAGGCCAAGACGAAGGGTTCACAGGGCAGGGCTGCGGCAGCGCCAGCAGTCCGTCAAGGATGAGTTCTTCTCGGTGTCTCTCGACTCCAGGATACAACTGCCCTCCTGGTCTGGGGCTTCCCCAGTTATAGGTCTGGATCCCTTTGATGTCCGGACCCTCGCGCCTTGAGGTCTGGAGGTCCGGAATGAGGGGGTCCCGACACCCAGCAGGGGGTTGGAGCCAGCGCCCAGGGAGGCCGGGGGTGATCGACACCCGGCGGAGGAGAGCCGTTGACGCCTTCTTCTCTCATCGACCTTACGAAGCTGCGGATATAGACTTCCTGTCTGGGTTGAGGTGCTTGGTATGGTAGCTTGTCTTGGTGCATTTGGAGCTCCGGTGGTGGACCTGCGTCAATAGGATTCTGGCAGTCTTGGTTGGTTCAGAGAGGTACACATTCAATGCATCCCCTAGTGCTTGAGAGCCAGCCTCAGAGCTCTACTTGCCTATCTGGGCATTATTTCCATGACCTGAAACATTGCTGCTGCTTTGGCATCACAATGCATGCAGGACAGGCTACGACCTACCTAGAGTAGGGGCAGACAACTACAACTAGGTATCTGTAGTTACCACATTGATCGATCATATTGATAGAATCGATGTGTAACACCTCGAAAGGTCCCGTTGGCAGAGGGCATGATCTTGAGTGTAGGTCTAAGTGCATATGATTGGCAGGCGGTGCATCCATTTACATACATAGTCACTGTTTAAACAAGGTTTAGGATAAACCAGTCATGTTGTCTTTTGCTGTATGTGCTGGTAAGTGTCATTGGTACAACACTATGTGGACAAGCCTCTGAGGCATGATGGGGTTCAGCACTGGGCTACCCTTCATTCCTTCTCCTCAGGCAATGCAGTTTCCTGTAGCTCCACCAACTACAGCCTTGCTGTCTCTGTATAGGATTTGTCCTATGAGGTTTAGTTTCTGGTGCCTTTTGTAATTGAAGGACATGGGTCTCTTGGATCATTCCATGAGCTGCTATTTTTGCGAACGGATCGGCATTCCCCCGTGATATGAAGTCCTTGCCCCCATTGTGGGTGTCGCACTTCACCACAGCCACATGTAGGGTCGGTGCATTGATTAGTAACTCTAGGTGGTCCCTGTGTGTGAAGGGTGAGCCGGCTGATTTTAGGCACCCTCACCTCTTCCCCTTTCCTATGCTAGAGTGCACTGTGGTGGTGACATGGGCTGAATCTGAATTGATCGTTACCATCTTCCCCATGCTCTGGGAAGGGCTTCGATCAGTGCTGTCAGTTCTGCTGCTTGTGCTGAAAGGTGGGCGGCGAGAATAAGCCTTGTGAGCCTCACTCTCTATTTGTGGTAGCTTGGTCAAGCAGTAAGGCAGTATCAGAGGACAGTGTTAAGCATTTGTTGAACACACTCAGTCAACAAATGAATTCACACACTCAAAGACTGAACTTCAGACCAATTGTTTTTATATAAAAATATTCTATTAGAGGCCGATTCACAGAACTAATCTGAGATAAAATCCGAAATGTACTACTTTTGGTATCCACAGAAGGCATTTAGTAACTACATGATTTTTCTTTCCCTGACCTCTGCTGCAGCTCCATCATCGAGTCTGCCGCCTACTGCGGCATTGCAGCCACAGCTGTTATGACCAGGACTGCCTGCGCCCAGCTTAGGGGTTTCGCAGAGGCGTCCCAGTCCCAGTCCAATTCCTTACTCATTTCTATCCTTTCCCTTCTCTCCTGGACTTGCTTTCTCTCCCATCTTACGAGGCATTGCTGCATGTAGGGGAAGTTCCAATGGGGATTTCCCCTCCCGTCCCTGATACAATGTTCTTCCGTAGCCATGTCCTCCGGCTGGATGTATGACATTACAACGCATGCTTTTACCACGCTTGCCTTTACAACGCATAGTGGTTTGGGGCGCTGGATAGTGAATAGTTTAATTTACTATTCCAACTCCAGTCCCCGTGGATAGTAGGGAAGGCCATAATTCTTATGTGACCGGGCCCGGCACCGCCCACCCCTTATAGTTGGGTTCCAGAGGGCCGGATCCCTTTCTCTCACCCCTGCATGTCATATCATTGTCCAGAACTGCTATGAATCTCCCTGTTACCCGAGCGTGTTCACCTGACCCGGTGGGAGTGGCCTGCCACCTGAGGGCGTGTCCCTCACTGTTATGACACTCACGGCATGTGAGGGCTTTACTGGCACCCTGCTCACCCTCAGTGACGTCACAGTTACCTGGCTTCACCCTGCCTGGAGCATGAACAGGACAAGACAGGGAGAGAGGTGTGAAGGAAGCGGGCAGGAGTCCATGCCAGGGCCAGGGAGAGAGGTGTGAAGGAAGCGGGCAGGAGTCCGTGCCAGGGCCAGGGAGAGAGGTGTGAAGGAAGCGGGCAGGAGTCCGTGCCAGGGAGAGAGGTGTGAAGGACGCGGACAGAAGTCCGTGCCAGGGCCAGGGAGAGAGGTGTGAAGGAAGCGGGCAGGAGTTCGTGCCAGGGCCAGGGGCACCGCCCTTCCCTCTTCGGGACGGTCCCTTCCCGGTGTCCCTGTGTAAACTCTGTCCCTCTTTTAACCTGTTTCACCAGCTAGGACTCTTCCCAGAGTGTCCCAGCGTGGCCTGCGCTGACTCCTGACTGTGTCCCTGCATGACCCAGACACACCGCCTACTCACCCCCCTCTTCACTGGAGCAGTGTCTATTAAAATAGTGCAGGCTTATTGCCTACAGGCAGATACCATTGCGCAGTGCTATTGAAACACAGTGAAATAATAACCAGTTACTACACTGTATGCTAAGACTCTCTCACACACCCTCTGTTGCCTGCTCAGTCCCTTGCTCCCAGGTCTCTATGGTACCAGCTCAGTCCCTCACTCATAGGTCCCTGTGTTACCTGCTCAGTCCCTCACTCACAGGTCCCTGTGTTACCTGCTCATTCCCTCTCTCACTCACAGGTCCCTGTGTTACCTGCTCAGTCCCTCACTCACAGGTCCCTGTGTTACCTGCTCAGTCCCTCACTCATAGGTCCCTGTGTTACCTGCTCAGTCCCTCACTCACAGGTCCCTGTGTTACCTGCTCATTCCCTCTCTCACTCACAGGTCCCTGTGTTACCTGCTCAGTCCCTCACTCACAGGTCCCAGTGTTACCTGCTCAGTCCCTCACTCACAGGTCCCAGTGTTATCTGCTCAGTCCCTCACTCACACACCCTTTGTTGCCTGCTCAGTCTCTCTCTCACAGGTCCCTGTGTTACCTGCTCAGTCTCTCTCTCACAGGTCCCTGTGTTACCTGCTCATTCCCTCTCTCACTCACAGGTCCCTGTGTTACCTGCTCAGTCCCTCACTCACAGGTCCCTGTGTAACCTGCTCAGTCCCTCACTCACACACCCTTTGTTGCCTGCTCAGTCTCTCTCTCACAGGTCCCTGTGTTACCTGCTCAGTCCCTCACTCACAGGTCCCTGTGTAACCTGCTCAGTCTCTCACTCACAGGTCCCTGTGTTACCTGCTCAGTCCCTCACTCACAGGTCCCAGTGTTATCTGCTCAGTCCCTCACTCACAGGCCCCTGTGTTACCTGCTCAGTCCCTCACTCACAGGTCCCTGTGTTACCTGCTCAGTCCCTCACTCACAGGTCCCTGTGTAACCGGCTCAGTCCCTCACTCACAGGTCCCTGTGTTACCTGCTCAGTCCCTCACTCACACATCCTTTGTTACCTGCTCAGTCCCTCACTCACAGGTCCCTGTGTAACCTGCTCAGTCTCTCACTCACAGGTCCCTGTGTTACCTGCTCAGTCCCTCACTCACAGGTCCCAGTGTTATCTGCTCAGTCCCTCACTCCCAGGCCCCTTTGTAACCTGCTCAGTCCCTCACTCACACACCCTTTGTTGCCTGCTCAGTCTCTCTCTCACAGGTCCCTGTGTTACCTGCTCAGTCCCTCACTCACAGGTCCCTGTGTAACCTGCTCAGTCTCTCACTCACAGGTCCCTGTGTTACCTGCTCAGTCCCTCACTCACAGGTCCCAGTGTTATCTGCTCAGTCCCTCACTCACAGGCCCCTGTGTTACCTGCTCAGTCCCTCACTCACAGGTCCCTGTGTTACCTGCTCAGTCCCTCACTCACAGGTCCCTGTGTAACCTGCTCAGTCCCTCACTCACAGGTCCCTGTGTTACCTGCCCAGTCCCTCACTCACAGGTTCCTGCGTTACCTGCTCAGTCCCTCACTCACAGGTCCCTGTGTTACCTGCTCAGTCCCTCACTCACAGGTCCCTGTGTAACCTGCTCAGTCCCTCTCTGACACACCCTTTGTTGCCTGCTCAGTCTCTCTCTCAGAGGTCCCTGTGTTACCTGCTCAGTCTCTCTCTCACAGGTCCCTGTGTTACCTGCTCAGTCTCTCACTCACAGGTCCCTGTGTTACCTGCTCAGTCCTTCACTCACAGGTCCCTGTGTAACCTGCTCAGTCCCTCACTCACACACCCTTTGTTGCCTGCTCAGTCTCTCTCTCACAGGTCCCTGTGTTACCTGCTCAGTCCCTCACTCACAGGTCCCTGTGTAACCTTCTCAGTCCCTCTCTCACACACCCTTTGTTGCCTGCTCAGTCTCTCTCTCACAGGTCCCTCTGTTACCTGCTCAGTCTCTCTCTCACAGGTCCCTGTGTTACCTGCTCATTCCCTCTCTCACTCACAGGTCCCTGTGTTACCTGCTCAGTCCCTCACTCACAGGTCCCTGTGTAACCTGCTCAGTCCCTCACTCACACACCATTTGTTGCCTGCTCAGTCTCTCTGTCACAGGTCCCTGTGTTACCTGCTCAGTCCCTCACTCACAGGTCCCTGTGTAACCTGCTCAGTCTCTCACTCACAGGTCCCTGTGTAACCCGCTCAGTCTCTCACTCACAGGTCCCTGTGTAACCTGCTCAGTCCCTCACTCACAGGTCCCTGTGTGACCTGCTCAGTCTCTCACTCACAGGTCCCTGTGTTACCTGCTCAGTCCCTCACTCACAGGTCCCAGTATTATCTGCTCAGTCCCTCACTCACAGGCCCCTTTGTCACCTGCTCAGTCCCTCACTCACAGGTCCCTGTGTAACCTGCTCAGTCCCTCACTCACAGGTCCCTGTGTTACCTGCCCAGTCGCTCACTCACAGGTCCCTGTGGTACCAGCTCAGTCCCTCACTCACAGGTTCCTGCGTTACCTGCTCAGTCCCTCACTCACAGGTCCCTGTGTTACCTGCTCAGTCCCTCACTCACAGGTCCCTGTGTTACCTGCTCAGTCCCTCACTCACAGGTCCCTGTGTTACCTGCTCAGTCCTTCACTCACAGGTCCCTGTGTAACCTGCTTAGTCCCTCACTCACACACCCTTTGTTGCCTGCTCAGTCTCTCTCTCACAGGTCCCTGTGTTACCTGCTCAGTCCCTCACTCACAGGTCCCTGTGTAACCTGCCCAGTCTCTCTCTCACATGTCCCTGTGTTACCTGCTCATTCCCTCTCTCACTCACAGGTCCCTGTGTTACCTGCTCAGTCCCTCACTCACAGGTCCCTGTGTAACCTTCTCAGTCCCTCACTCACACACCATTTGTTGCCTGCTCAGTCTCTCTCTCACAGGTCCCTGTGTTACCGGCTCAGTCCCTCACTCACAGGTCCCTGTGTAACCTGCTCAGTCTCTCACTCACAGGTCCCTGTGTAACCTGCTCAGTCTCTCACTCACAGGTCCCTGTGTTACCTGCTCAGTCCCTCACTCACAGGTCCCAGTGTTATCTGCTCAGTCCCTCACTCACAGGCCCCTGTGTTACCTGCTCAGTCCCTCACTCACAGGTCCCTGTGTTACCTGCTCAGTCCCTCACTCACAGGTCCCTGTGGTACCAGCTCAGTCCCTCACTCACAGGTCCCTGTGTTACCTGCTCAGTCCCTCACTCACAGGCCCCTGTGTTACCTGCCCAGTCCCTCACTCACAGGTCCCAGTGTTACCTGCTCAGTCCCTCACTCACAGGTCCCTGTGTAACCGGCTCAGTCCCTCACTCACAGGTCCCTGTGTTACCTGCCCAGTCCCTCACTCACAGGTCCCAGTGTTACCTGCTCAGTCCCTCACTCACAGGTCCCAGTGTAACCTCCTCAGTCCCTCACTCACAGGAGCCTGTGTAACCAGCTCAGTCCCTCACTCACAGGAGCCTGTGTAACCAGCTCAGTCCCTCACTCACAGTTCCCTGTGTAACCTCCTCAGTCCCTCACTCACAGGAGCCTGTGTAACCAGCTCAGTCCCTCTCTCACACACCCTTTGTTGCCTGCTCAGTCTCTCTCTCACAGGTCCCTGTGTTACCTGCTTATTCCCTCTCTCACTCACAGGCCCCTGTGTTACCTGCCCAGTCCCTCACTCACAGGTCCCAGTGTTACCTGCTCAGTCCCTCACTCACAGGTCCCAGTGTAACCTCCTCAGTCCCTCACTCACAGGAGCCTGTGTAACCAGCTCAGTCCCTCACTCACAGGAGCCTGTGTAACCAGCTCAGTCCCTCACTCACAGGTCCCTGTGTAACCTCCTCAGTCCCTCACTCACAGGAGCCTGTGTAACCAGCTCAGTCCCTCACTCACACACCCTTTGTTGCCTGCTCAGTCTCTCTCTCAGAGGTCCCTGTGTTACCTGCTCAGTCTCTCTCTCACAGGTCCCTGTGTTACCTGCTCAGTCTCTCTCTCACAGGTCCCTGTGTTACCTGCTCAGTCTCTCACTCACAGGTCCCTGTGTTACCTGCTCAGTCCTTCACTCACAGGTCCCTGTGTAACCTGCTCAGTCCCTCACTCACACACCCTTTGTTGCCTGCTCAGTCTCTCTCTCACAGGTCCCTGTGTTACCTGCTCAGTCCCTCACTCACAGGTCCCTGTGTAACCTGCTCAGTCCCTCTCTCACACAGCCTTTGTTGCCTGCTCAGTCTCTCTCTCACAGGTCCCTGTGTTACCTGCTCAGTCTCTCTCTCACAGGTCCCTGTGTTACCTGCTCATTCCCTCTCTCACTCACAGGTCCCTGTGTTACCTGCTCAGTCCCTCACTCACAGGTCCCTGTGTAACCTGCTCAGTCCCTCACTCACACACCATTTGTTGCCTGCTCAGTCTCTCTCTCACAGGTCCCTGTAGTACCTGCTCAGTCCCTCACTCACAGGTCCCTGTGTCACCTGCTCAGTCTCTCACTCACAGGTCCCTGTGTAACCTGCTCAGTCTCTCACTCACAGGTCCCTGTGTTACCTGCTCAGTCCCTCACTCACAGGTCCCAGTGTTATCTGCTCAGTCCCTCACTCACAGGCCCCTGTGTTACCTGCTCAGTCCCTCACTCACAGGTCCCTGTGTTACCTGCTCAGTCCCTCACTCACAGGTCCCTGTGGCACCAGCTCAGTCCCTCACTCACAGGTCCCTGTGTTACCTGCTCAGTCCCTCACTCACAGGCCCCTGTGTTACCTGCCCAGTCCCTCACTCACAGGTCCCAGTGTTACCTGCCCAGTCCCTCACTCACAGGTCCCTGTGTAACTGGCTCAGTCCCTCACTCACAGGTCCCTGTGTTACCTTCTCAGTCCCTCACTCACAGGCCCCTGTGTTACCTGCCCAGTCCCTCACTCACAGGTCCCAGTGTTACCTGCTCAGTCCCTCACTCACAGGTCCCAGTGTTATCTGCTCAGTCCCTCACTCACAGGCCCCTGTGTTACCTGCTCAGTCCCTCACTCACAGGTCCCTGTGTTACCTGCTCGGTCCCTCACTCACAGGTCCCTGTGGCACCAGCTCAGTCCCTCACTCACAGGTCCCTGTGTTACCTGCTCAGTCCCTCACTCACAGGCCCCTGTGTTACCTGCCCAGTCCCTCACTCACAAGTCCCTGTGTAACCGGCTCAGTCCCTCACTCACAGGTCCCTGTGTTACCTTCTCAGTCCCTCACTCACAGGCCCCTGTGTTACCTGCCCAGTCCCTCACTCACAGGTCCCAGTGTTACCTTCTCAGTCCCTCACTCACAGGCCCCTGTGTTACCTGCCCAGTCCCTCACTCACAGGTCCCAGTGTTACCTGCTCAGTCCCTCACTCACAGGTCCCAGTGTTACCTCCTCAGTCCCTCACTCACAGGAGCCTGTGTAACCAGCTCAGTCCCTCACTCAGAGGAGCCTGTGTAACAAGCTCAGTCCCTCACTCACAGGTCCCTGTGTAACCTCCTCAGTCCCTCACTCACAGGAGCCTGTGTAACCAGCTCAGTCCCTCTCCCACACACCCTTTGTTGCCTGCTCAGTCTCTCTCTCACAGGTCCCTGTGTTACCTGCTCATTCTCTCTCTCACAGGTCCCTGTGTAACCTGCTCAGTCCCTCACTCACACACCATGTGTTGCCTGCTCAGTCTCTCTCTCACAGGTCCCTGTGTTACCTGCTCAGTCTCTCTCTCACAGGTCCCTGTGTAACCTGCTCAGTCCCTCACTCACAGGTCCCTGTGTTACCTGCTCAGTCCCTCACTCACAGGTCCCAGTGTTATCTGCTCAGTCCCTCACTCACACACCATTTGTTGCCTGCTCAGTCTCTCTCTCACAGGTCCCTGTGTTACCTGCTTATTCCCTCTCTCACTCACAGGTCCCTGTGTTACCTGCTCAGTCCCTCACTCACAGGTCCCTGTGTAACCTGCTCAGTCCCTCACTCACACACCATTTGTTGCCTGCTCAGTCTCTCTCTCACAGGTCCCTGTGTTACCTGCTCAGTCCCTCACTCACAGGTCCCTGTGTAACCTGCTCAGTCTCTCACTCACAGGTCCCTGTGTTACCCGCTCAGTCCCTCACTCACAGGTCCCAGTGTTATCTGCTCAGTCCCTCACTCACAGGCCCCTGTGTTACCTGCTCAGTCCCTCACTCACAGTTCCCTGTGTTACCTGCTCAGTCCCTCACTCACAGGTCCCTGTGGTACCAGCTCAGTCCCTCACTCACAGGTCCCTGTGTTACCTGCTCAGTCCCTCACTCACAGGCCCCTGTGTAACCTTCTCAGTCCCTCACTCACAGGTCCCTGTGCGACCAGCTCAGTCCCTCACTCACAGGTCCCTGTGTTACCTGCTCAGTCTCTCTCTCACAGGTCCCTGTGTTACCTGCTCAGTCTCTCTCTCACAGGTCCCTGTGTAACCTGCTCAGTCCCTCACTCACACACCATTTGTTGCCTGCTCAGTCCTTCTCTCACAGGTCCCTGTGTTACCTGCTCAGGCTCTCTCACACAGGTCCCTGTGTTACCTGCGTATTCCCTCTCTCACTCACAGGTCCCTGTGTTACCTGCTCATTCCCTCACTCACAGGTCCCTGCGTAACCTGCTCAGTCCCTCACTCACACACCATTTGTTGCCTGCTCAGTCTCTCTTTCACAGGTCCCTGTGTTACCTGCTCATTCCCTCACTCACAGGTCCCTGTGTAACCTGCTCAGTCTCTCACTCACAGGTCCCTGTGTTACCTGCTCAGTCCCTCACTCACAGGTCCCAGTGTTATCTGCTCAGTCCCTCACTCATAGGCCCCTGTGTTACCTGCTCAGTCCCTCACTCACAGGTCCCTGTGTTACCTGCTCAGTCCCTCACTCACAGGCCCCTGTGTTACCTGCTCAGTCCCTCACTCACAGGTCCCTGTGGTACCAGCTCAGTCCCTCACTCACAGGTCCCTGTGTTACCTGCTCAGTCCCTCACTCACAGGCCCCTGTGTAACCTCCTCAGTCCCTCACTCACAGGAGCCTGTGTAACCAGCTCAGTCTCTCTCTCACAGGTCCCTGTGTTACCTGCTCAGTCTCTCTCTCACAGGTCCCTGTGTTACCTGCTCATTCCCTCTCTCACTCACAGGTCCCTGTGTTACCTGCTCAGTCCCTCACTCACAGGTCCCTGTGTAACCTGCTCAGTCCCTCACTCACACACCATTTGTTGCCTGCTCAGTCTCTCTCTCACAGGTCCCTGTGTTACCTGCTCAGTCCCTCACTCACAGGTCCCTGTGTAACCTGCTCAGTCTCTCACTCACAGGTCCCTGTGTAACCTGCTCAGTCTCTCACTCACAGGTCCCTGTGTTACCTGCTCAGTCCCTCACTCACAGGTCCCAGTGTTATCTGCTCAGTCCCTCACTCACAGGCCCCTGTGTTACCTGCTCAGTCCCTCACTCACAGGTCCCTGTGTTACCTGCTCAGTCCCTCACTCACAGGCCCCTGTGTTACCTGCCCAGTCCCTCACTCACAGGTCCCAGTGTTACCTGCTCAGTCCCTCACTCACAGGTCCCTGTGTAACCGGCTCAGTCCCTCACTCACAGGTCCCTGTGTTACCTGCTCAGTCCCTCACTCACAGGTCCCAGTGTTACCTGTTCAGTCCCTCACTCACAGGTCCCAGTGTAACCTCCTCAGTCCCTCACTCACAGGAGCCTGTGTAACCAGCTCAGTCCCTCACTCACAGGAGCCTGTGTAACCAGCTCAGTCCCTCACTCACAGGTCCCTGTGTAACCTCCTCAGTCCCTCACTCACAGGAGCCTGTGTAACCAGCTCAGTCCCTCTCTCACACACCCTTTGTTGCCTGCTCAGTCTCTCTCTCACAGGTCCCTGTGTTACCTGCTCAGTCTCTCTCTCACAGGTCCCTGTGTAACCTGCTCAGTCCCTCACTCACACACCATTTGTTGCCTGCTCAGTCTCTCTCTCACAGGTCCCTGTGTTACCTGCTCAGGCTCTCTCACACAGGTCCCTGTGTAACCTGCTCAGTCTCTCACTCACAGGTCCCTGTGTTACCTGCTCAGTCCCTCACTCACAGGTCCCTGTGGCACCTGCTCAGTCCCTCACTCACAGGTCCCTGTGTTACCTGCTCAGTCCCTCACTCACAGGTCCCAGTGTTATCTGCTCAGTCCCTCACTCACAGGCCCCTGTGTTACCTGCTCAGTCCCTCACTCACAGGTCCCTGTGTTACCTGATCAGTCCCTCACTCACAGGTCCCTGTGGTACCAGCTCAGTCCCTCACTCACAGGTCCCTGTGTTACCTGCTCAGTCCCTCACTCACAGGCCCCTGTGTTACCTGCCCAGTCCCTCACTCACAGGTCCCAGTGTTACCTGCTCAGTCCCTCACTCACTCACAGGTCCCTGTGTTACCTGCTCAGTCCCTCACTCACAGGTCCCAGTGTTACCTGCTCAGTCCCTCACTCACAGGTCCCAGTGTTACCTGCTCAGTCCCTCACTCACAGGCCCCTGTGTAACCTCCTCAGTCCCTCACTCACAGGAGCCTGTGTAACCAGCTCAGTCCCTCACTCACAGGTCCCTGTGTTACCTGTTCAGTCCCTCACTCACAGGAGCCTGTGTAACCAGCTCAGTCCCTCACTCACAGGAGCCTGTGTAACCAGCTCAGTCCCTCACTCACAGGCCCCAGTGTTACCTGCTCAGTCCCTCACTCACTCACAGGTCCCTGTGTAACCTGCTCATTCCCTAACTCACACACCATTTGTTACCTGCTCAGTCTCTCTCTCACAGGTCCCTGTGTTACCTGCTTATTCCCTCTCTCACTCACAGGTCCCTGTGTTACCTGCTCAGTCCCTCACTCACAGGTCCCTGTGTAACCTGCTCAGTCCCTCACTCACACACCATTTGTTGCCTGCTCAGTCTCTCTTTCACAGGTCCCTGTGTTACCTGCTCATTCTCTCACTCACAGGTCCCTGTGTTACCTGCTCAGTCCCTCACTCACAGGTCCCTGTGTTACCTGCTCAGTCCCTCACTCACAGGTCCCTGTGTTACCTGCTCAGTCCCTCACTCACAGGTCCCAGTGTTATCTGCTCAGTCCCTCACTCACAGGCCCCTGTGTTACCTGCTCAGTCCCTCACTCACAGGTCCCTGTGTTACCTGCTCAGTCCCTCACTCACAGGTCCCTGTGGTACCAGCTCAGTCCCTCACTCACAGGTCCCTGTGTTACCTGCTCGGTCCCTCACTCACAGGCCCCTGTGTTACCTGCCCAGTCCCTCACTCACAGCTCCCAGTGTTACCTGCTCAGTCCCTCACTCACTCACAGGTCCCTGTGTTACCTGCTCAGTCCCTCACTCACAGGTCCCAGTGTTACCTGCTCAGTCCCTCACTCACAGGTCCCAGTGTTACCTGCTCAGTCCCTCACTCACAGGCCCCTGTGTAACCTCCTCAGTCCCTCACTCACAGGAGCCTGTGTAACCAGCTCAGTCCCTCACTCACAGGTCCCTGTGTTACCTGTTCAGTCCCTCACTCACAGGAGCCTGTGTAACCAGCTCAGTCCCTCACTCACAGGAGCCTGTGTAACCAGCTCAGTCCCTCACTCACAGGCCCCTGTGTTACCTGCCCAGTCCCTCTCTCACAGGTCCCAGTGTTACCTGCTCAGTCCCTCACTCACTCACAGGTCCCTGTGTTACCTGCTCAGTCCCTCACTCACAGGTCCCAGTGTTACCTGCTCAGTCCCTCACTCACAGGTCCCAGTGTTACCTGCTCAGTCCCTCACTCACAGGCCCCTGTGTAACCTCCTCAGTCCCTCACTCACAGGAGCCTGTGTAACCAGCTCAGTCCCTCACTCACAGGTCCCTGTGTTACCTGTTCAGTCCCTCACTCACAGGAGCCTGTGTAACCAGCTCAGTCCCTCACTCACAGGAGCCTGTGTAACCAGCTCAGTCCCTCACTCACAGGTCCCTGTGTAACCTCCTCAGTCCCTCACTCACAGGAGCCTGTGTAACCAGCTCAGTCCCTCACTCACAGGTCCCTCTGTAACCTCCTCAGTCCCTCACTCACAGGTCCCTGTGTTACCTGCTCAGTCCCTCACTCACAGGTCCCAGTGTTATCTGCTCAGTCCCTCACTCACAGGCCCCTGTGTTACCTGCTCAGTCCCTCACTCACAGGTCCCTGTGTTACCTGCTCAGTCCCTCACTCACAGGTCCCTGTGGTACCAGCTCAGTCCCTCACTCACAGGTCCCTGTGTTACCTGCTCAGTCCCTCACTCACAGGCCCCTGTGTTACCTGCCCAGTCCCTCACTCACAGGTCCCAGTGTTACCTGCTCAGTCCCTCACTCACTCACAGGTCCCTGTGTTACCTGCTCAGTCCCTCACTCACAGGTCCCAGTGTTACCTGCTCAGTCCCTCACTCACAGGTCCCAGTGTTACCTGCTCAGTCCCTCACTCACAGGCCCCTGTGTAACCTCCTCAGTCCCTCACTCACAGGAGCCTGTGTAACCAGCTCAGTCCCTCACTCACAGGTCCCTGTGTTACCTGTTCAGTCCCTCACTCACAAGAGCCTGTGTAACCAGCTCAGTCCCTCACTCACAGGTCCCAGTGTTACCTGCTCAGTCCCTCACTCACTCACAGGTCCCTGTGTTACCTGCTCAGTCCCTCACTCACAGGTCCCAGTGTTACCTGCTCAGTCCCTCACTCACAGGTCCCAGTGTTACCTGCTCAGTCCCTCACTCACAGGCCCCTGTGTAACCTCCTCAGTCCCTCACTCACAGGAGCCTGTGTAACCAGCTCAGTCCCTCACTCACAGGTCCCTGTGTTACCTGTTCAGTCCTTCACTCACAGGAGCCTGTGTAACCAGCTCAGTCCCTCACTCACAGGAGCCTGTGTAACCTCCTCAGTCCCTCACTCACAGGTCCCTGTGTAACCTCCTCAGTCCCTCACTCACAAGTCCCTGTGTAACCTCCTCAGTCCCTCACTCACAGGAGCCTGTGTAACCTCCTCAGTCCCTCACTCACAGGCCCCTGTGTAACCTCCTCAGTCCCTCACTCACAGGAGCCTGTGTAACCAGCTCAGTCCCTCACTCACAGGCCCCTGTGTCACCTGATCAGCCTCTCGTTCCCCTGTCCCAGTGTTATCTGTCCAGTCCCTCTCTCACAGGTCCAAGTATAGCTCACATACACCTAAAGCTCGCGTAGGACTGTTGAGGCTCTAATGTAAGGCGGGAAGGAGTTCCAAGAGCTCGGGGCAAACTCTGAGAACCTGTACCACCCCAGCTTCTACCTCTTGAACATATGGACCTTTAATAAGTTTTGGAATAACCTGTGTATAACTTACCATACAAAATTATTTTTTGTAATTGTATGTTATATATGCTTCTTTGGAGAGTTACTAAGCTCCTGCCAAAGCGTTATAATGTTACACTTATTGTGACAAACAAATAGTTGTAAGGCTTGTGTGGTATCCTTTTTATGTATATTATTCATATACCTCATACATATAGTTCACCCTTTCATTAGCTTCTTTCATTAGCTTCTTTCTTCTGTGTTTATTAGACTGTTACTATAGAATCTAGAATGCCAGCGAGGTAATGCTTTAGTGAATCTAAGAGTCAGTTGATGCTGATGTCTGCTGTGGAAGGGATCTTGCATTACCCTCATCTTAATAAAGAAGTTAACCCGACTGCCCTTTGTTCTAATTTCTGCGGCCTCCGTATTTCAAAGGGTCATGGGTGACGTGTTGAGAGATATTGAAGGAGTTAAAGTGTATCAGGACGATGTACTGGTCCATGGACCGTCTCAAGAGGAGCTTAATTTCAGGGTCAGATCTGTTCTTGAACGCTTTGCAGAGAGGTTTGACACTCAGAGCCAATAAGTGCAGGTTTAACCTCGCTGAAATAGATTATCTAGGTCACTGACTGCTGGTGGTGTTAGACCTAAGGATCGCTTGGTTAAGACCATAAAGGAACGTGCTACTCCACGATCTAGAGAAGAACTTGTCACTTTCCTAGGCATGGCAGAATACTATAATAAATTCACACCGCGTTTTGCATGTAAAACTATTAATCTGAGATCTCTTTTAAAGAAAGGAGTGAAGTTTGCATGGTCGCAACAGTGTCAAACAGAATATGATCATGTTAAACAAGCCCTTAATTCAGCTCCCTCTCTTCAGAGTTTTGATATGTCTTTCAACTCTATACTTGTCGCTGATGCTAGTTCTCGTGGCCTGGGTGCTGTCCTCAAGCAGATGAGAGATGGAAAGGAAGTTACCATTTTGTTTCTTTCTAGGGCCCTTGTTGGAGCTGAATTGCTTTACTCTGTAATCGAGAAGGAAGCTTTATGCATTTTTTGGGCTATCAAAAAGTTTAAAAAGTTTCTCTGGGGCAATCCTTTCACGGTCCATACAGATCACAAGTCTTTAAAAGATGTCTTTTGTAAAAAAGAGCCTTGATGCCATTTCCTCTCGAATCTGTAAGTGGGTGATTGCTCTGCAAGATTTTGAATTTGTGGTGAAGTATTTACCCGGTGTTAACAACAAGGTTGCCGACTGCCTTTCCAGGTTGGTACCTGAGAATGATGCTGTAACTTCCTTGAACCCTGAAGATTCATGGGAGGTTGATGAATTTAAGGTTTGTGAGATTGTTGAAAGTGTGGTTCCTGAAATTGATTGGAGAGATGCCATGAGTAAAGACACTGATCTCCAAACAATTTGCAAACTAGTTTTGACAGGTTGGCCTTGTCTGAAGAGCTTGAATGAAAGTGCTAAGACGTTTGGAATGTAAGGGACGAACTTTCTGTGAGAGAGGGTTTACTTTGGAGAGGCACTAGACTAGTTCCTCCTTCTTCCATCAGATTGAAGATTGTTCAACTGGCTCATCAAGGTCACCAGGGAATATCAAAGACAAAAGAAAGGGTACGATTACATTTCTGGTGGCCTGGCATAGACATCTTGGTTGAGTGCTTGATAAGAGATTGTATCGACTGCAATACTTCTGACAAGGTGTGCAAGACGAGAGTACAACCGATGATTATAAGAGAAGCTCCCACACACTGTTGGCAAGATGTGGCTCTAGACATTTTAGGATCTGCTTTCAACAAAAGTGGTCAATTTTATGTTGTGGTTCTAATGGACATGTTTTCTAGGTGGCCAGAGATTAACGTCACTCAAAGCATTGAGACTAAGAGCATTACTAAATTTTTGCAAGAAGTTTTTTGTAGAGAGGGATTTCCTGAGTCTCTTCTCACAGACAACGGAGTCCAGTTTGTGTCAAAAGAAATGGAGGACTTCCTAGATAATAAGGGAATCAAACACAAGTGGTGCTCTCTCTATCACCCAGAATGCAACGGGATGGTAGAGAGGTTTAATCGTGTACTCAAGGAATGCATTCAGTTATCTAAGGAACAAGGTGCGGATTGGAAAACCAACCTGTTCGAAAGAGTTACGGTCTATAGATTCACACCTCACTCCACCACTGGTGAGATACCTTTTGTATTATTTAGAGGTCGTACACCTAACACCTACATGTTTCAGTCTTGTATGAGAAACTTAGGTGTTAAGGCTTTGAGTTCGAGTAAAACTCTGGGGTTAGACAGACAGCATCTCAAGTCCACCAATCGGAAGGTAAACTTTGACGTCAGACAGCTACTGCTCACACAAAGGTTTCTGTGGGTGATCGCGTGAGGGTTCGTTTACCTCTGAAATCCTCTGGGTTAAAGTTCTCCTCTCCTTTTCATGTTACCAAGCTCTTTCGCAATGCTGTTAAACTGAATGATGGGCGTATATGGAATTTAAATCGCATTGCACCCATTTCCAAGAACACACTCAATTCTCTTTATTCGACTAACACAGGTAGTCGAGCTGGTTTTGATACTCCTTTAAGGAGAAGCTTACGGGAGTCAAGAATTCCAATGACTCTTCGTGATTATGTTTTGAAATAAGTTGTTCTGTTTACTTCTTGTATGGTGAAATAAGCACATTTTGATTTATTTCTTGTTTAATTGAACTAAAACAATATGTATCTAATATTGTTCACTGTTTATTATTATCTGTTTGTTTAAGGTTTCGGGGAAGGTGTGTGGTATCCTTTTTATGTGTATTATTCATATACCTCATACATATAGTTCACCCTTTCATTAGCTTCTTTCATTAGCTTCTTTCTTCTTGTGTTTATTAGACTGTTACTATAGAATCTAGAATGTCAGCGATGTAATGCTTTAGTGAATCTAAGAGTCAGTTGATGCTGATGTCTGCTGTGGAAGGGATCTTGCATTACCCTCATCTTAATAAAGAAGTTAACCTGATTTGTATGAGCACCTTCTTCTTCACAGCTAAACTGCTATGATCTAGATACATGAATCTATCAATAAGGACACTCACTTTGACTTTTTGGGAACAAGTCCATTTGTCCAATCACTATAGTGTAACGCTTTGGTAGGACCTTAGTAACTACCCAAAGAAGCATATAAAATAATAATTTGTGACAAATGGTTTTGTCTTGGGAGTTATAACCGGGTGTATGTGTACTGAAACACATGTGTATGTATTGTAGTCACCTAATTTATGTATTTCTAGCAATATGCTATTGGAGTTGAAGGATGTAACCCAATTAGGGCCACTCCGGTCACTCGCGACAACTTCTCAGCCTTCCTAACAAATGAAGAGCCGGTCAGATAGTAGAAAATACAAACCACAGTTAATTATTGGAGGTGCACTTGAGTGGAGTCCGGTCTGACCGGCCTCCTTAGATTGCTGCAGAGGGACTGGCCTCTGCCAACGTGGTAACACATAATGTACTTCTGCAGAATCACTAAAGACACGCCCAGACTGGAAATTTCCATTTGGTAGCTGGTGAACAAAGGGAAGATGATTTGCAATTCCAGGACCGGCTACGTGCTATCTCAGTGCCACGGTTACTCTGCCTGTACCCGCCGCTCTAAGGGTGGGAGCAGGCCTATCTAGTGAGAAAGGTATGTGATGACAAAACAGTTATTCATTAGTACAGTGAAGTTAAACCTTGGAAATGCTAAAAAATATCATGGCTGCTTTTTGCTGAGGCGGACAGAGTGAGGCAGAAGTTAGTTTCGATCACGGATCAAAATGGCATCTGAAAACAAAATGGTGCAGCGAATGCTAACTTAAGACATGCAATGCATAAAGAATTTGGCTAAAACATTTCTATCCCAACAGACCCTCCTTTTAGCATTCGCTAACTCATTTCACTACTGTCTAAGAGCAAATAACTTCTTACAGAATATAAGTGCTACCTGTTAGAAAGGCGACCCCGGGGGAGGCAGAAGATGTCTGACTGACCACCCCTAGGTCCACCTCTCCGTTAAGAAGTAGGCGAGCGTTACTGAGAGGCCTCCTGGGTGAGGGCCCTCTCCTAGGATCGCACAGCCGAGTAACCACACACTACAAATGGACACCACACCAGAGGTCGAGTTCGTAAGCTTTATCAGGAAATAAAGGTTGCTGGTTCTCAGCGATATGTACAAGCAGACCGAGGGGTCTGTAAAGTCTCGCAAGAGGGGATCAGGGTAGCGGGACAGTCTCGGTTGGGGAGTAGGAAGGGATACCTTGCGCACAGCTCTCAATCCTCGAGCCGGGGGTTCCGAGAGGGTGGGCCGCGGCAGCGCCAGCAGGCTCTTAGGATGGTTCGGCAAAGGTGGGCCGCGGCAGCGCCAGCAGGCTCTCAAGATGGTTCGGCAACGGTGGGCCGCGGCAGCGCCAGCAGGCTCGCAAGATGGTTCGGCAAAGGTGGGCCGCGGCAGCGCCAGCAGGCTCTCAAGATGGTTCGGCAAGGGTGGGCCGCGGCAGCGCCAGCAGGCTCTCAAGATGGTTCGGCAAAGGTGGGCCGCGGCAGCGCCAGCAGGCTCTCAAGATGGTTCGGCAAAGGTGGGCCGCGGCAGCGCCAGCAGGCTCTCAAGATGGTTCGGCAAAGGTGGGCCGCGGCAGCGCCAGCAGGCTCTCAAGATGGTTCAGCAAAGGTGGGCCGCGGCAGCGCCAGCAGGCTCTCAAGATGGTTCGGCAAAGGTGGGCCGCAGCAGCGCCAGCAGGCTCTCAAGATCTCTTCAGGTTCCAGGAAAACGAGTTCTTCTGGGGTCGGCCGTGACAGCGTCAGCAGGGCTCTCCAGTCCAGGATACAACTGACGTTCTAATCCAGGGCTCGCCCAGATATAGGACTGGAGTCCTTTGATGTCCGGACCCTCGCGCCTGGGGGTCAGAGGGGCTGGGATGATGGTGTCCAGACACCCAGCAGGGGGGTGGAACCAGCGCCCAGGGAGGCCGGAGGGCGATCGAAACCAGGCGTCCGGGGACGGCTGGAGGGCCATCGAAACACCCTTCTCTCCGGGATCTGTCGAGTGGCCACTCGACCACCTGGGTGGATCTTGGTGCCTTGATGTCTGGGCTGTGCTGAGGCCTGGGCCGGGGACGAGGCCACGTGGTCGTGACGTGGTGGGCCCAAGATGGAGTCGGGCGCAGCCTCGTGCTTAGGTCGTGAGGGGCCCACTCTGGAGCCAGGTCGGTAGTGGGGGTCCGGGATGGTGGCCGGACCAGCAAGGTTGGGGCGTGCAGTGTCTGGCAAAAGGGCTGCCCGATGCTGGGTGGAGGGCCGATGTCGTCCTGGGCCCACCATGCGGGAGGGGTAGGGCCACGCCATGAGGCCGGGTCCAACACGCGTCCCCCCCAGCTGAAGGCAGGGGAGAGTCACCCATCTTCTTGGGGATTCTCCTCGCCGAGGCGGAAGAATCTGGAGAGGCCGTCAGCATTGGCGTGGTCGTTGCCGTGGAGATGCTCCACAGTGAAGTCCATCCCTTGCAGGGAGATGGACCATCGCAACAGTTTCGGGTTCTCGCCCCGCATCTGCATCAACCACCGCAGGGGCCGGTGGTCGGTCTGGACCCGGAAGTGGGTGCCGAAGAGGCAGGGCCGGAGCTTCTTTAGGGCCCACACGACGGCGAAGGCTTCCCTCTCGATGGTGCTCCAGCGCTGTTCTCTGGCTAGCAGCCGCCGGCTGATGAAGGCAACGGGGAGGTCGATTCCCTCAGAGTTCACTTGGGAGAGGACCGCCCCAATGCCGTGCTCCGAGGCGTCGGTTTGGACCACAAACTCTCGGCTGTAGTCGGGGGCCTGGAGCACAGGGGCGGTGCACATGGCAGTCTTGAGAGTCTCGAAGGCTGCTTGGCACTCTGGGGTCCAGCACACCTTCTGGGGTAGCTTCTTGGAGGTCAGTTCTGTGAGGGGCCCCACAATGCTTCCATAGTCTTTGATGAAGCGCCGATAGTATCCTGTGAGCCCCAGGAAGGCTCGGACGGCGGTCTGGGTGATTGGGGGCTCCCAGGCCCGGATGGCGTCAATCTTTGGCTGGAGGGGAGCCACCCGGCCGCTTCCCACCTGGTGTCCCAGATACGTCATGGACCCTTGGCCGATCTGGCACTTGCTGGCCTTTATTGTTAGTCCGGCCCGTCGGAGGGCCGTCAGGACCTCCCGGAGGTGGGTCAGGTGTGCATCCCAGCGGAGGCTGTACACTGCAATGTCGTCTAGGTAGGCGGCGCTGAACTCTTCTAGCCCGGCCAGCACTCTATTCACGAGTCTCTGGAAGGTGGCCGGGGCGTTTTTCATGCCGAAGGGCATCACCTTGAAATGGTAGTGGCCATCCGGGGTCGAGAAGGCTGATCGCTCTTGCGCTCCAGGGGTGAGGCCGATCTGCCAATACCCGGCCGTGAGATCGAAGGTGCTGAGATACTTTGCAGCCCCCAGGCGATCGATCAGTTCATCCGCCCGGGGGATGGGATGGGCGTCGGTCCTGGTGACGGCATTCAGCCCCCGGTAGTCAACACAGAACCGGAGCTCCGGGGCGTGCCGGGGGCGGCAGCTTTAGGGACCAGGACAACTGGGCTGGCCCACGGACTGTCGGAGGGTTCGACTACCCCCAGCTCTAGCATCTTGGCCACCTCGGACTGGATGCAGGCCCGAACTCGATCGGGCACTCGGAAAGCTCGGTGTCTTACAGGCGGGCTGTCTCCGGTGTCTACATCGTGGACACACCACCGGGTGACTCCAGGGGTGAGGGAAAACAGATCTGCAAACTGCCCCAGCAGCTGCCGGCAGTCATGGTGCTGCTCCGGGGTCAGGGTGGAGGAGAGCATGACCCCTTTGATGGAGCCGTCCTTCTCAGTGGTGCTCATGAGATCCGGCAGTGGTTCGGAGTCGTCTTCAGCTCCTTCATCGGTCGCTAACAGCAGGCTTAGTTCAGCGCGGGCGAAGTGCGGCTTGAGCCGGTTAGCGTGAAGGACCCGGAGGGGGTTCCTGGGGGACTCCATGTCCACCAAGTAAGTGACGGGGCTCTTGCGCTCCACCACTTTGAAGGGCCCCGTCCACTTGTCCTGGAGGGCACAAGGTTCAACCGGGGACATGACCCAGACCTGCTGGCCCGGTTCGAATTCGATGGACGAGGCGTTCTGGTTATACCAGCGTTTCATCTCCTCCTGACTGGCTTCAAGGTTGGCTTCGGCAAGTTCCCGGAATTTCCGCGTCTGGTTGCGGAGGGTCAGGAGGTACTGGTAGACATCTGGTGGGGCACCTCAGACAGCCGTCTCCCAGCCTTCTTTGACCAGGCTGAGGGGGCCCCGGACCGGGTGCCCATACAATAGTTCGAAGGGGCTGAACCCCAGGGACTTCTGTGGTACCTCGCGGTACGCAAACAGGAGGCAAGGCAGCAGAACATCCCATTTGCGTCGTAGTGGCTCCTCGAGGCCCTTGATCATTCCCTTCAGTGTTCGGTTAAACCGCTCCACAAGTCCGTTTCCTTGGGGGTGATACGGGGTGGTGAACTTGTATGTGACCCCGCACTGTTGCCACAGGGATCGCATATACTTGGAAATAAAGTTTGTGCCCCGATCACTCACGACTTCCCGGGGGAAGCCGACTCTGGAGAAGATCCCCATTAGGGCTCGGCCTACTACTGGGGCCGTGATGGTTCGGAGGGGGATGGCTTCCGGATATCGGGTGGCATGGTCCACCAGCACGAGGATGAAGCGGTGTCCTTGAGGGGTGCGGGGGTCCAGGGGCCCCACGATGTCTATCCCGACTCGCTCGAAGGGGGTGGTGACCACGGGAAACGGCTGGAGCGGGGCTTTGACTTTCCCCCGCTCTTCCCGCTGGCTTGACAGGTCGGGCAGGATCGGCAGTGATTGTGCACATCGTTGCGCATTTTCGGCCAGTAGAAATGAGTCACCAGGCGGCTGTAAGTTTTGTCCTGCCCCAGGTGCCCGGCGAGGGGCACATCATGTGCTAAGTTCAAGAGGAAGTCTCGAAATCGGAGGGGAACGACCAGCACGCGGCTGGCCCCTAGTTCGGCAATCTTCTGTTCACTGTAGAGAAGGTCGTTGTCCCAATAGACCCAGTGGGACCCCGCAGGGTCTCCAGCGGCTTGAGTGGCGGCTTGTCGTCGAAGTCCCTCGAGGGAGGGACAGGTGCTCTGTTCTTGTCGGAATTGTTCGCGGGTGGGGCCACCTTCTTGGCGCCACTGAGCTAGTTCCGGCACGTGGCCGAGCTCGGTGATTTCCTCATGGCTGGGCCCCGGGGGGCTGGGTTCAGGGTCGGTATCCTTAGGGATGGCGGGCGGTGGAGGTGCGGGCCACTCCGGCTCCTCGATCGGGGCTTCCTCCGTTGGGGGGGAGGCCCGGGCGGACATGGAGCGGGTGGTCGCACAAACCCACTCGGGAAGGCCTAGCATCCCCAGATGCTCTTTCCGCTCTACGCCGGCCCAGAGGGAACTTTCCAGGTCGTTCCCGAGGAGGCAGTCCACGGGGGCATCATCTCGGACAGTCACCTTCAGCATGCCCGACACCCCTCCCCACTCGAAGGGGATGCGGGCCATCTGGCACCAACTTTCAGAGTTGTCAGCCGACCGCAGTGGGCACAAGATGTTGGGGAGGATTTGTTCTGGGGTTACCAAGTGGCAGCGGACCGCCGTCACGCTGGCTCCAGTGTCCCGGAGGGCTTCGGCCCGGCGTCCATTGATGGTGACCCATTGGCGGTATTTCTGGGTGTTACCTGGGATCGGGTCTCGGGGGATCATGTCTCGATCACCCAGGCATGCTAAGATCATGGCTGCGGGCTCCCACTCGGCCTGCTCGGAGTCGTCGCCCTCTTCTTCGCCTCCCTCTGCACTCAGGGCGGCGGCCGCGATCTGGCGGCTCGGGAGACCGGTGGTGCCGGGTCACTGGTTCATCGGGCAGAGAGGGTCATTCGCATAATGTCCCTGTCGCTGGCACCTGTGGCACGTAACATTCGGGCGGGGCCCGGGCCTGGCTGGGGGGCCTCCCCTCCAACCCAGGGATGGCGACTGGGAGGTAGGGGATGACCCCGCGGGGGTGTCTCGGCCCCTGCTCTGGCCTCCTCCGCCACCTCGGGGTCGTTGGTTCCCCGGGGATCCCCGGCCGTAGTCTCCCATCGGACTCCGGGGAACTCGGTTGCTCACCCATCTATCCGCCTCGACAGCGAGTTTTCGTGGCTCTGTCAATTTGCTGTCGAGGAGGTGCTGCCGGAGTTCGACGTAGCAGTTATTGGAAAGATGCTCCCATAGGATGAGGTCGACCAACTGCTGGTAGGTGGTGACCTGGTAGCCTCTGATCCACCCTTCGAAGGCTCTGCTGTAAAAGTTCACGTACTCCACCCAAGTGGTACCGGGGATTTTTTTACAGTCTCGAAATCGCTGCCGGTACATTTCGGGGGTGAGTCCGTAGCGAGTGAGGAGGGCGGTCTTCATGTGTTCGTACGAGGTCATCTCGGCGTCGGGGAGCTCTAGCAGGGCGTCTCTCCCCTCGTTGATGAACTTCCCCCATAAGCCGGCGCCCCAGTCTTTGAGGGGTACTCGATGGGCGGTCATGGCGACCTCGTAGGCTTTGAACCACTGTTGGATGTCGTCGTTCTTATAGTATTCTTTGACGACCTCCTTGGGTATGTGCACCTTCGTGTCCCCCGGCGGGGGTGAGGTCTTACCCCCGGCGGTGCCGGTTTCTGTTGTTTTGGCCTTGATTTCCAGTTCTTTGAGGCCGCGCTCATGCTCGAGCACGAGTTTCTTTTCTTCGAGGTCTCGTTGTCTCCTCCTTTCCTCTAGTTCTCCTTCCAGCCGTAGTTGCTCGAGGGCTAATTTCCTTTCTGCCAGCTGTATCTCTCCTTCTTGTCGGAGTCGGGCGAGCTCCAACTCGTGGAGCCGGTTCCTCTCTCGTTCTCGGGCGTCTCCGTGGGGGAGGCCCGTGTCTAGGTCCGCGGGTCCTTCCCCCGCTGGGTTCGCGTCGGCCTCCGGGCGTCCATTCGGGCCCGGGTTATCTTCATTCTGGGGTGGCGCGTTATCGGCGTCTGCCCAGGCTTGCAGGGCTAATTTAAAGTCCTCTTTGGTGTTGAGGCCCGTGGTAGCGATGCCTAGGTCCTTGCAAAATTGCTTTAACTCCTTGTGGCTGTAATCTTCCATCTTTTCTTTCTGGAATTCCGTTGTCGGTCTGGTTTCCTGAGTAGTCATGGTCGCGGTGTGTTTTTCTCGGTAGTGAGTGAATTACTCTCTGTACGATCTGCGTCGGCTCGGATCCCGTCGCTTGCCACCAATGTTAGAAAGGCGACCCCGGGGGAGACAGAAGATGTCTGACTGACCACCCCTAGGTCCACCTCTCCCGCCCAGATATAGGACTGGAGTCCTTTGATGTCCGGACCCTCGCGCCTGGGGGTCAGAGGGGCCGGGATGATAGTGTCCAGACACCCAGCAGGGGGGTGGAGCCAGCGCCCAGGGAGGCCGGAGGGCGATCGAAACCAGGCGTCCGGGGACGGCTGGAGGGCCATCGAAACACCCTTCTCTCCGGGATCTGTCGAGTGTCCACTCGACCACCTGGGTGGATCTTGGTGCCTTGATGTCTGGGCTGTGCTGAGGCCTGGGCCGGGGACGAGGCCACGTGGTCGTGACGTGGTGGGCCCAAGATGGAGTCGGGCGCAGCCTCGTGCTTAGGTCGTGAGGGGCCCACGCTGGAGCCAGGTCGGTAGTGGGGGTCCGGGATGGTGGCCGGACCAGCAAGGTTGGGGCGTGCAGTGTCGGGCAAAAGGGCTGCCCGATGCTGGGTGGAGGGCCGATGTCGTCCTGGGCCCACCATGCGGGAGGGGTAGGGCCACGCCATGAGGCCGGGTCCAACACTACCACTACAAGCTGATACATGCATTATCATTATTAAAAAATGCCTTCATCTATTGACATGAGATCTTGTATATCCTGCATCATCATGACTGTGGTCTTAGTGTCATGTACTGAAATCTTTGGCTTGGGCATCAGAGCCTTTACACAATAAGCACAGCAAGCAGGGAGACAATGTATACAAAGGCAACAGGTAAAAATAATACCAGCAATTGCAACCAGGAAGATGAGAATATTCCAACCCTAGGAAGTGGATAGACACCCGAACCATCCAGATACAGGCCAAGTACCTTTCTCTTGGTGTATGTCGGATGAGACCCTGTGCAACTTCTGCATGGCAGCATACAAATTAGGGGCATGGTCTGGGATGTATGCACAACAGCTACTGCCAATGACGCGATAGCCCCCCCCCCCCCCCGGTCAGCATGGATGACATCTAACACCATCAGGTTTTGTAAGGCAACAAGCCTCATAGCCTGGAGCTTAGCTGTGATATTCGTCAGTATCCCTGCTTTTGTATTAATAACCCCTTCTACAACTCTTGTGAGCCAATGAAAATTAGAAATATTGGACATGGGGCCCAAAAGGGTATAATACCCATCATGGCATCTGTGAACTGTTGCAAAGTATTGATCTGATCTATATCTTCTGTGTTAATAAAACTTCTAAATCGGGGCAGGTATGCACTCCTTCGCTGCAATCGATGGTCCTTATGATAATTGTATGGTGCTCTACACACTGAGAGAAGAAGAAAAGAGAGGTAACATATACCTGACCACCCCCTAGGACGTCAAATATAAGCTTTGGATCCACAAACAAAATAGACATTATATGGTAGGAGCAAAGGCAGGCTACTAATCATACTCAGCATACATGTGTAATTGCAATTACTCTCTCCCACTTTCACCTTCCCAATTCCCTGCACGCAGAAACCAGCGGTTGTGTTGACTACAGACACTGGCATCACTTTGTCCTTAGTAATATTGCAGATTTGGAAAGATCAGAAATATTCAGTGGCATTGAACCCTTAGAAATCTAACATTTCATTTTAAAGCCATGCTTCATTCTTTACCTTCTCATATACATTCATACAAGCTGCTGGGGACAATGTACCAGGGGTCCCTTGTTCTTATAACCCCATGGAAGTAAACCCTTGATGGAAACTTATATATTCTATCACAGTGCAAGAGTCAGAAGATGTCATATTTGTAGCAGAGAATTGAAAGTGATAATGCACTATAGTAAACAGTTCAAACCACCCTAAACAAATTCTGAGACAAAATAATGGCATAAAATATCATTCTTATGTGTAACTGAGGGGAGCAAACCACAGATCCAGCAATTAGTAGCATTGGACGTATTATCGGCCTGATGCAACATTTGTAAAAATACATTGTCTGCGTAAGTTTTCAATGTTCTACTTTATGAGGGGCCAAAGTAACAAACATGTGTTCAGGGGAACAGGTGTTGTCTCAATCAAAGAGAATTCCAGATACCTTTCCTCCAAAAACCAAGATATTCCCAACACAAATATTAATGCAACTGCAATTATTACTGCAAAAACTATATTAGTTTTTGTGGACCAACCCCGCTCTGGGCGCAGAGGCACAAATGGCTGTTCTTCTTTAGTAATGGGCCAACCAAACGGAATCATTGTAGATCCAAGGATAAATAAGAAATGCAACAAGACTAATGGCAAAGGCAAGAATTCCGAGTGTCCGTAAGAGCCTCACTGGTGGACTCCTATTGTTCATCAACGTTGGTGCTTTTGAGCACCGGCGCTGGAGCTATTAGATCCTAGCTCTTGAAGAAATCCCACGTCATCTAGGATACCATACCCCCCTCCAGGGGAGCATGTTCGTCTATCCTGTCCGAACGATGGACTAATTTCGCCTCTCCCTAAACTACTGTTGGTTCCATAGGCAAGATACACCCTGACTTGCACAGTCCATCCTTACTAATCTGACTTCTCCTTTGGTGCACTGTTCCTCTGTCTAGGGCACAAATTGTATCTAGCTACTCCAGGCACAGAGGGGTCAGTAAAAAGGGGGTCAGACACAGAGGAGCCAGTGAAGTGGTGTTCTTGAATTGCCTTAATCTTCGGGGGCACTGCTGCATTTAGTAACTTTTCATTTTCAGCCTCAGTTTGGTTCCACGTCAGCTTGGCATCCGAAAATGGGACACATCGTGGGACTGGCTCTCACTGTGAGTCCCCTAATCCATCCTTGACCCGCTGATGATAGGGCAAGGGAAGAGGCACTCTGCGGCAGTGCTTACAATGAATCCAGGTTTTTCGGCCAATGACTTTGACTGCTGTTCGGGTGGCAAGGAGCACCTGGACTGGCCCCTTTCACCTCAGCTCCAAATTCTTCTTTCTCTGGAAATTCATAATCAGCAAATAATCACCCGACCAAATGTCATGTCCTGGCCCCTCAGGTACTGGCGGGAGAGAATACTGGATCTGGTGGTGAATAGAACGCAGACTTTTAGTCAACTCATACAGATAATCCACAAAAAGAGGATATTCATTTTCTGAAAACCGACGAGGATGCGGGTCGCTCCAGATATTTGCCGGGTGCCCCAACACGACCTCGCAGGGTGACAATCCTGTCCTATAATGCACCGTCATTCTTGTGGACTAAAGGGCTAATGGTAAAGCATCTGGCCACTGCAACCCTGTGCTCTCCTGAATCTTTGCCAAATTCAGTTTGAGAGTACCATTGTACTTTTCAACCAAATTTGCTGACTTGGGTTGATTCGCAGCATGACATTTTTGTCTGATATGTAGTCCCTCACAAGCCAACTGAATTACTCTCACATTAAAGTGACTTCCGTTATCACTCCAAAACAAATGGGGCAAGCCGAAGCGAGGAAACAACTCCTTCAGGAGTACTTTTGCAGTCGCTATGGCTGTATTTTCTTTGGTGGGGTAAGCCTCAACCCATTTACCGAACGCACAAACAACCACTAACACATATTTCAATTTGTTGACTCGGTCCACTTCTATATAATCTATCTGAAGGACCTCAAAAGGAATCAGGACCGCAAGCGTGGGAGGAAACCATAGGAGAAGCACTAATATTATGAAGTAGATTGGGGGCAACTTGAGATGGGGGAAGATATATCTGCTGTAACTTGTGCTCATCAGTGGGGCATTCATGTCCTCTCCCCTGTCACTGCATGCAGGTAGTCCTCCCTAAGAGAAGGAGGAGGGGCGGTTCTTCTGCCCATTGTAACACCAAGAAGGGACTTAAATAGAAGATGAAAAAGGGAGAAAGCACAACCCTCATGGCTTCACCGTAGAACTCAACAAAAAGCCTGACTAACTCCCCCAATCCTCTGAGCTTACCAACAAGAGTACAAAGAGAAATGCACACACAATACAACTCACACTTAATTCTCAAAAATATTATGCAAAAACGATTTGAGAAAAGAGACATCAAAGGGTATTAGAGCAAACTGCAAACATACAATGGGTCCTGATGGACCTGTTCATTTTGTGCGGGGTGATCCCCAAACGTTTTGCCTTCTCCCTCCTATTTTTCTGCCCCTCTTTTTGTTGGCTTTAGGACTCTGCTAACCAGTCCTAAAGTGCATTCTCTCTCACCTCTAAACCTTGTACAATTGATTTTCAACTGTTCAACATATTTAGTTCACTTGTAAGTCCCTTATAGAGTGGTACTCCAAATAACCAGGACCAGTAAATTAAATGCTACTAGTGGGCGTGCAGCGCTGCTTGTGCCGCCCACTGATGTAGCCTTTCAAACCTGTCTTACGCCTGCCACTGCAAGGCCTGGGTGAGCAGTTTACTGCCACATTGACTTGGCATTTAAAACTACTTTCTAAAAGATGTAAACTCCTCTTTTACTACATATAGGTCTCCCGTAAGGTAGGCCCCAGGTAGCCCTGTGGGCAAGGTGCTGTGTTGTTAAAAGGTAAGACATGTGCCTTTGGTGTATAGCATGTCCTGATTGTGACAAACAGCCTATTTTGTTTCTGACTGCACTCCTCTCATAGGCTAGCATAGGGAGTTCCATTCTATATTTTTAAGTTGTAATTCCTGATCTGAAAGGAGTAGTGCTTCCATGTTTGATATGTTTGGAATGGTAGTGATGAATTATCCTTACTGATGTAGGTGGATTTTTTACTACTATTTTAGAAATGCCACTTTTAGAAAGTTAAAGAAAAGAATGAACCTTACACGTGTAAGGTGGAAGCCTTGAGCAGGCCTATATGCGTGTGCACTTTTTGCAATCAAGTTCATGCGAAGTGGTCAAGGTGAAAAAAGAAAGTTTTAATCACTTTGTAATTCAGTGAATTTATAACTGTGGATTGTAGAATCAATTTCTGGCTGTTCAATTTCTCTTTTTTTACGTCGGCCTGCTATCTCATCGGGTTTTTTTCGATTTTTTTTTCATGTACTTTCATTGCCTCATTCTACTGAGCATGTTCCTCGCAGTTTGTTTCCAGTGCTCGCTTTTCACAGTCCTATGTTGATCTCTGTTCCCCATCCTTTTATACGCGCACAGCGTTTCTGCATGTCCTAAGCATCCACTCTTAAACCCTGTCGTCAGATCTCTTTTCGTTTCCTCACCCGCATTTACCTAACGGTTTCACCTTGTTTCTTGTAGCACCTTTAGGTCAGTTCACCGTTGTTTAGCACTTTCTTGACTCGGTCTATCCGTTGCACTTTTTTACACGCCGTAACCCAAAGAGCCAGTTTCACGTGTCATCCGATACAGCCTCTCATTTATTTCACCATTTATTTCACCGTATAAAGCACTTTCTAGTAGATACCGTGCACTTGGTTTCCGCCTGCCACAAACCTTGCACGTTTCCCGACCCGGTTCCATTTATTAATATATTTTTTTGATCTCAGTTCAAATCCGGGCCCTATATTAACGTTAGACATTGCTTGGTATTTACCTCCTTAGATTACGGACCCCCTGAAGAAGAGCCAACTCGGCTCGAAATGCATCGGGGACATTAATACATTGTCGATACCATGCACTATTGTCGTCTTGTGGATTACAATGTCATGAACTGAACAGTATACATTGTGGATGATCCTGTACTATTTGATTCTACAATCCACAGTTGAAAATTCACTGAATTACAAAGTGATTAAAACTTTTTTTTTCACCTTGACCACTTCGCATGAACTTGATTGCAAAAAGTGCACACGCACATAGGCGTGCTCAAGGCTTCCACCTTACACTTGTAAGGTTCATTCTTTTCTTGATCTATTAGCGCCTTGTGGGCAGGAGGCGATCACCTTGAGCACCCTTACCTCGCCTACCTTTGTTACTCCTGGCCTACCACTTGTAGAATACTCATTAATTGGAGTGCAGCAGACCTCATCCAATTACTTTTAGAAAGTGGGCATTTCTCTATGCTTATAACTGTATGTGCTTTGCAACCTGTCTCCAGTACACGTCTGGGCTGGGTGACAGCTACACTTTCTGCATATTTTCAAGGCAGCCACAACACAGGAAGATCGGAGTGTGACAAGAGAAGCATCTGTGTCCATCTGCATACTGATGGTCTTTCTGGACTGGGAGAGAGGGAGACGCTGTGCACTTACATTTGTAAAGGCTGTGACCTGCCCTCACACAGAGGGCTCATTTACCTCCTACTGATGTCTGGAGCCAGGACTGGGGTTGAAAGGGATTGTTGGGCACTTGATTGTTTTTTTACGTGCCCCCTAGATCAAAGACATTTTGTCCCCATGATGGGAGGGCAGTTTTAGAACTGGGACTGAACCTGAAGAGGGATTGCTGCACTGCACAAAGGACTCATCTGGACTGCTCTTCTGCTGTCTCCCTGCTAAAGGACTCATTGGTTTGCTTCTGCTTGTTTCCCTGCTGCTAGCTACTGCCTGACTGTAGTTTCATTAGGCACTGCTGGGCTACAGGCAGGGCAATGGGGAGGCTCCCAGCAATGTGAGCGTTGGGAAAACCAGACCCGCCCCCAGGAATGTCTGAGTCTGCTGATTCGGGCCCTACTCCGAGTCCCACAGGCAAGTGCAGCACACTAGGGAATCCCCGGGAGACCAATTTTGGTGCCCTGGCCAACAGAAGTTTCTGTGGTACTGGGACAGAAGGGGATTGCGTTGCTGCGGCTGCACCATGAATTCGCGGACAGCCGTCTTTGTGTGGGGTGTGTTCTTGATGGAGGCACCTTCCCCCCACTGGATTCGGCAGTACGTGTGCGCCATGCTAGCTCATGTACCTTGAGGGCACTTGTTGCTAGGACTGGTGTTGATATGGGCTGAGTCCTCAATGGAGGCCCCCCGCTTCTAAAACGTGTCGCACGCTGAGTTAAAATAATCAATGTAGTTCAGATTTCTGGAACCTACAATTATTGGCAATTTACTGTAAAACATGCGGAAGGACCACAGATACACGGTGGTATGCGCGGTAATATTAGGAGATTTACCCCACCCAGTTTGCATTTCCTGCCAAATATTTATGGTTTATTCTGGTGACATTTGATAGTCTATGTGCCCTTTTATATCCTGATTTGCACTTTTGCACTCACGTAATGATTCATGCTCTTATTTCACCACCCATTGCATTTTTGCCCTGATGCTATCAATTTTGTTATTTTGGATTCTCATATAGACAGGATAATGAGTACCTCTGCAACAGTGGCGTAATATGCACAGTTTTCGTAATCCATGTTGTTTTGGTCTATGATTAATGTATAATATGTTTCAGAATTTTATATCCTCCTGTTTAGAGTCGGTTTTGTGGTGCATTTATTGCGCTACTGGTGTGAGTGTGTTGCGCAAACGCTTTATACATTGCCTCTGGGGATAGGCCTGACTTCTCTGTGCCACTGTTGGACTTGGCCCTTCTGGCAGGTTCACCCCTGAACTTTTTGCCATTTAATGTTACATCATTATAGTGATTTCTGGTCTCTTCGCACTTTTGCACTCTGGCGCAGTGTAAAGTGCGTGCACTCTCTGAGTGCGTGTGTGGGTTGGCCTGCCCTCCCATAAGAATGCATGGGGGAAATGTGTGTCCCTGGTAATTCCTGATGCGTGGGGAGTGCAAGGTTGAGTTTGGTATGTGCGAACTTGTGAGATTGAATGCTGTGCGATAATGTGTGCCGCGTTCATGTGTCTAGTGTGGAAGTGCCACTTCTAGAAGTTGGCCTGTCTGTGCAGTGAATGTGCTGGCTTGTGATTGGCTGGTGTGCCAGGCTCCGGGAGTCAGGATGGGTCTGCCCCGGTGGTGAATGGGAGATCTGCATGTAGATGGCTGAGGAGGAGTGCACCTGGGACCTGAATAGGGCACACAATGCTGGCTCCACCCCCTGTGGTGTGTCTGATGTCCCTGACCCATCCTGTGAATTGGCAGAGGGGCTGAGCAAAACAAAGTGCTCAGGAACCAGTTGCATCTGGTTCGCCTTTTACAACAAAGGATTTCTCTGTATAAAAAGAGGCTGTGACCTCTTGTAAAATGTTCTTGTTTCCTGACTTGAATCTACCAGGGGCGTGCTGCTGCTGGGGCCCGGGGAAGGCTTGCCTCCCTGGGCCCTGCCCTGCCCCTGGATACCTAGGATGACTGGGGGACTCTTCTACTTTTTGGATTCCTGACAGAGGGGGGCCTTGCTGATGGTGGGGCCCAGGAGGGACTGCCATGGGGGCTGTCTCCTTGCTGGAGTGCCCTGTGTGCTGGCCCCTGGGCCCTACATTGCTCCCCCACTTTCATTTGACCTTTTGCCTATGCCCCCAGCGCCTTGAGAGCGCTTTATCTTCTCATCCCTGGGCAGAGCGCTGTCGTTTTCCCTCGGAGGGAAGCGATCCTGCCCTTTGTGTGCCCCGAGTGCGCAGGTGCCCACCCTGCGTCTTTATTTGCATTTTATAATTAATATTACGGGTGCCCACCCCATTTTGATGTGCTCCAAAGCGGGTACTCACCCCGCTATTTACTTTTTTATTACAAGGGTGCCTACCTCTCTTGCCCCGAGAAAAGATCACCGCCGCGGCCGGGCCGCAGACAGGAAGTCAGGTGGTTGGGCGCCTGGAGCGGGGCGGGACTTCCGCTTGCTTCAGGAAGTCCCGCCCGCCGCCGCGATTGGCTACCCGCCCCACTGCAGAGACAGGAAGAGCAACGTGGCCGAGTCATGGCCCCCGGTGGCCCGGGGCTCTTGTGAATTAGGGAGAGCCCCGGGCCGCCAGCAGAATGCCACACCAGTGTTGCGGGGCTCCCAGGCAGAGGAGGGAGCCCAGTTGACAGAGAGCCCCGCCGGCCGCCCTTGAAGATGAGCAGAGAAGCCCTGCGGAGACGCCGCCTCCCTGAGCAGCCGGTGAGTGCAGGCGTCTCGGTGGGCCCCCAGTCAGTGGTGGAGCGGCCCCGGATGGCAGCGGGCCGCTCCCCTGTTGTTCTCCCGCATTTTGGTAATTGGAGCCTAGAAGGCTCCTGGGGGCATTCGTTGTATCTTGAGCCCAGGAGGCTCTACCACCATGGGGGCATTGTATTGGCGCAGTGGCGCAGCCGGACTTTGATGTGATTTCTGCGCTAAATGTGATTTATGTGCGTCTTAGGGTGCTAGGAAATGTACTGTGTGTAGAATGTTTTCCGCACCCTGTTCTGATACCTCTAGACATATGTTTATGCTTAGGAGGTTGTTTTATCTAGTATAGTTATACTAGTGAGTTCATGGTTCCCTGCGTGATATTTTCCTAAGGTGGTTAGAGTTGCGTAGGTGGTACTTACCTTTTACCAGTGGTTACTGGTTGTGTGCTACATTTGCTATTTTGTGCTACAGTTATTAGTATTCTATGTTCTACAAAGTGCTATTTCTAACAAGTATTCTAGTTCTAAAAGTGCTTATTCCTGACGGTGGTCCAGGTGGCCCTGTCCTGTACATATATCCCCTGTAAATTCTGCCCGTGCCTATGGCACATTGTAAAATGTGTGTTCATTATCAAATGTGTTTGGTATAATACAAAGGCTCTTTTTATATAACCTTGTGTGGAGTTCCTTTTGTGGTGGGCCTTGGATGTTGTTGCTGGTGGGTGCGTGCGCAAATACTTAACTTAAATTGACTCCGGGGTAAGCCTTACTGCTCGCACCACGTTGCCTAGAGGGTTAGCAGGGGTCATCTGGCGTGTAACTCCCTTGCCCTGACTAGAGTGGTGGTTTCTGCCTGACTTTGGCGCAAGCCTTAGCCAACCGGAAATCCCATTTCTAACAGCCACGCTACCAGGGGGTGAGCACAGGTTATCTTTGCTGTGTAATTGACTGACCCTGGCCAGAGTGGTGCTTCTGCCTGGCTTAGGTGCATACCCTAGCCAACCAGAAACCCCATTTCTAATAGGTCCACAGCTCTGTCCCTCACTAGTACCTGGACCATCACCAATGGTCATTATTATATAGTGTCTAGAGCAAAGGAGCTATAATAATGTAAGTGGTTGTATCTCTGCCCCCAAAGGTGTTTTCAATTTTCCGAAGATTTCTTTCTCTTGTAATGTTTCTCACTCTTAGGGGCATATTATCAACAAGCAGCGATATTTATTGCTAACTAAGCTTAGCGACATTTTTTCTATCACCGTGCTTCGCCTGATTTTATTGCAGAGATAACGTGCTATTAGCAACGTTTATCTGAAATGCGATAACATTTCAGGCGTTAGCGGCGAAATGCGTGAATATCGTTGGTAATCCAGCAATATTCACGCATTATCACCAATGGGGACTTAGCCAGAATATCCACCTCCCATTGGATATAATGGCTAAGAACTAGTCTGAGCAGGCGTTAGTTTTTGGAGATATTCGCGCTTAGCGTGAATATTTCCATCACTACGCCTGTGTTGATAATAGGCTATAGCTGTGTTAGCGACTGCTTTCAGTCGCTAACTGATTGGGTAAGCCCACTTTGCATGTCATTAGTGATAAATATCGCTGACATGCAAAGCGGGCCCCAAACCGCTCGCTATCGCCTACAAGCTGTCGTTAACTGCTGTTAGCGACAGCTTGCTAATAGGGCGATGAAAATATCACCGCTTTAGCGGGAAAAAGTCCAGCTAAATCGGCGATATAGCCTTTGATAATATGCACCTAAGATCTTTTCGTGTGGATAAACAAACGTTGGGCAAGTTCCAATATGTCCAGAGCAGGACTCTCCCAGGAGTGGCTGGGAAGCTACTTGCAGCTTTCCAGGACCCTGAAAGTGTCTTGCGAAACTGCAGTCCAGCCTAGGAGGTCATTCAGGGGGTTTGGGAACAGACCCCTGGAGTCACAGCCAGCTAAACCTGTGTGAGGCTGCAACATGGCCACCTCTCTCCACCCTCAATGTGGCAAACAGCAGGGAGAGTGTCCATTGTCTGCGGCTGCGCTGCCGGTCTCAGTGTGGCTTCAACACTGCGCCCAGAGAGACGAGGGGCAGCAGGGCCACAGCGGTGCTGCCAGAGAGGGGGTCTGCAGGCCCGAGAGGAGGAGCCCGGGCTAAGCGTGTGAATGACCCCGGTGACGAGGCGCCCAGGGGCTGGGTGGAGCAGACAGACACATAGCACCCTCCCTTGTCACAGGGGAATAATATGGTGTGCATGCATGCAATTATGTGTGTGTGTACATAAGTATTGAAACATGCATGGGCCTCATTTATGGAAAGTGACGCATCGCTGCGTGAAAACAGCGATGCGTCACTTTTCACTGCGCCCTCCCTGCGTCATGATTGATGCGTCATATTTACAGTATGACGCATCATGTCGCAAGGAGTTACAGATACGTCAGTATTTCTGACGTATCTGTAGGCGCAAAAGTGACGCATCGCTGGAGCGTGTCACAAAAGTGACGCAACTCCAGCAATGCGTCCTTTCACATGGGGCAAGCCCCATGTGAAATGTGCCTGTGTCAGTCTTACGCCTGCTGTGAGGCAAGCGTAAGAAATTGACGCATTTTTGTCGTAGAAGTGTCGCAGTGAAATCTTATAGATTTCACTGCGTCACTTCTATGACCCTTTCTTGCGTCAAAACGCCCCCCGCATACATTATACCTGGTGCAGGCATAGTGTAGCGCAGGGGTTTACAAAGTGACACATCTACCTCGAAGTGTCACTTTGTAAATATGGCGCAACAAGGCGCATTTTTTACGCTGCTGGTACGTCACAAAAAGTGACGCATCGCTGCGTGAAAGTGACGCACAGCCTCATAAATGAGGCCCCATGAGTTTATGAGTCGGTGTGTGTATATGTGTGTATGTATGTGTGTTTCCATGTTGTTTGTGTGTGTGGAGTTTTGTTTCTCCCTGGCAAGCCCTTGCTAGTATCAAGGAACCCCAGAAATATCTGGTTCTGCCCATCACAAGAGTTTCCTCTCTGGCACCACTGCTGATTCTGGAAGAATAATACACATTTGTGACCTATGGTGGGCACCAATGGTGTTGTAGTGCCTAGACACAACTGCTGGCTTGGCACCATGGTTGACAGTCTTGGCATGTTGGTGGACGTCCCTGGCATGTGTTGGAAGTGTGTGTTCATGTTAGGAGTGTGTACTCGTGGTGCTTGATGAAAACATCAGGCTGGTGTGCAGAATCCCACTGGAGAGACAGAGGCCCCGCTTCACTAGAAATTCGCGTCACTTTCATGGCACAAGACTGACGCAAACTTCTTTTTGACATTTACTGCTCCACAGAAGGTCAGAATGATTTGTGAATCTTCGCGAGGCGCAGTAAACACTGAGTAATGGAGTGCATAGCGCGGCCGTGCCTTACTGTGCATCCGGGGTGCATTACGCGGGTGGAGCAGGGGCGTTCCCGTGCATCCACCCATGCATTTTGATGCAAACCCAGATCTTGCAAACCTGGGCTTGGGCCAAAAGGATGGAACTGACGCATACCTAGGGAGAGTCCCTTGTTTCTCCTCATTACTCCCTGCTGCATTCTGCAGCACAGACTGAAAGAGGAACATGCTTATAAGGATTGTCTTTAAGCATGATGTCCCTTCCTGCACAAAAGCAAACGTCCTGTAACACAGGAACCCTTGCACCGTGGGAGTAACGTGTGGACCCTTGCACCATGGTGGCAGCGCAGACACCCTTGCATGGGAGTAACGTGTGGACCCTTGCACCATGGGAGTAACGAGTGGACCCTTGCACCGTGGTGGCAGCGCAGACACCCTTGCACCGTGGGAGTAACGTGTGGACCCTTGCACCATGGTGGCAGCGCAGACACCCTTGCACCGTGGGAGTAACGTGTGGACCCTTGCACCATGGGAGTAACGAGTGGACCCTTGCACCGTGGTGGCAGCGCAGACACCCTTGCACCGTGGGAGTAACGTGTGGACCCTTGCACCATGGTGGCAGCGCAGACACCCTTGCACCGTGGGAGTAACGTGTGGACCCTTGCACCATGGTGGCAGTGCAGACACCCTTGCACCATGGGAGTAACGTGTGGACCCTTGCACCATGGTGGCAGCGCAGACACCCTTGCACCGTGGGAGTAACGTGTGGACCCTTGCACCATGGGAGTAACGTGTGGACCCTTGCACCATGGGAGTAACGTGTGGACCCTTACACCATGGTGGCAGCGCAGACACCCTTGCACCATGGGAGTAACGTGTGGACCCTTGCACCATGGGAGTAACGAGTGGACCCTTGCACCGTGGTGGCAGCGCAGACACCCTTGCACCGTGGGAGTAACGTGTGGACCCTTGCACCATGGTGGCAGCGCAGACACCCTTGCACCGTGGGAGTAACGTGTGGACCCTTGCACCATGGTGGCAGCGCAGACACCCTTGCACCGTGGGAGTAACGTGTGGACCCTTGCACCATGGTGGCAGCGCAGACACCCTTGCACCGTGGGAGTAACGTGTGGACCCTTGCACCATGGTGGCAGCGCAGACACCCTTGCACCATGGGAGTAACGTGTGGACCCTTGCACCATGGTGGCAGCGCAGACACCCTTGCACCATGGGAGTAACGAGTGGACCCTTGCACCGTGGTGGCAGCGCAGACACCCTTGCACCATGGGAGTAACGTGTGGACCCTTGCACCATGGGAGTAACATGTGGACCCTTGCACCATGGGAGTAACGTGTGGACCCTTGCACCATGGGAGTAACGTGTGGACCCTTACACCATGGTGGCAGCGCAGACACCCTTGCACCATGGGAGTAACGTGTGGACCCTTGCACCGTGGGAGTAACGTGTGGACCCTTGCACCATGGTGGCAGCGCAGACACCCTTGCACCATGGGAGTAACGAGTGGACCCTTGCACCGTGGTGGCAGCGCAGACACCCTTGCACCGTGGGAGTAACGTGTGGACCCTTGCACCATGGGAGTAACGTGTGAACCCTTGCACCATGGTGGCAGCGCAGACACCCTTGCACCATGGGAGTAACGAGTGGACCCTTGCACCGTGGTGGCAGCGCAGACACCCTTGCACCGTGGGAGTAACGTGTGGACCCTTGCACCATGGGAGTAACGTGTGAACCCTTGCACCATGGTGGCAGCGCAGACACCCTTGCACCATGGGAGTAACGAGTGGACCCTTGCACCATGGGAGTAACGTGTGGACCCTTGCACCATGGGAGTAACATGTGGACCCTTGCACCATGGTGGCAGCGCAGACACCCTTGCACCATGGGAGTAACGAGTGGACCCTTGCACCATGGGAGTAACGTGTGAACCCTTGCACCATGGTGGCAGCGCAGACACCCTTGCACCGTGGGAGTAACGTGTGGACCCTTGCACCATGGTGGCAGCGCAGACACCCTTGCACCATGGGAGTAACGTGTGGACCCTTGCACCATGGTGGCAGCGCAGACACCCTTGCACCATGGGAGTAACGAGTGGACCCTTGCACCGTGGTGGCAGCGCAGACACCCTTGCACCGTGGGAGTAACGTGTGGACCCTTGCACCATGGTGGCAGCGCAGACACCCTTGCACCATGGGAGTAACGTGTGGACCCTTGCACCATGGTGGCAGCGCAGACACCCTTGCACCATGGGAGTAACGTGTAGACCCTTGCACCATGGTGGCAGCGCAGACACCCTTGCACCATGGGAGTAACGTGTGGACCCTTGCACCATGGTGGCAGCGCAGACACCCTTGCACCATGGGAGTAACGTGTGGACCCTTGCACCATGGTGGCAGCGCAGACACCCTTGCACCATGGGAGTAACGAGTGGACCCTTGCACCATGGGAGTAACGTGTGAACCCTTGCACCATGGTGGCAGCGCAGACACCCTTGCACCGTGGGAGTAACGTGTGGACCCTTGCACCATGGTGGCAGCGCAGACACCCTTGCACCGTGGGAGTAACGTGTGAACCCTTGCACCATGGTGGCAGCGCAGACACCCTTGCACCGTGGGAGTAACGTGTGGACCCTTGCACCATGGTGGCAGCGCAGACACCCTTGCACCGTGGGAGTAACGTGTGGACCCTTGCACCATGGTGGCAGCGCAGACACCCTTGCACCATGGGAGTAACGAGTGGACCCTTGCACCATGGTGGCAGCGCAGACACCCTTGCACCGTGGGAGTAACGTGTGGACCCTTGCACCATGGTGGCAGCGCAGACACCCTTGCACCGTGGGAGTAACGTGTGGACCCTTGCACCATGGTGGCAGCGCAGACACCCTTGCACCATGGGAGTAACGAGTGGACCCTTGCACCATGGTGGCAGAGCAGACACCCTTGCACCATGGGAGTAACGTGTGGACCCTTGCACCATGGGAGTAACGTGTGAACCCTTGCACCATGGTGGCAGCGCAGACACCCTTGCACCGTGGGAGTAACGTGTGGACCCTTGCACCATGGTGGCAGCGCAGACACCCTTGCACCGTGGGAGTAACGTGTGGACCCTTGCACCATGGTGGCAGCGCAGACACCCTTGCACCATGGGAGTAACGTGTGGACCCTTGCACCATGGTGGCAGCGCAGACACCCTTGCACCATGGGAGTAACGAGTGGACCCTTGCACCATGGTGGCAGAGCAGACACCCTTGCACCATGGGAGTAACGTGTGGACCCTTGCACCATGGGAGTAACGTGTGAACCCTTGCACCATGGTGGCAGCGCAGACACCCTTGCACCATGGGAGTAACATGTGGACCCTTGCACCATGGGAGTAACGTGTGGACCCTTGCACCATGGGAGTAACTTGTGGACCCTTGCACCGTGGTGGCAGCGCAGACACCCTTGCACCGTGGGAGTAACGTGTGGACCCTTGCACCATGGTGGCAGCGCAGACACCCTTGCACCATGGGAGTAACGTGTGGACCCTTGCACCATGGTGGTAGCACAGACACCCTTGCACCATGGGAGTAACGTGTGGACCCTTGCACCATGGTGGCAGCGCAGACACCCTTGCACCATGGGAGTAACGTGTGGACCCTTGCACCATGGTGGCAGCGCAGACACCCTTGCACCATGGGAGTAACGTGTGGACCCTTTCACCATGGTGGTAACACAGGAACCCTTGCACCATGGGAGTAACGTGGACACCCTTGCACCATGGGAGTAACATGTGGACCCTTGCACCATGGTGGCAGCGCAGACACCCTTGCATGGGAGTAACGTGTGGACCCTTGCACCATGGGAGTAACTTGTGGACCCTTGCACCGTGGTGGCAGCGCAGACACCCTTGCACCGTGGGAGTAACGTGTGGACCCTTGCACCATGGTGGCAGCGCAGACACCCTTGCACCATGGGAGTAACGTGTGGACCCTTGCACCATGGTGGCAGCGCAGACACCCTTGCACCATGGGAGTAACGTGTGGACCCTTGCACCATGGTGGCAGCGCAGACACCCTTGCACCATGGGAGTAACGAGTGGACCCTTGCACCATGGTGGCAGCGCAGACACCCTTGCACCATGGGAGTAACGAGTGGACCCTTGCACCATGGTGGCAGAGCAGACACCCTTGCACCATGGGAGTAACGTGTGGACCCTTGCACCATGGGAGTAACGTGTGAACCCTTGCACCATGGTGGCAGCGCAGACACCCTTGCACCGTGGGAGTAACGTGTGGACCCTTGCACCATGGTGGCAGCACAGACACCCTTGCACCGTGGGAGTAACGTGTGGACCCTTGCACCATGGTGGCAGCGCAGACACCCTTGCACCATGGGAGTAACGTGTGGACCCTTGCACCATGGTGGCAGCGCAGACACCCTTGCACCATGGGAGTAACGAGTGGACCCTTGCACCATGGTGGCAGAGCAGACACCCTTGCACCATGGGAGTAACGTGTGGACCCTTGCACCATGGGAGTAACGTGTGAACCCTTGCACCATGGTGGCAGCGCAGACACCCTTGCACCATGGGAGTAACATGTGGACCCTTGCACCATGGGAGTAATGTGTGGACCCTTGCACCATGGGAGTAACTTGTGGACCCTTGCACCGTGGTGGCAGCGCAGACACCCTTGCACCGTGGGAGTAACGTGTGGACCCTTGCACCATGGTGGCAGCGCAGACACCCTTGCACCATGGGAGTAACGTGTGGACCCTTGCACCATGGTGGTAGCACAGACACCCTTGCACCATGGGAGTAACGTGTGGACCCTTGCACCATGGTGGCAGCGCAGACACCCTTGCACCGTGGGAGTAACGTGTGGACCCTTGCACCATGGTGGCAGCGCAGACACCCTTGCACCATGGGAGTAACGTGTGGACCCTTTCACCATGGTGGTAACACAGGAACCCTTGCACCATGGGAGTAACGTGGACACCCTTGCACCATGGGAGTAACATGTGGACCCTTGCACCATGGTGGCAGCGCAGACACCCTTGCATGGGAGTAACGTGTGGACCCTTGCACCATGGGAGTAACTTGTGGACCCTTGCACCGTGGTGGCAGCGCAGACACCCTTGCACCGTGGGAGTAACGTGTGGACCCTTGCACCATGGTGGCAGCGCAGACACCCTTGCACCATGGGAGTAACGTGTGGACCCTTGCACCATGGTGGTAGCACAGACACCCTTGCACCATGGGAGTAACGTGTGGACCCTTGCACCATGGTGGCAGCGCAGACACCCTTGCACCGTGGGAGTAACGTGTGGACCCTTGCACCATGGTGGCAGCGCAGACACCCTTGCACCATGGGAGTAACGTGTGGACCCTTTCACCATGGTGGTAACACAGGAACCCTTGCACCATGGGAGTAACGTGGACACCCTTGCACCATGGGAGTAACATGTGGACCCTTGCACCATGGTGGCAGCGCAGACACCCTTGCATGGGAGTAACGTGTGGACCCTTGCACCATGGTGGCAGCGCAGACACCCTTGCACCATGGGAGTAACGTGGACACCCTTGCACCATGGTGGAATGGTGCCTGCTTGCATTAGACAACACACAGTGAGCCAGCGCTGGGAGAGCACACGTGTGCCATATCTTAGTAGATATGACGGCTTTCTATTCTCTACCTTTCACTCAACACAGCGCCACAAGTTGCCTCAGTGGCTGCGGTGCAAGAAAGAAAAGTATATGTGGGCCGTAATGTTAAAGTCTGTTGAAGCATTTGATATTAATAAGGTATTTCAATATGTTTCCGATGCTGACCCCCTCATTCGTTGGGGTGGTAGGTCACCACTAGAAACCCTGCGAGGGGTGGTCACTACTGCAACCTTATCAGATAGGAGTGGTAGCATTCACTAGCAGCTCTGGATGGTTACAATGGTCAGAAGTCACTCTCATCAGATTAGAGGAAGGGTGTGTCACGTGGCCCGTGGGGACATTGCCGTCTTCTCTAAGTTAGCATGAGCACTGCAGACAGTACGCGGCTTTGCGCACAAAACTACATGGCTTTATTTTTGCGAAGACTTTGTTCGTACTTATCAGATGAGAACTGCTTGCTGTGTGCATTCTCTGCCAGTTCCTGGGACTTAGTCTAAACATTTTTAGCAAGGTCGATAAACAATGCCCCTTGTTATTCTGTTCTGGTCAGGCCCTAGAACCTAAACAAAACATACCAATGTAGATGTTGTTTGCAAATTGTACTTTGGTATTATGCGGATACAGGCATAGAGAACACACACTTGGAGAGGGAACTTTCCAGGGAGAAGAGCGAGACAGTACCTATGATGTATAGCTACCATCTATAGTCTAAGGTATGGGTTCTGCAGACAAGCCCAGAGATCTTCTAATATATAATAATACTGCTTCTTAGCAAGGGGAGGGAGGTTAGGACCTAATGTGTTTTTAACATGACGTCTCCCTTTATGATTTATTGTCTAGCTGCTATGCTGAGTGTATTTGGATTATGCATTTTCCTGCTTCTTGTGGCACGTACACTGCATGTTAGAGCACGTTAGTTAAAATAAATATTTTAAACTGATTTGTGTCTCTGTCAGATCTTATAGTGGACAGGTATAAGAGTACGAGCGAAAGGGTGTGTTTTGCAAACGCGAGTCCTGAGAGATTCGGGAGTGTTGTGTTTTGGGTTGTCTAACCACTTGTTTCTCTGTGAGTTAGTAGGAGGAAATGTGAGGCACTATAGGTAGTCAGTCCTGGGGCACTAAGGTCCCATAATCCTACACATAGTTGTTTTCCTGGGCAGAATCCCTGCAACATGGTGCCATCAATGTTTGGTCTGGTACTTATTCACGAGATCCCAGAGTAGTGCTTGTAGGAAGGTGGATACCTGACTATGGTTACCCGCAACTTTTTGCCTAGTGTTTAGCTGGTTTTCAACTTAGTTGGCCTGGAATCCTCCTAATCAGGGTCCCAGACTATCTGCTTTCTCTTTAAAATGGACTCCATGTACTGTAGGTACATACCAAATTGGATATTGGGTCACCTTTGTGAGTCCCTGTATAGTGTACCATAGGTACCCAGGGCATAGGTGCACCCAAGGCCTACCAGGGGCTGCAGCATGTATTATGCCACCCCTAGAAAGTAATCCAGCCCCTTTTAGTTGTATAGAGGTAGGAGCTAAGTCCTGAGACTTTATATTAATCCTGGGATCGAAACTTGACATGAAACTCTGGACCTTCGACGTTCTGCTGAAGCTGAAGACTGAAGAATCTCCCTTGTGGCGAAGGAGTGACCACCCTGGGCAACCAGGCACCATCCAGCAAATCAATAGCTTGCTTTGTCGATGTTCCCGCCGGGACTGGAGCACAGAGCCTGACAAGACCCAGACTTCCAGACCTCTCTGACCCTCTCTTCACGTCTGCAGCACAGCTGAGATCCGTGGAGGCGACGAGACACGTGGGACCGGACATCTTGAAAAGCCTGCAACTTGCTAACTGTGCAGCTCCTGAGGTATCCTTGAAGCTGTGCACTGGGGATTGAGAAGCCCCGAATCCGAGCTCCACCTGCACCGCAGATCAGCCCTCCACATTCCACGAGTTCTGCGTGGGGCCATTCTGCTTGTGTTCTGCTCGATGCGTTGTCCGGTTGCTGGCCCGTTGGCTAGTAGTCTCTGTGACGACAATCCTTTTGAATCACCTCACTGGTCTGGTTGCTCCAGACTGGCCCTTGCCTCCCTGCAAAGGTGAGGCACCTCAGACCATGCTGGTCTGCACCAGAAGCCTTCTTTGAATCCTGCGTGGGTTGCCTTTGCCAAGGCTTGTTGACTCCAATCCGGCAGTCGACCCCTCCATCTGCGAGAACCTTCGTGGGACAGCTCGCCTCCAGCACCTGGTTGTCCTTGACGTCTCTTGGTCCGCGTGGCTGAAGAGACAAGCTTCACGACAGCACCTGATTGCTCCTCGACGTCGTCTGGTTCCATCCTGGTTCCACCCGGTCACTGGCTAGTGACCCAGACTCTGTCCCCTCTGCTTTCAGGTCCTCTTCATCCTCGATCCACCCTTGGATCCACCCGGACATCTTCCTCCTGGTCGCCTGCAGCATCTTTCTTCACAGGCTCCATAGACTTCAACGGCGAAACCCGACACATCTTCACACCTATGCCCCCGCTTCCTGTGGGTGAGGTAACGTGAGTACTTCGGTGCTCCCAAGGGTATTGACTATCCAAGTGTCTATGATTTTAGTTGTTTCCTTCTAGATAAACCAGAAGTGTCCCAAATCCTTCTTTATCTAACTCCTAAGTTCCCATTGACTTTACATTGACTCCCGCGTGTGTGTAAAGACACTGCAAGCGCCGCCAGTGGGCCTCCTACTTCTAAACTAAGGTTCAGATAGCCTAGCCCCAGCGATTCCCTAGGCTCTAGGCCTTTCCTTTTCTCGTGACGTGGTACTTATACCACTTTCTTAATATATAGTTTGCTTCGCCCCTAGGGCCTAACTGTAAATTGTGCAACTTAACGTATTCTGATTAAGTGTCTTGTTCTGTGCTTTGACCTCTGATCTCATAAAGAGTTCAGAGGAGTGTGTTAGTGAGTAAATACATATGTATTTTATATATATCCTGTGTGGTGTCCTTTCATTTGATATTCAAGGGGTTACATATGGTAAAACAGCTGGCTTTACACGCCCTCAAGAGTCTTTTAGCCTAAGACTGTTCTGTCCACGCTACCACTAGGATAGCTGGTCTATAAGGTTGACTTACAACCATCACCATAAGGGTTGTTTGGACTGGTGCAAGGTGTTCACTAGAATAGTGAACATCATATACCAGGCCAACTTCTCACAGTGCTTGTCCACGATACCCTCTCACCGGTTTCTGGAGACGTCCGTGGTGAGGGGGTTTAGCCCAGTATTTCTATAGCTTTTTTCGAGATTCAAGTTTATAAGGTTTTTCTACCCCTTTTTGCGCTAACGTTTTGCTTGTTATGTTTTTACTTCTATTATGGCACAACCACCGGTCGCTATTGCGGCTCTAACCGCTCTACGGTTACAACATATTTAACTCAACACAGAGTCCCCAATGCAGGGGCTAATATTATTTCTGTTGTCGAAGCCGATCCTGCATACCGCTTCGAGGTTTTCTATTCTTGGGTTACTTTTCCCACAGTGAATGCAAATTATAATTTGTTTCACACTTACACGGCTGCTGCTCCCCGAGCAGCATGTAGGCCATATGCATTGCTTGAAGTTCCCTTGACGTCCTGGGAGCATACAATCAGTTTTAATGGTGCCCTTCCTCTCCCTGTTTCTTTTGTTAAAATGTGCCCCTTGTCTATCGATGGGGCCACTTGGCCTGTTTTGGCAGGCTTTTACTCCACATCCCAACTATCTCAATGTTACTGTCGCAAAGCTATGGGGTCTATATACTCCATTGGTTCATCTTCATCATGAGTCAAACAGTTTATGATTCTAATACAATTTAAGTAGCCCCAACTGGGGCTGCTGCTCCAACGCCTGGTCAGGCCGGTGGATTTGTGATTAGTCCCGTCATGATTAATTCCGTGATGGGTAAATGTCCTCAGAATTGGGATGACTTACCTTTTTGGATTGCAAAGAAAACTGAACAACTTGATGCTGTGTTTCCACATACGACTCCTGTAGAGAAACACAGGATCCTTACAATGAGTTTACTGAATAGTTTGATTCCTCCTTTAGCGGGCTGCACTTCCTGGGGGGCGGTGTTTGCTTCAGTGTATACAATGTGCTTTGGCATTCCCTCCATGAGTGGTCTGCTAAGCATTCTGAAGAACGTACAGGATAAGCTCGGGGCTGGTCCAGCCCTGGATTTATGGATAAAATTAGCGGGTATGTCCCTATTGCCTCTGAAATTATTCTGGCCAACATTAAAGGTGAAGCAGTTTGCTTACAAGTATGCCAGCACTTAGCGGCGGTGGCGGACGTGGATCAGGAACAACAGTTACTGATTATTATTGCGGATGTGTATACATCATTAGGTCACAATAGTTTGGGAATTCGACCGCTTACGCTAGCACATACTAAATCCCATCCTGAAAAGGAGCGTCTTCCAGCCTTTCCAAAAAACGCATAGAATAAAAATGCACAACAGGATCAGCAGATGCCTGGTTCTCGTGCTGGTTCGCCTCCATCTGGAGCTTCTGAACGTAGATATGATTTGCGAGACCACTCTAAAATTAAGACACCTGAGAGGTTTCAGGTTCCAGATCCTCGCTCTCCTCGTTCCTTTTAGGAATTGTTGGATCAACAATTTGGCAGAGGGTGGTGACAGGATTGCAGATAAGGCAAGTCTACGCAGACAAGTTTGACGTGAAAGTCAAGCAAGAGGAACCACCTCAATATTGAGCCCCACTTCAGAAGAAAAAAGTTGCCGCTATGACTGCAAAGTATGCCTCACACAATGAGAACCCTGCTCCCCGACAGGAGTTGGGCGGCTATGGTCCTCGACAGCGCGGCGGAGGTTACCATAGTGCGGCAGACAGTTCACCAGCATCTGGAGGCGAAAGCAACTGATACTTTTATCACTGTGGAAACAACTGACACTCGTGTTGCCCCTCCTGAAAGGCTTTATGAAATAGACCTACAAATTGAGGGTGATATTAAACGCACTATTAAGGCAGTCTTTTGGGATAACCTTACATCTGCTTATGATATTTTGTTGGCAGAGGTTGATTGGCCTCCCCTTTTGTACTTGCTTCCTCTAGAGGGGAGGATATTATTCTCCCCAGTTTTTCGCAATATGTGCCTGAAGAGGATAAACTTGCTTATTCATTGGAGTGGGCACTAGCCCTGGCTCCAGCATTATATCGCAATCAGGCGGGTTGGGACAGGGATTCGCCACCAGAGCAAGTAACAACCTAATTAAATGGGATGCTAAAGCGTCCGTTGGTGACATCCTTACTCAGTTGGAATATCAGGGTGTGATTGATCCATGTGTTTTTGTTGATGAATAATCCTCTTTTTATGATATGGAAACCAGATGTTCATATCATATAGTTTTAGACTACAGACACTTGAACAGTGATGTTCGTACCTTTGCGGTACACAACACACATAGCTTTGCATTAGTAAACAACATTGTTCAAAAAAAATATATAAGTCTACTTTGGATATTTCCGATGTATTGTTCAGTAATGGTTTGGCATTCGAAAGCCGTGATTTGACAACATTCAGCGCTTTAGGCAATCAAAAAAGATATGCAAGATTACCTATGGGATATAAGAATTGCCCCGGTGTGTTTGCGGACGCATTTTGTCGATTTTACATGCGATTGATCCTGATGCCTTCTTGTACATCGATGACATCTCCCTGACGGATGCTTAATTGCATCTGCATCTTGTGCTTGTTGACCGCATTATCTTACACTTTGTTAACTTGGGTTACAAGTTCAATTTTGCTAAATCATAAATAGCTTTCTTGACTGTGCTTTTCCTTGTTTATGAACTTAATAACGAAGGTAGGGGGTTGACCTCCCACTTCCTGGAGAAATGTGCACAATTGCAACCTCCTTCTACACTTAAGGAATTGCAATCTTTGCTGGGCTTATTGAATTTCGGGAGAACTTACATTCCTGATCATTCCCAGCATATCAAACTGCTTTATGTATTAATACAACCTTCTTTTTTCTTCTTCCAGTTGGCATCTGGAACATGGTATACACCCATTACAACGCATTTTTTACAACGCACTACCATTACAACTGAACTTTTACAACGCAAATACTATTACAACGCATTTATTTACAACGCATGTTTTTACAACGCAGGTACTTTTACAACGCATACCATTACAACGTAAGTATTGGTAAGTATATAATTATATTTAAAATGTTATATGTTAGTTTTTTTTTAAAGGGGTATTTTTAGGGTTCAGGGTCAGTTTTGGGTTTTTGGGTAAAGGGGTATTTTTAGGGTTCAGGGTCAGTTTTGGGTTTTTGGATAAAGGGGTATTTTTAGGGTTCAGGGTCAGTTTTGGGTTTTTTGGGTAAAGGGGTATTTTTAGGGTTCAGGGTCAGTTTTGGGTTTTTGGGTAAAAGGGTATTTTTAGGGTTCAGGGTCAGTTTTGGGTTTTTGGGTAAAGGGGTATTTTTAGGGTTCAGGGTCAGTTTTGGGTTTTTGGGTAAAGGGGTATTTTTAGGGTTCAGGGTCAGTTTTGGGTTTTTGGGTAAAGGGTTATTTTTAGGGTTCAGGGTCAGTTTTGGGTTTTTGGGTAAAGGGGTATTTTTAGGGTTCAGGGTCAGTTTTGGGTTTTTGGGTAAAGGGGTATTTTTAGGGTTCAGGGTCAGTTTTGGGTTTTTGGGTAAAGGGGTATTTTTAGGGTTCAGGGTCAGTTTTGGGTTTTTGGGTAAAGGGGTATTTTTAGGGTTCAGGGTCAGTTTTGGGTTTTTGGGTAAAGGGGTATTTTTAGGGTTCAGGGTCAGTTTTGGGTTTTTGGGTAAAGGGGTATTTTTAGGGTGTAGGGTCAGTTTTCAGTTTTTGGGTAAAGGGGTATTTTTTGGGTTCAGGGTCAGTTTTGGGTTTTTGGGGTACAGGGGTACAGGGTAAAAATAAAATAAAATTAAATTTAAATTAAATTAATTAAATTAAATTAAATTAAATTAAATTAAATTAAATTAAATACAATTACATTAAATTATATTAATTTTAAATAATATACAATTAAAAAAATTATATATACTTACCAATACTTACGTTGTAATGGTATGCGTTGTAAAGGTACCTGCGTTGTAAAAAAATGCGTTGTAAATACATGCGTTGTAATAGTATTTGCGTTGTAAAAGTCCCGTTGTAACGGTATGCGTTGTAAAAGTATGCGTTTTAACGTCATACATCCCTGGAACATACCACAGTACTTAGGTCTTTGCAGTCTGAACTGCTTGTGACCTAGTTCTTGTTAACGAGAGACAATACCATAAATTTGGGCAAACGGATTGTTACCAGGAGCGTTAGGTTTTACTTACGTGACTTTCAATGAGGGGGACACTATCCCCATTGCTTATAAATTGAATTTGTATACTTCAGCAGAGATGACTTTTTCTTCTCAGAAAACAGTTTGATGGAGGTACAGATGGCGAATCTTAACGAACGATTTCTGGCTCAAGGAAAATTCATTTCATGGCCCACAAGTGCCTGCTTTAGAAGCTGTCAGTAAGGTGAGTGTTCCAAATTCTAAGGCTTTCCATCCACGTTGGATACAATGGGCCAGTTCATTGACGTCAGCTGGCGTCAATTTTATCTTTGACCCTTCTTTGCAGATGCAGGAGATTTTACAATATGAACACGTTCATCCTCCTCCATTGTCATTGCTTCCTCCTGATCAGTACAAATGCATTATTTACACAGATGGTTCTGCACAGTCAGTCATTGGTTCACAACACGCTTATTGGGCAGCCTGAGCAATTGTGACAGAGGTGATAGTTGATGGTGATTTTAAGTCTCATTGGTACACAGTCAATCCCTTGGGGATTTTACGGTCCAATTGGCTGAGTTATGGACTTTAGTTTTAGCACTGGAATTTGCTGATCCTGAAGTCCCTACATTAGTGGTATGCATTTCCTTTTACTGTGTACAATCCTTCAATGACAACTTGTTCTTCTGGTCACAAAATGGTTTCCGCGATTCTTAAGGTAGCGCAATCAAGCATAAAACGCTTTGGGTCAGAGCGGCCGCTCGTAAGAAAAATGTGCTGCTCACATGTTATACACACGTTTGGCCATCAGCATGTGGGAGCACATACTGTTGGTAATTCATTGGCTGACGAGGCAGCCAAATATGCCGTTGCCATGTGATCAGTAGCAGCACTTACAAGGTTCATGACTAAAATTGATGATGATATTCTAGCGGCTCTAGCTGCGACGAAGGAGGAAACTGAATTTCCCCAAGGTTTACCTTCACATTATATATCACTTGACATATTAGATCTCTGAGGACAGAGATCAAGAACCCAGCCGTAGTCTATGACTTTATTCTCAAAACACACAATGGTGTTGGAATAGTGTCAATAGTTCCAAGAAAGAAAAAAAAGGGAAAAATATATTCCTATTTTTAGGTGTCCCCTCACTCACCAGGGTTGCCCCATGGTGACATGCTTCATCATAGGGGCCATCCCAGCCCTCTACGGACTGGGGCGTGCTGCGACTTGCGGAATTACGTAGGAGCACTTACAAAGGACTATGGTTGGTGCAAGGAATGTGATGTGAGGGAGTGGAGTTCATGTGATAAGTTAAAATGACCTGCCTAGTGAGTTGCAAAAACTTTATTACGGCTCCTAGGTGGTAAAGCTAAAAATGGGGTAGAAATGGTAGGATACCTAAATTGTGATGGGTTTAGGTGTACCTAACAACTCCTGTCTGCCAACTTGTTTCGTGCGTCCCCCTAGCACTTCCTCAGGGCTACACAGGGACCAGCCCTGTGTTCGCCACTCCTTATTTAAAGCCTAATAAGCTATTAAACACAAACTGATAATTAATCCAATGCTGCAAATAAATGAGGCATGCATCTGGTACCTACGCAACCAAACTTAATCACGTGGTCATGAAAAAAGGCTTAACTGTGCCCCATGGAATCGGTAGGGGTACAATATCCTGGTAGATTTGCTGCCGGGATACCACAATCGGTCTCTCCTAGGCAATCCGAATGTAGGCAGGTAATTTTAACTTATCACATGAACTCCACTCCTTCACATCACATTCCTTGCACCACATATAGGGCCAGATGTAGGTAAATAATATTTACCGACCTCTTAAATACCGAGTCATACCGACTCGGTATTACCGAGGAGGAAAATGAGATGTAGGTAACAATGACGGTATAAAATACCGACTCGGAACCTGTCGGTACTCGGAAACGGTATTTACCGACTCGGAATATACCTACACGGTAAAATCCGAGACGGAAAAACCAAAACCGATCCACCGGTGCCATGGCCCATAGGAATGAATGGCAACTTCCGACCCGGAAAATACCGAGTCGGGAAAAACCGACCCGGTATTTACCGTGTCGGAACTATCCGCCGAAGAATTTGAAACTGACAAACATGTGTGCCTGTGAACCAATCAGGTACTTCAACCACACCCAAATTCCAAGCCACAGGGGAACTAACCAATCAGATCCAAGCACCACACCCCAGTACCTGGGACAGGCCACGCCCATGCAGGTGCAGAAACAAACAGTCAGGAGAGCAGGAGGACAGAGTGTGGAGCAGCCTTTCCTGACACAAACTACACAGCAAGATGGAGAGCCAGGAGGCACAGAGAGAAGCTGCTGAGCGCAAAAGGAAGCAGAAGTTCAGCCAGGAGGAACTGCAGGTGCTGATTTCGGAGGTTGTCAGACATTATGGGAAAATATTTGGAAAGCAAACTCTGCATGTTGCTGAATCAATCAAGCGCAGCACCTGGTTGGACATACAAGGCAAGGTAAATGCCATTGGTGTCACCCACCGTGACCTTGAAGACCTAAAAAAACGGTGGTATGACATCCGCATAATCACCAAAAAAAAGCTTGCTGCCCACCGCAAGGAAAGTGCTGCTACAGGAGGCGGAAGAAACAGAGCCCCCAGACTCACCGACATTGAGGAGATGGTCGCTACAACCCTTGAGAAGGAATGTATACACGGAATAGGAGACGCAGACAGCTCAGCAAGAGGAGCAAAGAAAGCAGGTAAGATGCAGGAACAATATCATTTACCCTTTTACCTATTCCCCTCACAGGATAAATCAGACTCCACAACAGGTTTAACTAATGTCCTGCAATGCATCCTGGGAAATGTAGTCATGTGTAGATACCTCAGAGCAGTCAGCGTGCATTGCAGCAAGGGGAGCAACAGACAAGTAGCATAGGCAAATGAGAGACAGGCAAATGTGCAATAGAAGTGTATTTAATCTCATGACACAGGTGAACAACATTACTGACACAATGTCCATGTCTGTCCACAGGAGAGTCAAAGCGCAGCACAGCTGAGGTCAGAGAGAAGAGGAGGGAAGGAGCCGGACCTAGCACTTCTCACGGAGGGCAGGACCAAGAGCAGGCTGCCCCGATACCTGAGGAGGCAACTGCTGAATATCCACGTTCCCCTCTCCTATTTGGTAGTCAGGACACAGGAGCGGCAGAACTATCACCCACCCCCACATCACCATCCCCAGTGCTGGGAAGAGTCAGGAGCCATGATGTGCCCCCTCGCAGAATACTGCAAACATCATCGGAGGAGGAGGAGGTGGAGGGTGACACACAGGACAGAGGCAACACCGAGCAGCAGCCCAGTCCCAGAGTCACGCGGGCCAGTGTCCGAGGGCGACGGCCACGGGAGGTAGAGGATGTGCGGCAAGTCCAAGGTGTCTTCTGCGGACTGGAGGCCACCATGGTGAAGGTGCAGCGCCTGCAGGCAAAAGCAATGATGGGGGTTCAGAGGCACGCACGCACAACTAACAATAAACTGGAAGCAGTAGGCAAGGGCATAGGGGACATGGCAGAAGGCATACAATCCATGGCGTCAGGAATTTCAGATATCACACAGTGCATGACTGTCCTGTGTGACAAATTGGACAGGGACCATTTGGAGAGACGCAAGGCCCGTGTGGATGTGCGCCAGCAAACCAAGGCCCTGAACAGGTTTGCAACTGCTACCACTCTGCTGTGCAGACGGTCAGTCACGATGCAGGATGCCATAGTGCAGTGCTGCACCAATTTAAGTGAAGGTATGGCCAGGATGACCACTGCCATGGAGCTAGTGCTCGCGCATCAGACTGGCACTGGAGACGACACTTGTGCTGCCGAAAGCGAGGGGTCCACCAGCAGGAGTGGTGCAAGCACTCCTGTGCATGACTTACGGAGGAGTGGCAGGCGTGGGGGAAGTTTGACAGGCCAGCGTGAGGACATAGGCTCACAGCCACAGCAGCCCCGCCCTGTGGCCCGTGGCCACAAACAATGACTTTGCACTCCACCCAAGGCTGTAGTCACGGTGGTGTGAACCGTGACAACACACTCATGGAGTGTTAGTATTAGTGAGCCCAATGTGAGCTAACAATGCTGTGGCGTAGTGATTATTAAACTACTTACACAAAGTTACATTCATGCCTGTGTCTCTTTACTCACTCAGAAATATTGTTGTGTAACCTCTGCCCGTCTCAGTCTCCCATCTGTAGCTGCTGCTGCCACTGTGGCTTGGGGCTCTGCCACCTCTGGGTCGTCATCAATGTCCTCATGAAATGTGAGCTCCACCTCAGTGCCTTGCTTGGTGGCGAGATTATGCAACATTGCACAGGTCGCTATTATTTTGCAGCAGATGATTGGGGTGTACTGCCGTGCACCTCCACTCTTATGGAGGCAGCGAAACCTGCTCTTTAGGAGTCCAAATGTGCGCTCAACTACGTTTCGTGTGGATCTGTGAGCCACGTTGTATCGCCTTTCACTCCTGGTGGATGGGTTGAGGTAGGGAGTGAGCACGAAGGACCGCAGGGCATATGCACTGTCGCCTAGGGGGAGAAAGATAGACATTAATTGCAAGTACTTGAGACGTAGATCTGATGTGAGTGTCAGGGTGTGTCAATGTGATTTACCTAGCAGGTATCCATTTCCAAATTCTCCGGCAAGTAGGCGTGTGTATATTCCACTGTTCTGGAATATGTATGAATCATGGGTACTTCCGGGGAACTTGGCTACGATGTCAGTGATGAGGTTACCTGCATTACATATGACCTGGACGTTGATGGAGTGCGTCGATTTGCGATTCCTGTATATGTGCTCTGTGGCTGCAGGTGGACAGAGTGGGACGTGGGTGCCATCGATGCAGCCGATCACGTGAGGGAAGTGTGCCAGTTGATAAAAGTCAGTCTTGGTTTTGGCTAAATCTGCCGGTGTAACAGGGAATTTAATATAATGCCCCATCCTCTGCATCATGGCGTCAAGAAACCTCCTGAAGAAGCGGGACAGGCAGCCCTGGGACACGCCACCCACTACAGCTATCACACTCTGGTAGCTCCCTGAGGCCAGCAGGTGTAAGCTACATAGCACCTGGACATGAGGTGGGATGGCATGGGCCCTGGGTGTTGGGTGGTCCAGGAGAGGGTGTAGGTCCCTGATCAATTGCTTGATGGTGTCTGGGTGTAGCCTGTACCTCTGCAGTATTTCAGGCTCTGTCAGTTGGAACAGTGTTATCCTCTGCCTGTACACTTGTTCCTCCCTTAGCCATTCTCTCTGTCCTGCTGCCTGTAGTCTCTGCCGTCTTGCTATGATGTAGAAAGCCGCCATCATGGGTCCTGAGGTGCATTTTGGGACTTTTTTTATAGCCCTCCCTTGGTTACCACCTGCTTTCAATGCATGGTAAATACCGACTTAAAAATACCGTTTTTCGGCAGAATCGGTATTTTTGGGCTTACCTACATCTCCAAGGCTTATTTTACCGTTTCTGATTTACCGAGTCGGAAAATACGAACTCGGTATTTATGTATACGGTAGATTCCGACACGGTAATTTTACCGGGTCATTCTTACCGAGTCGGTATGTTTCCGACTCGGATTTTAAGAACATCGGTATTTTCCGGCCTCCTACATCTCATTTCCTCGGTAACGGCCGATTTTACCGGTTTTCGGCCGTTACCACCCGGTAAAAGCCTACCTACATCTGGCCCCAAGTCCTTTGTAAGTGCTCCTACGTAATTCCGCAAGTCGCAGCACGCCCTAGTCCGTAGAGGGCTGGCCCCTATGATGAAGCATGTCACCGTGGGGCAACCCTGGTGAGTGAGGGGACACCTAAAAATAGGAATATATTTTTCCCTTTTTTTTCTTTCTTGGAACTATTGACACTATTCCAACACCATTGTGTGTTTTGAGAATAAAGTCATAGACTACGGCTGGGTTCTTGATCTCTGTCCTCAGAGATCTTGTGTGACTTATTAATACTTGGAGGGTGAGCCCTAGCCTTTCTCCCTCTACCTCCCTTTTTGTTAATGTAATATCACTTGACATCCAATCAAATTCCATTTGCAACTACACCATCTGTTGGGGATCGCTGATTCCCAACAAGGACCGCAGACTTTCTTTGATCATTGCCGCACATGAAGGTATGGCTTCTGCCCATGCTGACATGACTACAACAATTTCGCTTTTACAGTGGCGTTATTGATGGTGTGGTTTATATCAGCTAGCATGTAAATATGTTCTTTCGTGTGACATTTGTCAACAAATTAAACCTTCTACTGGGCCACGCCCACCGCATACTCAACTTTAATTTCAAATCAGCCCTTTGATTGTATTTATCTTGATTACTGCGGTCCTTTATCTTCAGACACTGCTTTTAATTATATCTTGTTTGCAGTAGATTCTTGCACTAGTTTCCTTAGGATTTGGCTGCAACGCAGTTCTGACAGCCGAACTCTTATAAAATATTTGCGTTTTTTCTAGGAACATTTGCCTGTGAACCTTCCATTCTGACCAAGGTCCGGCTTTTACCTCTAAGGCTTACCGTGATGTGATGAAGTCTTTGGGAATGCCGGGCCAGGACGGACCTAGGGCCAGGGATGCCGTCCGTGTCAGGTCACCACGGGGATAAATACTCAAAGGAGGATCTTATTCTCCTCCGACCGGTTGACTCGCGACACTGCTCGCACGAAATGAGATCAGAGGACCTATTCATGCCGTGTGAATTCTGCCCAGTAGGGGCCAGGGCATTACAATAGGAGTTCACGCGGGGGTCCCGCTGGCTATGGCACTATTTAACTGCAGATCCCTGCCCAAACACTCTCTACAGATCCACCATGTAATCCAGGATAACAACTTGGATATTTTGTTTCTCACTGAAACGTGGTTATCTGTCAATTCTGATTTCGATATTGTTAACGCCCTTCCGGACGGCTATCTTATCCAATGCCTCCATAGATCTCAAGGGAAGGGGGGGGGGGTTACCCATAATCTACAGGGATAAATTCACGTGTAGGGCAGATAAGGGTCTCATCCTGGACGCCGAGAGTCTCCATTTTAGGATATAACTTTCCCCCAACAACTCACTCTCAGGCATGCTTGTTTACTTCCCTCCGGGCGGAATAAAGCAATTTACTAGCTCCCTTCTCGACACCGTGTTGGAGTTGGCAGCCTCTTCTTCAAACTTCTTGCTGCTGGGAGACCTGAATCTCCATTTTGATAATCAAGATGATAAAGTGGCTTCAGACCTGAGATCTGAGCTCAGGGCAGGCAACCTTGTGTTGCACAACTCCGAGCCTACCCACGTAAAAAGCCATTTGTTGGATCCAGTGTTCTCTAACATCTCCCAACTTAAGTCTTTACCCCCTCTCCCCCTCCCCTGGTCGGACCATTTCCTGATCCCTTTCAAGCTTAATCACATCATTGAACCTAGACCTCCCCCCGCAACGTCCTCACGTACCCCTCAAAGGCTATGGTCTCAACTGTTAATAAAGGACCTAACCACAGCACTTGAACATACGGTCCCCATACCTGAAGTCGATCCTCTGGAGGCCGATGTTAACCTCCATAGCTGGATATGCTCTGCCTTAGATGCCGTTCTGCCCATGAAAATGGTGAACAAAAAGAACGGTGGCCTTAAGTCCTCCTGGTACACGCCTGAACTGAGGATGATGAGGAAAAAGTGCAAAAAACTCGAGCGAGAATGGCGTAAGAACTGGGCGTCTAACACTAGATCCGATTACCGCGAAGCTATGAGATCCTATAAGGTGGCTCGCAATCTGACTAAAGCTGCCTTCCTCGAGGAAAGAATAAAAACCTCTTCTAATTCCTCGAGGGAGACGTATAAGATTGTTAAGGAGCTGCTTAAAGTCCCCACTCCACCTGTATCACAAGATGGGAGCAAAGACAAATGTAACCAACTGGCCCAATACTTTGACACCAAAATTCGTAACATTCTAGCCAGTCTTCCCCAGAGTGCCCCCAGGCAGGATAAAGTTGAGTCAGACACCGCTCCAGACAGGGTAGTGTTGGACAGCTTCACACTTATCTCGAGGGAGGTTTTCTGTGCCGAGCTGTCCGCGCTTAAGAGCGGCTCTCCCCTTGATCCCATGCCTATTCATGTCCTCAAGCGGTTTACTGACACCATTGCCGCCCCCCAACGGCCCTGCTAAGTGCCTCTTTTAACCAGGGCGTAGTACCAACTAGCTGGAAGCAGGCGATGGTAAAGGCGCTATTAAAAAAACCAGGCCTCGATCCCGCGGACCTGTCAAACTTTCGTCCCATCTCTTTACTGCCGGGCCTAAGCAAGATCGCTGAGAAATGCGTCAACCGGCAGCTATCACTTTACCTTGAGTCCAATGATCTGCTGCGACGGTCTCAAACGGGCTTTCGTCCCGGGCAGGGAACTGACTCGGCCCTAATCGCCATGGTGGAGGAGGCCAGATGCATCTTAGATTCAGGAGGATCCGCGGCTGTGGTCCTCCTGGATCTAAGCGCTGCATTCGATACTGTGGACCATCGTATCCTGATTCAACATCTGGCCGAGATGGGAGTGAGGGACGTGGCTCTCAAGTGGCTCACCTCATATCTGAGCGGGCGTGTCTATCAGGTCTGCGAAGGCAACACTAGATCTGAGCCTATCCCCCTTCAGTGTGGAGTCCCGCAGGGCTCATCTTTGAGCCCTACGCTTTTTAACGTTTACATGGCCCCACTGGAGGAGGTGGTTTCACCCTTCGGGGTGAAAATAGTGACCTACGCAGACGACATACAACTGGTCGTCTCGCTGTCTCTCTCAGAAAGTCATGGTGAAAAGTTTGCCTCCTGTTTATCAGGCATTATGTCCTGGATGTCAGGCTCCCGACTAAAACTCAATGGCACCAAGACGGAGCTGATGCTCCTGGGCAACTCGGTTACCTCTCTCCCAAAAACCATGTGGTCCCCCTGTCTGGGTGCCCCCCCTCCCCTAAGGATGCAATAAAAAGCCTGGGGGTTTGGTTCGAGCCGGAGCTGTCAATGGGAACACAGGCCAAAAGGGTTGCGGGGACCTGTTATGGCCTGCTCCGATCAGTGCGGAAAATTCTTCCGCTACTCCCGCCCAACTCCAGGAAACTTCTGGTGCAGGGGCTCATTCTATCTAGGCTAGATTATAGCAACGCCCTATTCCTGGCGGCCCCAGAGTCAACCCTCAATACGCTCCAAAGAGTCCAGAACGCGGCTGCCAGGCTGCTCACCGGATCGGCAAAAAGATCTTCTGCCAAACCTGCCCTTAAGGCCCTTCACTGGCTGCCGATCCGAGCAAGAGTGAAGTTCAAGTCCCTCTGCAATGTGTTCAGATCACTTCAGGGCGTCGGCCCTCCTATCCTGAGGGACTTGATCCGCCCTTACAAGTCGTTGCACTCCCTTCGGTCCGACCATGGCAATCTGGTGACAATTCCGAGATCGAAGAGGGCACGGTCTGGTGGCCGCCGGTTTTCCGTTAATGCCGGTCAGCTGTGGAATACCCTCTCAGTTGCGATTCGGAAGGAACCAAGTCTGGGGAAATTTCGGAAAGCCCTGAAAACCCATTTATTCCCTCTTGACGTCTAACTTTTTGGTGCACACTGTTGGTAGCTTTGTGTTTCTTTTAGCGCTGGGACGCTCTAGGGCAGCCATGCGCTCTACAAATCAATTTTCATTTAATTTCATTTCATTTCAATGCAGGTGCAATTCTCGCCTCCATATTGGCCTGAGGGTAATTCTGCTGTGGAGCGGATGAACTGTGATTTAAAGCAATCTTTAACAGCAAGGGTATTATGTACTGGCCGGGGCTGGTTGACTCATCTTTATGGAGTCCAACGTGCACTTAATAATCTCCCTAGAAGATCTCTGGGTGTTCGGACCCCATACAAATTGCTCTTTGATATTAAAATGTTCGTGCCATACCTTGATGATCTAGACGTTGTGGTGGCTGCCACAACGTTTGATATAGATAACCATTGTGCTATGTTACAGGATCTACAAAAGACTCATGACTCACTGGCGAAAGAACATTTGTCCTCATCCACAGATGCAGCGATGCTGGTTACAGGCTGGCTTCCTTAAGCTGGAGATCTGGTCTGAGAGAAAGTCAAAAACAAAAATTAATTTGGTCCCTCATACCATGCACCGATTCCCAGTCCTTGGATTGAAGGGTACTCACACTGTGATTTTACCTCCGCTGCCTGGTCGCAAAGAGAATCGATTTATTTCCATCGAACATGTCAAGTTACACAATATGGCTGATATTCAATAGTATGCGTTCAAACTTCCCTGACAGGATGTTTTGTTGCGTCCAATGACTACTGTCTCCCAATTACTCCACTACAACAGGAAGGGGAGGTGGAGTATTCAATTAATTTGTCACCTGTTTTACCCTCAACGTCTACCACTATCGCAAATGAGTATGCCTCTCCACCAGTCGTGATCATGGTTGACATTCCTGAAAGTATAGTTTATTCACCTTCCAATGAATATCAACCCCCATTACTGGGTCTAGGTTTTCGTGGTTACTATATGGACTGAGATAACTTTTCTTCTGGTACATCTTCATTGTCTTCATCTGAGGCAAAGCCCCCAACACGGATTTGTGTTTTCATCTAATGGTTTAAAAGTACTTATCTTGTTCCTCCTTGGACATACATCTGGATGGTGCTTCCAATGGTGTTTTTCTTCAAGTGGAATGGTTATGTGACAGTTTTTACTCATTGTTCAATAGACATTATTTACCTGAACGCTCTGCTGTAAACTTGGTAGAGGGAGTTCTGGTCCCAAACACTTTGTCTCATAAAATGAAAAGGGATCAAGCCCTGGTGAATATTTCAGCATTCCCGATTGTTGATGGTATTGTTTAGGATAAGTACCCTTTTAAGTCTACGGTCCTACTGAAACTTTGCAAATTCCATACATATTCCTAGTTTCTTTGGGGATGTTATTTTGCCTGGAATTCACTCTGATGAATGGGATGTTAACGCTGTTTTCTCACTGTTTTCAGATTTAAAGTATACTGCTTTTGAAACTGAAGATTTGTATTTAAATTCTACAAATTATGCTGATTTGTTATTCTGTTATTAACATTATGGCCATCATTTCTTACATACATCTAACACTCTGAAACCACCTTTTAATTAGTTACAATGGGAACATTACCCAACACCATACCAGGGGAGGTCAATAACACAGAAAAGTACATTAGCATATTTTTCTGGTTTTCATCTTACGGACCCAAAATCATATTTTTTAAAACTGCCCTCTCCTACACGAACAAAATTCATGCTGACTCATACTGAATTGGTCTATTATTCAACTTTCATAACCGACTTGTCTTTAAAAGGTTATGATTATTTGAAGGACCTAATTGATTTAAAATCAATAAAGGGTACCAAAGATTGGCAGGTGGAAGGCAATGAATCGTTACATTGGGAGTGTTTAATTCCATCATAGCTTTTATTTTGAATGAGACCGTTCAACCGCCTACACTTTTTGGTTTGTCTACTGCTAAAAATTTGAATACACCCTCACTTCTGTCTTTGGTAGCCTTTGGCACAAGGCAGACACATACCAATTTCACAATTGAATAATTAACTAAATTCCTTCAGAATGGCACTCTTAACTCCTCCAATATTGATCCTTTAGACTGGTTATTGTGGCCCACTAACACCAATGCTTGTCAGTTATGCTTTTCTAATGCCTCTAAAGGATTTACACTCAGTAGACCTGATCCACGTTTTACTCATTCTCATACAGTTACTACATATTCAGTTGGTAAATTGAGTCAACAATGGTTAGAACATTCCACACTGTCATCTGTGAAACAACACCTTTCTCTCTTACCAGGTGACATTGATCTGGCTGATTTCCTTTTTGGTCCGAAATCCCCTCACACAAAATGGTTTGCATATGCTGCCTATAATGAATTTTGGAAACTGTCCCAGATTGAAGCTGCAGTACGCTTACGGCAAATTGATCAAGATCATTTTGAAAAAGTTCTTGCCGTGGTTGATAACAGAATTAACACTTTGTTTTCTCGTATATATACTTTAGATAATATCATATCATCTGTAATTGACATTGTTCAAAATGAAGCGTCGGTATTGTATCATGGTCAGAATCAATTACGTTCTGTTTTGCTATTTGGTTGGACAGTGCAAATGCTGAAAAGTGGGAAAGTGGCTTGGGATTATTTGAATGCTTACATCTTGTTTTTACCATTTAACTTGACAGATAAACAGAAGCTTATACCAATGAAGGACGCAAAATACACAATGTTACATATTGAGAAGCTAGAACTGTTGCCGTTCTCAGTAGCAGAAACTGATTCAGCTGTGTGGTTAATGCACAGGGTTATTTCATTGCCCATCTTACTGTTCCAGTTCACAGCTTGTATGGAACATTATCCAGTAGGTAGATATGAGCCCCTTGGTAGTAGCTTAATTCATTAATGACGGTCCTTGTCTTTCGTGTTCCTTGGCAAAGGGCTGATAAGGAAATCTCCCTTACAGGGGCAGGGGTGGATTGTGATTCTACGGTAGGGCACTCTCCAGTCTGTAAACAAGTGAAACTACATGGTGCTTGCAATACAATGAATCTGATTTCTAACAGCAGTTATCTTATCCTGAATAACAACAACTGCTGTGGCTTAAGGGCAGGCATCCCATACATAGTAACAGTTTCACAATGTGTTACATCTTGCAGCAATGTTCTCTTTCCACCCCCACACAGGATTGTAGATAGTTTGCGGTGGCCTTCCATTCCAACTTTGAAACAGATTTCAATAAGCTAAGCATACTCAAAGAGCTTTTGTTTCAACAAGAAGTGGCTCTCACATCAGCTTGTGAGACCTTCGAATTACAGGTGGCGAGAACATCTAGTGACATACACTCACTGCTGAACACGAATCTCCCCCTACCTTTTAGAAAATTAATTCACCAAATATTTAATGAGTCTGATACCAAAGGACTGGCCCACTTTTTTAAACTTATGGAATCCGGCCTTGTCACTTCCTTTCAAACTATTTTTGGAGTAATTCCAGCATTTATCCATTCTTTTTTCTCCAGCACCTTTGGAGGGTTTCCCCTTGTGTTCTTGTTGATTTACGGCATACTTGTACTTATACTGCTGCTCCGCAATGGTTGCTCGATCTGTGCAGATGAGAAGCCCGGTCCAGCTGCAGCTGTACTTTGAACGAATGCAGCAGCTTTTTGGTTCAATGCCACTGAAAGCTCTTGAAATTGACTATTGGCTGACTTTCCGTTATGCCTACTTCTCCTGCGTGCAACCTGTGTTCTACTGCCTCCGGTGCCCCAATGGGCCCTGGATGTCTGCCTCTCCACTACATCACATGCTGCCCTAGATTATGAACTGTTAATGGGTCCTTTGATGGCCAATGACCAGGACTGTTCCGTGGATAGGCGTTTTGTGTATGATCCTACACTTGGAGCGTTGGCAGTCCTGAGTACCTGTACTCATGCACAGCGCCGTCTGGATCAGAGTTTCATCCAATTTCACGCAGGTTGCCCTGAAATGCTCCTAGCAGCTTCTGGATATGAGGAGCATGTCTGCTTGTTCAACTTACTTAATTGGATGTCCTACCTTTTTACAATGGAAGGTACAGACAGTCTTTTGGAACTAATGGCATTACACTTTTCATGTGATATTTTTGATTCCGAAGAACACTGTAAATGAGACATGGGAAACGTCACAAGGCCTTTGTTCCTTTATACTTGTGCAGATTTTTTTCTTTTCTTTTTGTACACCTTTCATCCTGCTGGGAAAATTTACAACTATTTGGCCTTTTCCCAGCCCGCTTAATCACTGCTTATCCCTGAGTTTTGTTAGCATCGGAGCTACCGACCTGACCAAGGAGAGGGTGTCACCTGGCCAATGGGGACATTGTCGTCTTCTCTAAGTTAGCATGAGCTCTGCAGACAGTACGCCGCTTTGTGCACGTTACTAGATGGCTTTATTTTTGCAAAGACTTTGTTCGTACTTTTTACATGAGAACTGCTTGCTGTGTGCATTCTCTGTCAGTTCCTGGGATTTCGTCTGAACATTTTTAGCAAGGTCGATAAACAGTGCCTCTTGTTATTCTGTTCTGGTCAGGCCCTAGCACCTAGACAAAACATACCAATGCAGCTGTTGTTTGGAAATCGTACTTTGGTATTATGGGGATACATGCATACGCAACACACGCTGGGAGAGGGAACTTTCCAGGGAGAAGAGCGAGACAGCACATTTGATGCAGAATTACCGCTTATAGTCTAAGGTATGGGGTCTGCTCACAAAACCCAGAGATCTTTTAATAGATAATAATACAGCTTCTTAGCATGGGGAGGCAGGTTAGGACCTATTGTCTTTTTAAGATGACATTTCCCTTTATGAGTTATAGACTGGTTGCTATGCTGACTGTAATTGTATTATGCATTTTTCTGCTTGTTGTGGCAAGTATACTGCATGTTAGGGCACGCTACTTAAAATAAATATTTTAAACTGACTTCTCCCTCTGTCGGATCATATTGTGGACAGGTACAAGAGTGTGAGTGAAAGGGTTTGTCTTGCAACCAAGAGTTCTGAGAGATTAGCGAGTGTTGTGTTCTGGGGCGTCTAATCACATGTTCCTCTGTGAGTGAGTAGGAGGGCAAGTGAGACACCATAGCTAGTCGGTCCTGGGCCCGTGGGTATTAAGGTGGTAGGATGACTCAGTCTCTATGCACTAAGGTCCCATAATCTTCGCATAGTTCTGTTCTTGGGCAGAATCCCTTCAAAAGGTTGCAGCGCCCGAGGGGAGGCTTCAGGCTCAATTGTACTTTTGTTTTATCACCAATATCTCTGAAGTTCCTAGAAATACATTTTATTATCAGATGTGGTTAGGATTTTGCACACAATGGCACCTTTTCTGAAATGTTTTCTTGTCAAGCATATTTCAAATACTTTCTTGTTAATTTCACATCTGCAAACATAAATGACGCTGGAATAAAATACAAAAATATTTTATTAAATGTTTTGAAAAGTATCAATAACTTACATTGCAAAAAACACAAGCAGGCATCTTGCTGACCAGCCCTAATAAGAGCGGAGACATGGTAGGGTTATATGGAGGAGCATCTAGAGATCAGAGGAAGTGAGGAAACAATGGAGAAGGGTGAGAGGTAAGGAGCCACGTCTCTAAGCGCTCCTGGGGGATAACAGACTCAAAAGAAGTATTCAAGTATTTGTAGGATTCTTGTTCAACACGCTCTCTCAGCACACAGCCACAAGTGTTCATTTTGGTTTTCTGGTATATTTGATATGCAGTCACTGCCTTTTCACTGACACTCCCCCCTCATAACTCTATGACATTCTGCACACTTGGGGCTTCATCTAAGAAAATGATGCAGCGCGTCACTGCACAATCAGCTGACATGTGTCAGTGCTGGCCCCCTTGCATCATTTTGAAAGGGTTTCTGCATTGCTTCTGCATTGTGGGGATAATTGTTTTTGTGCAGGAAGGGCAGGCATCCTGCAAAAAAACAAACATTAATGCTATTGTCCTTTTTTTATGCAAGCTGCAGAATGCAACATGCATAGAAAGAGGGAAAAACAAGAAGAAATAAAGGTATCTCTCCTCGTTGTGCCTCCTTACTTCTCCTGTGGGGAGACGTAGAAATCTGATGCAATCCCAGGTTTACAAAATGTTGTAAATCTGGGAAAGCGTCAGGTTCCATGGGTGTTGCTTTGGAACCCCCAACAGCAACACCCACAGAACACCCCTTTCACACAGAGTAACGTGTGAAAGGGAAACATATTCACAAGGCCATGAAAACCCACGCCGGGTGACTTTACGTGGCCCTGTAAATACCGGCAGGCACACTGTGCCACCGGTGCATCCCAAAAAAAGGATGCAACGGTGGCCCAATGGGTTTGTAAATAAAGCCCCTCGGTATCTAGTCAAGGACTCCGGAATATTTCACTACAGAAACCTGTCATTCCACCAGAATGGCCCTGAATGCAACAGAAAGGATTATGAGAGGATCCTGGAATCACATCGAGGTCTGAGACCCACATGGTTAATTTATTTAAGAAACAAGGGGCCCGATTCACAGAACTAACTTAAGACAAAATCCTAAACTTACTACTTTTGGTATTCACAGAATGCACTTACTACTTTTGGTATTCACAGAATGCACTTACTACTTTTGGTATTCACAGAATGGATTTACGACTACTAACTTTACGTCTGCACTCGGGCCGGAGATTCCGGCTCAGAGGCGGAGATTCCGGCCCGGAAGTGGAACTTCCGACCCGGAGGTGGGATTTCTGGTCCGGAGGTGGAGATTTCGGCCACGGCTAAATCTCCGGCACTGGACGTAATCCTCACCTCCAGGCCAGAAGTCCCACCTCCGGGCCGGAAGTTCTACCTCCAGGCCGGAATCTCCACCTCCGAGCTGGAATCTCCGGCCCGAGTGCGGACCTAAAGTTAGTAGTCGTAAATCCATTCTGTGAATACCAAAAGTAGTAAGTGCATTCTGTGAATACCAAAAGTAGTAAGTTTAGGATTTTGTTTTAAGTTAATTCTGTGGATCTGGCCCAAGGTCTCCTTTTAGAGGAAATCCTTTCTACATTATAGTAAAGAATATTGCTTTAAGTAAAGCTTCCATTGAAGCTTCTTTGTTTCCCTAAAGAAATTCACATTATTTTGTGTAATAAAGCAGCTTAATTAAAGATGATCAGATGTGTATTATAAACAAGCATTGGCAAAGTCAGCTTGTCTTGGTTAACAAATGAAGGATTAGCGCATTAGGGCAGACAAGCAGGAATGAGCCAGCAGGAGTGGACAGAGAGGTCTGCAGTTGTGAAGTAGTCCCTCGGGCAGTCCATTGCAAGTGAAGGCAGAAGGATACACGTAAACAGCCAATGGCATTAGGTGAGAGAGAAATACGCCACTGGGCTGAGCCAAGATATGATTAACAAAATCTAAAGCCAATGGTTCAAAGAGGCTAGGAGAATAGAATCAATGGTTGAAAAGGGCAGACCCAAAGCCCAGTCTATGAATATTATCAACAATCTGTCTGTCTAACAGATGTGCGGTCAACCGCCAGATGAAAACAAGATGTATGAATTTGCTGAATCACGCACACAAACAGAAGCATCATGCAGACATTCTGTTGCCTGCTGCATGATTATAAATAGCACATTCTGTGTAAACGCACAGACTGACATGGGGTATGCTCAGTGGAGAGCAAGAACCACACTTTGATGAAGTGAAGCATTTTTCCCGCTGCATTGGTGTTGTTATTGCTGTTTTGCAAGCCCTCGTTGAGCAAATGTTGCATTCTTTCGAGAACCCACTCCCTGGGCTCCTCTCCATGCTCAGGATACGGAGCGCACATGTGCAAAGGAAACAGCCACATGAACAGAGGGGAGGAGTGCAAATCCCCACGCGCCCTGTGCAAGAAGGCCAGATCTCCTCCGTGCCATTCTTCCAGGGTGGGCCACCGTCTTCCCTGTGGCATTCACACTGGGGATGGAACAGGCACCACGGGAACCTCCAGCCCAGTTTTAACCTCATGGCTGCTGGAGCGATTCCCCTGCAGTGCTGGGCCGTAATAAAAACGGGTGTGGTCATGACGAGCTCAGCTTGTCATGAGCACCGAAGGGGTTAAAACCCACAGAGGCTCTCTAAATATCCACTCCCTGTAGATAACTGCCATTCAACGTCCCACTCAGGGTGTCTTTGCCCTTGTGCATACGTAATTAACGGTAGCATGCACAGCAGCAAAGAATGCCCTATTCAAGCGAGTGGAGGCCAGGCTTAGACAGCACCTATGATGAAGGACCAGCATCTCCACCGAATAAATGGCACATAGTCCTATGTGTGTAGGGGCATGGATTTAAGCGATGACGATAGGTTACACTGTGATGTGTTGAGAAAGGCCAAAGTGCAAGTTACCGAATAAATAAAGACTGTTAAAGGCTTCCATCAACATGTTCTTGGGAGCACAGCAGGCTGCACTGTCCTCTTTCAGTTGGTGGGTGTGCTACACAGCTACATTCAGTTTGTGGGACACCACGCTATCTCCACCACGCGCCCATGTGGGGCAAGCAGCTCCCACAACGACTGCCTGCAATGCAAAGTGAGGTTACCTGAGGTGTACACAAGAGTCCGCCTCCTTGGAGGCATGCATGGCGAGAAGTGGGGAGGCATAACCCGAAAAGAATCATTTAAATGATAAAGATTTGTATATATGGCAATGGGCCAGCTGTCAGTTATGGTATGTGCACTGAAGAGCAGCCACAGTCAGGTAGCAACACAGCATTCTCTTCAGTTGCACACTCATCATACAAACCACACAGACAGGTCATCTTAGACATGGCACACACACAGTCAGAGTGCAAGCATGCCCCTCACATCAAGGCCTTTCACAAGTGGCTTCATGTTCCGAGGTCATCTGAGCTGAACTGTTTTGTTCTTTATATCTCTCTCCTCATCCCACAGAAGGTTTACCATTTTAGTTCTGCTTCTTGTGGAACAATATGGATGCTCCAGGAATGTGTGGTCTGAAGGCCACTGCAGACATCATCACACAGCCTCTTGCCCTATTGCTTGAGAGTGTTGATCCTGGACACCGTCCTGTGTCCTGTGAGGTCGCGGGGGGCTGGCAGCTCTGCTGAAGGTCTTCCCCTGTTGCTGGTCCTGCCCTGTGCTCCTAACGGGAGCAGCTTGATCCAATTCATTCCCATCAGTGTATGAGCCTGCCACATGTTGGAAGACAGGGGGTGATGGGCACACCAGGGACGTGGCTGGCATTCCGTGAGAGGTTAGGTACTCGGAGCCCGTGAACAGGGTGGAGGTAGAGATTGGTGAGCAGCGAGCACGAAACTTGGGATCCATCAAAACATTTCTTACAGGAACCAGCAGTCGCGAGGTCTCCGCGTATGTCGAAGAAGGACCCAAAGCAAGATGGCTCACATCTGACGGTCTAGCGGTTGGCGTGTACAGATCGCCCTCCAGCTTCACAGTCTGAGGAGCACAAGGTGCATAATGTGCCAGGCCACCCTCCACCTTTACAGGATGTGGGGGATATGGTGTGGGGTAAGTCACCATTGGTCCTAAAGGGTGACTCTGGCCACTACAATACTGGCCACAAGCTAGATCCAGAGTTCTCACTCCATCAGAGACCCCATCTGGTCTGGGGCTGGCCCGGGGTGGAGATGGCCCTTTCCTCTGGGAGATCTTGGGCTCACAGGAATAGCCGGACAGAGACTGGGGCGGCTGAGACGGACTTGCGGGCAGTACTTGGTGAGACATTATCAGCGAGGAGCGATGTACAGAGCCTGGAGATTGACTGAGAGAATCTGGGGAAAAAGGAAAGGAGACATGAGAACAATCAAGAGGCAGCAGACACAGCATATATGTAGGAAACAAAAATGCTCTGAAAACTGAGACAGATGGATGACTCAAACATCACAGATAACAAAATACAGCTCATGAGACTGAACATGAAAGCAAAGGCTTGTGGGCGTGGGGTCTTTTGTGCACCGTCCCTGTGCTGCTCAGCTCCTTGCATTATCATCATGGTTGACCTTGGAATCTCACTCTGATCAGGAGGTCTTGTGTCATGGGTCCTCCCGTGTTTGTTATATTTCCTTGCAGCGGAGTGTTCTGCTCTGCTTGTGACAGGGAGTAATGCCAGGAATTCACCATCGCCATTGTGGAAGCTGATTGCAAATGACTGGTATCTCATATGGTGGTTGCATCCCTGGTGAGAATAGCGCCTGCTACCCCCTTCGCCCCAACCCCCAGCCCTGTTTACAATGTGTGCAAGCCTCTTAACTGGGACTCTGCGTGACCACCGCATAAGTGATAACTTTTGGGTGAACACACTTTGTCTACGTGGGGGAGTGGGCTACCTCGTTCTCTATTGCTGAAGCTCTTGGACGAACACTTGCCACGGAGTACAGATGTGGACTTTGTTGGTAGCTACTGTGCTCCTCACCCTCCCTTTCATGTCTCAGATGTTGCCCATTCTTTCATCCTGAACGCGGATGATGATGAACCCTACTATTGTAAGGTCCTACAGATGAGAAGACAGAGAAGAATACCTCTGTATGCACCGTTCTGAGTGTGAGTGAGCTCTAGGGGGCGCCCTAGTGGCTTGCATGAAGAAGTTCCTTTATAGACAATGGCCCAGGCATTGGCCACCTGCTCACACCTGAGACAAAGACGTCCACACCCCCATCAGAGGTAACCCACTACAGAGAAAGCCAGCACAGAATCGTTCATCGTTGGTGTTACTCGGGTCTACAGCCTTGTCTTCCGCTGAGCTGTAATTACGTTCTCTCTCGGGGATTAGTGTCTGCATCGCAACATTTCAGGTCAAGCATTTTGGGTGGACCTCTGTGAGGGTGACGTGAACAAACCCACTAAGGACACAAAAACGGACCATGAGAAGGTCCTGCCCACAACACACAGCAGCACCTCGCCCCTGCTCCCACGTCAAAGATAATAGGCGGTACCTGCAACAAGGACTGCTTAGCGCCTATGGGTCCCCACTGGGACTCGATGTCTGGCCTGACAGTATACAGGAGAAGATTGTGGTACTAAGAAAAGCCAAAAAGAGATCCTGACCACAAATAGCCAAAGCAAAAAAGGGTACAGATAGTTACCAAGTCCGCCTAAAGAGAGATTTAATTGGTAAAATGCCCAGATTAAGTGAAATTGCATTGGTGCAAAGCTAATCTGGGGACAGGTTCCATCGGTACGAAGCATAGCCAAGAATGACTCCCAGTAGCACAACAAGAATTGATCCCAAAACACAAATCCAAAAACTGTTCCCAGTAGCGCAAAGCGAATAATTTATCCCAAAAGGACAAAGTCAAGAATTGATCCTAGTAGCACAAAACCAAGCAAAGATCCAAGAAGTCAAAATCTAAGAATTGATCCCAGAGGTACAAAACCAATAATTGATCCCAAAACACAAATCCAAAAACTGATCCCCGTAGCGAAAAGCCACAAATTGATCCCAGCAGCACAAAGCCAAGAATTGATCTGAAAAGTACAAAGCCAAGAATTGATCCCAGAACAGAAGCAGAAAGCCCAAAATTGATCCAGTAGCACTAACTCAAGAATTGATCCAAGAAGCACAAAGCAAATAACTGATCCCAGCAGCACAAAACTAAGAATTGATCTCAGTAGCACAAAGTCAGGAATTGATCCTAGTAACTCAAAGCCAAGAAATGATTACAGAAGCACAACACCAAGTATTGATCCCAGAGGCACAAAGCCAATAATTGATCCTAGCAGCAAAAAAGCAATAAATGACCCCAAACGCACAAAGCCATGAACTGATCACAGTAGCACAAAGCCAAAAATGGATCCCAGAGGCAAAAAGCCAATAGTTGATCCTAGCAGCAAAAAACACTATGTGATCCCAAAAGCACAAAGCCAAGAACTGGTACAAGCAGCACAGTACCTACAATTGCTCCCAGATGCACACATCCAATAATTGATCCCAGTAGCACAAAGCCACAAATAGATCCCAGAGGCACAAAACCAATAATTGATCTTAGCAGCAAAAAAACAATAAGCGATCCCAGTAGCACAAAGCCAAGAACTGATCCCAGTAGCACAAAGCCAAGAATTGATCCCAGAGGCACAAATCCAAGAAATGATCCCAGCAGTATAAACCAATAATTGATCCCAAAACACAAAGCCAAAAATTGATCCCATTAGCACAAATCCAAGAAGTGAACCAATTAGCATGAAGTCAAGAAGTAATCCCAGTAGCAAAAAGACACAAATTGATCCCAGCAGCACAAAGTCAAGAACTGCACCCAGTAGCACAAAGCCAAGAATTGATCCCAGCAGCACAAAGCCAAAATGTGATCTGAGTAGAACAAAGCCAAGAAATTATCACCAGTAGAACAAAGCCAAAATTTGATCCCAGAGGCACAGAGGCAATAATTTATCCCAGAAGCACAAAACCAAACAATAATTGTTCCTAAAAGTATTGACCCCAGTAACACAAATCCAAGAATGTATCCCAGTAGCACATAGCCAATAATAGATCCTAAAAGCACAAAACCAAGAATTGATCTCAGCAGCACAAAGTCAAGAATTGATCCCAGAGGCACAAAACCAAGAGGTGATCCCAGCAGCACAATGCCAAGGCAAGTGCAGAGGTCAAAAACACAAAAGAAGGAGTTGTTGCTACTGGAAGATCATACAGAACGTAAGCAATGACATACGGACATTTCATCACCGTCAAGCCAAGGCAAGGTGAGTTCCCAGAGCGACCTCTGTGACACAAAGTAAAGCCGTAGAGAGATTACTTTGCTACAGAGGTAATTTATTGAAAATTCCCACTGACACACAGCCAATTCAAAGAGATATCGAACTGGTGCAAAGCGAAGCCTCTGAGACATCTCTTGCTGAGATACCAGCTTTCCTAACTCAAGCCTCAGCGAGACGCCAGCTGTATTGTAACAAGTCCTGAGGACCTCCCCGTAAATCTATGTCACGCCATCAAAAGATTACAGCTAACCCCAGGACAAGCCTCAGAGTGAGTACAATGCTCCAAGCCATTACAGTTTGGAAAATCAAAACAGTACTGAGACACACCAAGAATAGAGCGTGCTTGTAAGACAGCAAGCGCCGCAGCAGCATTAAGGAAAGCTATCATCATAGCTCGGCAGTATTAAGTGAGGCAAAGAGGAGTACCAAACCTCAGTGGTATGAAGCTAAGCCAAGGACAGAAGCTAACTGCAATATTACAAGCCATAGAGAGATCAAAGCACTGCTACAGCAGACCAGCAAGAGGCTAGGTCCAGGCAAAGAGCGAGCCTGGCAGTAGGAACTCTAGCCTATTCCAAGGAAGTGGAGCTGCTCGACTAAAACATCAAAGTTACAGGTAGTCAGATTATGAAAAGATCAAGCCAAAACTAGAACCTCCTCCAAGGATGCCTTCAAATTAGAAGAAAGTAGATTCCTTATGAACAAGTTCTTACCTCAATAGGTTATTGGATCATCTCCTCTAATGCATAGGACTTACACCTTTAAGCCCTTGCACTCGATGCTTTTACATCTCCATATGTACCAGTCATGTTCTTATTATTCTGCTGAGCCCGTGTACGTGTTACCGTTCTTGTCCTGTGAGTTTATTTTGATATGTGATTTTGTCTGTATTCCTATTTGACACATGTACAGCAAACAGAGCCCAAACAACAACCACCTCAAGTGCATCCTGCTCAACACGCGCTCGGTCCACAAACACGCCATTGAACTATGGAACCTACTCGACACCACATCACCGGACGTCGCCTTTCTTACAGAAACCTGGATAAACGCCTCATCAGCGCCCGACATTGCCATAGCCATCCCGAACGGGTACAAGATCATCCGAAAGGACCGCATCAACCAAACAGGAGGAGGCATCGCCATCGTCCACAAGAACACCATCCGCATCAAGACCAGCTCAGACGACACCCTCACAGTCGCCGAACACCTTCACTTCCAGATACACACCGACCCCAAGACCACACTTAGAGGCACTCTCATATACAGACCACCAGGACCCCGCACACAATTCAGCGAAGACATCACCGACTTTATCAGTCCACACGCCCTCCCCTCCGAGGACTACATTCTTCTAGGGGACCTCAACTTCCACCTGGAGAAGAACAACGACAGCAACACCACCACCCTTCTGGACAGCCTCGCTAATCTCGGACTCAAACAACTGGTAAACACCCCCACCCACCACGCCGGACACACGCTCGACCCAATCTTCTCCTCCAGCAAGCACGTTTCCTTCAATCAAGCCACAGGACTCCACTGGACAGACCACAGCTGCGTCCACTTCAACTTTAAAAAGACCTTGACCCACCACCACCCACAACAAGTCCCCCGCAGAAACTGGAACAAAATTACCACAGACCAGCTCACCACATCTCTAAACGAAAACCCTCCCGCCAAATCATCGGACCCTAATCAAGCATCCATCAATCTCGCACAATGGATCACCCACTCCGCTGATGAATTAGCACCCCTGAAAAACCATCACAACAAGAAAGGTAGCAAAAAAGCCTCCTGGTTCAATGACGACCTCAAGAACTCCAAAAAGAACTGCCGCACCCTCGAGAAAACCTGGCGAAAAAACCCAACCACAGACAACATGTCCGCCCTCAAGGACGCCACCCGCAAACACCACCAGCTGATCCGATCCTCCAAGAAATCAGCATTCAAGGATCAAATCGACAACAACGCCCACAACAGTAAGGAACTCTTCAGTATCGTCAAAGAGTTTACCAATCCCAGTGCCGTCTCCAACGACATCACCCCCTCTCAAGACCTCTGCGACTCTCTAGCCTCATTCTTCCACAGCAAAATCGCCGACATACATAACAGCTTCGGCGACCAGACGACCCCCCTTACCACCGAACTAAAGCCCCCCACCACCACCCTTTGCTCCTGGAACCCGATCAGCACTGAAGACACCATCCGCCTGATGAACTCCATTCACTCCGGATCACCAACCGACCCATGCCCCCACCACATCTTCAACAAGGCCGACTCCATCATAGCACCCCGTCTCCGAGATATCATCAACTGCTCTCTCAACACCGCTACCTTCCCGGAAAGCTGGAAACATGCCGAATTAGTGCCCTCCTGAAGAAACCTACAGCATACCCCACCGAACTTAAGAACTATCGCCCCATCTCTCTCCTTCCTTTCCCTGCCAAAGTCATAGAGAAGGCCGTCAACAGTCAGCTGGCCACCTTCCTCGAGTCCAACGGCTCCCTTGACCCCTCACAGTCCGGATTCAGAGCCAAACACAGCACCGAGACCGCCCTCATCGTAGCCACAGACGACATCCGAACACTATTAGACAACGGGGAAACAGCTGCCCTCATCCTCCTAGACCTATCCGCAGCGTTTGACACGGTCTGTCATAGCACCCTAGTACAACGCCTCAGCAAAGCCGGGATACAAGGAAAAGCATTGGATTGGATCATCTCGTTCCTCGCCGGAAGAACCCAGAGAGTCCGCCTCCACCCTTTCAGGTCAGAGGCCTCTGAAGTCATATGCGGCGTTCCACAAGGATCTTCGCTCAGCCCCACCCTCTTCAACGTCTACATGAGCCCCCTCGCACCCATCGCACGCCAGCACAACCTCAACATCATCTCCTACGCTGACGACACACAGCTGATCCTCTCCCTCACCAAAGACCCAAACACCGCCAAAACCAACCTACACGAAGGGATGAAAGACGTAGCCGAATGGATGAAGAACAGCCGCTTAAAACTGAATTCTGCCAAGATGGAAGTCCTCATCCTAGGATCATCCCCCTCCGCATGGGACGACTCGTGGTGGCCACCGGCACTGGGCAGCGCACCCAAACCAACGGACCATGCTCGTAACCTGGGATTCATCCTAGACTCCTCCCTCTCAATGACCAGACAAGTCAATGCCGTCTCATCATCTTGCTTTAACATATTACGTATGCTCAGAAAGATCTTCCGCTGGATCCCCACCGAAACAAGAAAGACAGTCACCCAAGCACTTGTCACAAGCCGACTGGACTACGGAAACACCCTCTACGCCGGAACCACAGCCAAATTACAGAAAAAACTCCAACGAATTCAGAACGCATCCGCCCAACTCATCCTAGACATACCCCGCCACAACCACATATCCGATCACCTGAGAGACCTCCACTGGCTCCCTGTAAACAAGAGAATAACATTCCGTCTCCTCACCCACGCACACAAAGCTCTCTACGACCTAGGACCCAAATACCTCAACACGCGCCTGACCGTTTACACCCCCACCCGCCAACTCCGATCGTCCAATCAAGCCCTCGCCGCGATTCCACGCATCCGAAGAGCTACCATGGGAGGAAGATCTTTCTCCTACTTAGCGGCCAAGACCTGGAACTCTCTCCCCACCCACCTCCGCCTTACACAGAACCACCTCTCCTTCAGAAACAACTCAAAACCTGGCTATTTGATAAGTAGCGAACACCCCCCCCCCCCCCTCAAGCGCCTTGAGACCCTCTGGGTGAGTAGTGCGCTATACAAATCTTGACTTGACTTTCCCCACAAATGTAAAGCGCTCTGATATCCCTCGGGATCATGTTGGCGCTATATAAAACTTTCTAAATAAATACATAGGTTAAGCCCTGGAAGGATCCCATTGGTATTGAACCATGCACAGAACCAATGTATGCCTTTGTGGCATTTATCGGCAACAAGCTGGGCCATAGCGGCATCACGCAAGTATCACCTCTAGCTATGAAGAGCCCCGCTGTGAATTTCTACGTATGAGATATGGGTCCAATGGGCAGAGCTAGAACTCCCTCAAAAAGCAGAAGAATTCTCACCATTGTGCATCAACTGATTGGAGGGAGAACTGGCGCAGCTGCTGCCTGGAGAAGGCATCTCTTTGACAATCTCTGCTGCAGCCTTTGCTGTGCTGCACTGATGCGACGATGGCCGTGACGCCTTCCCACGCAGGATATCGGTCACCTAGGGATAAAGGAGAAGGTTCAGGAAGGGAGACAGAGATGAAGTCAGAGAAAAAAGTTAAAATGGAGAGAAGAAAATGGATGGCATTTGGGTAATAAACATGGGCAACAAAGTGTGGTACGATAGAGGGGTAGAGTCAGAGAAAGGGAAGATAGTTTATGAGGACAACAAGGTGTAGTGGGATAGAGTCAGAGGCCGACAGAGGGAACTTAGTCTATGAGGGGACAAGAGATGGATCAAAAAATATTGAGAGGCTGAGAAAAATGGAGCAGAGGACAAGAAGTGAGAAGAAGAAGGAGTGATAGAGGAAAATCAGAAGTCCAAGATAGAAACACATTGAATTTTGAGATAAAAGAGAGACAAGATAAAGCAAAGGAGTTTGTGGGAAAGATTTACAGCGATCATCATGTATTGAAAGAGAGGGGGTATGGAAGAGGACATTTCATCTATGTATTCATTGATTGATGGCTTTCTTTGAGCAGTCTGCCAATCACTGGCAGCTTCGGCGTGGCAAAGGAGGAGGGATGTGGAGGGGACTCAGTGGATAGCCCCATCATTGCTGAATCCGCTTCTCCAGCTACACTCTACCCTCTACCCACAAACCCATCTTTGCCCACATGCGTGGGATTCTGTCCCTGGTCCCTTCCCTCCTGCGCTGGTCCTTCATCTCAAGAACCTGTGGTTCACTGGCCTGTGTGCTCTCAGGATTCTCCCACAAACCACCTGGGCAATGGTAGGGACTCTGCCCCTCTATCTGCTCATCCTGTGTAGGATCTTTACCCTTTTACTCTGGATTCCACAAGGATCCTGCGACCCTCCCAGTGTTTCTCTGAGCCAGTTCTACTGCTCATGCTCTTATTCTTGGGTCTGCTGCACATCATCAGAGAGTGTTGTGGTGCCAGTCTCTTTCCTCCCATCCTGTCACTTACAATGGCCCATATGCCCCAGCTGGCTCCCCCAAGGACCCTGAGGGACCTCTGGCACCATCCTGAGCTCTGGACCTTTTATTCCTGCCCCATTTTATCTCCCCATCCTGGATTCTCAACAGGATCCTGCACAAACCTTTTTGTTCCGGGCCACCATCAGCGCGGTGTCGTTGTGGTAGTTCTTGATGCTGCTGTCGGCTCCATTCTTCACCAGCGCTCGCACGATGTCGAGCAGCCCTCGGCCACTGGCAGAGTGCAGGGCTGTGTTCCCCGAGTATGTTTGGGAGTTCACGTTAGCTCCATTCTGGAAAATGGTCAACACGGGAGAGTTAGCGCTGCTCACAGGATGCAACCAACACCAAGGGCCCGATTCACAGAACTAACTTAAGACAAAATCCTAAACGTACTACTATTGGTATTCACAGAAGGCATTTAGTAGTAGAAAAGTTAGGAGTTTTTCTTAAGTTTAAATTAAGACAAACTTAAGACAGCCTTATGACAGACTGAAGACAGTCTTAAGACAGACTTAAGACAGACTTAAATTAGGATTTGTCTTAAGTCTGTATTAAGTTTGTCTTAAGTCTGTCATAAGGCTGTCTTAAGTTTGTCTTAAGTTTGTCTTAATTCAAACTTAAGACAAAATCCTAACTTTACTACTAATAAATGCTTTCTGTGAATACCGAAAGTAGTAAATTTAGGATTTTGTCTTAAGTTAGTTCTGTGAATCAGCCTAGAGAGAGCTTTTGTGTCATGATACTGCACGCGAATCGAGTCCGATACCAAGGACAATACACTCATCAGCTTCACACACACACACACACCTCATTTGCAGACCTCTCCTATTCCCACAGATGTCCTTCTTCCTGTTACGCCTCGGGCACGACCATGGAATATTTTCAATTAGAAGGAAACATTTTGGAGAGGATATGTATCTTAAGCCTTAAAAGGTAGGTGAAAGGATCTCCAAAGGTAGCCTTATCATCAGTTAATGTCAAAGCATCGAGTGTATCTTGGCGGAGTCCGGAAGTCGATGCAGAATTCTCACAGTGGGACCGTGTTCTCTTCAGGATGTTAGCAACGGCCCTGTGGGCTGAATTCTAGAGCACGTGCTGTCTTCTCATCTGCTTCTTGGTAAGTAAAAAAGGTGTTGCTGACTGTATTTCAGAACGGTAGGTACCTTCGGCAATATTGCCCCGATCTGTTTTTATCTTTGCAAGACACTTGGGGCCCTATTCACAAAGGTACACTGAGACAAAAGTCTAACTTTACGACTTTCGGTATTCACAAAGGGCATTCACCAGTCGCTGGTGGGTAGCCTAGCACCCCTGGCACACTCCACGGTGTGCAGATCAGCACCCATTGTACACCCCACAGTGGGTAACCTGGCACCCAAGGTACATTCCAAGGTGGGCAACCTGGCACCCACGGTACACCCCACAGTGGCAGCCTGGCACCCAGGGCACATCCCACAGTGGGCAGCCTGGCACCCAGGGCACACTTCATGGAGGGAAGCCTGGCACCCATGGTACACTCCATGGTGGGCAGCATGGCACCCTGGGCACACTCCACAGTGGGCAGCCCGGCACACTCCATGATGGGCAGCCTGGCACCCAGTGCACACTCCATGGTGGGCAGCATGGCACCCTGGGCACACTCCACAGTGGGCAGCCTGGCACCCATGGTACACTCCATGGTGGGCAGCATGGCACCCTGGGCACACTCCACAGTGGGCAGCCTGGCACCCAGGGCACACTTCATGGAGGGAAGCCTGGCACCCAGTGCACACTCCACAGTGGGCAGCCTGGCACCCATGGTACACTCCACAGTGGGCAGCCTGGCACCCATGGTACACTCCACAGAGGGCAGCCTGGCACCCCGGCACACTCCATAGAGGGCAGCCTGGCACCAGGGCACACTCTACGGTGGGCAGCACATTGCTGAGGGCACTAACCAGGGGGTGGCACTGCATAAGTCACTAGGTAAGAGTGTCTGGGGAGAATTGTGGTCGAGCCCGGACTCAAAGGGTCTTCGGTGGGACACGGGGCGGTCAGGAAGGGATCTTCCTTCGGGTCGGGATCCATTCCCTGCACCTTTGAAAGTGATCGACATTTAGAGGGATCCAGCAGTGGGCGGGGCCAGAGCTCTGTCTGAGCACATCAGCACCCTCACTCCCAGCTTGAACCCCAGGAGTGAGTCCTCCCTTCACCCCGCAGTGTGTGCGCAGTGAAGCCCCGATGCAGAAGCCGTGTGACCCCAAGGTTCACTGTTAGCATCACTCAGAATCCAAATATAAACCTGGAGGGGACCGTGGATCTCAGAGCACAGGACTGAGCTCTTTGAGGAGGCATAGAAACCCACACACTGCGGCTGACAGAGGTCCCCGCAGGGAGCCACTGAAGAGAGCAGGCCTCTAGTATCATCGGGGCCCCCCACAACCCCCCCCTTAGGGGCAGGGACTCAGGGAGGAGTCCCCCCAGCCTCGTCGCTGCACGCTAGGGAGCGTCACTTTCTGGGCGCTAGGACTGGGGAGGAGTATATAGGCCTCCCCCGCCCTCTTGGCACCCTCTTTCACGCGCCCGACACGCAGTATCCCACCCTACTGCTTACCCGGTGTGGTTCGTGGCAGGCAGGAGGCAGAGAATGTTGTAATGTTGTCTTTTTTCATTGCAGGCGAGTTACAGGGTGATCTGGAAGCAGACGGGTACAGAAGGGTAACTCTGCGCAGTACCGTAGGGGGTGCCAGAGCCAAATCCTAGGATCCTCATGGGGGTTCCTGGAAAACCGTGTTGGCGCCCCATTAGTCCTTCGGGCTGTTGTGGGCCTGAACAACCGGGGGATTGCAATGCTACGCTCCGCCCTGAAAGGGGCGTGAGTAATAAGGGACCAGGTGTCACGTGATCCGGGGAAGAGGATCACCAGAAGGGGCAGCACAGATGGGGTTCGCCCCAGTGCTGCTAGGCTCATCAGGCGGGCAGGTGGCGAGGGGCTGCCTGCCCTTGGATCGCCCGTAAGATAACCCACCATATTACATAACGTTGTATGTAATAAACCTGAAGCAACTTTACCCAAACAAGAAATGTTTTGTGTGTTTATTTATTAGCATGCATGTTACGTTGAAGGGGTGGGGAAGGATGCCAATGATGACACTATGAAGATTCACAAAGAGAGGAAGGTCAGTTAATCTCATATGAAATGTTCACTCACTCTCTGAGCTCAGCGGCTGGAGGCCCCACACCAGGGGATATCAGTGCACGCTGTGCGTGGGGACAGAGCGGGCACGTGCACAGCAGCTCCTCTCACACAGCCTCCCACTATCTCACCTCACACTCTCACCTGACACAGCCTCCCCCTTCTCCTTACACAGCCCCACCTCACACCTCATTCACACACTCATCCTAGGCAGCCTCCACTTACACAGCCTCCCAGTATATCACCTCACACTCTCACCTCACACAGCCTCCCCCTTCTGCTTACACAGCCCCACCTCAGACCTCATTCACACACTCATCCTAGGCAGCCTCCACTTACACAGCCTCTCCTCCGGATGACTCACCGTACACAGCCTCACCTACACAGGGTATCCCTACACAGCCTCACCTACACAGGGTATCCCTACACAGCCTCACCTACACAGGGTATCCCTACACAGCCTCACCTACACAGGGTATCCCTACACAGCTTCACCTACACAGGGTATCCATACACAGCCTCACCTACACAGGGTATCCCTACACAGCCTCACCTACACAGGGTATCCCTACACAGCCTCACCTACACAGGGTATCCCTACACAGCCTCACCTACACAGGGTATCCCTACACAGCCTCACCTACACAGGGTATCCCTACACAGCCTCACCTACACAGGGTATCCCTACACAGCCTCACCTACACAGGGTATCCCGACACAGCCTCACCTACACAGGGTATCCCTACACAGACTCACCCACACAGGGTATCCCTACACAGCCTGTCCTATACAGCCCCACCTCACACCTCATTCACACACTCACCTTACACAGCCCACCTTACACATACTCACCCTAATGAGCAGGGCCACCATGTCCACGGAGCTGTTCTCCACCGCATGTGTCAGCGGAGAGCGTCCACTCTTAATGTCCTGAGAGGAGAGAAGAGAACAGGATGAGAGGGGGGGCTGAGGCACTCCTGCCGGGGTAACTTACTACACATTCCCCTTGCAGTAATCCTTCTGAAGCATTAACATTCCATCCCTGCTACTAACACACAGAGCGACTGTGGACAGCCTTCAGCTGCAGCAACACACACAGCCATGACTGCAAGCCCTCAGCTGCAGTAACACACACAGCCATGACTGTAAGGCCCTCGGCTGCAGTAACACACACAGCCATGACTGCAAGCCCCGGCTGCAGTAACACACACAGCCATGACTGCAAGCCCCTGGCTGCAGTAACACACACTGCCATGACTGCAAGCCCCTGGCTGCAGTAACACACACAGCCATGACTGTAAGCCCCCGGGCTGCAGTAACACACACAGCCATGACTGCAAGCCCCTGGCTGCAGTAACACACACTGCCATGACTGCAAGCCCCTGGCTGCAGTAACACACACAGCCATGACTGCAAGCCCCCAGCTGCAGTAACACACACAGCCATGACTGTAAGCCCCCGGGCTGCAGTAACACACACAGCCATGACTGCAAGCCCTCAGATGCAGTAACACACACACCATAACTGCAAGCCCTCAGCTGTAGTAACACACACACCATGACTGCAAGCCCCCGGCTGCAGTAACACACAGGCATGACTGCAAGCCCTCAGCTGCAGTAACACACACACCATGACTGCAAGCCCTCAGCTGCAGTAACACACAGGCATGACTGCAAGCCCTCAGCTGCAGTAACACACACAACCATGACTGCAAGCCCCCGGCTGCAGTAACACACACAGCCATGACTGCAAGCCCCCGGCTGCAGTAACACACACACCATGACTGCAAGCCCCCGGCTGCAGTAACACACACCATGACTGCAAGCCCCTGGCTGCAGTAACACACACCGTGACTGCAAGCCCTCAGCTGCAGTAACACACACAGCCATGACTGCAAGCCCCCGGCTGCAGTAACACACACCGTGACTGCAAGCCCCTGGCTGCAGTAACACACACAACCATGACTGCAAGCCCCCGGCTGCAGTAACACACACCATGACTGCAAGCCCCTGGCTGCAGTAACACACACCGTGACTGCAAGCCCTCAGCTGCAGTAACACACACACCATGACTGCAAGCCCCCGGCTGCAGTAACACACACCGTGACTGCAAGCCCTCAGCTGCAGTAACACACACACCATGACTGCAAGCCCCCGGCTGCAGTAACACACACCATGACTGCAAGCCCCTGGCTGCAGTAACACACACCGTGACTGCAAGCCCTCAGCTGCAGTAACACACACAGCCATGACTGCAAGCCCCCGGCTGCAGTAACACACACCGTGACTGCAAGCCCCCGGCTGAGGTAACACACACAGCTATGACTGCAAGCTCCGGCTGCAGTAACACACACAGTCAGGACTGCAAGCCCCCGGCTGCAGTAACACACACAGTCAGGACTGCAAGCCCCCGGCTGCAGTAACACACACAGTCAGGACTGCAAGCCCCCGGCTGCAGTAACACACACAGTCAGGACTGCAAGCCCCCGGCTGCAGTAACACACACAGTCAGGACTGCAAGCCCCGGCTGCAGTAACACACACAGCCATGACTGCAAGCCCCAGCTGCAGTAACACACACAGCCATGACTTCAAGCCCCGGCTGCAGTAACACACACAGCCATGACTTCAAGCCCCAGCTGCAGTAACACACACACCATGACTGTAAGCCCCCGGCTGGAGTAACACACACAGCCATGACTGCAAGCCCCCGGCTGCAGTAACACACACAGTCAGGACTGCAAGCCCCGGCTGCAGTAACACACACAGCCATGACTGCAAGCCCCAGCTGCAGTAACACACACAGCCATGACTTCAAGCCCCGGCTGCAGTAACACACACAGCCATGACTTCAAGCCCCAGCTGCAGTAACACACACACCATGACTGTAAGCCCCCGGCTGGAGTAACACAGCAATGACTGCACGCCACAGCTGCAGTAACACACACAGCCATGACTGCAAGCCCCCGGGTGCAATGACACACACAGCCAGGACTGCAAGCCCCGGCTGCAGTAACACACACAGCCATGACTGCAAGCCCCCGGGTGCAATGACACACACAGCCATGACTGCAAGCCCGCAGCTGCAGTAACACACACATCCATGCCTGCAAGCCCCGGCTGCAGTAACACACACAGCCATGACTGCAAGCCCTCAGCTGCAGTAACACACACAGCCATGACTGCAAACCCTCGGCTGCAGTAACACACACAGCCATGACTGCAAGCCCCCGGCTGGAGTAACACACACAGCCATGACTGCAAGCCCCCTAACTGCAGTAACACACACAGCCATGACTGCAGTAACACACACCGCCATGACTGCAAACCCTCAGCTGCAGTAACACACACAGCCATGACTGCACGCCCGCAGCTGCAGTAACACACACAGCCATGACTGCAAGCCCCCGGCTGCAGCAACACACACACCATGACTGCAAGCCCCCGGCTGCAATGACACACACAGCCATGACTGTAAGCCCTCGGCTCCAGTAACACATACAGCCATGACTGCAAGCCCCCGGCTGCAGTAACACACACACAGCCATGACTGCAAGCCCTCGGCTCCAGTAACACACACAGCCATGACTGCAAGCCCGCGGCTGCAGTAACACACACAGCCATGACTGCAAGCCCCCGGCTGCAGTAACACACACAGCCATGACTGCAAACCCTCGGCTGCAGTAACACACACAGCCATGACTGCAAGACCCCGGCTGCAGTAACACACACAGCCATGACTGCAAGCCCCCGGCTGCAGTAACCCACACAGCCATGACTGCAAGCCCCGGCTGCAGTAACACACACCCCATGACTGCAAGCCCCCGGCTGGAGTAACAGACACACAGCCATGACTGCAAGCCCCCGGCTGCAGTAACACACACAGCCATGACTGCAAGCCCCCGGCTGCAGTAACACACACAGCCATGACTGCAAGCCCCCGGCTGCAGTAACACACACAGCCATGACTGCAAGCCCCTGGCTGCAGTAACACACACAGCCATGACTGCACGCCCCCGGCTGCAGTAACACACACAGCCATGACTGCAAGCCCCCGGCTGCAGTAACACACACAGCCATGACTGCAAGCCCCCGGCTGCAGTAACACACACAGCCATGACTGCACGCCCGCAGCTGAAGTAACACACACACAGCCATGACTGCAAGCCCCCGGCTGCAGTAACACACAGCCATGACTGCAAGCCCCCAGCTGGAGTAACACAGCAATGACTGCAAGCCCCCGGCTGCAGTAACACACAGCCATGACTGCAAGCCCCCGGCTGCAGTAACACACACAGCCCTGACTGCAAACCCCCGGCTGCAGTAACACTGCCATGACTACAAGCCCTCGGCTCCAGTAACACACAACCATGACAGCACGCCCTCGGCTGCAGTAACACACACTGCCAAGCATGGAAGCCCCGGCTGCAGTAACACACACAGCCATGACTGCAAACCCTCTTCTGCATCTCAGAGATGTGACTGCAAGGCCTCGGCTGTGTTACAGCACGGGCGCACGTGGATCAGTCGCTGCTGTGTTACACATGGTTCGATGCTGCATTGCCAGTCTGCACTACCCCCCCCAGCATGGCTGCTCTGTACTCACCACCGCATCGATGTCCGCTCCCTGGTGCAGCAGAAACAGGACCAGGTCGGGGTCCGAGGCCTCCACCGCCACGTGCAGAGGCGTGAACCCTGAAAACGCCACAGGAGAAGGGTCTTGTCAGCGAGGATGACGTCACTTGTGACACACAGACATTCATAAATTACTATATGCACCGAGGCCTGCACCCTCAGGGCAGGGGCCCGAAGAGCCCCAGACCAGCGGTGTCCTGGCCCCTCCGAGGCCGAAAGGGGTTCGGAGGCTGCTCTGGTCCTGTTGCTGCGGTTTGGGGGTCAGGCTTCTTGACGTCACTTCCGCTGCCTCACCAGATGCTCTTTTCTCACTCCAGAGACTGAGCTCTCCTCTCATTCTGAGGGCCCCTGTGTTTATGCACACTCTACAAGTATGCACTGAGGGCCTATGGGCCCCTTTAACAGAACTAACTTAAGACAAAATCCTAAACTTACTACCATTTTAATATTCACCGAAAGCACTTACAGCTAGATTCATGAAAGACCCGTTTTGCGAGTCTATTAATAGCGATTCATAAGGAATCGCTATTACAGACTCGCAAAACGGGATTCATGTAGGAATCGCAATATTTATTGCGATTCCCACTGATTCCTTATTTGCGATTAGCTAATTACTAATCGCAAATAAGGAATAACTCCCCCTTTAGGCCCATAGGAATGAATGGGGAGTTATTCCTTATTTGCGATTAGCAATTTGCTAATCGCAAATAAGATTGCGATTTCAAGGGTGCCAGGGTGTCCAAAGGACACCCTGTAGCACCCCTGAAATGTAAATTTACACAGGTGTTGCGCACACACATGTCCACAGGACATGTGTGTGTAACATGCAATTAAGAAAAATGCACTAAAGTGCTTTTTTCAATTTTTTTGCTATTTACCACGAAGTCAGACTTCGTGGTAAATAGCGACTAAAAATAGCGAATTCGCAATGTAGAAATGGTTAATGAATTGCATTTAAGGAATCTCAAATAGAGATTCCTTAAATGCATCTCCTCGCAAATGTGCGAATTCTGTATTAGCGAATTTTGCATTTGGGATGATGAATCCCAAATGCAAAAATTGCATTCGCAAAGGGCCAGATTCTCAGAATCCGGCCCTTTGCGAGCTGATTTTACGTTGATGAATCTACCTGTTACTCATTTCGGTATTCACAGAAGTTCGGAGTCCTAACTTTACTGCTCCTAAACTGAGAAAAATCCTAACTTTAAGACTTTCGTTATTCACAGAAGGCATTTAGGAGTCCTAACTTCTGTGAATACCGAAATGAGTTAGTGCCTTCTGTGAATATCAAAATGGTAGTAAGTTTAGGATTTTGTCTTAAGTTAGTTTTGTGAATCGGGCCCTAAGTGCTTATGCACGGTCTACAAGTCTGCACTGTGGGCCTCTGTGTTTATGCACTGCCTGCACGTATACACCCACCAGGCCTGCCCTCTTTATGCACTGAGGGCTGCACTCACCTTGGTAGTTCCTGCTCTCCAGGTCCAGGGCCTCCTGTGATTGGCCGATCAGCTCCTGCAGGCACTGGAGGCTGCCGTGCTCACACGCCAGATGGATGGAGGTCTGACCATGGCGGTCCAGGGCCATGGGCGAGGCGCGGTGTCTGACCAGGAGGCCAACCACTTCCGGCTGCTTTGTTATCACTGCCAGGTGAAGAGGCGTCTGGGAAAAATGCAAAGAGTCAATCAGACACGAGATCAGGGGTGATGTACAAAGAACATCAAGAGATAGAACATGACCACTGGAGAAGCCGGCACTGACGGGCACTGCTGGAGCATGTACAGGCACCGCTGGGGTCCTACAGCACCGACAGGCACTGCTGGAGGAAGCTATCACTGCTGGGGGTCCTACGGCACTGACAGGCACAGCTGAAGGAAGCTGTCACTGCTGGAGGAAGCTCTTACTGCTGGGGGTCCTACGGCACCGATAGGCACTGCTGGAGCAAGCTATCACTGCTGGGGATCCTACGGCACTGACGGGCACTGCTAGAGGAAGATATCACTGCTGGGGGTCCTACGGCACTGACAGGCACTGCCGGAGGAAGCTATCACTGCTATGGGTCCTAAGGCACTGACGGGCACTGCTAGAGGAAGATATCACTGCTGGAGATCCTACGTCACTGACGGGCACTGCTGGAGGAAGCTACCACTGCTGGGGGTCCTAAGACACTGACAGGCAATGCTGGAGGAAGCTATCACTGCTGGGGGTCCTACGGCACAGACGGGCACTGCTGGAGAAAGCTCTCACTGCTGGGGGTCCTACAGCACAGACGGGCACTGCTGGAGGAAGCTCTCACTGCTGGGGGTCCTACGGCACAGACGGGCACTGCTAGAGGAAGATATCACTGCTGGGGTCCTAAGGAGGCACTGACGGGCACTGCTGGAGGAAGCTATCACTTCTAGGGGTTTTACGGCACTGACAGGCACTGCTGAAGGAAGCTGTCACTGCTGGGGGTCCTTCGGCATGATGGGCACTGCTGGAGAAAGCTCCCACTGCTGGGGGTCCTAAGGCACTAACGGGCAATGTTGGAGGAAGCTATCACTGCTGGAGGTCCTAAGGAACTGACAGGCACTGTGGGAGGAAGCTATCACTTCTAGGGGTCCTACGGGACTGACTTTCGTAAAGTCTGGTGGTTTTTTTGCAGTGTTTTTAAGTGATTTCAATACCTTAAAAGAACTGTGGTTATCAGTGATTACACATTTTTGCGCCATTAAAAACAACTGAAACTGTGTTTTTCCGTTGTTTATGAAACTTTTCGCTTTTATTATCGCTTGCTTTCTGCACTGACAATGCATGGTATATAGACAGTGTACGTACAGTGTATATGAGGTCCAAATACTTTTTTTACAAATCAAACTCATCGTAGTACACCATACAATACTTCTTCAGTGAGTCTTTTGTCATGTGCACTCGCTCTTTTTGTCCCATGTTAACTTCTATCTGTGAAAAGACCCCGTCAACATTGGCACTTCAGACAGGCAGCACCAAAATAGCCAGTATACAATTTGCTAACTCTGGCCACTGGCATAGCTTTCCATGCCAGAATTGGTGCACCTGAAGATTGTGATTCTCTGCAACAGGTTCTGCAACATGTGTGTTGCACTGGGCACATATGTCCTCAGAGTTATTGAAGCAAAACCAAAGAGGATGATGGACGGTGTGTTGAATATTGAAAGCACTCACCCCCAGTCAACAGATCTGGGTTTATTCCATCATCATTCTTTAGCTCACTCCACCACCCCAGTTCAGACAAGGCCATATGCAAATCAGTCTCGACCCTGTGCCTCATGGGAACAGTCCAGCCCAAACTGCCAAGCCATGTCTTCCCTAGACCAGAAACAAGCATCCTGGGACCGGTTTCTGGCTAATCAGCCATCATCAGCCAGGCTATCTTGAATTTAGTGGCAAAGTGAGCAAGGGACCCATGTCTGGGCATAACCTGCCAACTTAGGGTGAACAAACCCCTGTATCTTCAGACTAAAGACCACAAAACTGAAATAATGAAGAAACCATATCTTAATGACATCCCTAAACAACTAAAGTCAAACAGAATAATGATAGCCCAGTCTTTCTTGCTGCTAACTTATATAACAAAGTTACATAGTATTGGCCCCTTCAGGAAGAAATACAAATGACTCTTTCACTCTACTTTTCCTTTCTTTGAATAGCATTTAGTTTGTGGTTTTGCAGTTTTTTTTCCAGTGTTTATATGTTTACACTGATGAGGACTATTTCCCTTACGGTGGGGTTTTATCAGTTATTACAGGTTTAAACCTAAACCAGACAGACTATGAATAAGGTACTGTGCCTGTTTCTAGAAGATCTAATACTGAGATGTGAATGGAGCCAAATTGCCTGGAAATTCACTGGGGATGGTCTTGGCCTCATTATCAGCATGGCGAAACGCCTAACTGACGCCTTAATCATAAATATTAACATTGAGGAAAATGCTCCCAAGACAAGCCTTAGCATCTCTGCTTCAAGTCACGTCTGGTAGAAATAAATACTGAAATGAATGAACACAAGGACCTCTTGATGCCACAGAAGATACAGAAACTCCAGAAGGATGTCTGCTGGTTGGCCGTGTCGGTCAGTCTCTAGTGCCTGTGTTGCAAACTCATCCTCTGCCCTGGGCACCACCAGTGTTTGCTGACTGGTACTGGTGGTAACTGACTCCAACTATATCGTGGGCACTGCTAGGCAGGCCCAAGGCCAGTGCTATGGTGAAAACATACTTAGGTTTAGGTTTAAACCTATAATAACTGATAAAACCCCACCGGAAGGGAAATAGCCCTCATCAGTGTAAACATATAAACACTGAAAAAACACCTGCACAACCACAAACTAAATGCCATTCAAAGAAAGGAAATAAAGAGTGAAAGAATCATTTTAATTTCTTCCTGAAGGGGTCAATACAATGTAACTTTGTTATATAAGGTAGCAGCAAGAAAGACTGGGCTATCATTATTCTGTTTGAGTTTTGTTGTTTAGAGATTTCACTAAGATATTGTTTCTTCTTCCTTATTTCAGGGCCAGTGCTATGGTGAACACATACTCAGAATACAGTGAAAACACCTACATACACTAGGGTACACTTACCATTAGCGTGACCTACCCTATAAGTCCCTAGAACGTAATAGGGCAGAGGGATTAAAACTACCTTTAAGTCCCTGGTATAGAATAGGGCCGGGCCCTTTAGAGGCCAGCAGCCCTGTCTGCACTTGCATGTGTGCCCTGCTGAAGCCTGAGCTCAGTTTAAAATCAGACCTGTGTTGCAACAATGCTTTAAAAACTAAATTCACTGTAAACACGACTTTGGTGTTTGGGGCGCTGAATGAATGATAAACTGCAATATTTTGGCATATTAGGTATCCCCTGTGTCTTCCTTAGGTGTCCCAGGGACAGGGGTCAGGTACTTATAAGGAGGACCCTTATAAAATATGCTTTATATGCCCGGGGGATAGAGAGAAATTGCACGTTTCACTTCACTCGTTGCTGTAAAGTGCTTCCCAAAATCAACGTTTGTGCTACGAGCTCTGTGGAGTGAGGATCTACATTATGTTTGTATATTCAGGACCCCTAAGTCTCCCCCAGGTGTCCCAGAGGTGGGGACGCTGTAGATATAGGCAGGGTGCTAAAAAAAAAGCTGTTTTATAGCCCCTGGTGCTGGAGAAATCGGACATTTCATTTCCCCAATGTAGATCCCCGGCCACATATGTTAACATTGCAATAGTTTATGAATTCATAATTAATGCAGGGGACAACTGAAATAAATCCAACAATATGATGTTGTTAAATTCATCCAAAAATGTTCAGAAATTATGTTATATGACTTTCTTGTCTGTAAGCCAAACTTCAGCCTTCCTGCCCTCTTCCCTGATTGGTCAGCGTTAACAGGATTGGCGGCTGCTTTGATGAAGGGATAAGTGGCTCAAGCAGGGAGCGGCTATCCGGTGGAGAGAGCTCTGCTCCACAGGACTGCCAGAGCAGGGGGGGGGGGTCATAAAGCATGAAGCTTCCAAGGAGACATAGGACAGGCAGAAAAGGCCAGGCCCATCTCCACCCATCCTTCTCTGAGCCCCGCCTGAGGGCAGGCGTAAGACAGGAGCAGGCACATGTCAGGGGAGGGAGACACAGGGATGAGCCATCCTGGAGGGTGGTTTAGCCAGCTCTTGCCTCTCAGCTGAGACCTCAGCCATGTTGCATTTTGGAAGAATAGTGCTCTGTGGGAGACCATTGTGCCACACTTTGGAGGAAGTGGTCATGCTCTGGGGTGTTGCCCAGCGCCTCATTGGTCAGGAGTGCCCTCCTGTGCGGCCCCAGGGAACACTCAATAAGTATCTGAGAGGGGCAGAGCCTCTCAGCTCTGCTGCTAGAAACTGAGAGAAGAAGGAGGATTGCCAGGCTGGCACCTTGATTTGCACCATCGGGCCCTGCGCTCTTGTTGTAAATAAAACAACGGTATTATTAAGCATTAGCTGAAGCCATAATGCATCAGTCCAAATATCTAGTATAGGGATTCCATTTTGTATTTCGAGTCCACCATTTTTCATGCCCTACATTGCCATGTGCTCAATGTTCTGATTGTCCTACCTCTCTGCCAGTTACACTGTGGATTCTACCTAGCAACAGTTATTATTAGTCCTTCTTGAGAGTGTAGCGCATGCTCAGCAGAAGTAACAGTTGTTCCTTATTAGCATAGCCCTCCCATATTCTAGAAATACTGTTAGCTCCACCCACTGATATATTTGGAAATGTCCTTACGTGGTTGCAACCTCTGTCTAAGCTGTAAGCTGAACCCCTTCCACTGTGTATAAAAGGGGCCATGTGCTTGTATTCAGTGTGCTACTCTGTACAATACTGTAGAAGTGTTGTGGAGGTTGTATCACCACCTTTAAAGGTTTATTAAACTATGTTTTTGTATTTCCAGTTTCCTTGCCAACTTCATTTGTAAGTCTAAGGACTTTGTACACAGAAGGGCGAACCCTTTCGGTACCTTTGGGCCTTGCTGAGGCCTGAACTCATCAATTGGCGCCCGTCACGTGGGGCTCATCGGCGACTCGGAGGCTCGAAGGACTGGTCGTGACGAAGGAGTGGAACTCTGCCGGGGAAGTGATCACTGCCAGCGGCGTCTTTAGTCCTGGCATCCTGAGGTATTTCTTCCTTCCTTCCGATCTGACCATCTGGGTGGCGCCGGTCTTCGACTGAGACCTCTTCTGTCGGTTTGCTGTGGATAAGCTGTTTGAGCAAATTGTGGAACTTGGCAAGTGGAATCTGGACGCTCGTGCTTGGTAAGGACCAATGTATGGTAATTACTGTGAGTGTTTATGGTAGCCAGTGATTAGCAAGGCAGTTTTAGGATACGCTTGCTGTGGCTTATGGATATGGATATGGATATGGAGATGTTTGGATGATCGATCATATTATGATTATGAATATGGGTATATATGCGTTGCAACACATATAGGTAGGCAATGTGGAGATTTTTCTCCAACATATGGTTGTGAGCGGCGCAACGATTAAGTGCCATTTTTTCTGTATAATATTGCGTATTTCGCACTATTTCTAGCATGTCTACTTTTAGCGCACTACGTAAGTGGTGCTGCTGTGGAAACCGGTTAAGTCTTGAAGAATCGCAGCCGGCTCCCCCAGAAGGGACGCCGAATAGGGATATGTACATTAAGTTTGGTCTTTCCCCTATAATGTACAGCACATTGTGGAGGAAGTATACCAAGAAGGATCCTGAGTTGAGATGGCCTTTGTATGGTTCGTTTGATGTGCGCAAAATTGAGTATGTGGAACAGTGCCTGTGTAAGCGCCGAGCGAGACAAGATATGTTTGAGAGTGTGCGAATGTGGGTGAAAGAAGTGCGTGAGCGTGAGAAACGTGAACATGCGCTGATTGAGAAAGAGCAGAGGAAGAATGTGCGTGAGAAGGCGCAAGAAATGAGACAACGTGAACAAAAAGACGCGGAAGAAAAACGGGAAAAGGAACGTAGATTGCAGATATCTGGCCAATATCCCATTCGTCGGCCTCTTTATCCTGTCCTTAATAATGCTGATGATGATTTTTCATTACTAGATCGTTCTCCGCCTCCGTATGCTGGCCCGTCTGCTCCGAAAGGGGAAGATGAGGATTCTGGATCATTTAAAGATAAGGTAGACACGCGGTCTAAGCTAACATCTGATCGTATGGCGGAGCTCCAACAAATTTCTTATCGTATTCTTAAGGGTACAATTCCTCTTGCTGAAATATTGTTGTCTCTTGAAAAATGGCCGGACAGGGAAAAAATTTATTTTCTTGAAACCTTTCCCGATGAAGTAGTCGGGGCTTTTCGAAAATATTCTCCTGTTCTTGAACCTGATGACATAATACAAGATAAGAAAGAATTGCGTAAAGGTCTCTTTTCTCCTTCCCAGGCAGCTGATGCAGTTCGACGGTTATTCGTATTGCGGGATGAGGCGTCTCGGTTACGAGAAGAAAAGCGACAAAAGACGGTGGACGACAAAGAGACGGGTTTGAGTGGCGACGGGAAACAATCACCTATCTCTTCTTCAGATAAGGTCGATATTGTGCATGTTAAACCCATGCGAAAGGCAGCGCCTTTGTATGTTCCTCCTAAAGGAGCGGGTACTAGTTCAGATAAAGATTCAGCTGGTGCCCGAGGGTATTTTATCTATAATTGGGTATATACTCCTTGGAATAGAGCGGATGTTATGGCCTTAAAGAAAGCGTTACCTGACCCACGGAAAAATCCTGCTGCCTTTTATGAGGAAGTTGAGGGGGCTTTGAATTCTTGTACTATGACATTAGCTGACGTTGATTTATTCTTTGGTCTTATATTACCCCCTGACATGTGGAGATCAGTACGGAAAATTGATGATTTAGTGACGTTTAAAGCTAAATGGGAAGACATTGAGGAGGAGGACAGAGCTAGGAAACCTGCGCAGAAACCACCCCAGCTCATTCTAGACCTCCCTGCTGCTATTTTGATTAAATTAAAGACGATTATTCCCCCTAAAAAGATTGACTGGACTATGTTAGCATCTTGCAAGCAAAAGACAGATGAATCAGTTTCTGACTTCTTTACGCGATTTGAAGAAACTTTTCATGATTTTAGTGGTCAGTCTCTGACGGATGACACGGGTCGACATCTGTTTGTAGACAAATATGTTTCAAATTTATTACCGGGAGTAGCAGCTCGGTTGAAAGCGAGTGAAAGCTCCTGGACGACTTCGACTCCGGCATCCCTCCTGACTATGGCTCAGTATTACGAGCGTCAGGAATTAGAAGCAAAAAGTAATGAAGATAAGAAATCTAAGGATTTGAAAACAAAAGTTATGTTAGCACAAGTGTATGGACCACCCCAGAGAGGAAATAATAGAGGTGGTCGGGGTTTTTATGATTCTACATATAACCGCACAGACTTGGCTAAAGATCAATGTGCATATTGTAAGCAACGAGGCCACTGGGCCAATGAGTGTCCTTTAGCGCGAGAACACAGGGCTATGGGACGGGGTAGAGGTTTTGGGAGAAATCGTGGGGGTTTTTCTGGCCCACGAGGTAACCTAAATGATAGGGCTAGATTCGAATCTAAGGAGCAACAACAAGGTGGGTCTAATACCTTTGATAGACGAAATCAGTATCAGATGTCTGACTATGTGCACCCCGAAAGTCATGATTCCCAATATGCATAGGATTGCGTAGGATGGGGGGAGGAATCAGTTGAAGTACCAGTAGATCAGAGGGGTCCTTATGTTACAGCACATGTTTTGGGTTCTACTGATCAGTTTCTGGTTGATACAGGGGCTACTCGTAGCGCTTTGTCTAAACAATTGGTTCCGAGGGCTCCCCTGTCTGGCTTAACGATCACATCTGTAGGGTTCGATGGAACACCTTCTCTTAGCCCATTATCCCAACCCCTTGCATTTCATGTCGACAAATTTACAGCACCATGTCCATTCTTGCTTTCCTCAAACACGCCTGACAACATTGTGGGTCTAGACATGCTGAAACATTTTAGAGCCACAATCCGCTGCTCCCCTGAAGGAGTACGCGTGATTTTAAATGACAATTACCCTGCAAAAGAGAGAGTGTGTATGGTCGCTGAAAGTGCTGCATTAGCCTCTTTACCTCACACGTTGTGGGCTACTTCAGACACTGATGTGGGACAGATGGTCATTCCTCCGGTTCACATTAGTGTGAAGGAGGGAGCTGTGTTACCACGCCTGCCTCAATATAGGATTTCACAGGAGGGTGAGGAGGCGCTCATACAGATTGTGCAGGATCTCATCCGAGTGGGGGTGGTGGAAGAAGTCCCATACAATGTTTGTAACAGTCCTATTTTACCAATCTTGAAGAAAGACACTGATACTAGGGTATATCGATTTATTATTGATTTGCGGGAGGTGAACAAGATAGTGGTGCCCCAATACCCTGTTGTTTCTGACATCACGACACTCCTTACCTTGGTTCCACCAACAGCGACAACATTCTCGGTTGTCGACCTGAAGAACGCCTTCTTTTCGATCCCTGTTCACCCTGATAGCCGTTACCTTTTCGGCTTCACTTTGAATAATCGATCGTATAGATTTTGTAGAATTCCACAGGGCTATACTGAGAGCCCTAGTATCTACAGTCAGGCGTTGAAAAGACAGTTGGATTCCTTTGTCTTGCTTGAGGGGGTAGTGCTTATTCAATATGTCGATGACATTTTGTTGGCTGCTGACACCCCTGAGCAATGTGAGACTTGTACGTTGTCCTTGCTTTCCTTTTTGGCTTCTCACAATCATAAGGTATCTATGAAGAAATTGCAATTCTGTAGACCTAAGGTGACCTACCTAGGCCACCTTTTGTCTAAGGAGGGGCGTGCACTTACATCAGATCGTATCCAAGCCATCCTGGACACACCAACACCTTCTACACAGAAAGATGTTCGAGCATTTTTGGGTCTTACGTCCTTTTGTAGGCAGTGGATACTGGGGTTTTCACATATAGTCAAACCACTGTTAGCGCTATTGACAAAAGACACTCCAATTCCCCTTCCTTGGACAGATGAATGTGAAAACGCTTTCCAACAGTTACGTCAGGCCCTTTGTTCAGCACCAGTGTTAGGCACTCCTGATTACACGAAACTTTTCACATTATATGTACATGAGAGAGATGGATGTGCGTCATCTGTGTTAGTACAGATGCACGGGGACAGGCAGCGTCCGTGTGCATATTTCTCGGCATTGCTCGATCCTGTCGCTCGGGCATTGCCGGGGTGTTTTCGTTCGGTCGCAGCGACAGCTGTGTCAATACGTCAGAGTGAGGGAATAGTGTTATCTCACAAGCTGTTAGTGTTGGTTCCCCATGCTGTTGACGCCCTTTTGAATCAAACAAAGACGCAGCATTTAACAAGTGCCCGTCTGACCGGATATGAACTAACGTTGCTGGCTCCCCATATCACACTGAGGAGATGTGCTACGTTAAATCCAGCAACATTGTTACCATTCCTGACGACTCAGCCTGAGGCACAAGAAGCACATGATTGTATTTTTGTGACTGAGGAACAGACAAAGGGTCGTATCGATCTCCAGGATACGCCTTTCTCAGATGTAGATGGAGAATTATGGGTGGATGGCTCCTGCCTGAAGCTACCGGATGGTACGACTTCGGCAGCATATGCCATCACTACTTTGTATACTATCGTGGAAACAGCACGCATTCCACAGAAATCAGCCCAGGCAGCGGAGCTGATCGCATTGACACGAGCATGTGAGCTTAGTGCAGAGTTGTGTGTGAATATTTATACAGATAGCCGCTATGCTTTCGGAGTAGCGCACGACTTTGGCCTGCTCTGGAAGGAAAGAGGTTTTCTGACATCACACGGAACACAAATTATGTATGGAGAATTGGTGCACAATCTTTTGACTGCCCTGACATTTCCTAAGAAGATAGCTATAGTGAAATGCAGTGCACATAAGAAAGTTATTGACAAAGTAGGGCAAGGAAATGCTTTCGCTGACCAAGTAGCACGAGAAACTGCAATGAGACCTGACTCCACTTCAATGTATGTTGTGAAGTCACAAGCAGAACGATGGCATGATGCTAGGAAAGAAGTGAGGGAAATACAGAGAGTTGCTTCTGATAAAGAACGAGAGCAATGGTCTGAAAATGGAGAACTGGATGATGAAGGTTGTTGGCGCAACAAACAAATGGATAGGTGGAAGTTGCCCACAGCTTTTGTCCAACCTATGGTTCAAATGGCACATGGGCTAGCACATGTTGGAGCTTCAGCGATTGTGAAATTGCTTGCGCAAGTTTGGGAGCATCCAGAGATTGCTAGCACGGCCAAGAGAGTGGTACAGACCTGTATGATCTGTCTTAAATACAACCCAGGGAAAGGAACACGGACTCCAGCAGGAGGATTTGAAATACCTACTGCACCTTTTGAAGTCCTGCAAATGGACTATATCCAACTTGAACGCTGTAATAATCTAAAGTACGTCTTGGTAGTGGTGTGTGCTTTCAGTAAATGGATTGAAGCCTACCCTACTAAGGACAATACTGCAATGACTACAGCAAAGGTGCTACTGAAGGAGTTTTTCCCTAGGTATGGTGTTTGTAGACTATTATGGAGTGATAACGGGCCTCATTTTATAGCAGACGTTATCAAGTACGTTCTGAGAGGTCTGGGGATAAAACAGAAGTTTCATGCAGTGTTCCATCCACAGTCGGCTGGCTTGGTGGAACGCTACAATGGAACACTGAAGCTTAAACTAGCAAAGATCCAGGCTTCCACTTCTCTGACTTGGCCCGACGCTTTGCCTTTGGCATTGTTGTCAATAAGATCAGTACCACACTCCCGAACCGGCCTTACACCGTATGAGGTGGTGTTTGGTCGTCCCATGAATATTTGGGGAGTGCCCAAACCAAGTTCCGTATATGATGTACCTTGTGTATTGATGAATGACTATCTGGCACAATTAACTGATAACTTGGTTTCTATTCATCAACAGGTTCGAGAAGCACTCCCTGACCGGTCCACAGGTGAGGGTCATAGTCTCCGACCCGGTGACTTCGTCCTCATCAAGGCGTTCGAGAGGACGAGTGGCCTGGAGCCCCGATGGTGCGGTCCCGAGCAGGTTCTGATCGCAACAAGAACGGCCGTCCGAGTGACCAACCGGAAGAACTGGATTCACTCCCTTCATTGTCGCAGAGTGCAACCCGGATTGGTGGAGCCTGCCGTGTTGACTGACCATCGAGAAATCCTGACTACAGAGAAAGGCCCTGCTGTGGTACCTGATGAGCAAGAGGAGTTCTTCCCGGACCCGACGACTTCTGGAGTAAGAAGATACAACCTTCGACCCAGGAAGAAGTTTTCTGCTGTTTAGACTGCTGTCAGAACGGCCTCTTGGTTGGTGCAACGGAGAGCCGATGAGGCAAGGGGGGGGGGATCAGCCTTGCATTAGAGTAGTGACACCCGTCTTGGCCCGTTGGTGAAGAAAACAACAGCCGCCTTGGGAGAAGAGTTCTGACAGCCTTTTTTTTAGTTTCAGGAAGATTTGCGAGACATTTGTTCAACATGGAGAGAAAGAAAGTGATCTGCGCCTTCGGATTTATTGCTAGTGTGGCAGTTGTTGCCATTATCACGTGGTTTGTTGAGGATGTAATTCCTGCCCGTGATCTATATGTGGTTTCTACACCGGTGCCAGAGGAGCATTTCTTTTATACGCTCCCCTATCAGGAATCAAAACACCGCTTGTCCTTTGTAAATAACACCTTCATTCAGATGCTACATCATACCCACACTGCTACAAATGAAACAAATTGCTGGATATGTGGTATGATGCCAGCGCACCAGAAGAAGGGGGGAACACCGTTTATACCTCTCCCTTTCTCTCATAATGGTTCTTGTCGTGCCTGGTATACTCTTCTATTTGCCACAAGAAAGCCTGCTGTTGGAAGATTACTTTTTAGACTAAACAAAGAATGTCACCAGAATAAAGACGGCTATCCACAAGCCAATGGAACTATATGGGAGTGGGAAGAATATCGACCAGACAATGAGTCTACTCCCTACATTTTTACGAACACTAGAGACACTGTCGAAAGTGAAAAATTTGTGATCTCAGTTGCACAAGCACAAGCGGACTTATGCGTACAAAGTGTTGGGAACATCCCTGTAGGTGTTAGTGATTGTATTAAAGTCTTAAATATAGATGGTCTGAATAATAGCACATTTTTAGCATCCCATAATACATATTTTGTATGCGGTAATAGAGGATATTATCGATTACCAGCTGGCTGGTCAGGAGTATGCTATGTATCGTTTTTATTACCACCAGTGTTTTTAGCACCTGCCACTTATCATAAAGACTTGAAATTGTTGAATAATGCCACTGTGAATAGATACAAACGTACTTTATCTATCGATGATGTGGACCAGACCGATACTAGTTTGCAGCAATATGTAGATTTTAACCTAGGGTTATTCTTTTTTGTTGGAGCTGCCCTAAACAGTAGAAAGATAAGAAGATTAACTAGAGTTGTAGAGGCAGTGACCAACCAAACTGCTGCAGCACTAGGAAACGTAACTGAAGAGTTGCAAATTACTAGAATTGTTGCCCTGCAAAACAGAATGGTGTTAGATGTCATATTAGCAGAAAAAGGAGGAGCTTGTAGACTTATTGGAAGTAGCTGTTGTGTCTTCATCCCAGACAACTCGCCTTCTGTTTATAATGCCATAAATAAACTGCATAAAATAGCTGCTGACATACATGTTGATAATGGTACATGGACCTTCTCTAGTTGGTTTTGGACCTTATTTACTACATGGGGTTGGAAGATCCTCACTGGCCTTTGTATAATAGTAGTAATTCTTTTTTCTTGCTGTATGTGTATTCAATGTGGTCCTATGATATGTTCCCTTTGCATTACCTCTTGTATACCCAATAAGAAAGCTGTTTCCGAAGCTGCTTATCAAAAGAGTCTAACTAAAGAGATTTCTAACATTATGAGCATTGATATTCAAGATGAGTTTGATGACTACCCTATGAAATGGAATGGCTTCAGCTAACGCTGAAAGGGTCGTCTGTTATAAATAAAACAACGGTATTATTAAGCATTAGCTGAAGCCATAATGCATCAGTCCAAATATCTAGTATAGGGATTCCATTTTGTATTTCGAGTCCACCATTTTTCATGCCCTACATTGCCATGTGCTCAATGTTCTGATTGTCCTACCTCTCTGCCAGTTACACTGTGGATTCTACCTAGCAACAGTTATTATTAGTCCTTCTTGAGAGTGTAGCGCATGCTCAGCAGAAGTAACAGTTGTTCCTTATTAGCATAGCCCTCCCATATTCTAGAAATACTGTTAGCTCCACCCACTGATATATTTGGAAATGTCCTTACGTGGTTGCAACCTCTGTCTAAGCTGTAAGCTGAACCCCTTCCACTGTGTATAAAAGGGGCCATGTGCTTGTATTCAGTGTGCTACTCTGTACAATACTGTAGAAGTGTTGTGGAGGTTGTATCACCACCTTTAAAGGTTTATTAAACTATGTTTTTGTATTTCCAGTTTCCTTGCCAACTTCATTTGTAAGTCTAAGGACTTTGTACACAGAAGGGCGAACCCTTTCGGTACCTTTGGGCCTTGCTGAGGCCTGAACTCATCACTCTGACTGACTGCACCTGCTGCACAATCTGGAACTACAGCCCTGTGGATGTCCCTTGTCTCAAGTGGAGTAGAGAGTGGTCTCCCTGCAAGCTACATGTTACCAGAGCGCACCTGCATCAGCCCCACCAACAGTCCTCTGCCTGGAGGGCATCCAGTGGACGTCTAAGGGTTCTGGCCAGGCGCATTGTGGGAATTGTGGTCCCAAACTTTCCAGGACCATCTTGGAGCTTCCAGATGCTTGGATTGTGTTTGGGCCCTTTGCACCCTCAAGAGGAACTTCAGGAAGAAGTTCCAGAAGTTTGGAAAAGTTTGGAGCAACTTTGGAAAACAACTCCATAAGGTGACTAAGTGCTAGAAAGTGTTTATTCTTTAAAGTGTCATATCTCAGGTCCCTGCATTGGATTTGTTTTTGTTTTGGTGTCATTTTTAAGGAAAAATGATGTCCTATTTTTTTAATTGGTGTTGGATTTTAGTGTGTGCTGTGTCTCATTTATTTACTAAATTTGAGTGTTTAAATGCTTCATATACCTGTCTTTGAAGATAAGCCAGCCTTCTGCCAGTTGTGCCCGATGGCAGGGTCATGGGAGCGGTGCCACCCCAGGCTGCCAGCGGTGCCATCCCAGGCTACCAGCTGTGCCACCCCAAGCCAGGCTGCCAGCTGTGCTCGATTCCAGTGGTGCCACCCCAGGCTGCCAGCGGTGCCACCCCAGGCTGCCAGCGGTGCCACCCCAGGCTGCCAATGATGCCACCCCAGGATGCCAGGAGTGCCACCCCAGGCTGCCAGCAGTGCCACCCCAGGCTGCCAGCTGTGCCACCCCAGGCTGCCACCCCAGGCTGCCAGCTGTGCCACCCCAGGCTGCCAGCAGTGCCACCCCAGGCTGCCAGCGGTGCCACCCCAGGCTGCCAGCGGTGCCACCCCGGGGTTGAGCATTGATTGAGACCTGTAGTGAGCCACAGACTCTGTTAGTGGCCTCATTACCAATTGTAGATGCAGCTTTACCACTACTAATAACCCACTGTCCAACAGTCTGCCTGTGGTGTTTGTTGAGCACTTGTTTCTATGGAGCCTGTGGGTCTCTGATGTCGTCTGTAAAGTGTCTGTCAGTCTGTCACTGCGGTCTGACGCTCGCCTGTGGCTGGCAGTCTATTGCATCTGTTGATCTGTCTCTGATGGTTGCCAGTCACTGGTGGAAGGCTGTCTATGGTATCGGTTGGTCTTGGGAGTCTGCCTCCAGTGTCTTCCGCTCATGAGTAGCTGGCTGTCTGTGTTATCTGTTAATCTGTGGTGTCTGTCCCCGGTGTCTGACTGTCACTGGAGGCTACCTGCCTATTGCATCTGTTAATCTGTCTCTGATGGTTGCCAGTCACTGGTGTCTGTCTGTCTATGGTATCTGTTGATCTTGGGTGTTTGTCTCTGGTGTCTGTCTGTCTCTGGGGTCTGTCTGTCTTTGGTATCTGTTGATCGTTGGTGTCTGTCCTCAGTGTCTGACTGTCACTGGTATCTGTCTATGGTATTGGTTGATCGTTGGTGTCTGTCTCTGGTGTCTGTCTGTCTGTGTTATCTGTTGATCTGTGGTGTCTGTCCCCGGTGTCTGACTGTCACTGGAGGCTACCTGCCTATTGCATCTGTTAATCTGTCTCTGATGGTTGCCAGTCACTGGTGTCTGTCTGTTTCTGGTGTCTCAGTGTCACTGGTGTCTGTCTGTCTATGGTATCTGTTGATCTTGGGTGTCTGTCTCTGGTGTCTGTCTGTCTCTGGTGTCTGTCTGTCTTTGGTATCTGTTGATTGTTGGTGTCTGTCCTCAGTGTCTGACTGTCACTGGTGTCTGTCCTCAGTGTCTGACTGTCACTGGTGTCTGTCTGTCTATGGTATCTGTTGATCTTGGGTGTCTGTCTCTGGTGTCTGTCTGTCTCTGGTGTCTGTCTGTCACTGGTGTCTGTCTGTCTCTGGTGTCTCACTGTCACTGGTGTCTGTCTGTCTATGGTATCTGTTGATCTTAGGTGTCTGTCTCTGGTGTCTGTCTGTCTTTGGTATAAGTTGATCGTTGGTGTCTGTCCTCAGTGTCTGACTGTCACTGGTGTCTGTCTGTCACTGGTGTCTGGCTGTCTATGATATCTGTTGATCTTGGGTGTCTGTCTCTGGTGTCTGTCTGTCTCTGGTGTCTGACTGTCACTGGTGTCTGTCTGTCTCTGGTATCTCACTGTCACTGGTGTCTGTCTGTCTATGGTATCTGTTGATCTTGGGTGTCTGTCTCTGGTGTCTGTCTGTCTATGGTATCTGTTGATCTTGGGTGTCTGTCTCTGGTGTCTGTCTGTCTATGGTGTCTGTCTGTCAATGGTATCTGTTGATCTTGGGTGTCTGTCTCTGGTGTCTGTCTGTCTCTGGTGTCTGTCTATGGTATCTGTTGATCTTGGGTGTCTGTCGGTCACTGGTATCTGTCTGTCACTGGTGTCTGTCTGTCTACGGTATCTGTTGATCTTGGGTGTCTGTCTGTCTCTGGTGTCTGTCTGTCACTGGTGTCTGTCTGTCTCTGGTGTCTCACTGTCACTGGTGTCTGTATGTCTACGGTATCTGTTGATCTTGGGTGTCTGTCTGTCTCTGGTGTCTGTCTGTCACTGGTGTCTGTCTGTCTCTGGTGTCTTTCTGTCACTGGTGTCTGTCTGTCTCTGGTGTCTGTCTGTCACTGGTGTCTGTCTGTCTCTGGTGTCTGACTGTCACTGGTGTCTGTCTGTCTCTGGTATCTCACTGTCACTGGTGTCTGTCTGTCTATGGTATCTGTTGATCTTGGGTGTCTGTCTCTGGTGTCTGTCTGTCTCTGGTGTCTGTCTGTCTATGGTATCTGTTGATCTTGGGTGTCTGTCTCTGGTGTCTGTCTGTCTCTGGTGTCTGTCTGTCTATGGTGTCTGTCTGTCAATGGTATCTGTTGATCTTGGGTGTCTGTCTCTGGTGTCTGTCTGTCTCTGGTGTCTGTCTGTCTATGGTATCTGTTGATCTTGGGTGTCTGTCTCTGGTGTCTGTCTGTCTCTGGTGTCTGTCTATGGTATCTGTTGATCTTGGGTGTCTGTCTGTCACTGGTATCTGTCTGTCACTGGTGTCTGTCTGTCTACGGTATCTGTTGATCTTGGGTGTCTGTCTGTCTCTCGTGTCTGTCCGTCACTGGTGTCTGTCTGTCTCTGGTGTCTCACTGTCACTGGTGTCTGTCTGTCTACGGTATCTGTTGATCTTGGGTGTCTGTCTGTCTCTGGTGTCTGTCTGTCACTGGTGTCTGTCTGTCTCTGGTGTCTGTCTGTCACTGGTGTCTGTCTGTCTCTGGTGTCTGTCTGTCACTGGTGTCTGTCTGTCTCTGGTGTCTTTCTGTCACTGGTGTCTGTCTGTCTCTGGTGTCTCACTGTCACTGGTGTCTGTCTGTCTATGGTAGCTGTTGATCTTGGGTGTCTGTCTCTGGTGTCTGTCTGTCTCTGGTGTTTGTCTGTCTTTGGTATCTGTTGGTCGTTGGTGTCTGTCCTCAGTGTCTGTCTGTCTACGGTATCTGTTGATCTTGGGTGTCTGTCTGTCACTGGTGTCTGTCTATCTGCGGTCTCTGTAGCTCCTCGGTGTCTGACAGTCTCGGGAGGCGCCGCGGTCTCACACGGTGACCACATCCAGTCCCCCCTCCCGGTGATGACGCAGGTGCAGCAGCTCACACGGCGGCCGGGCTGCGCTGCCGGGAAGCGCCGAGAGCTCTCGGAGGCTCCGCGCCCTGGGAGGGCCGGCGGCGTCTACAGGAAATACAGAAGAATGCTGGTAATGAGGGGGGGAGGGGGGGGGCTCGAGCGGGGAGATGCGTGACCCCTAGGGTCTGATGAGGCTAAGCATGGCGAGATGCGTGACCCCTAGGGCCTGATGATGCTAAGCATGGCGAGATGCGTGACCCCTAGGGTCTGATGAGGCTAAGCATGGCGAGATGCGTGACCCCTAGGGACTGATGATGCTAAGCATGGCGAGATGCGTGACCTCTGGGGGAGCTGCATGCCAGGCCTGGGGAGATGTGTTCAATACAGAGCCACTCAATGCCAAGTCTGAGGGGAGATATCTGACCACTGGGCATAGTAAGTGCCTGACCCAGAGAGATGTTCGGCCCCTGGGGTACGTCAGTGCCAGGCTGGGGACATGTGCTGCCCCTGGGGTACGTCAGTGCCAGGCTGGGGACATGTGCTACCCCTGGGGTACGTCAGTGCCAGGCTGGGGACATGTGCTGCCCCTGAGGTAAGTCAGTGCCAGGCTGGGGACATGTGCTGCCCCTGGGGTAAGTCAGTGCCAAGCTGGGAACATGTGCTGCCTCTGGGGTAAGTCAGTGCCAAGCTGGGGACTTGTGCTGCCTCTGGGGTAAGTCAGTGCCAAGCTGGGGACATGTGCTGCCCCTGGGGTACATCAGTGCCAGGTCTGGGGACATGTGCTGCCCCTGGGGTACGTCAGTGCCAGGCTGGGGACATGTGCTGCCTCTGGGGTACGTCAGTGCCAGGCTGGGGACATGTGCTGCCCCTGGGGTAAACCAGTGCCAGGCTGGGGACATGTGCTGCCTCTGGGGTAAACCAGTGCCAGACTGGGGACATGTGCTGCCCCTGGGGTACGTCAGTGCCAGGCTGGGGACATGTGCTGCCTCTGGCGTACGTCAGTGCCAAGCTGGGGACATGTGCTGCCCCTGGGGTACGTCAGTGCCAGGTCTGGGGACATGTGCTGCCCCTGGGGTACGTCAGTGCCAGGCTGGGGACATGTGCTGCCTCTGGGGTACGTCAGTGCCAGGCTGGGGACATGTGCTGCCCCTGGGGTAAACCAGTGCCAGGCTGGGGACATGTGCTGCCTCTGGGGTAAACCAGTGCCAGACTGGGGACATGTGCTGCCCCTGGGGTACGTCAGTGCCAGGCTGGGGACATGTGCTGCCTCTGGGGTACGTCAGTGCCAGGCCTGGGGACATGTGCTGCCTCTGGGGTACGTCAGTGCCAGGCTGGGGACATGTGCTGCCCCTGGGGTACGTCAGTGCCAGGCTGGGGACATGTGCTGCCCCTGAGGTAAGTCAGTGCCAGGCTGGGGACATGTGCTGCCCCTGGGGTAAGTCAGTGCCAAGCTGGGAACATGTGCTGCCTCTGGGGTAAGTCAGTGCCAAGCTGGGGACTTGTGCTGCCTCTGGGGTAAGTCAGTGCCAAGCTGGGGACATGTGCTGCCCCTGGGGTACGTCAGTGCCAGGTCTGGGGACATGTGCTGCCCCTGGGGTACGTCAGTGCCAGGCTGGGGACATGTGCTGCCTCTGGGGTACGTCAGTGCCAGGCTGGGGACATGTGCTGCCCCTGGGGTAAACCAGTGCCAGGCTGGGGACATGTGCTGCCTCTGGGGTAAACCAGTGCCAGACTGGGGACATGTGCTGCCCCTGGGGTACGTCAGTGCCAGGCTGGGGACATGTGCTGCCTCTGGGGTACGTCAGTGCCAAGCTGAGGACATGTGCTGCCCCTGGGGTACGTCAGTGCCAGGTCTGGGGACATGTGCTGCCCCTGGGGTACGTCAGTGCCAGGCTGGGGACATGTGCTGCCTCTGGGGTACGTCAGTGCCAGGCTGGGGACATGTGCTGCCCCTGGGGTAAACCAGTGCCAGGCTGGGGACATGTGCTGCCTCTGGGGTAAACCAGTGCCAGACTGGGGACATGTGCTGCCCCTGGGGTACGTCAGTGCCAGGCTGGGGACATGTGCTGCCTCTGGGGTACGTCAGTGCCAGGCCTGGGGACATGTGCTGCCTCTGGGGTAAGTCAGTGCCAGGCTGGGGAGATATGCGGCCTCAGGGGTAAGTCAGTGCCAGGCTGGGGACATGTGCTGCCCCTGGGGTAAACCAGTGCCAGGCTGGGGACATGTGCTGCCTCTGGGGTAAACCAGTGCCAGACTGGGGACATGTGCTGCCCCTGGGGTACGTCAGTGCCAGGCTGGGGACATGTGCTGCCTCTGGGGTACGTCAGTGCCAGGCTGGGGACATGTGCTGCCCCTGGGGTAAACCAGTGCCAGGCTGGGGAGATATGCGGCCTCAGGGGTACGTCAGTGCCAGGCTGGGGACATGTGCTGCCTCTGGGGTACGTCAGTGCCAGGCTGGGGACATGTGCTGCCCCTGGGGTAAACCAGTGCCAGACTGGGGACATGTGCTGCCTCTGGGGTACGTCAGTGCCAGGCTGGGGACATGTGCTGCCCCTGGGGTACGTCAGTGCCAGGCTGGGGACATGTGCTGCCCCTGGGGTACGTCAGTGCCAGGCTGGGAACATGTGCTGCCCCTGGGGTACGTCAGTGCCAGGCTGGGAACATGTGCTGCCTCTGGGGTACGTCAGTGCCAGGCTGGGGACATGTGCTGCCTCTGGGGTAAGTCAGTGCCAGGCTGGGGACATGTGCTGCCCCTGGGGTACGTCAGTGCCAGGCTGGGGACATGTGCTGCCCCTGGGGTACGTCAGTGCCAGGCTGGGAACATGTGCTGCCCCTGGGGTACGTCAGTGCCAGGCTGGGAACATGTGCTGCCTCTGGGGTACGTCAGTGCCAGGCTGGGGACATGTGCTGCCTCTGGGGTAAACCAGTGCCAGACTGGGGACATGTGCTGCCTCTGGGGTAAGTCAGTGCCAGGCTGGGAACATGTGCTGCCCCTGGGGTACGTCAGTGCCAGGCTGGGGACATGTGCTGCCCCTGGGGTATGTCAGTGCCAGGCTGGGGACATGTTCTGCCTCTGGGGTACGTCAGTGCCAGGCTGGGAACATGTGCTGCCTCTGGGGTACGTCAGTGCCAGGCTGGGGACATGTGCTGCCTCTGGGGTACGTCAGTGCCAGGCTGGGGACATGTGCTGCCTCTGGGGTACGTCAGTGCCAGGCTGGGGAGATATGCGGCCTCAGGGGTAAGTCAGTGCCAGGCTGGGGACATGTGCTGCCCCTGGGGTAAACCAGTGCCAGGCTGGGGACATGTGCTGCCTCTGGGGTAAGTCAGTGCCAGGCTGGGGACATGTGCTGCCCCTGGGGTAAGTCAGTGCCAGGCCTGGGGACATGTGCTGCCCCTGGGGTAAGTCAGTGCCAGGCTGGGGACATGTGCTGCCCCTGGGGTAAGGCAGTGCCAGGCTGGGGACATGTGCTGCCTCTGGGGTAAGTCAGTGCCAGGCTGGGGACATGTGCTGCCCCTGGGGTAAGTCAGTGCCAGGCCTGGGGACATGTGCTGCCCCTGGGGTAAGTCAGTGCCAGGCTGGGGACATGTACTGCCCCTGGGGTAAGGCAGTGCCAGGCTGGGGACATGTGCTGCCTCTGGGGTAAGTCAGTGCCAGGCTGGGGACATGTGCTGCCCCTGGGGTAAGTCAGTGCCAGGCTGGGGACATGTGCTGCCTCTGGGGTAAGTCATTGCCAGGCTGGGGACATGTGCTGCCTCTGGGGTAAGTCAGTGCCAGGCTGGGGACATGTGCTGCCCCTGGGGTAAGTCAGTGCCAGGTCTGGGGACATGTTCGGCCTCTGGGGTAAGTCAGTGCCAGGCCTGGGGACATGTGCTGCCTCTGGGGTAAGTCAGTGCCAGGCTGGGGACATGTGCTGCCCCTGAGGTAAGTCAGTGCCAGGCTGGGGACATGTGCTGCCCCTGGGGTAAGGCAGTGCCAGGCTGGGGACATGTGCTGCCTCTGGGGTAAGTCAGTGCCAGGCTGGGGACATGTGCTGCCCCTGGGGTAAGTCAGTGCCAGGCCTGGGGACATGTGCTGCCCCTGGGGTAAGTCAGTGCCAGGCTGGGGACATGTACTGCCCCTGGGGTAAGGCAGTGCCAGGCTGGGGACATGTGCTGCCTCTGGGGTAAGTCAGTGCCAGGCTGGGGACATGTGCTGCCCCTGGGGTAAGTCAGTGCCAGGCTGGGGACATGTGCTGCCTCTGGGGTAAGTCAGTGCCAGGCTGGGGACATGTGCTGCCCCTGGGGTAAGTCAGTGCCAGGCTGGGGACATGTGCTGCCTCTGGGGTAAGTCATTGCCAGGCTGGGGACATGTGCTGCCTCTGGGGTACGTCAGTGCCAGGCTGGGGACATGTGCTGCCTCTGGGGTAAGTCAGTGCCAGGCTGGGGACATGTGCTGCCCCTGGGGTACGTCAGTGCCAGGCTGGGGACATGTGCTGCCCCTGGGGTACGTCAGTGCCAGGCTGGGAACATGTGCTGCCCCTGGGGTACGTCAGTGCCAGGCTGGGAACATGTGCTGCCTCTGGGGTACGTCAGTGCCAGGCTGGGGACATGTGCTGCCTCTGGGGTAAACCAGTGCCAGACTGGGGACATGTGCTGCCTCTGGGGTAAGTCAGTGCCAGGCTGGGAACATGTGCTGCCCCTGGGGTACGTCAGTGCCAGGCTGGGGACATGTGCTGCCCCTGGGGTATGTCAGTGCCAGGCTGGGGACATGTTCTGCCTCTGGGGTACGTCAGTGCCAGGCTGGGAACATGTGCTGCCTCTGGGGTACGTCAGTGCCAGGCTGGGGACATGTGCTGCCTCTGGGGTACGTCAGTGCCAGGCTGGGGACATGTGCTGCCTCTGGGGTACGTCAGTGCCAGGCTGGGGAGATATGCGGCCTCAGGGGTAAGTCAGTGCCAGGCTGGGGACATGTGCTGCCCCTGGGGTAAACCAGTGCCAGGCTGGGGACATGTGCTGCCTCTGGGGTAAGTCAGTGCCAGGCTGGGGACATGTGCTGCCCCTGGGGTAAGTCAGTGCCAGGCCTGGGGACATGTGCTGCCCCTGGGGTAAGTCAGTGCCAGGCTGGGGACATGTGCTGCCCCTGGGGTAAGGCAGTGCCAGGCTGGGGACATGTGCTGCCTCTGGGGTAAGTCAGTGCCAGGCTGGGGATATGTGCTGCCCCTGGGGTAAGTCAGTGCCAGGCCTGGGGACATGTGCTGCCCCTGGGGTAAGTCAGTGCCAGGCTGGGGACATGTACTGCCCCTGGGGTAAGGCAGTGCCAGGCTGGGGACATGTGCTGCCTCTGGGGTAAGTCAGTGCCAGGCTGGGGACATGTGCTGCCCCTGGGGTAAGTCAGTGCCAGGCTGGGGACATGTGCTGCCTCTGGGGTAAGTCATTGCCAGGCTGGGGACATGTGCTGCCTCTGGGGTAAGTCAGTGCCAGGCTGGGGACATGTGCTGCCCCTGGGGTAAGTCAGTGCCAGGTCTGGGGACATGTTCGGCCTCTGGGGTAAGTCAGTGCCAGGCCTGGGGACATGTGCTGCCTCTGGGGTAAGTCAGTGCCAGGCTGGGGACATGTGCTGCCCCTGAGGTAAGTCAGTGCCAGGCTGGGGACATGTGCTGCCCCTGGGGTACGTCAGTGCCAGGCTGGGAACATGTGCTGCCCCTGAGGTAAGTCAGTGCCAGGCTGGGGACATGTGCTGCCCCTGGGGTACGTCAGTGCCAGGCTGGGGACATGTGCTGCCCCTGGGGTACGTCAGTGCCAGGCTGGGAACATGTGCTGCCTCTGGGGTAAGTCAGTGCCAGGCTGGGAACATGTGCTGCCTCTGGGGTACGTCAGTGCCAGGCTGGGGACATGTGCTGCCCCTGGGGTACGTCAGTGCCAGGCTGGGGACATGTGCTGCCTCTGGGGTACGTCAGTGCCAGGCTGGGGACATGTGCTGCCCCTGGGGTACGTCAGTGCCAGGCTGGGTACATGTGCTGCCCCTGGGGTACGTCAGTGCCAGGCTGGGGACATGTGCTGCCTCTGGGGTACGTCAGTGCCAGGCTGGGGACATGTGCTGCCTCTGGGGTACGTCAGTGCCAGGCTGGGGAGATATGCGGCCTCAGGGGTAAGTCAGTGCCAGGCTGGGGACATGTGCTGCCCCTGGGGTAAACCAGTGCCAGGCTGGGGACATGTGCTGCCTCTGGGGTAAGTCAGTGCCAGGCTGGGGACATGTGCTGCCCCTGGGGTAAGTCAGTGGCAAGCCTGGGGACATGTGCTGCCTCTGGGGTAAACCAGTGCCAGACTGGGGACATGTGCTGCCTCTGGGGTAAGTCAGTGCCAGGCTGGGGACATGTGCTGCCCCTGGGGTAAGTCAGTGCCAGGCCTGGGGACATGTGCTGCCCCTGGGGTAAGTCAGTGCCAGGCTGGGGACATGTGCTGCCTCTGGGATAAGTCAGTGCCAGGCCTGGGGACATGTGCTGCCTCTGGGGTAAGTCAGTGCCAGGCTGGGGATATATGCTGCCCCTGGGGTAAGTCAGTGCCAGGCTGGGGACATGTGCTGCCTCTGGGGTAAGTCATTGCCAGGCTGGGGACATGTGCTGCCTCTGGGGTAAGTCAGTGCCAGGCTGGGGACATGTGCTGCCCCTGGGGTAAGTCAGTGCCAGGTCTGGGGACATGTTCGGCCTCTGGGGTAAGTCAGTGCCAGGCCTGGGGACATGTGCTGCCTCTGGGGTAAGTCAGTGCCAGGCTGGGGACATGTGCTGCCCTGAGGTAAGTCAGTGCCAGGCTGGGGACATGTGCTGCCCCTGGGGTACGTCAGTGCCAGGTCTGGGGACTTGTGCTGCCTCTGGGGTAAGTCAGTGCCAGGCTGGGGACATGTGCTGCCTCTGAGGTAAGTCAATGCCAGGCTGGGGACATGTGCTGCCTCTGGGGTACGTCAGTGCCAGGTCTGGGGACATGTGCCGGGTAGATCTGAGTCCCAAGCCTCGTCAGGCCTAGCACGCTGCGGTGCCCACCCTGTGGCCTGGCTGGGTCGGCAGGGCCTGGCCTTCAGCCAGCAGCTCCTGTAATTTACAGCGCCCAGAACCGAGAAAACATGCGCCCCGAGCGCTATATGTATAAACAAAGCTGTTAACTCCAGCGCCTCCTGTGCAGCGCCTTTCATGTGACCCTGGCATCGGGCACAGCTGGCAGCCTGGAGTGGCACCGCTGGAGCCTGGGGTGGCACCGCTCTCCCAGGCTCAGGGCCTCACAGCTGACTCTGTTACCCTGGCAGCCTGGAGTGGCACCGCTGGCATCGAGCACAACTGGCAGACTGGCCTGGGGTGGCACAGCTGACAGCCTGGGTTGGCACCGCTCCCATGGCCCTGGCATCGGGCACAGCTGGTAGCCTGGGGTGGCTCAGCTGGCAGCCTGGGGTAGCACCGCTGGCAGCCTGTGGTGGCACCGCTGGCAGATTGGGGTGGCACAGCTGGTAGCCTGGGGTGGCACAGCTGACAGCCTGGGTTGGCACCGCTCCCATGGCCCTGGTATCGGGCACAGCTGGTAGCCTGGGGTGGCACAGCTGGCAGCCTGGGGTAGCACCGCTGGCAGCCTGGGGTGGCACACAGCTGGCAGCCTGGGGTGGCACAGCCCTCCTCCAGGTCACCCCAGGCTCGGGGCCCTCTCAGCTGGCTCTGTTGCCCTGGCAGCCGGCTGGGCTGGGCGGAAGCGTCTGTGTACACAACAGGGCAGGGAAAGCCCCGACCTCCCCGCAGCCGCGGGGCATGCTGGGTAGGCACGTGATTTCTTCTAAAGCAGCCAGTGCCAGGCAGTCACCTCTCCGGGCAGCATCTCACGCCAGCTGCCCCCAGGGCTGGCATGTGACCCCTCAGACCTCTGACGTCACCCTCCCCAGGTCTCTGATGACATGTCACCCTCCAAGGCGCATGAGAGCAGAGAAAGAGGCCCGGAGAGGGATGATGCAGACAGTGACTGTAGGAGAGCAGGGTCTGCTTACTATAATTACCCCCACTTTTTACGGGTGTTTCACAGTTTTTTTGACTTTAGTCTGGCTGGGGCCTGCTATCCAGGACCCCCGCCTAGCTACTTTCTCCTATAAATTGTTTGCATGTACTTTAAGTACACTCCAGATTGGATACTGGGGTACCCTTATAAGTCCATAGGATATGGTATACTATGGACCCAGGGCATAGGTACCCCAGAGGCCTCCCAGGGGCTGCAGCATGTACTATGCCACCCCTGAGAGACCAATCGAAATGGCACCACAGGTCTGCTACTACAGCCTGGGTAAGGTGGTGCATGCACCCCTTACTTAGATATAGGTTCACTATATATATTCTAAATCACTGCACATATAAACCTATCAGTCACCCCTATGGCAGGCCTTATCAATCCTGAAGCAGGGTGCTGGGTTTTGTGTGAGAGGGTGACCCTGCATGAGCAGAGCCCCTCTGCAGCCTTCGGAACCTATTCTCTGGGGTTGTTTGTGATGCAGCCAACCATATATATTTAAGTGCATTATAATCCTCCCGGTAAATGCTAACTTTAAAACGGCTGCTTATAAACATGTCGTGTTTGGTGTCAAACACCTTGGAATCATACCTCCCCGCCAGTAACTTGCGGGGGAGGTATGAGTCCACCCTCCTAGAGGGGCATATGTGGGTCACTGGTTTACCCTGTACCAGCTTTCTCGACCTGGGCAGCACAAAACGGATGCTGCCAGCCACAGACACGAGTCTGCCCTCCTGCTGCTGAGCGGGGCTCGAGCAGGGGAGGCTTGGACAATAGGTTACCTGTCACAAGGAGGTGTGACCACCTCCTGGATAGGCTTTAGTGTATTGGGGCTGGGAGGTGGCACTCTGAGAGTGCCAGAGAGTCTGCACTGGGGGCACATTTGATGTCCCTGTGCACAGTCCAGCTCAAACCAGTTGCAGGAGCCATTTGCTCCCGCTCAGGTGCAAAACTGGACAAAAGACATGGGTGTAGCCACCCCTCTGTCCTGCCCCTCCCTAGGAGGGTTCCCAGAGTCAGTCAAACCCTTCCCTGGGTATAAAGTAGGAAACCTGACTACAGGATTTTAGATGATTTTTCCTGGACTAAACTCTGCAAGCAGAAACCAAGTACTTTGACGGTCTACACTTCGCTGGACGACAGAAGAATCTCCCGTGGAGCAGCAGGAACCTTAACGCATCTGACCGGTGTGTTTAGCACAACATTGGAGAGGCAAAGCGTATCTATACAAATATGTGGCCTTTGATGCCATATAAATCAAAATAGATGACAGGAGTAATGGTTTTCCAGTCGGTGACGTGATTTTCAAATGCTTTTATTGCGTATCATAAAGTCCACAGCCAAAAACTCCACAGCCTACGCGTTTCGCCCAACACGGGCTTCTTCAGGGCTTAGTATCGTATCTCGGTACTGTTTTGACTCCGAAAAATGAGTATTTCCATAGATGTGTTTCTTCGGAAGGAATACCGAGGGTGAAGGGTCCCGACGTAGGAGATACTGTGCCTTAATCGGCATGGTATAGCGACACGGCTAAATTTGAAGCTTTCTTGCCAACCTCCCAAATAAGGGGTTTGACAGCACATAAAGGATCAGGAGATAATACCTGACCTGTCTCAAGCGTGGTCTCAGGGAAAAGGGACGCATTCGCTAGTCTTTTGGAAACACATCTATGGAAATACTCATTTTTCGGAGTCAAAACAGTACCGAGATACGATACTAAGCCCTGAAGAAGCCCGTGTTGGGCGAAACGCGTAGGCTGTGGAGTTTTTGGCTGTGGACTTTATGATACGCAATAAAAGCATTTGAAAATCACGTCACCGACTGGAAAACCATTACTCCTGTCATCTATTTTGATTTATATGGCATCAAAGGCCACATATTTGTATAGATACGCTTTGCCTCTCCAATGTTGTGCTAAACATGTTTATATGTTAAGACCTTTTTGGTGGCTGTTCTTAGGAGGTGGGCAAGAGTGATAATATTTAAACGCTTACCAAAGAACGGTGAAAATACTGTTTGTTCAGTGCAGCAATAGTACCTGCCACCTTTTTGTGTTGTAAAGCATCTGACCGGTGTGCATCTCCCAAGCTCCTGAAGACTCCAAAGATTTTTGCAGCACAACTGGTGGGTTCCCATGCGTCTCTGAGGTTAATCTGCTCTCTCAGCAATTCTGAGGCCCGTATCCCTCGTGGGGACCGTGCAACCCGAATCCCTGTGCACCGTGTACTGTTGCAGCAGCATCTGTTTTTTGATGATCCCTGAGGCTGTGCATTGGACTACCAGTAGTCCCCACTCGAGCAGTATCTCCACTGAAGATCTCCGGCCTCCACTCCACGAGTGCTCTGTGGGCTGGTGCTTTGCGATTCAGCTCGAGGTCTCTTTGCGATCCCTGGTCCGTTGGCCTTGTGAGGGTCACTGATTTTCCTTGGGCTTCCCTGGTAGCTCCAGACGTGTTGGGACTCCCCATAGCTTGGAGAGTCTCCTGGACCTTGCTGGTCCACACCGTAACCGGTTTCCTCTTCCCGCGTGGGTTGCATTTGCCAAGGCTTGTTGGTGTTCAATCTGGACACTGACCCCTCAGCACTCGACATCCTTCATGGGACAGCTCACCTCCAGACTTCGGTCATCGTCGACGTCTCCTGGTCCCCGTGGCTCCAGAGTCAAGCACCCCGTCATCTCACCTGAAGCCCCTGATATCGGTGGGCATTCGTCTATCCAGCCCCTGGTCACCCTGAAGTGACCCAGACTCTGTCCCCTCTGCTTTCAGGTTCTTCTCTCCTCGGAACCAGGCTTGGATCCCACCGGACACTTTTCATCTTCCCGGAAGCAGCACTTCTTTGCATCACACAATTGAAATCGACAAAGGTTTCCGACACCACTTTACCCCTCTGTACTCACAAGGGTGAACCCTCTATGTTCCCAAGGGTTTGCTCAAAGTCCTGTCCTAAGTGTCCTTAAACCGTGAATTTCCAACCGCAACTTTCCCATAGAGTTGTACAGAACCTGTGTCTGTGTTCCCACACTGCACCCGTCCTCCGTGGACTCCTGTGCCCCTCCTCTGGGTGGTTCCTTGGGGTCCCAGCGATTCTACGTGTCAGGCACGGTGTCTAGTGAAGTCGTTGTTGTTATATCATTTTGTTTGTATATGGTTCGGTCTCCCCCTGGAGGCCACTGTGTAATGTGCCATTTACTGTTGTTCTACTGATTAAGTATTGTGTGCCTTGTGTTCTAATTTCGTCTAGAGATTAGTATAGAGTGTTTAGTAATAAATACATATATTTTATAACACATGTGTGGTTCTCCTTTCATTTGATCATTCAAGAGATTATAGACTGGTAAAACAAGCAGCTTTACATTCCTTCAAGACTTACCCTGAAGGCTGCTCTCCACAGCTAACACAAGGATAGCTTTCTATATAGGTTGTCTTTAAACCTCCCATCAATAAGGGTCGTTTGGAATGGGACAAGAAGCCCACTAGAATAGTGGACAGCATATGCCAGGCCAACTTCTCACAAGGGGCAGCAGAGTGTCTCCACCTCCCCACATACAGACCTCAGGGGAAGTAGAGGGGATACTAATGGCCCAAACAGACCCCTTGTGCACTTCCACCTCATGACGTCAATGTCCGGTGAGGGGTCCCACGTCCTCGCATACAGACCTCAGGGGCGGCAGAGTGCCTCACCTCCCCACATACAGACCTCAGGGGCGGCAGAGTGCCCCTACTCCCCACATCCAGACCTCATGGGTAGCAAACAGCCTTCACCTCACCACATACAGACCTCAGGGGGAGTAGAGGGGGATACTACTGGCCCACACAGACCCCTTGCACACTTCCAACTCAAGACGTAAATGTCCAGTGAGGGGTCCTTCCCACCCCCTCACACACAGACCTCAGGAGGCCCTCCTTCCCACACAGACCTCAATGGCAGGCTGGAAGTCCCCAGGTAGGAGTTTGTGCCTCACCTGCCGGAGGTTGTTGAAAGTGTCCAGGTTCTTCTGGCCCTGCAGGAAGAGATGGACGAGCCTCTGGATGGCTGGGAAGTTGCCCTGCGCCACAGCAATGTGCAGAGCCCTGGGATAAGAGGAGAGTGTGGTTAGTAAGAGAGCTCCACAGCACGAGGAGAGTCCCACAGCATGAGGAGAGTCCCGCAGCATGAGGAGAGTCCCAAAGCATGAGGAGAGTCACACAGCATGAGGAGAGTCCCACAGCATGAGGAGAGTCCCACAGCATGAGGAGAGTCCCACAGCATGAGGAGAGTCCAACAGCATGAGGAGAGTCCAACAGCATGAGGAGAGTCCAACAGCATGAGGAGAATCCCACAGCATGAGGAGAGTCCAACAGCATGAGGAGAATCCCACAGCATGAGGAGAGTCCCACAGCATGAGGAGAGTCCCACAGCATGAGGAGAGTCCCACAACATGAGGAGAATCCTGCAGCATGAGGAGAGTCCCACAGCATGAGGAGAGTCCCACAGCATGAGGAGAATCCCACAGAATGAGGAGAATCCCACAGCATGAGGAGAGTCCCAGAGCATGAGGAGAGTCCCACAGCATGAGGAGAGTCCCAGAGCATGAGGAGAGTCCCAGAGCATGAGGAGAATCACACAGCATGAGGAGAGTCCCACAGCATGAGGAGAATCCCACAGCATGAGGAGAGTCCCAAAGCATGAGGAGAGTCACACAGCATGAGGAGAGTCCCACAGCATGAGGAGAGTCCCACAGCATGAGGAGAGTCCCACAGCATGAGGAGAGTCCAACAGCATGAGGAGAGTCCAACAGCATGAGGAGAGTCCAACAGCATGAGGAGAATCCCACAGCATGAGGAGAGTCCAACAGCATGAGGAGAATCCCACAGCATGAGGAGAGTCCCACAGCATGAGGAGAGTCCCACAGCATGAGGAGAGTCCCACAACATGAGGAGAATCCTGCAGCATGAGGAGAGTCCCACAGCATGAGGAGAGTCCCACAGCATGAGGAGAATCCCACAGAATGAGGAGAATCCCACAGCATGAGGAGAGTCCCAGAGCATGAGGAGAGTCCCACAGCATGAGGAGAGTCCCAGAGCATGAGGAGAGTCCCAGAGCATGAGGAGAATCACACAGCATGAGGAGAGTCCCACAGCATGAGGAGAATCCCACAGCATGAGGAGAGTCCCAGAGCATGAGGAGAGTCCAACAGCATGAGGAGAATCCCACAGCATGAGGAGAGTCCCACAGCATGAGGAGAGTCCCACAGCATGAGGAGAGTCCCACAGTATGAGGAGAGTCCTGCAGCATGAGGAGAGTCCCACAGTATGAGGAGAGTCCCACAGCATGAGGAGAGTCCCAGAGCATGAGGAGAGTCCCACAGCATGAGGAGAGCCCCACAGCATGAGGAGTGTCCCACAGCATGAGGAGTGTCCCACAGCATGAGGAGAATCACACAGCATGAGGAGAGTCCCACAGCATGAGGAGAGCCACACAGCATGAGGAGAGTCCCACAGCATGAGGAGAATCCAACAGCATGAGGAGAGTCCCAGAGCATGAGGAGAGTCCCACAGCATGAGGAGAGTCCCACAACATGAGGAGAATCCTGCAGCATGAGGAGAGTCCCACAGCATGAGGAGAGTCACACAGCACGAGGAGAGAGCCACAGTATGAGGAGAGTCACACAGCATGAGGAGAGCCCCACAGCATGAGGAGAGTCCAACAGCATGAGGAGAATCCCACAGCATGAGGAGTGTCCCACAGCATGAGGAGAATCCCACAGCATGAGGAGAATCCTGCCGCATGAGGAGAGCCCCACAGCATGAGGAGTGTCCCACAGCATGAGGAGAATCCCACAGCATGAGGAGAGTCCCACAGCATGAGGAGTGTCCCACAGCATGAGGAGAGTCCCACAGCATGAGGAGAATCACACAGCATGAGGAGAGTCCCACAGCATGAGGAGTGTCCCACAGCATGAGGAGAATCCCACAGCATGAGGAGAGTCCCACAGCATGAGGAGAGTCCCACAGCATGAGGAGAGTCCCAGAGCATGAGGAGAGTCCCACAGCATGAGGAGTGTCCCACAGCATAAGGAGAGTCCCACAGCATGAGGAGAATCCCACAGCATGAGGAGAGTCCCACAGCATGAGGAGAGTCCCAGAGCATGAGGAGAGTCCCACAGCATGAGGAGTGTCCCACAGCATAAGGAGAGTCCCACAGCATGAGGAGAATCCCACAGAATGAGGAGAATCCCACAGCATGAGGAGAGTCCCACAGCATGAGGAGAGTCCCAGAGCATGAGGAGAGTCCCACAGCATGAGGAGTGTCCCACAGCATAAGGAGAGTCCCACAGCATGAGGAGAATCCCACAGAATGAGGAGAATCCCACAGCATGAGGAGAGTCCCACAGCACGAGGAGAGTCCCACAGCATGAGGAGAGTCCCAGAGCATGAGGAGAGTCCCACAGCATGAGGAGAGTCCCAGAGCATGAGGAGAGTCCCACAGCATGAGGAGAGTCACACAGCATGAGGAGAGTCCCAGAGCATGAGGAGAGTCCCACAGCATGAGGAGAGCCACATAGCATGAGGAGAGTCCCACAGCATGAGGAGAATCCCACAGCATGAGGAGAATCCCACAGAATGAGGAGAGTCCCACAGCATGAGGAGAGTCCTGCAGCATGAGGAGAGTCCTGCAGCATGAGGAGAGTCCCACAGTATGAGGAGAGTCCCACAGCATGAGGAGAGTCCCACAGCATGAGGAGAATCCCACAGCACGAGGAGAGAGCCACAGTATGAGGAGAGTCCCACAGCATGAGGAGAGTCCCACAGCATGAGGAGAATCCCACAGCATGAGGAGTGTCCCACAGCATGAGGAGAGTCCCACAGCATGAGGAGAATCCTGCAGCATGAGGAGAGCCCCACAGCATGAGGAGTGTCCCACAGCATGAGGAGAATCCCACAGCATGAGGAGTGTCCCACAGCATGAGGAGAGTCCCACAGCATGAGGAGAATCACACAGCATGAGGAGAGTCCCACAACATGAGGAGAGTCCCAGAGCATGAGGAGTGTCCCACAGCATGAGGAGAGTCCCACAGCATGAGGAGAATCACACAGCATGAGGAGAGTCCCACAGCATGAGGAGAGTCCCAGAGCATGAGGAGAGTCCCACAGCATGAGGAGAGTCACACAGCATGAGGAGAGTCCCATAGCATGAGGAGAGTCCCACAGCATGAGGAGAGCCACACAGCATGAGGAGAGTCCCACAGCATGAGGAGAATCCAACAGCATGAGGAGAGTCCCAGAGCATGAGGAGAGTCCCAGAGCATGAGGAGAATCCCACAGCATGAGGAGAGTCCCACAGCATGAGGAGAGTCCCACAACATGAGGAGAATCCTGCAGCATGAGGAGAATCCCACAGCATGAGGAGTGTCCCACAGCATGAGGAGTGTCCCACAGCATGAGGAAAATCACACAGCATGAGGAGAGTCCCACAGCATGAGGAGAATCCCACAGCATGAGGAGAATCCCACAGAATGAGGAGAATCCCACAGCATGAGGAGAGTCCCACAGCATGAGGAGAGTCCCACAAAATGAGGAGAATCCTGCAGCATGAGGAGAGTCCCACAGCATGAGGAGAGTCCTGCAGCATGAGGAGAGTCCCACAGCATGAGGAGAGTCCCAGAGCATGAGGAGAGTCCCAGAGCATGAGGAGAATCCCACAGCATGAGGAGAGTCCCAGAGCATGAGGAGAATCCCACAGAATGAGGAGAATCCCACAGCATGAGGAGAGTCCCACAGCATGAGGAGAGTCCCACAAAATGAGGAGAATCCTGCAGCATGAGGAGAGTCCCACAGCATGAGGAGAGTCCTGCAGCATGAGGAGAGTCCCACAGCATGAGGAGAGTCCCAGAGCATGAGGAGAGTCCCAGAGCATGAGGAGAATCCCACAGCATGAGGAGAGTCCCACAGCATGAGGAGAGTCCCACAACATGAGGAGAATCCTGCAGCATGAGGAGAATCCCACAGCATGAGGAGTGTCCCACAGCATGAGGAGTGTCCCACAGCATGAGGAGAATCACACAGCATGAGGAGAGTCCCACAGCATGAGGAGAATCCCACAGCATGAGGAGAATCCCACAGAATGAGGAGAATCCCACAGCATGAGGAGAGTCCCACAGCATGAGGAGAGTCCCACAAAATGAGGAGAATCCTGCAGCATGAGGAGAGTCCCACAGCATGAGGAGAATCCAACAGCATGAGGAGAGTCCCACAGCATGAGCAGAATCACACAGCATGAGGAGTGTCCCACAGCATGAGGAGAATCCCACAGCATGAGGAGAGTCCCAGAGCATGAGGAGAGTCCCACAGCATGAGCAGAATCACACAGCATGAGGAGTGTCCCACAGCATGAGGAGAATCCAACAGCATGAGGAGAATCCCACAGCATGAGGAGAATCCCACAGCATGAGGAGAGTCCCACAGCATGAGGAGAGTCCCACAGCATGAGGAGAATCCCACAGCATGAGGAGTGTCCCACAGCATGAGGAGAGTCCCACAGCATGAGGAGTGTCCCACAGCATGAGGAGAATCACACAGCATGAGGAGAGTCCCACAGCATGAGGAGTGTCCCACAGCATAAGGAGAGTCCCACAGCATGAGGAGAATCCCACAGTATGAGGAGAATCCCACAGAATGAGGAGAATCCCACAGCATGAGGAGAGTCCCACAGCATGAGGAGTGTCCCACAGCATGAGAAGAGTCCCACAGCATGAGGAGAATCCCACAGAATGAGGAGAATCCCACAGCATGAGGAGAATCCTACAGCATGAGGAGAGTCCCACAGCATGAGGAGAGTCCCACAGCATGAGGAGAATCCTACAGCATGAGAAGAGTCCCACAGCATGAGGAGAATCCTGCAGCATGAGGAGAATCCCACGGCATGAGGAGAATCCTGCAGCATGAGGAGAGTCCCACGGCATGAGGAGAATCCTGCAGCATGAGAAGAGTCCCTCCAAATGAGGAAAGAAGTGACACCAACAAGACCCACCGCATAATTATGCCACACAAGCCATTGTCTGCTGCATAATCTGCAGGTTTAAAACATTTGTATAGCTCAAATGGATCAAAAGTTACTAAAAACCATGGTGATGTGTCCCAGTAGCGTGGAAGGCCCTTCGCAGAGGTTAACTGGTCATCTTTCAGTTGTGTATGTCTACAGTTGTTTGTTTAACTGGTCCTGTTAGGACAGAAAAGTCCTCTGCATGGTAAAGAGTGAACCCCTGTCCTGAATGGCCAATTGTATTGCCTGGATCCCTAAAGCAGATATTTTTATAGGCGAACATGGAACTTGTTTGTGCGCCATGACATAGGCCTGTCTCGTGGATTGTGGTCTTGTTGGACTGGGGGTGGGGGGTGAGTGGAGAGAGGGCTGACTTCGTAGTTGTGGAAGGCTGCCGCCTTCACCAGGAGTTAAACAGCACGAGTGCGGTGGTGGCAGCATGCCGTGTGATGATTAGGGGTGGGTGGTGTTAGAAATGGGATCCCTGGCTGGCCAGGGCTTGTGCCACAGTCAGTCAGTCAGAGACCACCATTCCTACGTCAGGGCAAGGGAGTTACACGCCAAGATAACCCCTGCTCACCCCCTTGGTAACGTGGCGCGAGCAGCAAGGCGTGTTGGACCTGGGCCTCTTGGCAGGGTCATCCCTAAACTTTTTGCCTTCCTCCAATACTCTCTCTGACCTGTTTTTGTTGGTTTAATGACTCTGGGCACTTTGCCACTGCTGATCAGTGCCAAAGTGCATATGCTCTCCCTGTTGAAAAGTGTACATGTGATTGATGACCATGATTGGTTCATTGGATTTACTGTCAGTCCCCTGTAAAGTGCACCAGGAGTGCCAGGGCTTGTAAATGCCAATACTGCTAGTGGGCCTGCAGCGCTGGTTGCGCCACCCACAGAAGCAGCCTTAAAATGTGTCTAGGGTCTGCCATTGCAGAACCTGCGTGCAGTCTGGTACTGTCATGCTGGCTGGGCAAGTGCACACACTTGCCAGCCCCTAAACCTTCCCTTAACTTCATATTAGTCACCCCTATGGTAGGCCTGAGGGCAGGGTGCATTGTAAGTGTAAGGTAGGACATGCCCTGATGTGTGTGGCATGTTCTAGTAGTGAATTACTGCCAAATTCGTTTTTCACTATTGTAAGGCTACCAGTCCCCTTTAGGCCAGATGGGCTGCTGGAATTATTACACTCTATAATCCCAGCAGGCTCAGGGAACATGGTAGAAATTAATGTTTAGTATGCCTGAACTCAGAATAATAAAATACTTCTTTTAGTAAAGTTTATTTTAATATCCTGTGTTTGCAAATGCTACTTTTAGAAAGCTAGCATTTGCTTGTCTAACCATTTCAGCCCGCCTCTGCTTTTGTGTGTATCTGACTGTCTGAGTTGTGTGAGTGACAGGGCTGGGAGTTGACAGGTGGTGAATAGCAGGATGACACCTTAGTGGGAGGTGGGAGTTTCCCCTGAATGATGCATCAGGCTGTGCTCTGCCACCACAATGCTGGCTCCGCCCTCCTGGGGAGCGACTGATGACTCAGCCTGCACCTGGCCCAGGAAGGACCGAAGCTTGTCAACAAAGTGCTCCTGGCTGCCCCTGTCCACACAATGCTGGCTCCGCCCCCCTGGGGAGCGGCTGATGTGCCTGCCCTCACTCTGAATGCAGACACCAGAAGTACCCACCACAAGTGCTCAGAGGCTGAGAGCAGTTATGCAAAGGCCCCCCTGGCCTGTAAGAACAAAAGAAACTGGGTATAAAAGTAGGAGCCCTGCTCCTTGTAAATTAGATCCTGTTTGCGCTACAGAAGAAACTCTGCCCGAAAAGAAGGACCTGGAAGGACTACAAGGAGGAGTGCTGTCTCTGGCCTGTGTCTGGTGCCTTGCTGCAGAAGGAGAGGAAAAGAAGAGGCTACAAGAGACTTTTGCTTTTATTTGAACTTTGTGCCAAACTCTGCTGAAAGATCTCCAAGGGCTTGCTGTTGAACTTGCCCCCTGACCAGCGCCCCAGGAACAGTGGGCGCTACCCCTCTGAAGAAAGCTGCTGTGTGTGCTGCTTATCGCTGCAGCGCTGATTGAGGAGTCTGAGTGCGTTGTGCGTCTCTGCCACGCTCCCCGTGATCCAGGACATCGATATCCCCCCCGAGCACCGTGACAGGGGCCCAACGTGGACAGCAAGAGCAACGTGAGGCCCAGCCGCCGCTGGCCCAAACACCGTGACTGCATCTGCCTGTGAGCCCCGAGAGCAACGTGAAGGAGGACCCGTCCGGTCCAAGCACCCGAGTTGGCTGCGCTTTGCGCCGTAGACCCCTCTGCAACGACGGACTGCCGCCCTGTGATCACCCCCCCTCTGATCGGCATCCTGCCCGACAAGCTCAGCTGTGAGTGCACAGCTGCCATCGGCACTTTGGCTGGGTACGTCCCGCACTTGGGGACCGTACTGCCACGTGCCGCCACCTCACAGCCGCCGTCTTCAGGGTAGGAGCGAACCCCAAAAGAAAGGACCCTGCCGCCACCAATCACCGCCGCCCCGGGTGACCCGTGACCTGCCCAGCTGAGAGCCGCAGCTCGCCGCGACCCCAAGGAAGCAACGCGACGTGCGACAGGCCCCCCTTTCAGCCGTCCGCTCCACAAGACTCAAGGTACTGTGCGCTGCTCAAAAGACCTGTGTGCCTCGCTGGAGCCGGAGTGTGTGCGCTGAGAGTCGTGCGCTTCACACCCCCTCCTACGCTCGAGGCGCACCGTGCCCTGAGCCCTGCCTCTGCTCCCTGGCCCTTGCCCTTGTCTGGGCTGCATCGCACCCTGACCAGTGGGGGAACGTCCTAAGAATAGTGCGCCTCCGCTCCACGGCAGTACGCCTCGCACCGCCGGTTCGCAAGGACCGCACTGTACGCCGCTCACGCGTGATGCGTGAGGCTTAGGGGGGTCCGCGTAGGAAAACCGAACGGAGCGCACAGGAGCGCCGCAAAGCGCCCAGAAGCGCTAGAAGGCACATTATCTTACAGAAATTGGGCAGAAGGCCCAAAACATTGTATTTTGAAGAACTGTGACATTATTAAGAGTAACTGGAACCTTGCATTCTCAAAAGTAACCAAGACTGTATTTACAAGCCTGCTTCTGAAAAGTATATAAAGAGAATATATTTTTAATACAATACAGTTTGGTGTCATTGTGTGGTGGGTTGGTTGTGATGGTATGATATTGCAAATGTTTAACCCTATGTGCCCCAGATATTAGCCTAGACTGCTTGCGCCACACTACCTAGAGGGTGAGCAGAGGTTGTTCTTGAAGGTAACCCTTAGCCCTGACGTGGAAGAGAAGGTCCCTGCTTGTCGCCAGTGCTGCACTGCGCCAACCAGAGACTCCCCTTTCCAACATTGGACGCAGCGGTGAGGATCGCGAATTTACATTTGCAGTGTTGTTACCTTAGCTACTGACCATTGCACGGTGATTACAGTCCAGTAACTTAAGCCACAGACTTTTTTTTTTTATTTATGTTTTACTGAGAGAATCCCCATTTGTTGTGAAGTCATGGCTGGATCAGTCAGAATGGAAATTGAACCAGCAAGAAGCATCATGGATTTTGGTAGAGCCCTGTCGCCAGAGGAGTTGACGGACAGGAGGGAGGCCAGAATACATGAAATGAAGTTGGCGGAGCTGAAATTGAATTGCCAACTGGAGCTAGAATCTAGGAAGTTAGCCCTGGGAGAAATGAAAATGGAGCTTGCCCGTGACTTAAGAATGAGGAAACTTGACTTGGAGCTCGAGGGGCGTGAGGCCAGGAGGGCTTCAGCCCAGCAACAAGAAATGTGTGTAGCTCAGAGATTGAGCTTTGCTGAGTTGGAGGTGGAGTCCAGCTCAGATGGTGGCAGCAACATTAAGGTATCTAGTGCTGACAGCATAGTGCGCGCACCTAGAGATGTGGCACCTGACTTGGAGGGGGTTAACCTACACCAGGAGGTTCAAGGGCATGAGGTAGCTCCAGTAGTGCGCAGCGTCCCTGAAGGGAATAGGGTTGCTGGCGTAGGAGTTCATGGTCCTAGTGGTGGGAGGGATTCCCCCATGGTTGAGGTCCTGGTGGGTGAGTGTAAGGACCGCCCAGAAGAGTGTGGGTTGTGTGACAGAGACAGTCCGCTACTGTCTGGCCAGTCTCAGGAGAATGGTGTAGAGTACGTGTGTGAGGCACTGGATGGAGATGTGACGGATAGTTTGGTTAACCCTGCTAGGGGGCTGTGTAATCCAATTCTGGGAGAGCATACTTTAAGTCCCAGTTTCCCAGAGCTATGCCAACACCTGTTTGAGAGTGAGTTCTCTGACCCCAGGGAGCTCACATTGGAGGCAGACCTTGTGGTGGATTCCAGAGGGTCTGGAGAGGCATTGGGGTGTGATCCTGTGGGGAGTGGCTCAGGTATCTTCCAGCCCAGAGTGGTGGAAGTGGCGCAGAGTAGCCCAGCTAGGTCCTGTAGTAGTGAGATGGGTGTAGGGCCTCACGTCCTGTCCTTAAGGGGAAGGAGTGAGAATGGGTTTTGTCCCGGTAGTGCCCAACCTCAGTCTCAGAGCCTGGATGGTTCTTTAAGGGAACACCAGGTGGGGAGCCTAGGCTGTCCGGATGAGTCACCCTTTGAGGGGGATCCCCCAGTGGCTAGAGAACATGGAGGCTCTGTAAACAGAGCTCCAGTAGTTCTGGTGTCTGGCAGTACCGCTCCAGTTGGGAGGGTGCAGAGGTCCAGAAAGAGGGGCGAGAGGGGGAAAGAGTCCCCAGTGGAAGAACCAGTGGGTCAGGGGCCAGCCAGCAGGGCTGCGTCCCCAGTGAATGACCAGGGGGACACCACTTCTGTCCTGAGGGATCTTCCCACGCTGTCAGAGGGACAGGGGTTGGGAGACCTGCGCCAGGCAGACTGTCGCACGACACATGAGCTATGTGCCACCCTCAGGGGGGGCATGCGTGCTCCCCGGGAAGTCCTGGTGCGCCAGGCAATGGTTCAACTGCAGGGTTGGGTCCCTGAGTTGGAGAGTCAGGTTCAGGTGTTGTCTGACCTGGAGGGTGGGACCACTGTAATCAGTGTCCTGGCCCATGTCACTTCTAGGGGTACCACTCCAGTCGGGAGTGGGCGGTACTCTGGAAGGGGGTGCAGAGGGAGGGAGTCCTTGCCTCTGACCCCGGTGCAGTTTGAGGGTGTAGACCCTAGGATAGAGGGCCAGGTGCAGGGCGTCCCCCCTGACCTGGTGCCCCAGTTGCAGGATAGCACCCCTGAACTGGTGGGAGAATTGTGCAGGTCACCTGCCCCAGGTGCCCTGACAATTCTGGAAGGGGGTACCACTCCAGGTGGGAGGGTACAGAGCCCCAAGGAGGAGGACCGGGTGTGGGAGAGGCCACCCTAGTCTTTGGTCCAGCCGCCAGGTACAGGCCTGAGGCTGGTGGGTCAGTGCCAGGATGACATACCTGACCTGACAGGAGGGAGAATGGACAAAGGGTGCCAAACACCTGGGATTACTGCCCCCCACTCTTTAAGGCCACAGAGGTTTGAGAGCCCTGAGAGGCATAAGGCCTGGGTCTCATTCCTGACTACTGTCAGTGGCCACTGTGACATTTTTCTGTCTGCCTGTTGGGACACACCTGTGAGCGAATTAAGGTTCAAGGCTGCACAGGTGGTGTCCACAGGTGTAGAGAAGGGTTTCCCATGGATTGGCTTTGTGGGCCCTGAGAGCATACCCAGAGGAATTGAAAAAGGTTCAGTTTGGCGTAGAACTGGAGTCTGCCCCTGCAGTTGCGGGCCAGGTCCTTGTTCTATCGCCCAAAGCAGTGAAGACCATCAAGGTAGTGATTGGTCTACCCTGCGTTTTGGCTGGAAGGGGGTTGTGTTGGACCTGGGCCTCTTGGCAGGGTCATCCCTAAACTTTTTGCCTTCCTCCAATACTCTCTCTGACCTGTTTTTGTTGGTTTAATGACTCTGGGCACTTTGCCACTGCTGACCAGTGCCAAAGTGCATATGCTCTCCCTGTTGAAAAGTGTACATGTGATTGATGTCCATGATTGGTTCATTGGATTTACTGTTAGTCCCCAGTAAAGTGCACCAGGAGTGCCAGGGCTTGTAAATGCCAATACTGCTAGTGGGCCTGCAGCGCTGGTTGCGCCACCCACAGAAGCAGCCTTAAAATGTGTCTAGGGTCTGCCATTGCAGAACCTACGTGCAGTCTGGTACTGTCATGCTGGCTGGGCAAGTGCACACACTTGCCAGCCCCTAAACCTTCCCTTAACTTCATATTAGTCACCCCTATGGTAGGCCTTAGGGCAGGGTGCATTGTAAGTGTAAGGTAGGACATGCCCTGATGTGTGTGGCATGTTCTAGTAGTGAATTACTCCCAAATTCGTTTTGCACTATTGTAAGGCTACCAGTCCCCTTTAGGCCAGATGGGCTGCTGGAATTATTACACTCTATAATCCCAGCAGGCTCAGGGAACATGGTAGAAATTAATGTTTAGTATGCCTGTACTCAGAATAATAAAATACTTCTTTTAGTAAAGTTTATTTTAATATCCTGTGTTTGCAAATGCTACTTTTAGAAAGCTAGCATTTGCTTGTCTAACCATTTCAGCCCGCCTCTGCTTTTGTGTGTATCTGACTGTCTGAGTGTGTGAGTGACAGGGCTGGGAGTTGACAGGTGGTGAATAGCAGGATGACACCTTAGTGGGGGGTGGGAGTTTCCCCTGAATGATGCATCAGGCTGTGCTCTGCCTCCAGAATGCTGGCTCCGCCCTCCTGGGGAGCGACTGATGACTCAGCCTGCACCTGGCCCAGGAAGGACCGAAGCTTGTCAACAAAGTGCTCCTGGCTGCCCCTGTCCACACAATGCTGGCTCCGCCCCCCTGGGGAGCGGCTGATGTGCCTGCCCTCACTCTGAATGCAGACACCAGAAGTACCCACCACAAGTGCTCAGAGGCTGAGAGCAGTTATGCAAAGGCCCCCCTGGCCTGTAAGAACAAAAGAAACTGGGTATAAAAGTAGGAGCCCTGCTCCTTGTAAATTAGATCCTGTTTGCGCTAGAGAAGAAACTCTGCCCGAAGAGAAGGACCTGGAAGGACTACAAGGAGGAGTGCTGTCTCTGGCCTGTGTCTGGTGCCTTGCTGTAGAAGGAGAGGAAAAGAAGAAGCTACAAGAGACTTTTGCTTTTATTTGAACTTTGTGCCAAACTCTGCTGAAAGATCTCCAAGGTCTTGCTGTTGAACTTGCCCCCTGACCAGCGCCCCAGGAACAGTGGGCGCTACCCCTCTGAAGAAAGCTGCTGTGTGTGCTGCTTATCGCTGCAGCGCTGATTGAGGAGTCTGAGAGCGTCGTGCGTCTCTGCCACGCTCCCCGTGATCCAGGACATCGATATCCCCCCCGAGCACCGTGACAGGGGCCCAACGTGGACAGCAAGAGCAACGTGAGGCCCAGCCGCCGCTGGCCCAAACACCGTAACTGCATCTGCCTGTGAGCCCCGAGAGCAACGTGAAGGAGGACCCATCCGGTCCAAGCACCCGAGTTGGCTGCGCTTTGCGCCGTAGACCCCTCTGCAACGACGGACTGCCGCCCTGTGATCACCCCCCCTCTGATCGGCATCCTACCCGACAAGCTCAGCTGTGAGTGCACAGCTGCCATCGGCACTTTGGCTGGGTACGTCCCGCACTTGGGGACCGTACTGCCACTTGCCGCCACCTCACAGCCGCCGTCTTCAGGGTAGGAGCGAACCCCAAAAGAAAGGACCCTGCCGCCACCAATCACCGCCGCCCCGGGTGACCCGTGACCTGCCCAGCTGAGAGCCGCAGCTCGCCGCGACCCCAGGGAAGCAACGCGACGTGGGACAGGCCCCCCTTTCAGCCGTCCGCTCCACAAGACTCAAGGTACTGTGCGCTGCTCAAAAGACCTGTGTGCCTCGCTGGAGCCGGAGTGTGTGCGCTGAGAGTCGTGCGCTTCACACCCCCTCCTACGCTCGAGGCGCACCGTGCCCTGAGCCCTGCCTCTGCTCCCTGGCCCTTGCCCTTGTCTGGGCTGCATCGCACCCTGACCAGTGGGGGAACGTCCTAAGAACAGTGCGCCTCTGCTCCACGGCAGTACGCCTCGCACCGCCGGTTCGCAAGGACCGCACTGTACGCCGCTCACGCGTGATGCGTGAGGCTTAGGGGGGGGCCGCGCAGGAAAACCGAACGGAGCGCACAGGAGCGCCGCAAAGCGCCCAGAAGCGCTAGAAGGCACATTATCTTACAGAAATTGGGCAGAAGTCCCAAAACATTGTATTTTGAAGAACTGTGACATTATTAAGAGTAACTGGAACCTTGCATTCTCAAAAGTAACCAAGACTGTATTTACAAGCCTGCTTCTGAAAAGTATATAAAGAGAATATATTTTTAATACAATACAGTTTGGTGTCATTGTGTGGTGGGTTGGTTGTGATGGTATGATATTGCAAATGTTTAACCCTATGTGCCCCAGAGATTAGCCTAGACTGCTTGCGCCACACTACCTAGAGGGTGAGCAGAGGTTGTTCTTGAAGGTAACCCTTAGCCCTGACGTGGAAGAGAGGGTCCCTGCTTGTCGCCAGTGCTGCACTGCGCCAACCAGAGACTCCCCTTTCCAACATCACCCCCTTGGTAACGTGGCGCGAGCAGCAAGGCTAAACTTGGAGGCAATGAGTTAAGTATTTGCGGCGCACCCCAGCAACAACACCCAAGGCCCACCACAAAGGAAACTCCACACAAGGTTATGTATGACAATAGCCTTTGTATTACACCAAAACACATTAGATAAAAACACACTTTACAATGTGCCAACAGGCACGGGCAGAATTAACAGGGATAATGTACAAGACAGGGCCACCTGGACCACTGTCAGAAATCAGCACTTTTTGAACTAGAAATACTGTTAGAAATAGCACATTGTAGATCATAGAATATTAATCACTTTAGCACACAACCAGTAACTACTGGTAAGAGGTAAGTACCACCTACGCAACCCTACCCACCTTAGGAGAATATTACGCAGGGAACCTGGGCTTCACTAGCACACCTGTACTAGAAAGGACAACCACCTAAGTATCACCATACATTTAGGGGTATAAGCAAGAACACATTACACATTATGCATCACACATTCAGAGGTGCAGGGAAGGAAAACACATGATGCCTAAAAACATTCAGCGTTGTAAGAACACTTGTGCAAAAATCACATTAGTCACCACCTGTGACTGTACCCAGGCCAACTGGCCTTGTTGGGGCTAGGACGCCCTGTGTCCCAAAGTCATGGGGGCCTAAACGTAGCAGCTGCCCACTAAGTGCTGGGAAGCTGTGGAGAAAATGATGGGGCCAACGTGGGAGCCTCGCAGGCTCTGATTAACTGACTGTCCCTTTTGGAGCCTTGCTGGGCTCTAAGCAAAGCAATGCCCCTGAGCCCCTCTGGGCTCTAAAACAAAGTGATGCCCCTAGAGCCCTCGCTGGGCTCTACCACAATGATGTGGTTCCTCGGGTGGGGGGGGAGCGGCCCGCTTCCAGCTGGGCCTGCTCAACCCTCCCTTGTGCTGGGGTCGCGGTGGGGTCCCTCACGGGGGACCCGTGAACATTTGGGGTGCCTTGAGCCTCTCGTGGCTCTAAGAACAAAGAAAAGGCCCCCTGAGCCCCTCTGGGCGGATGTATGTCGTTACAACGCATGCTTTTTCCACGCATGCCTTTACAACGCAGGTTTTACAACGCAAGTCGTTACAATGACTTGCGTTGGGGGGCGCTGGACAGTGAATAGTTTAATTTACTATTCCAATTCCAGTCCCCGTGGATAGTAGGGAAGGTGTTGGATAGTAAATTAAACTATTACATATCCTACAGCGCCCCCCAGCGCAATTCGTTGTAACGAATTGCGTTGTAAAAGTTGCATGGTAAAGGTAGTGCGTGGTAAAAGTTGCGTTGTAAACGCTGTTTACCCCTCTGGGCTCTACACAGGAATGCGCCTGAGCCCCTCTGGGCTCTCAGTAAATCAAAATGCCCCCTGAGATCGTGGGAGCGGCCCGCTGCCAACCGGGGCCGCTCTGAGCACACCAACCTGCCTCCTCTGGGGGGACGCGCCGAACAGGACATGCTCTTGAGCCCCTCTGGGCTCTTCAAAATCTGGGCCCCCGGTACTGGAGGGGCGGGGCGGGCACCGGCAATGTGACCCGACGCCCCTCCCCTTTGGAACACTCACCGGTCACGCTGAAGCTGATCTTCCGGTGACTGTGGGGCTCCCTACACGCCGTTAGCTCCGCTGAGGAGGGGAGACGCGCACATTCTCTTGACCGGCTTCCGGCATCTCTGCTGGGCAGCGCGGGGCTCTCCCAGCCTCCCGGGAGCCCTGCGCTAACATCCGGCTTGCCTTGTCGTCCCGCCCCCGGCCTGCCTGACTTTCGGCCGGGCGGCGGTGATTCTTTTCTTGTTCACGGGGTGAAAGATGCCGAGTGGGCACCGGCAAAAGCGATGGCAGCGCTCCCAAGCGCTATAGTAAATAGAGCGCTGGTGCGCTAGAAACAAATAAAGCGCTCCCAGACGTTAGAGCGATATAAAGCGCTCCCAAGCGCTTAGAATACAAATAAAGCGCTCCCAGCGCTAGAGGTGAAAGTAAAGCGCTCCCAGCGCTAGGGCACAAGTAAAGGTCCACAAGTACAGAACAAAGTCCTTCAGAAGGTGGGGGGCAGGGCTGGGCCCAGAGCCAGCTCACAGGGTCCTCCTAGGCAGGGAGGCAATCCCTAGTGGCGGTCCTCCTGGCGCCCAGCAGCAGCCCCCTCAGCAACAGGATCCAATAAGAGAACAGCATGTAAAGGGACAAAGCCCCTTTTTATACACAGTATTCCTTTGTCTGGCTTCAGGGTGAGGGGATAAACCAGTCGCAGCTGGTTTGTGAGCACTCTTGATGTGCTCAGCCACTCACTCTATTCACTGGCAGGGCTAGGGACATTAGACGCACCACAGGGGGCGGAGCCAGCATTGTGTGGGGAAAACCCAGCCCTATTCAGGACCCAGGTACACTCCTCCCTCACATCAGCATGCTAATCTCTCCACTCACCACCGGGGCAGACCCATCCAGACTCCTGGAGCCAGGCTCACCAGCCAGCTCCAGCCAATCACACGCCAACACACTCACTGCACACGCACACCCATGTCTAGAAGTGGCACTTCCACACTAAACACATACACGCCGCATAAATCATTGCGCAGCAATTAATCACACGAGTCCGCACATACCAGACTCAAGCCTGCACACCCCACGCATCAGGAACTACCAGGGACACATACATTCCCCATGCCTTCCTATGGGAGGGCAGGCCTATCTCACCACATGCACTCAGAGTGCGCACGCACTTTCCACTGGGACACAGTGAAAGTGCACAGAAACCAAAAATCACCATCACCAGGTCACCATTAAAAGCAAAAAGTTTAGGGGTGAACCTGCCAGAAGGGTCAAGTCCAACAGGTGTCAAACTCCGCATTTCCAGCATGCGCAGTCCTTGCAAGTGGCTGTCTGGGGGCCAGGAATTCTTCAGGTCTGCTACCTGCATGCTCTGTATTCTACAGGGTTTTTAGGCAACTCCGTGGAATTGCGTGTAGTGGCACTCCGCCAACTCCGCCCACGCCTGGCAAAGATCAGTACAAGTGCACAGGTCCTTTGTAAGCTGTGTCACTGGAGTGAGGCCTACAGGTTCACTCCCCTTTTGAAACGTTCTGCTGTGGTGTGTTAAACGCACCCTTGGCCTACGTCAGGTTGATGTACGAGTGCATGAACAGTGAGAACGTGCTGAGTGCACTTGAGCACACATGACACACTACAGAGTGTGCAGTGTGTACATGGTAAATGTGTGTGCGGTGACAGAGGGTGTTTAAAGTGACACTCTGGTGCTATACAGAGCAGGGGTGTAAAATAGGCCCCCGCATTCCCCGTGGTGCGGGGGAGGGGGGGGCCCTCAGCACGGTACTCAGGTCTGAGTGCTCTGGATAAAATCTGGTGCGGGGGCCCCTCCTTGTATATTGCAGTGGGGCCCCTTAAAGTTTTGTTACGCCACTGGTACAGAGCGACTGTAGTGTTGAACAGCGTGCACAGACTGTGCGCGCGTGCTGCATGTAGAAATGCTGGTGGAAGCACGGCACATGGGCACAGCAGTACAAGAGTGGAGCGTGCTGGGACTGTACGCTGAGTGCAGGGCCGCATGCACTGGTGCATTTAAAGGAGGACCCTGGGTTCCATTTAGTGAAGCCCGGGCAGGCTGGTGAAAACATGAGGCATAGACTAGAGGAATCCACCAGACAGAACTGTGCATTGCTGCATTCCTGTGAGCTGGGAGAGACAAGCAGTGGGGGGCAGATTTACAAGCCCCTTGCGCCTCTTTTACGCCACCGTTGGGTCACTTTTGTGACGCAACGGTGGCGCAAAAGATGCACCATGGTGCGGGGGATTTACAACGTGACGCATCTCCGAGATGCGTCACGTTGTAAAGCCCTGCGTCAGAAGGAGGCATTCCATCGCAGGGGGGGGCGTTTCAGCGCAGGAACGCCTCCTAAATGTAGATTTCACTCAGTCACTTTTGGGGCCATGCTGCGTCAAAACCCTGCGCCTGCTTGAAGCAGGCGTAAGGATTGACGACGCAGCATTTTAAAGATAGGGCCCCCCAGAACACTGCTGGAGGTGCGTCGCGCTTGTGACGCAATTCCAGCAATGCTCCGCTTTTACGGCACAGATGCGTGATGCATCTGTGCCGTTTTTGCCCCATGGTGCGTCGCATTGTAAATGCGGCGCATCCAGGGTGGCGGTGCTGCGGCGCACAATTACTGGCGCATCCCTGCTGATATACAGTGATGCGCCAGTTATTGTAAATCTGCCCCGGGTGAGAGTGGCCAGGCCCCCCTGTGCATTTCAAAAGGCTCTTTGATTCAGACAGATGACCAGGAAGGGACCTGGACACATCACAGGAAGTGGGAGATGGGCTAATAAGAGAATCATAAAGGGCAGGGCTGCGCTGGGATTGACCTTTGGTGCACAGATCACTGTGGCCGGCATCCAGCTGTGAACTCTGGTCACTCCTTGAGCCTCGTTGTGGGTTCATCCGCTTCGAGTCCCGCCTGCGGTGACAGACATCCAGCTGTGAACTCTGGCACTCCTTGAGCCTCGTTGTGGGTTCATCCGCTTCGAGTCCCGCCTGCGGTGACAGACATCCAGCTGTGAACTCTGGCACTCCTTGAGCCTCGTTGTGGGTTCATCCGCTTCGAGTCCCGCCTGCGGTGACAGACATCCAGCTGTGAACTCTGGCACTCCTTGAGCCTCGTTGTGGGTTCATCCGCTTCGAGTCCCGCCTGCGGTGCAGACATCCAGCTGTGAACTCTGGCACTCCTTGAGCCTCGTTGTGGGTTCATCCGCTTCGAGTCCCGCCTGCGGTGCAGACATCCAGCTGTGAACTCTGGTCCCTCCTTGAACCTCGTTGTGGGTTCATCCGCTTCGAGTCCCACCTGCGGTGACAAACATCTTTCAGAAGGAAGGACGAAGAGGAGAGATGTCCATTTCAAAGAAGCAGAACCAACATAAACCTCAAAGGTCCACATCCTAAATCACATTTAGTGTCTGGAAAAGAACTATAAGTAGGGGAGTCTGAGACCCCAAACTTTGTCACAAGCCGAGCAGCCAGCCGGGCTGCATGAGGAGGGGAAGCTGTGCAAGACTTCTGCCTGTGACCGGGGCCAGGGGCCCCGCCTGCTCGTCTCCCTGCTGGGAGATGGGGCATCAGTCAGGGAAACCAAGACCACCTGCCCTGGAGTCTGGACCACAGGCCGTACCCGCCCTGGAGTCTGGACCACAGGCCGTACCTGCCTGCTCGGCAAGACCAGTATGCCCGTGAGGGAGAGGAGCCTGTTGGAGTGAGCGAGATCCAGAGGGGAGCCCAGAGGTGTGGGGCTCGTGAGTGAACTGTGAGGAGCTGTGCCGCACTAAACGGGCCTTTGCCAGTGTGCAGCATTGTGAAGTTTTGTGACCCCACGTATGCCAGGAGGGCACACTGTCCAGCAAGGACATTGCTGCATTGATCGAGCTGTTGTCCGTGTGTAGTGTTGTGGAAGTGGTGACCCTGTATGCCAAGAATGGCCACCCTGTGCCAAGAAAATGTGTCACAACAATTGGTCCACTGCCTGTGTGTGGAATGTTGCTGCAATCCCATGTGCCAGAAGAGGCCGCGGAGGAGGAAACCTGAGGTCAGCATGACCAGACACCTAACCACCTTAGGAAAATATCACGCAGGGAATCATAAGCTCACTAGTATAACCTATACTAGGAAAAATAACCTAAGCATAACATTACATTCAGAGGTATAGGCACAAAGACATTATACTTGATGCAGAAATGACATTAGGCAGATAATCACAATTGCTTAAAGATCACATAGGGCCAAAAACATGTTCCCCACGCAAGGGCACAACAACAGAACTGTCCCCCAGGCCAACTGGCCTCTCAGGGGCTGAAACGCCCTATGTCCAGAAAAGTCAGGGCAGGCTGCGCAGGCAGCCAAAGGAGAATGCGCAAAGCCTAAACGAAGCAGCTGCCCAGTAAGTGCTGGACAGCTGTAGCAGGGAGCCTGACACCCGCGTGCCTCCTGGCTCTCTTCTGAGGCTCAAAACAAACAGCTGTGCCCCCAGGAGCCTCGTGGGCTCTTAATGAACAAGGCCCCCGACGTTGCAGTCCCCTCCTCTGGGGACTCAGAAAATAAATGCCCTTGGAGCCTCGTTGGCTCCAGAACTCAATCGCCCCCTTCGTTGGAGCCATGGGGCTCTAATGAATAAAACTCCCTGGTGGGGCCTCGGGGCTCTAAACCAATGTGCTCGGGACGTTGGAGCCACTCGTGGGCTCTGGAAAGGAAGCAATGCTGCGGGCAACAGGGGAGTGGCCCACTGCCAACTGGGGCCGCTCTACCCCTACAGCCACTGCCCAAGAATGACGCTAGCACTACTGTGGGGGGGGGCGGGCACCAGCAATATGCCCGGACGTCCCCCTCTCGCCCTATAAGAACACAACGGGCCCCCACTCACCCGGACCTGTGGCGGGGCTCCTCCACCGGTGCTGCTTCCTTGCTGCGTCTTCTGGCAGCCGGGACTCCTCCTCCTGGGCTGCGGGGCTCGCTGTTGTCTTCCTCACTCCCAGCATGGGGTAGGCTCCCACCTGGGGTCTCGTAGGACGGCGCTTCCCGGGACACCGGCACAGGTCTGCTGGTGTCCCGAACTGCACACCTCACACTTGGGCGCCGGAGCTCCGGGTCGTCTCCCGACGGCTTACGGCTTCCTCTCTCCTCGTGTGTACAGGAGCGCGGGGTGGGCTCCCGGCCGCTTCCTGTTTCCCTGCAACCACTTCCGGGTCAGGCTGGGGCACTTCCAAGTCGCCGTGGGCAGAGCGTCGGCCCGAAGTGAGGAGTTCTCTGTCGGCGGCAATTCGGGGTAGGCACCCGGCAATCAGCCCAAGGTTCCTGGCGGGGTGGGCACCTGCCAGGGATTTAGCAACACGGCAAAAATACATCAATGAGCGGGGTGAGCACCCGCGCCACAACTCGGCCAACCGGCTCGGCAAAATGCAGAGTGGGCACCTGCCTTGAAAATCAGCCAAAAAGGGGACCCCCATGCCGGGGAATCCCTCTAGGAAGGGATCGCCGCACCAGCGGCGCAGCGCGCTATTTTGAGGGGGAGGCCAGCACTCCTCAGGCAATGGCAGGCCACCCAAGTCCCCCCAGGTCCAGGGACAAAGTCCAAAAAGAAGGGAAGGCAGGGGGGCAAAGGCTGGGCCCAGGGGCCAGCTCACAGGGCCCTCCAGGCAGGGAGGCAGTCTCCAGTGGCGGTTCCTCCTGGCGCCCAGCAGCAGCAGCAGCCCCCCTCAAGACAGGATCAGGAACAGAGAACATTTTGTAAGGGGTCACAGCCCCTTTTTATACATCAAAATCCTCTGTCTGGCTTCAGGGTGAGGGGAAAAAACCTGTTGCACCTGGTTTTGGAGCACTCTGTTGTGCTCAGCCACTCTTCCTATTCACTAGGCAGGCTAGGGTCATCAGATTCACCACAGGGGGCGGAGCCAGCATTGTGTGGGGAAAGCCCAGCGCTATTCAGGTCCCAGGTGCACTCCTCCCTCACATCACTCATGCAGATCTCTCCACTCACCACCGGGCAGACCCATCCTGACTCCTGGAGCCAGGCATGCCAGCCAGCTCCAGCCAATCATAAGCCAGACAGCCAATTCACATAAATTACACAAACATGCCAACTTCTAGAAGTGGCACTTCCACACTAGACACAATCACACCACACACATCATCGCGCAGCATTTAATCACACGAGTCCACACATACCAAACTCGAGCCTGCACTCCCCACACATCAGGAACTAACATGGACACATACATTCCCCATGCATTCCTATGGGAGGGCGGGCCAACCTCACCACACGCACACACTTTACCCCGAGACACAGTGGTAAAGTGCGCAGAAGCCAAAAATCACTAACACCAGGTCACATACCAAAAGCAAAAAGTTCAGGGGTGAACCTGCCAAAAGGGCCAAGTCCAACACTGAGGTATTTGGGTTGTGTTAGGGGGCGGCGCCTTCTCTGGAGAGGCCGCAAACACCGCCTCTTTGAGGAGATTGGACTGATAATTGTCTGACTGCAGCAGACACGGCGCTCTGCCCAGGCACTACCTGCTCTGCCCAGCCACCACCTGCGCTGCCCAGGCACCGCCTGCTCTGCGACTGCCCACGGCCATCACAGGGGGAACCCTAAAAGGGCAGCCCTTTAGTGCCATTTGGATATTAACCCACCCCCTCTAATGCCGGGACTCAGGGAAGAGTCCAGTTTTCCTTAGGCGCGCTAGGCATCACTTCCGGCGCACCAAGAAGGTGGGGAGGGAATTTATGTTTTCCCCGGCCATCCTGGCATCTTCTGCCTCGCCGGGCACGCTGTCTCCCACCCTACTGCTTACCCGGCGTGGGGTGGCAGGCAATGTATATGAAATGTTATTATGTTTTCTTTTGTATTGCAGGCGGAGTTACAGGGTGATCTGAATCAGATGGGTACAGAAGGGTACCGCTGCGAAAGCACAACAGGGGTGCCAGAGCCAAGGCCCAGGAACCTCAGGGCAGGTTCCTGACAAACCACGTCGGCGCCCCGTTAGTCCTTTGGACGGTTGTGGGCCTGAACAACCGGGGCTTGCCTTGCTACGCTCCGCCCTGAAAGGGGTGTGAATAATAAGGGACCAATGTGTCACGTGATCCGGAAAGAGGATCACCCCATAGGGTAGCGCTGATTGGGTTCTCCACAGGGCTTGGCTCATCAGGCGGGCGGGGGCAGCATAGACTGGTACAGCTGCCCGCCCTTTGATAGCAGTAGCGGCCGGCAGTAGGTGTTTCTGCAGGGCGGTGACGTGGGCAGGGGGAGGGGCAGGGTGGGGGGTAGTAATGTATGGATTACGGAGTTTTATAGGTAAGTAAACATTTAAATAAATAAAACGAATTTCGAGGCGCGCAGTGCGCGCCTCGAAATCCGTTTTATTTATTTAAATGTTTACTTACCTGTAAAAGTCCGTAATCCATACATTACTACCCCCCACCCTGCCCACGTCACCGCCCTACAGAAACACCTACTGCCGGCCGCTACTGCTAGATCGCCTGTAAGATAACCCACCATAGTGCCTAGTTTGTATGGAATGAACCTGCAGCAATATTTTCCAAAACAAAGGTATTCTTGTGTATTCGTGTATCATGCATGCTGTGCGGTTGTGTGGGCGGGGCGTGCTGCCAGTAATGGCGCTATGCCCAGGCCCCGCCTGCTGGAGCAGAGCTCGGCTGCAGCGCCCAGAAGCCCTGGAGCACTGAGGCATGAGCCCGCCTCGGTCGGTGTGAGGCCGGCGGGGCCGGGTCAGTGACTTCCTTGGAAGAGGCGGGCGGAGCTCCCAGAAGCCTCTGCCTCATACTTGTGAGAAGGGAAGAGTTGTGTAACTGGTCCTGAGGATGAGCTGCGTGGGGAGACGCCCCCCCCCCCCCCCGCACCCCTCCGCTGCACTCAAGTGACTCTGATATCGGACTTTTCTAAATTTGATTTTTTTATATCACAGATATAAAAAAAAAATGTTTTACTTTCGCCGTAAAATGTAGAGGGACCATGTGTAATGACTAAGATTCCGAGGATAATAAGAGTATTATCTTGTGCATAATCATATCATATAATACACATTAATCTAAATGAAACATGTATCCCAGGACACCGTATGAATTTTATGATCTTTTTAACGAATTTTATAATTTTTCTATGAATTTTAATGATTTTTATATGCTTTGCCGACATGATATGACTACTTTGGTAATAAGTTTTTAATGAGAAAGCAACTCAGTGTGTTCATGTTTGTATTTTGCATTTATGTCTGCTTTTATGGTTTTTTGTCAAAATACCGAATAAAGCTATCTTTGAATTGAATTGAATATCACAGATACACCTTGTCGAGGTCTCTTTCATCATGTGTCCAGACCCCCCCCCCGTGCGCCCTCCATCCACCCCTGGAGTGCTACAACCTCTGTCCTCACTCCCCCCCCCCCTCCCCATCAAAGGCTCCTCTCGTGGGGTCCCTCTCTCCTGCCCCCCCCCCCCCCCCCCACGGCCGCTGCACAACAAGTGACTTCGAGGAAACGGCGGTGGCAGCGCTTACAAGAAAGTGAAACTGGTTTCGGCGCTAGAGGGAGGGGGGGGCGGAGGACGCCTGGTGGGGGCGGGGCACGGGGCAGCAGGGTGTCTGGCGACCTTGGACCAGGATGTTCCTTATCTTGGGGTGGGGGGGGGGGCATGATGCATCGGCCAGAGCACTCGCATAAGGATGTGCACCCTGACCCCCCCTTGGAGGGACGCCCCCCCCCCCCCTCAGGTGCTCAGCACTGCCCCAGGCCGGGGTGGGTGGGTCCCGGGACTGACACCGGGCACGGGGTTCGGGGTGGGGCAGGGCCTGCCCTGACACACACACGTTTCCAGTAAGTGCCCCTCCCCCACCCTCCCCCCCACACTTCCTTCCAGATCAGAGGCGCAGGTTTCTCTGCTTTTGGGGAACCTGCGGGGCGCGCCCCGGGCTCTTTCGGTTCAGGGCTCTGAGCTCAGTTCACACGGTGTCCTGTGATCCTTGGCACACCACATTGTGTGACCCTCGGCACACCGCACTGCTGAGAACCTGCAGAGGTCACAGATTCACGTACACGGCACGCACTGTGGGGCAGATTTACAATAAGTGGCGCATCTCTGTATATCCGCAGGGATGCGCCACTTATTGTGCGCCAGGGCTCCAACCACCATGGAAGGCGCACCATGGGGCAAAAACAGACAGATGCGTGAGGGCGGCGCATTGCTGGAGTTGCGTCGCAGGCGTGACGCAGCTCCAGCAAGGCTCGGGGGTCCTATCCTGTAAATGCTGTGTCAATCCTTACGCCTGCTTCAAGCAGGCGCAGGGTTTCGACGCAGCATGGCCTTAAAAGTGACGATTTCACTCCGCCACTTTTAGGAGGCGTTCCTGCGCCGGCACGCCCCCCTCCGCTGCCCCCCTGCGCAGGAACGCCTACATGTGGCGCAGGGCTTTACAACGTGACGCATCTCCCAGATGTGTCACGTTGTAAATACCCCTCATCATGCCGCTGGTTTTGCGCCGCCACAGCGTCACAAAAGTGACGCAACGGTGGCGTAAAAGAGGCCCAAGGGGCTTGTAAATCTGCCCCTGTGATCTTCGGCACACCGCACTGCTGAGAGCTGCAGAGGGCACAGTTTGACAGTGCTGAGCTTCGCACACCGACACCCAGGCCCCTCCACACCAGCAGGAACTGGGGACACACAGAGACAGCCCGTGCGTGCGTGCGTGAATGGCACCCAATGTAGGCAGAGCACAGGAACAGCAAGGTGCACATCCCCCATGCACGAGTGTGTGAGGGCACAAGGCACGGAGGGAGGACACCTGGCCAGGGGTGTGGAGTGAAAGGCAGGGAAGCTGGGGACGAGCGTGCAAGGAAAGGTAAGGCACGTGGACACGTGTGCAGGGACAGGGCACGTGGACACGTGTGCAGGGACAAGGCACGTGGACCCGTGTGCAGGGACAAGGCAGGTGGACCCGTGTGCAGGGACAAGGCACGTGGACACATTTGCAGGGACAAGGCACGTGGACACGTTTGCAGGGACAAGGCACGTGGACCCGTGTGCAGGGACAAGGCACGTGGACACGGGTGCAGAGGAAGTCCGTGCATAGGCAGAAATGTGCAAGAAAGGAGACAGCACCTGTGGGGCTTGGCCCCCTCTGCAGGGTCACCCTAAGCTTTTTGGCTACACCCTCCTGTTTTCTGAGCCCGTTTTTGTTGCTTTTAGGACACGTGCACTTTCCCTCTGCTGACCGGTGCTAAAGTGCTTGTGCTTTCCCCCTAACATTTGGATATGGCACAGCTGGCTTACACCGGAAAGCTACATTTAATTTACTAAAGTCCCTTGTACATGGTGCCAGAGGTACCCAGGGCCTTTAAAGGAAACACCACTAGGGGGCGACAGCGCTCGTTGTGCCAGCCACTGAACGCAGCCTTTTATAACACGTCTCAGGCCAGCCGTGGCAGCCTGCACGCAACTTCAAACCAATCAATCAATCAAAGCATTTATATAGCGCACTACTCACCCGGTGGGTCTCAAGGCGCTGGGGAGGGGGGGTCCGCTACTGCTCGAACAGCCAGGTCTTGAGCTGCTTCAAGAAGGCGAGGTGGTCCTGGGTCAGGCGGAGGTGGGTGGGGAGGGAGTTCCACGACTTGGCGGCCAGGTAGGAGAAGGACCTTCCTCCTGTTGTGGCTCTTCGGATGCGGGGGACGGCGGCGAGGGCGTGGCTGGTCGATTCAACTTCCTCCCAAGCCTTAACCTCCCTTCCTAAGGCATATAAGTCACCCCTATGGTAGGCCCACGAGAGCCCATAGGGCAGGGTGCATTGTATTTAACAACAAGCATTTGCAATCCAATAGGTCTCGCATTTGCGCGGGTTTAAGCTATTTGCATTGTAAATGACCATGTCTTTTAATATGTTTTAAATAACAACACATAAATAAAAGGCCTTGTCATTTACAATGCCAATAGCTTAAACTCTCGCAAATGCAAGACCTATTGCATTCCAAGTGCTTGGGGCACTTTCACTTTAATAGCTGCCGCGCCCATTTCTTCACACGCGGCTCGTCTAAAGAAAGGGGCGTGGCCACCATTAAAGTGAAAGTGCGGTATGGGGCGCTTTCACACAAAAAGCATTTGTTTCTGAAGTGGTGCAAATAAAAATGTTAAAGCGGGCGCTGTCCTAAAACTGTAGCGCGGCGCCCGGAGGCAAAGTGGACACTCTTGCAGGAAAGCACTTCATGGCTGCAATAGGGGAAAATCCTTTACAAAAATAGCGCTCACAGACTGTAGATAAAACAAACCTTGCAACAACAAAAGTAAAAAGTCCAGTCCTCTTGGGAGGTTATGAAGGCAGAGAAGGCGGGACCACGGAGAGACTAACAAGCCTATTCACGAATGAAAAGCAATGATTTCGAAAGGACAGTATCAGGAGCCAATTGAAAAAATGGGCGGGACAAGGGCGGAGCTTCACGTCCATTCCTGAATACAGCACGCCTCGCAGGGCAGCGCACGCGCTGCTCAGGCTCGACCTAGAAAGGGTGATGTGTTTTTAAGTTTCAATTCCAGGATCATGCACTCCGCGTTACTCAATGTTAACCAAATGGTGTATTTAACTCACAGCGTGCAGTAAGGGTTCACTCTCTGATCGAAGAATGAGTCTGGTCAGTAATCCAAAAGCGTGTTTTTAAGTTTTACATCTACTTGTAGTAAAATCAGACTTTCACTACTGTAAGGCCTCCCGCTCCCATAGGACAACATTGGGTTACATTATCACAATCAATCAATTAAACAGGGCTTATAAGCTCACCGTGAGCGTATACAGCCGCTGGGAACCCTGCTGCTAGGAAGGGATACGTTGAACTGTCGGTTCTTGAGTCCCTTCCCTAATACCAATCGAGAGGAAGAGGTCCTGAGGTCCGGAGGTGATGGGGGAGGTTGTTCCAGGATTGTGCAGTGAGATAGGAGACGGAGCGCCCTCCACTCCAGTGAAGCGTCTTGATGGGTGGGGGGGGGTCGGTCCGTTTCAGAACATCGAGGTTAAGTCTGGCCGCTGAATTCTGTATGGTCTGGAGTCTTTACAGGAGGTACAAGGTGATTCCTACGTATAACACTTTGCCGCAGTCCACACAGCTGGTGAGTAGGGCTTGGGCGACGGTCTGCTATAGACGGGGATCCATTTGAAGATCTTCTGGCAGATGCGAGCAGTGAGGACGCGGCGAGGAGACTGCATTGATCTGTCTTTTCATGGTGAGCTTGCAGTCCATGATGGTGTCAATGTCGTGGGCATTGTCTGTTGGAACAGTTGAGGGTTCTAGTTCCGAGAGCCACCAGGAACCGTTCCACGGGGAAGTGTTGTTCCCGAAGTTCAGCACTTCCGGTTTGTCCGTGTTAATTTTTAGGCAGTTGCCTTTCATCCAATCATTGACACTTGTAATGCACCTGCGGAAGTTGTCCATCGTGGTGGGGGTTCTTCTGACAAGGAGAGGATGAGCTGGTTGTCAGCTGTGCAGGATATGATGTTTAGTCTGTGGGTCGGATGAAGTTGGCCAGGTGGGGCAGGTAGGTGTGGAACCGTGTAGGGCTGAGGGACGAGCCTTGAGAGACACCGCAGTTGGAGTTTTTCGGTTCTGAACTGAAGTGTGGTACTCAGATTTGAAGGCGACTCTTCGGGTTCCAATGTGGTGAGGCCGCGTGATGAGGCATACACCCAAAAGCTACCAGCAGCGGACCATAGGTGTTGCGTTTCAATCCAGTTTTTCGAAATGTAATTTCCTGTGCAAAACGCTTCCGGCACTTGCCGCCGTTGAGTGCCACTGGAGACCAGAAACAGGAAATTCTTGAAAGGGAAGGTGCACCAGGAAAGAAGTTCAATTTCGTATGGTTTAGTCCATCATCTTTGTTTATTAATCCTTTATATTGTATAAAATGTTTTTAAATCAGCCAATGCGTTTCGATCCTTGATACATAGGAACTTCATCAGGGCTTAAATTACAGTGTGTTGTGATCACAGTACTTGAAAATATTAAGGAGTGTAGTCTGGACAGTGGCGTAGGAAGGGGGTGCGGTGTGTGCTGGGTTGCCCCAGGTGTCTTACCCGATGGGGGTGACAAAATGGAAAAAATATGTGTTTTAAACACATATTTTTTGCGATTTTGTCAAACCAGGGGTGGCAAGTAATTTTCCACACTCGGTACCACCTGACCTTGCTACGCCACTGAGTGTGGATTGAAACCTCTGGATTCAGATTCTGAAGAAAACAACCGCTGCAGGGTCTTGAACGGGGTTACAGTGAACGCACGGGTGTTGATAAAAATATACGTCTCAAACCTGCCATTTGTTAGTCATGGAGCAGGGAGCTCCCCGGTTCTTTGTTATTAGGTTTGTTGCCTCACCAAATATTTGGGGCACCAGCCGCCACTGGTGGTGACATATGCTTTGAAAATGGCGGTGAGCTCGTCCCTGTACTACATTACATTTAATAGGTGCTAAATTTTGATTGGGAGCAGGTAGAAATTTCATGTTTGGACTCAAAAGATTTGTAATTTAAAATCCTCTTTAATTGTAAAGTCAGATTTTAGATTTCAATTTTGAAAATTCCAATCTTAGAAAGTTGACATTTTCCTGTCCTAAACTTTTTGAGTCATTCTAGGAGTTTCTAGCTGCCTGGTCCTGTTAATTTCTGCCCCATCACAATTGTGTATTCGCACAAACAGTGAATAGGGCCTTGATGTAGCTGGGAGAGGGCCATCTCCCCAGGATGGGAGGGGCGGAGCTGTTCCCTGCCCCACTTAGAGTTCAAAGGCCCGCCTCCACAACGCTCACAAAGGAACTTGACCTCAGCGTTTTGCCACCCTACACCTCGTGGAACCTGAGAAAGAAACTTTCCAGAGCCAGATGTGGGGTTTGGACTAGAAGTTTCCCCCCACTTCAACAGCTGGCACCAGGAATAAATATTGGACCAACTGAGCCACTCATCAGTACACTCCGGGACCTGTGGACATCACAGAAGAAGGACTACCTTGTTCTGTAGAGGACTTCACTTCTGCTTGAGGCCTGCCATGTTCTTCAGATGACCACACTGCTGCTTGAGGCCTGCCTTGTTCTGCAGAGGACTGCCCTTCTGCTTGAATCCTGTCATGTTCCTCAGATGACCGCACTGCTGCTTGAGGCCTGCCTTTGTCTTCAGAGCACTGTCCTGCTGCGTGAGGCCTGCCTTGTTGTCCAGAGGACTGCCCTGTTGATTGAGGCCTGCCCTGCTCTCTGAGAAGGAAGGCTGGGCCTGCTCCTTTCTTTCCAGGTTACCTGAGTAATTCTTAGGGTCAGTTGGGTGGAACTGCCTAGCTGACCCGATGCACTGACCCAGCCTGGACCTGCGGCTGAACCTGCCTGAGCCCTGCTGGCCTCTGCTGGAGTGAGTTACTGATCCCTAAGTTAAGTAAGGCATCAGCTGAGCCCCTCCTGTGAAATCCTGAAGTTTTGAACTCTGCACGCTGGGCTTTGAGACTCTAACTTTTTCAGTGGGACCAAGCTGGTCCCTGTATCCGGCCCACACTCCATTGCGATTGTCCTGAATTTGCGAATTTGCCCCGGTTTTATTACTGTTTTGTGCTGCATGCGTACTTAACACAGTGCCTTCCAAGTCAATCCTGAGTGCTTTTATGCCAAGTGTTAGAGCTGGCACCATTGGCGTGGGTCTCCCTTCCATTTTTTGCTGTTGTCTCCAATGTTTTTGCTGGTCTAGACGCTTTGGGCACTTTGTCACTTCTATTCAGTGCCAAAGTGCAAGTACTCCCTATTGTAAATTATTTTAAGGGATTAGTGACTCCATGATTGGCTTATTTGATTTACTTGTCAGACCCTAGTACAGTGCACTGCGTGTGCCCAGGGCCTGTAAATCAAATGCTGCTGGTGGGCTTGCAGCACTGGTTGTGCCACCCACAGAAGCAGCTTGTAATGTGTGTCTCAGGCCTGCCATTGCAGAGCCTGTGTGCAGCCTGGGACTGTCATGTCGACTTGGCAAGTGCACCCACTTGCCAGTCCCTAAACCTTCCCTTTTCTACTTGTTAGTCACCCCTAAGGTAGGCCCAGGGTACCCCCATGGGTAGGGTGCATTGTATGTAAAAGTTAGGACATGCCCTGATGTGTGTGGCATGTCCTGATAGTGAATTACAACCAAATTAGTTTTTCGCTATTGCAAGGCTACCTGTCCTCCATAGGTAGGAATGGGCAATTTGATTATAACATCGTATAATCATACCTGACCCTAGGAACAAGATACAAAAATATAATTTAGTATGCCTGAACTCAGAATGTTAAAATACATATTTTAGTGTGTATGATTTTTACATTCTGTGTTTAAAAATACCACTTTTAGAGAGTAGGTATTTTCTTGCCTAACCATCCAGCATGCCTCTTCTTGGTTTGTGTATTCCATGTCTGGTTTGTGAGTGACAGGGGGCTGGAGAAAGCTTTGGCTCCAGCAGTCTGATGGGTCAGGGCTTGGCTGAATAGGACCTGCGTAGAATAGAGTGGTGGGATGAGATTTCCTTTCAGCTACCTGGGCCAGGTCTGCTGTCAACAATGCTGTCTCCACCTCCTGCCAAGACGCTGCACAGAATTGGTTTTGGCTGGGCACAGGCACCCTCTGCCTTCAGAGGACAAAAGATTTTACAGTATAAATATTGGGGTCCCAGACCCCAGAACTTTAGATCACTTCTGGGAACCAAAGACAAATCTTTGCCAAGGAGAAGAACCATGATAAAATCTGTTCTATCAAGCAAAGTATCCCCATCACTCAGTGTCCTTTTGTGTTTGATGACACTCTGTATAACCCTACCACCTTAGACTCTTTTCCCCTCATAGATCAGACTAAACTACTTAAACTTTTTACTAAAGTCAAAACAGGTTCCCCCGATGACATTTGTCCCCCTTACATCTTGAAAGAAGTGGGCACCAATCTTCCTGGGTGTCTACTTTCTTTAATGAATGGGTCTCTTTCACAGGGCAAAGTTCCATGTGGTCTGAAAAAAGCTCTTCTTGTTCCCCTCATAAAAAAGGCAGGAGCTAACCCATTAGATCCTATTAACTACAGACCTATATCGCTGCTGCCATACTGTGCTAAACTTTTGGAGTCACATGTTTGCGAAAGCATCTCCAGCTTTTTGGAAAAAACCGAGTACTTGGCACCTAATCAAGCAGGATTCCGACCTTGCCATTCCACCGAGGCGGTCATCCTCTCGGTGCTAAACACTCTAAGGCGGAATGCAGATGCAGGAATCCATCAGGCGCTTGTGCTTCTGGACCTCTCTGCTGCATTCGACACGGTCGACCACACCATCTTGGTCGACCGTGTCGAACAGGCAGGTCTCAGGGGTCCTGCCCTTAGCTGGATCCGCTCTTTCCTCACGGGCCGCACTCAATCGGTCAGATTGGGCTCTTTCTCTGCTCCCACCTTATCTACCACCTGCGGGGTACCACAAGGTTCCTCATTGTCCCCCCTGCTCTTTAATGTTTACCTACGCCCTCTTTTGCACTCGCTCCGGAATGCAAACGTAACCATCTTCAACTACGCGGATGACTTGCAGCTCATCTTTCCTCTTAACACCCAGGACTCAGTGGTTGAATTCCAAAGAACTATGTCCCACATACTGAGTTGGATGAGCTGCAGTCATCTGAAGCTCAATCCGGGCAAGACCGAGCTGATCTTGCCCGGACAGAGCTCGCTTAGTTGGAACTCCAGCTTCTGGCCCATTAGCATGGGAGTCCCCCCATCTAAATCAACTGTGGTCAAGAGCCTAGGTATCCTTATTAGCGAGGATCTCTCGCTAAAAAGACAGGTTGGAGCGGTGGTATCCTCCAGTATCTTCCAACTGAAGAAAATAAAAAAAATCGCTCGTTTTTTTTCCTCAGCAGCCCTCGCACAGATTGTCATCTCCTTGGTTCTGTCCAGGCTTGACTTTTCTAACAGCCTCTATCTTGGCCTACAAATTGGAGAGCTCAAACGTCTCCAGCTTGTTCAGAACCAAGCCGCCAGGCTTCTTTTGAATATACCTAGGAGGCAATCTATTAGACCTGGCCTTAAACAGCTTCACTGGTTGCCAGTTGAGCAGCGTGTGGCCTTCAAGGCCGGGTGCATACTGTTCAGGTCTCTGAATGACTCTGGCCCTTTATTCATCAGAGATCTATTCAAAAAATACTGCCCTTCCCGTCATCTCCGTTCGACCTATAAATCACTTCTGATCGTACCCCCATTTAAAAGGAAACGCCTTGGAGGCAGTTGTTTCGACCACCTTGCTGCAGGTCTTTGGAACTCTCTCCCCCTCCATATAAAACTCAACGATAACATCCTCAGTTTCAGACACTCTCTGAAAACCTGGCTCTTCACTCAAGCTCACTATTGATAGCACAGTTCCTTCTATTGTCTGCCTGCTTGGTTCATTTTCTATAGCGCCATGAAGCCTCCGGGCGTACGAGCGCTCAATAAATTTCCAATTAACATTAACATTAACATTAACATGAAAGCTGACGGAGGAGACTGCCCCTGTGCTGTGCTATTTCTGTGATTGGCCTGCAGTGGTTACTTTATTTGTCAAGGAAAGGGGAAAAGGACTTTTTTGGACTTTTCATAATCTTGAAGAAGAATCTCCAAGGTCTTGAAGTGTGCTGGCCTCCTGCCTGATGTCTCAGGGCTACAAGACTTCACCACCAGCTCCCCTGAATTCCCTTGCTGGGAATTCTGCCTGCAGAGAGGTGCCTACTGTTGTTTGGGCCCTCTGAGAAGACTGCGTGTCGCTGGGAGCTGGAATCGCGATGCAACGAGAAGCGGGTCACCGCTGCAGCAATTGCCGTCGCATTGCCGAAGAAGCCTGCCGCCGCCGCAGCTGTTCACCGTCACATCACAGACGAAGCGTGTTGCATGCCACCGTAGAGGTCACTGTCGCATCATCAGAGAAACCTGTCGCAGGGCATGTCGTGGCTCAGAAGTTACTGAGTTCGCCGCACGGCCTTCGGGCATGCACACATCAATCAATCAAGGATTTATTGAGCGCACTACATACCCGTGAGGGTCTCAAGGCGCTGGGGAGGATGGCTGCAGCTAGCAGTCGAAGAGCCAGGTCTTGAGTAGTCTCCTGAAGGTCTGTGGGTCGTCTGTCTGCCGTAGGTGTAGAGGGAGGGCGTTCCAGGTCTTGGCGTCTAGGTGGGAGAAGGATCTTCCCCCCGAGGAAGTTCTGTGGATGTGTGGGACGGTGGCCAGTGAGCGGTCGGTTGAGCGAAGTTCTCTGTTGGGTACGTAGAATGACAGTCGGCTGTTGAGGTATTCAGTGACGGTGTTGTGGAGTGCTTTGTGTGTGTGGGTCAGGAGTTTGAAGGTGATTCTTTTGTTGATGGGGAGCCAGTGCAGGTCTCGGCGGGGGACGTCAAGGACCAGGCGTGCCGAGGCGTTCTGGATTCTTTGAAGTCTGCTGATGAGCTTGGCCGGGGCTCCGGCGTAGAGGGTGTTGCCGTAGTCGAGTCTGCTGCTGATGAGGGCGTGGGTGACGGTTTTCTGTGTGCCTGTAGGGATCCATCTGAAGATCTTTCGGAGCATGTGGAGGGTGTAGAAGTAGGTTGAGGAGACTGCGTTGATTTGGTTGAATATGGTGAGTTTCTAGTCGAGGATGACTCACAGGTTGCGTGCGTGGTTGGTTGGTGTTGAGGCGGCGCCCAGGGAGGTGGGCCACCAGGAGTCGTCCCAGGCGGAGGGGTTGGGTCCGAGGAGGAAGATCTCTGTCCTGTCCGTGTTCAGTTTGAGCCAGCTGTCTTCCATCCAGTTGGCGACGGCCCTCATACCCCGGTGGAGGTTGGCTTTGGCGGTGAGGGGGTTTTTGGTGAGGGAGAGGATCAGCTGGGCGTCGTCAGCATACTAAATCAAGTTGAGGTCCTGGAGTCTGGTGATGCGTGTGAGTGGAGCCATGTAGATGTTGAAGAGTGTTGGGCTGAGGGATGATCCTTGCGGGACGCCGCAGATGGTCTTGGTGATTCCTGAGTGGAACGGGGGGAGGCGGACTCCTTGGGTTCTGTCGGAGAGGAAGGAGGTGATCCATTCCAGGGCCTTGTCGCGGATCCCTGCGTCGCGGAGGCGTGTGCGTAGTGTGCGATGACAGACGGTGTCGAAGGCAGTGGAGAGGTCCAGGGGGATGAGGGCTGCTGTCTCGCCGTTGTCGAGTAGTACTCTGACGTCGTCTGTGGCGGCGATGAGGGCGGTCTCGGTGCTGTGGTTCTTGCGGAAGCCTGACTGGGAGGGGTCGAGGATCTTGTTCTCTTCCAGGTACCGGGTGAGCTGGGTGTTGACGATCCTTTCGATGACCTTCACCGGAAACGGGATCAGGGAGATGGGCCGGAAGTTCTTGAAGTCGCTCGGGTCCGCCTTGGGTTTCTTCAGTAGGGCGTTGATATCGGCGTGTTTCCAGCACGCAGGGAAGGTTGCGGTCTCGAATGAGAGGTTGATGATGTTCCGCAGGTGGAGTGCGATGGAGCTGTCGGCCTTGTTGGCGATGTGGTGGGGAAGAGGGTCGGATGGTGCTCATGGTTGTGATGGTATCTTTGGTGGTTACGCTGGTCCATGCGGTGAGGTGGTCGTGGTCGGTAGGTGATTGTGGTAGCGGTGCGATGGGGTTGGTGTGGTGCGTCCGGGGGTTGAAGCTGTCGTGGATGTCGGTGATCTTGCGGTGGAAGAAGGCTGCGAGGGCGTCGCAGAGGGCTTGCGATGGCAGGATGTCGTTGGTGCAGGAGCCCGGGTTTAAGAGTTCCTTCACGATGTTGAAGAGCTCCTTGCTGTTGTGTGTGTTGTTGTCGAGGCGGTCTTTGAAGGAGGCTTTCTTGGTGGTTCTGATGAGGTGGTGGTGGTGAGGGCTGCGCGGCTATCGGCCATTTTGTCGTTGTGCCAGGTGTTTTCCAGTCTCCGACAGGCGCCTTGGAGGCTAGGAGCTCCGGGGTGAACCAGCTGGCTCTCTGGCTGGTGTCCCTGCCTGTGTGTTGTCTCAATGGGGCTAAGGTGTTGGCGCAGTCTTCCATCCAGTGTCTGAGGGCGCGGGCCCCCTCCAAAGGGTCGGTGGGGTTGGTCAGTGGGTTGAGTGCGAGGTGGGCCTGTATTAGTTCTTTGGTGGCCTTGCCCCAGCGACGTCGGGGGATCTGTAGGGTGCGGTGATGTGAGACGGGTTTCTGGAAGCTGAAGTGGACGCAGTGGTGGTCGGTCCAGGTGAGTTCGGAGGCGTGGCTGAAGGCAACGTGGGGGATGGAGGTGAAGATGGCATCTAGCGTGTGGCCGGCGATGTGGCTGGGTGTCGTGACGATCTGTGTCAGTCCCACGCATCCAACATTGTCGCATCGCATCAAAGACACTATTTTGTCGTCTTGCACTGGATTGTCGCATCACATCGCCGTGCCATCTTGTCGCATCGTCACCGGGCTGCAATAAGACACAACGCATCAACTCCCCACACAGTGAGGAAGCGACACATCACCTCCCCTGCACAGCAGTATGTAACCGATGCATCCACTCCCCTGAGTGTAAGGAACCGACACATCACCTTCTCTACGACACTTTTGTTTGCATTGCGTGACGCATCTAAGGTACTTTGAGAGTAAAGTGTTACATTTACCATCTACATTGAACTAAGCTATTTTCTACCATAATAAAGTCTTATTTTTGATTACGGTATTGTGGATTTTTGTCGTTTTGTCTTGTGTTAAGTCTAGTAAAGATTACTTATTTTTCTAAACTGGTGTGGTGTCCATCTGTAGTGTTTTCACTGTATTACTGTATGTGTTCACAGATGCTTTACACACCACCTCTGAGATAAGCCTGTCTGCTCGTGCCAAGCTACCAAGGGGGTGAGCAGGGGTTATTTTAGGGGTGTAGCCCCTTACCCTGACTAGAGGCAAGGGTCCCTATTTGGACAAAGGTACCTACCTCTGCCAACCAGAGACCCCCAGTTCTGACAGGATGTGATGGTGGTTTGATAAGATGAAGTTTAATTAGGGTTGCTATTAGCTACCAACATCAGCTTTGTCTTGCAGTGGTGTGCCTATCTTAACTGCGCTATCATGAACAATATCACCTTAATAACTCTGAGTACAGAGAGTCACGAAGAGAGAGGGAGGGAGGGAGTGGTAGAGAACAGAGAGAGACAGTGAGAGAAATGGAGAGAGAGAGAGAGAGAGAGACAAAGAGAGAGTGGAAAGAAGTTACCGAGAACACAGAGAGAGACAGTGAGAGAAACACAGAGAGACAAAGAGAGAAAGTGATAGTGGGAACAAGAGACAGAGAGAGAGAGAGAGAGAGAGAGAGAGAGAGACAGAGGAGAGGTGAGAAGAGAGAGAGAAGGAGAGAGAAAGGAAGAGGAAGAGAGCAATAATGGGCAGTTTGATTATAACATCTTATAATCATACCTGACACTAGGAGCAAGATCCAAAAATATAGTTTAGTATGCCTGTACTCAGAATGTTAAAATACATCTTTTAGTGTGTATGATTTTTACATTCTGTGTTTAAAAATACCTCTTTTAGAAAGTAGGTATTTTCTTGCCTAACAAAAACTGACAGAGAGGAGAGAGAGAGGAGAGAGCGAGAGAGTGGGAGAGTGGGGGAGAGTCAGAAAGAAAGAGAAAGAGCGAGAGAGACAATGCGAGAGAAACAGAGAGAGGGAGAGAGCGAGAGACAGGCAAAGAGAGAGTGAAAGAAAGAGTGGCGTAGAGACAGGGAGAGATACAACAAGACAAAGATAAATGATGCCAGAGAAAGAGAGAGGGAGAGAGAAAAAGAAAGAGAGACAGAGTGAGAGAGAGAGAGAGCGAGAGGGAGAGACTGAGAAAGTGAGAGGGAGAGACACAGAAAAAGAGAGAGGGAGAGACACAGAGACAGAGAGAGATGGAGACAGAGATGAAGAGAAAGAGAAAGTGGGAAATATGGTGAGAGAGAGAGAGAGAGCTTTAGAAAGAGAATACAAAAAAAAGCGAGAGAGTGAGTGTTAGAAATGGCGATTTCCGGTTGGCTAAGGCTTGCGCCAAAGCCAGGCAGAAACCACCACTCTAGTCAGGGCAAGGGAGTTACACGCCAAAGATAACCCCTGCTCACCCTCTAGGTAACGTGACACGAGCAGTAAGGCTAAACTTGGAGGCGATGTAAGTTAAGTATTTGCGCACGCACCCAGCAACAACACCCAGGACCCACCACAAAGGAAACTCCACAGAAGGTTATATATAAAAATAACCTTTGTATTATACCAAACACATTAGATAGGAAACACACACTTTACAATGTGCCATAGGCACGGGCAGAATTTACAGGGGATTATATACACAGGACAGGGCCACATAGACCACTGTCAGGAATATGCACTTTTAGAACTAGCACTTGGTAGAAATAGCACTTTGTAGGAATAACGTTAGCACATAGAACTTGTAATAATTGTAGCACCAAATAATAAGTGTAGCACACAACCAGTAACCGCTGGTAAAAGGTAAGTACCACCTACGCAATCCTAAACACCCTAGGCAATTATCACGCAGGGAATCATGGACTCACTAGCATCACCTATACTAGGAACACACTCTCCTAAGCATACAAATACATTTAGGGGTATAGGCATAAAAGCATTGCACATGACATAACAATCACATTAGGCAGGTAGTCACATTTGCGCAAAAGATCACATAAGGAATAAACATGTACCCCACGCAAGGGCACAACACATGGAACTGTCCCCCAGGCCAACTGGCCTCTCAGGGGCTGAAACGCCCTGTGTCCAAAATGTCAGGGCTGGCTGCGCAGGCAACCAACGGAGATGCGAAAGGGGCCTAAACGTATCAGCTGCCCACTAACTGCTGGGCAGCTGTGGAATTGCGTATGGGCACCAGCGTGCCTTTTGAGCCTCCTCTGGGCTCCTAAATGACAAAAATGCCCCTCACGATGGTGGAGCCACGTAGGCTCGAGAGAACAATGCCGCCACCACTGGGGGAGCGGCCCGCTGCTAGCTGGGCCGCTCTACCACCAGAAATGCCCCCGGGGTCGTTGGAGCCTCCTGGGCTCGAGAAACAAAATGCCTGGTGGAGCCTCATGGGCTCGAAGAAATGCCCCCGTCGTTGGAGTCCCGCTCGGAGGACTCGATCTGCACAATGCCCCCGTGAGCTGGGTTTGAAGTGGGAGCGGCCAGCTGCCTTCCGGGGCCGCTCAAGGGATATGCCCGGGCCCCCACGGGACCTTTAAAGAACAAGGGTGCCCCTGGAGCCCTCGTGGGCTCGAAATCACAATGCGCCCTCTGAGCCTCGTGGGCTCTGATGAACAAAATGCCCCCTTGATCGTTGGAGCCCTCGTGGGCTCGGAATCGCCAGAAAATGCTGCACTTTAGCAGAGGAGCGACCCGCTGCCATTCGGGGACGCTCGTCAATAAATTGGGACCCTTCCCAAGACGTCCGCACTCACCGGCTGCTGAGAGGCGGCGTCTCCGCGGGGCTTCCCTTCTTCTTTCTGCGGCGGCTGGTGCTCCTCTCACAGGTCCTGGGCCTTTGCTGCAGGGCTCTCCTGTGGGAGACACCCGCAGGGCTCACACCGCGGATGCAGGAGCCCTGCTTCCTGTCTCCTCCGCCGGCCGGACTTCCTCTGGTCACGCGGCCCCGCCCACAACCAGGCAGGGACGCCTAGCTTCCGGGTCGCGACGGCAGCGGCCCGGCAACGTCTTTGGACACGCCTGGGCTGCGGCGGTGAATTCTTTCTCTTAGATCTGGGCAATGCGGGGTAGGCTCCCGCGAATTAACCTATAAATCAGGGTAGGCACCCGCGATTTACGTACACAATCAGCACCAAGTCCCTGGCGGGGTGGGCACCCGACAGGGGCACAAGACGGCACCAAGGCAGGGGGATCCCTACGCGGGGGACTCGCTCTGCGGGACGGACGTGGCTCCGTGCTGCAATTTAAAAGCAGAAGCGCTCCCTGGAAAGTAAAACACAGCGCTTTGCAGGCGCTGTAAGGAGGAAAACAGTGCTCCAAGCACTACAGGGCAAAGTCCTTCAGGAGGTGGGGGGGGCAAAGGCTGGGCCCAGGGGCCAGCTCACAGGGCCCTCCAGGCAGGGAGGCAGTCCAGTGGCGGTCCTCCTGGCGCCCAGCAGCAGGCCCCCCTCAAATTAGGATCAGCAAGAACATTTACCTGGGGTCACAGCCCCTTTTTTATACACCAAATCCCTTTGTTTAGGCTTCAGGGTGAAGGGAAAAACCAGTCGCAGCTGGTTCTGGAGCACTCTGTTGTGCTCAGCCACTCTTCCCATTCACTAGAGAGGCTAGGGTCATCAGTTGCACCACAGGGGGCGGAGCCAGCATTGTGTAGGGAAAGCCCAGCCCTAGTCAGGTCCCAGGTTCACCCCTCTCTCACATTAATATGCAGATCTCTCTACTCACCACCGGGGCAGACCCATCCTGACTCATGGAGCCAGGCACACCAGCCAGTCTCAGCCAATCACAAGCCAGACAGCCAATTTACCTTTTATACACAGACAGGTTAACTTCTAGAAGTGGCACTTCCACACCAGGCACAATAACGCCGCACACATCATTGCGCAGCATTTAATCACACGAGTCCGCACATACCAAACTCGAGTCTGCACTCCCCACGCCTCAGAAACTAACATGGATATGTACATTCCCCATGCATTCCTATGGGAGGGCAGGCCAATCTCACCACACGCACTCAGAGTGCGCACGCACTTTACACTGAGACACAGTGAAAGTGCGCAGAAGCCCAAAAATAACTAACACAAAGTCACTTTAACAAGCAAAAAGTTTACTGGTGAACCTGTCAGAAGGGCCAAGTCCAACAGTGGGAGTGATAAAGAAAAAGCGACAGAGAGAGTGAGAGATGGAGAGAGGGGGAGAGAGAGAATGAACGAATGATCGAGTCAGGCAGATGTTGAAAGGAGGAGCAGGCCTCAGCCCGCGCGGGGCGGAGGGAGGTGAGAGACGCCTGGCAGGAGCGTGAGACGCTCAGGTCAGCTGACTCGAGGGAAGTCTGTGGTCTCTGGGTTTCTTCAGAGTGAAACTCTCTGACTCTTCCGATAAGCAGCAGGTCGATAAGCAGCAGGTCGGTGCACGTGAGAGGGGGGGGGGTGCACAGGTGTGAGGGCACACGCACCCTCCCAGGAGCAGACGTAAGAAGGCAACCACAGGGGGCAGATGGGGGCACGGGCAACCTCAGGGGGCAGACAAGGGCACAGGCTGCCACAGGGGGCAGATGACGGCACGGGTAACCTCAGGGGGCATTTGGGGCACGGGCAGCCACAGGGGGCAGATGGGGGCACGGGCAGCCACAGGGGGCAGAAGGGGGCTCGGGCAACCACAGGGGGCAGAAGAAGGCACGGGCAACCACAGGGGGCAGATGGGGGCACGGGCAGCCACAGGGGGCAGATGGGGCCACGGGCAGCCACAGTGGGTAGACGGGGGCACGGACAACCACAGGGGGCAGACAAGGGCACAGGCTGCCACAGGGGGCAGATGACGGCACGGGTAACCTCAGGGGGCATTTGGGGCACGGGCAGCCACAGGGGGCAGATGGGGGCACGGGCAGCCACAGGGGGCAGAAGGGGGCTCGGGCAACCACAGGGGGCAGAAGAAGGCACGGGCAACCACAGGGGGCAGATGGGGGCACGGGCAGCCACAGGGGGCAGATGGGGCCACGGGCAGCCACAGTGGGTAGACAGGGGCACGGACAACCACAGGGGGCAGATGGGGGCACGGGCAGCCACAGGGGGCAGATGGGGCCACGGGCAGCCACAGGGGGCAGAAGGGGACTCGGGCAACCACAGGGGGCAGAAGAGGGCATGGGCAGCCAGAGGGGGCAGATGGGGCCACGGGCAGCCACAGGGGGCAGACGGGGGCACGGGCAACCACAGGGGGCAGATGGGGGCACGGGTAGCCACAGGGGACAGATGGGGGCACAGGCAGCCACAGAGGGCAGATGGGGACACAGGCAGCCACAGGGGGCAGATGGGGGCACGGGCAGCCACAGGGGTCATTTGGGGGCACGGGCAGCCACAGGGGGCAGACGGGGGCATATGCATACAACCATCAGCACACACACACACATCACACCACCTCCACCTCCACACACACACACACATCACACCACCTCCACCTCCACACACACACACACATCACACCACCTCCACACACATCCGCAAACCTCCTGGAGGCAAACACAAAAACGCAACACACACCCCCAGAGGGCACACCGCTGGAGGGGCTGTCACGTGCCCAGGTGGGGAGGGCGCCCTGGGGTGATTAGCAGGGGACAATGAATTTCACCAACTCTCCCTTAGTGGGTACCATGGTCTGACCCGTATGTCCGGTCATGACCCATCCTCGGCTCCGCCGGGGGCTGTACCACAGTAGTTCCACTGGGGGTGGGCGTGGATCCTTCCTGATGGGGGTCTCACAACACAACAGTGGCATCTAGGTGTTGTACACCCGAATTCATGCCATGACTCGACCTCATAGTACTATATTTATCAATCTCTGGAGGATGAAGGTCTGAGTTTGCTGAGTCAGAATTCAAACTTGTGTCCAGAAGTAGCAGCACTGAGCCCACTGAGGTCAAAGCCAGACCGGAAACTACAACCACCCCAACATGAGTATGCATATGAGCCCCGCTGAGGGGTGCAAACCAGGCCCTGCTGAGGGGTGCAAACCAGCCCCTGCTAAAGGGTACAAAACAGCCCCCGCTGAAGAGTACAGACCAGCCCCGCTAAAGGGTACAAACCAGCCCCCACAAAAGGGTACAGACCAGCCAGCCCCTGCTAAAGGGTACAGACCAGCCCCCGCTAAAGGGTACAAAGCAGCCCCCGCTGAAGAGTACAGACCAGCCCCGCTAAAGGGTACAAACCAGCCAGCCCCTGCTAAAGGGTACAGACCAGCCCCGATAAAGGGTACAAACCAGCCCCCGCTAAGGGGTACAAACCAGCCCCCCCTAAAGGGTACAGACCAGCCCCCGCTAAGGGGTACAAACCAGCCCCCCCTAAAGGGTACAGACCAGCCCCCGCTGAAGGGTATAGACCAGCCCCCGCTGAAATGTGCAAACCAGCCCCCGCTGAAGGGTATAAACCAGCCCCCACTAAAGGATACAAGCCAGTCCCCTCTAAAGGGTACAGACCAGCCCCCGCTGAAGGGTACAGACTAGCCCCCGCTAAAGTGTTCACATCAGCCCCCGCTCCCTTCCTATTTCTTTTTTTCTTGTCTCTTTTTTCCTATCCCTCTGTCCTTCTCGTTTTGCTGCTGCCATAAACCCCAGGGGAGCTGGAAACCGAGGCAGGCACAATCCTTCTTCACAAACCACCCTCTGATGGCTCCCGTGGGATGAGTGGCCTCTCCCGCCTTGCTTAAAGCCCTCTTTAAAGGGATGTCCGTAACCTGTGTAATTCTGTGTTAAATTCAACCATGCGGAGTTAGTAAAAAATTCAGCAAGATTGCGTGTAATTACGTGAGAAGCATAATTCTGCATTTAGCACTATTTTCCTAGCACAAAAATACCTCATTGCACGGGAGAATGCATTTACCCTAAGAAGATATTTTTTAATGCAACACCAAAGATACACAGAAGGTAATGAAGGACAGGGGACTGGGGACAGGGACAGGAGTCTCCCAGGGACCCCTGTCCCCACCACATCTTCAACAGAGCCACCGACACCATCGCACCCATGCTCTGCCACACCATCAACCGCTCCCTGGCGAACACTTCCTTTCCCGACAACTGGATGCATGCCGAGATGAACCCCCTCCTGAAGAAGCCCCCAGCAGACCCCACCGACCTCAAAAACTACAGACCCATCGCCCTGCTCCCGTTCCCAGCGAAAGTCACTGAGAAAGCCATCAACAGCCGACTCAACATCTTCATCGAAGAGCACAACATACTCGACTCCTCCAAATCTGGCTTCAGAAAAAATTACAGCACAGAAACCACCCTCCTCGCCACAACAGATGACGTCCGCTCCCTACTGGACAGAGGAGAAACAGGAGCCTTTATCCTCCTCAACCTCTCAGCAGCCTTCGACACAGTCTCCCACCGCACCCTATCATGCAGACTCCACGACGCAGGGATCCGGAACAAGGCCCTCGACTGGATCCGCTCCTTTCTTTCCAGCAGAACGCAACGGTCAGACTCCCTCATTTCCTCTCGGACCCTACACCAACCACCTGCAGAGTTCCCAAGGGGCCCTCCCTCAGCCCAATGCTATTCAACGTCTACATAGCTCCGCTCGCCCCCATCGTCAGAACCTACGGACTCAACATTGTTTCATACGCAGACCGTTCCCATTCACCTGCCCCTGTCCCAACCTAGTCACTGCCCCTACCTATCCATCTGCCTCGGACCCTCTCCATCACTAGCCCCTGATCCTACCTATACACCTGCCCCCATCTGTTCACTGCCCCGGCCCCTCCCTATTCACCTGCCCTTACCTGTTCACTTTCCCTACATTTTCACCTGCCTCTGCCCATCCCCATTCACCTCCCCCTGTCCCAACCTATTCACCGCCCCTACCCGTTTACTTGCCATTACCTTTTCACCTGCCTCTGCCACTCCCTATTCCCCTGCCCCTATCTGTTCACTGACCCTGACCCTCCCCATTCACCTGTCCCTGACCCTACCTATTCACCTGCCCCTATCTGTTCACTAGCCCTGCCCCTCCCCATTCACCTGCCCCTGACCCAACCTATTCACCTGCCCCTATCTGTTCACTAGCCCTGCCCCTCCCCATTCACCTGTCCCTGACCCAACCTATTCACCTGCCTCTATCTATTCATCTGCCTCTGCCCCCATTCATCAGCCCCTGACCCTACCTATTCACCTGCCCCATCTGTTCACTGCCCCTCCACGCTCACCTGCCCCTGACCCTACCTATTCACCTACCCCATCTGTTCACTGACCCTGCCCCTCCCCATTCACCTGCCCTTGACTCTACCTATTCATCAGCCCCTGACCCTCCCCATTCACCTGCCCCTGTCCCAACCTATTCACCTGCCTCTATCTATTCATCAGCCCCTGACCCTCCCCATTCACCTGTCCCTGACCCTACCTATTCACCTGCCCCCATCTGTTCACTGACCCTGCCCCTCCCCATTCACCTGACCTTGACTCTACCTATTCATCAGCCCCTCACCCTCCCCATTCACCTCCCCCTGTCCCAACCTATTCACCCGCCCCTACCTGTTCACTTGCCATTACCTTTTCACCTGCCTCTGCCACTCCCTATTCACCTGCCCCTATCTGTTCACTGACCCTGCCCCTCCCCATTCACCTGCCCCTGTCCCAACCTATTCACTTGCCCCTATCTGTTCATCTGCCTCTGCCCCCATTCATCAGCCCCTGACCCTACCTATTCACCTACCCCATCTGTTCACTGAGCCTGCCCCTCCCCATTCACCTGCCCTTGGCTCTACCTATTCATCTGCCTCTGCCCCTTCTCATTCACAGACACTGCCCCTTCCTATTCACCTGCCCCCATCTGTTTACTGCCCCTGCACCTCCACACTCACCTGCCCCTGAGCCTTTCTATTCACCTGCCCCTATCTGTTCACTGCCCCTGCCCCTTCCAATTCATCTGCCCCTCCCAATTCGCCTGCCCCTCCCCTTTCACGGGAAGGCCGCCGTAATCAGTGGTATACTCTCCCAGATTACCCACACAGACTGAGTGTGGTTCGAAATTTGGAGGGTGTTATTCCTTTAAAACAATCTGCCTGGTTATTAAAAGGGACTCGTGACAGGTATCGGGTCATGAGAAACACAAGACCAGAGCAAAATACGTGCCAAAACGAAGCAGCCCTGATGAAGTCCTGGGTCAAGACGCTGGGTCGAAACATGTTGGCAGCGAGTGAAGAACCAATACAGATTGGACATTTGATAACAATGTACTTTGGCATCTGAAGAATAATTCCACAAATTGTGTATACACTGTGCTTAAGGGTTTGCTGCTGTTATTTGATCCCCTTGGGTTTTTCTGAGGGTGTTGGGTGGACACCCTCCCTGAAGAGCACCGCACCAACGAGGCGACATTAAAATATACTGAGTGCAATATATAAGTGAGCACCAGGAATCCCTAACTCACCCTTTGCCTCCCCATTCACCTGCCCCCCCACTATCCATTCACCTACCCCCCACTATCCATTCACCTACCCCTCGACCCCCTCCTTCCCCACCCAGTCCAGGTGACCACAAACAGATTTAAGTGCTCTTACGTGTCACCATCTTCGTCCTGCTTCGAGGCCAAGGCGATGTCGCTGCTCAGCTGGTTCTCCAGGGGGCAGATGAGCTGGTAGGGGGAGGTGTGCATGCCCAGCATCGCTCCTTGCCCCAGGGCATGGGAGGCATACAGCTGGAGAGGCAGGTGGCGCGGCGGGTAAGGGCAGTGGGCACCTGGAACATTGAAGAAGATAAGTCTTAATACCAGACTAGAGAACGCAAGAACACAAGGCACGAAGAGTCATGTGGGCACAGCGGTGCCAGTCCCCAGCAGGAGGTGCCACCCCTTGCATGATGTGCTGCCACCGCCATGATGTGCCACTCTCCACAACAGCTGCCACCCCTTGCATGATGTGCCACCTCTTCCATGATGTGCCATCCCTTCTATGATGTTCCTCCCCTTGTCAGGAATGCTGCCCCTTGCATGATGCGTGTACCTTCACAGGAGGTGCCACCCCTGGCATGATCCGCCACCCCTTAGAAGATGAGCTTCTCCTCACATGACGTGCCACCCTTTCAGGGTGTGCCACCGCTCACATGATGTGCCACCCCTTGCATGATGTGCTGCCATGGGCCTGATGTGTCACCCATCACAAAGAGGTGCCTCCGCTCACAGGATTCAGTAAAGGGGGTGGTGATGGACAGAGTGTCTGAATTAAGCAGACCACTCTTACCCAGTCCAAAGATCAGGGCTTGATCCATCACCGTTATTTATCTCACTGCCCCATCCCAGCTCAGAACCTGGCTATATGCAAATTAGTCTGTCCCTGGCCCAGTGCATCATGGGAACAGGGCAGACCAAACTACCAAGCCAATTCTTCACCAGAAAGGAGACAAGCTTCCGGGGACTGGTTTCTGGCATTACAGCCGTCTCCGGCCCGGCTTGCTTGAATCCTGATGGTGCAGTGAGCAAGGGACTCATGTCTGAGTATACCCTGCCACACCTATAGTGGCCAAAACGATTCATGAAAGGGGGTGGTGATGGACAGAGCATCTGAGTTAAGCAGACCACTCTTACCCAGTCAACAGATCAGGGCTTGACCCATCACCGTTTTTTAGCTCACTGCACCATCCCAGTTTAGAACCTGGCTATATGCAAATTAGTCTGTCCCTGGCCCAGTGCATCATGGGAACAGGGCAAACCAAACTACCAAGCCAATTCTTTACTGGAAAGGAAACAAGCTTCCGGGGAGTGTTCTGATTAACTCAGATACTCTGTCCATCACCACCCCCTTTTTGAATCACCGCTCACAGGATGTGACACCCCTCACTTGAGGGTCCACCACTCGCGGGATGTGCAACACCTTGTCTGATGTGCTGCTCCTTGTCTGATGTGCCAGCCCTAGCCAGTGTGTGCACACCTTGCATTGTGAAGTACAACTTGCATGATGTCTCACCCTTCACAAGCGGTGACGCCCATCTCATGAACCACCATCATTAACCGTGGGCAATGAACTAGGCTCTGGAGATTTGTTAACTACGCATCACATTTAAAACACGGAACAACAGAGAGGAGTTTGCAACTGCACCCACAACTCTTTGAAAAGACAACTTAACCTTTAAATGCTAAAAATGATATAAACATTACACAAAAGTGAACTTTGAAAAACATCAGGCAATGAGAGAGGTGATGATTTTGGGGTCCCCCCTAACCTAGGGGGGAGGACCAAGCAGATGCCTTGAACACAAGGAGCATATCATGCTGAATGATTTGGTGGTGGTCCCATCCTCTTAGGACCACCCCAAGCAAAGTTATGGGCAAAAATACAATGCCAACTGAAGGCCCTGCAAAGCATTAGGGGGCAAGATTCCAGAGTTTAGTGAATATTATAGTATTAGCTCTCAGCTGAGCCCGAGTGCCTGCTCATTGAGCAATGTTTTGATATTGGACACTATAATATTCACTGCAATGTAGAATCTCGTCCATCTCCAGCCGTACTGTCACATCTCTATCCAGGACCATCATATGTCTATCAGGACAGTCACATCTCTAGTAGGACCATCACAGCTCTATCAAAGACCATCACATCTCTAGCAGGGCTGTTGCTTCTCTATCCTGGACCATCACATCTCAATCTAGGACCATCATATCTCTAACAGGACCATCACAGCTCTAGAAGGACAGTCACATCTCTACCCAGGACCATCACATCTCAAGCTAGGACCATTGTAACGATCCTAAGGACCCTCAGGTCATCGCCATCAGAGACTTCTTGGCTGACCAAGCCCTTACCAGGGCTGTCACATCTCCAGCAGGACAGTCGCATCTCTATCCAGGACCATCATATGTCTATCAGGACAGTCACATCTCTAGCAGGACCGTTGCTTCTCTATCCAGGACCATCACAGCTCCATCAAAGACCATCACATCTCCAGCAGGACAGTCGCATCTCTATCCAGGACCATCACATCCTAGTTATGACCATCACATCTCTAGCCAGGACCATCGCATCTCTATCCAGGACCATCACATCTCTATCCAGGACCATCACATCCTAGTTATGACCATCAGATCTCTAGCAGGACTGTCACATCTCTATTCAGGACCATCACATCTCCAGCAAGACAGTCACATCTCTATCCAGAACCATCACATCTCAAGCAGGACAGTCACATCTCAATCTAGGACCATCATATCTCTAACAGGACCATCACAGCTCTAGAAGGACTGACACATCTCTAGCAGGACAGTCACATCTCAATCTAGGACCATCATATCTCTAACAGGACCATCACAGCTCTAGAAGGACTGTCACATCTCTAGCAGGGCTGTTGCTTCTCTATCCTGGACCATCATATGTCTAGCAGGACTGACACATCTCTACCCAGGACCATCACATCTCTAGCAGGACTGTCACATCTCTACCCAGGACCATCACATCTCAATCAAGGACCATCACATCTCTAGCAGGACTGTCACATCTCTAGCAGGAGAGTCACATCTCTACCCAGGACCATCACATCTCAATCAAGGACCATCACATCTCTAGCAGGACTGGCACATCTCCAGCAGGACAGTCACATCTCTACCCAGGACCATCACATCTCTAGCAGGACTGTCACATCTCTACCCAGGACCATCACATCTCAATCAAGGACCATCACATCTCTAGCAGGACTGTCACATCTCTAGCAGGAGAGTCACATCTCTACCCAGGGCCATCACATCTCAATCAAGGACCATCACATCTCTAGCAGGACTGTCACATCTCTAGCAGGAGAGTCACATCTCTACCCAGGACCATCACATCTCAATCAAGGACCATCACATCTCTAGCAGGACTATCACATCTCCAGCAGGACAGTCACATCTCTAGCAGGACTGTCACATCTCAAGCTAGGACCATCACATCTCTAGCAGGACTGTCACATCTCCAGCAGGACAGTCACATCTCTAGCAGGACTGTCACATTACCATCACATCTCTAGCAGGACTGTCGCATCTCGATCCTGGACCATCACATCTCTATCCAGGACGATCATATCTCTAACAGGACTGTCACATCTCTGGCAGGACTGTCACATCTCTAGCAGGACCATCACATCTCAATCTAGGACCATCACATCTCAATCTAGGACCATTGTAACGATCCTAAGGACCCTCAGGTCATCGCCATCAGAGACTTCTTGGCTGACCAAGCCCTTACCCAAGACTGCTCCCTCCCTACTCATTTAAAAGGCGCCAACCTAGACTGGATCATTGCTAAGGAATCAGAGGCCAAACTTCTCTCTATCGACCCTTGTGATTGGTCTGACCACCGCGCCATCACCTTCCCCCTGCCCAGCACCCACAAAACATGGACACCTCAACCCGTGATTTCCAAACAATGGGTTAGAGACACCAAGAACCTTGATCACGAGAAACTGGCAGCGCGCTGTGTGTCCGACCCCCCCCTCCCTCAGTGCACCTCGGTCAACAACCTCGCGGATCATTATTCCTCAACTATATCTGACGTTCTCGATGACCTGGCTCCACTAAAATTAAAAAGACCCCAGATCAAAGACAGGAATCCCTGGTTCAGCGGATCCTTCAGCAAGGATAGGAGATCCCTTCAACAGAATGAACAAAACTGGAAACAACACCCATCAGCAGCCCATCTAAAACGTCTCCGCCAGGCCAGAAATGCCTACAATAGGAAAATCCTCAACTCTAAAAAAGAATTCTTCAGAACTGAACTTGAGAATGCCAAAAATCAACCTTGCAAGCACTTTGACTAGTCTTCTCCCCGCACTGTCTTCCCAAACCTCACCCAAAAACCAAGCGCACTGCTCCAACTTCAAAATCTATGATGAACACTCTATCTCAACAGATCTGGTCTGATGCACACCTGTCCCCTGGCACACGTGGTCTTGGACACAACCGTTTCCCGAGCAGACCGGTCTGGGGCACGCCTCTCCCCTGGCACATCTGGTATGAGGCATACCTGGTCTGGGGCACACCTGGCCCCAGGCACACCTGTCTCCGGGTGCACTTGGTCTGGGGAAAATCTGTCCCTGGCCATACCTGGTCTTGGGAACTCCAGTACCGAAGCACACCTGGACTGGGCGACACCTGTCCCCAAGCACACCTGATCTGGGGCACACCTGATCTGGGGCACACCTAGCCCGAGGCACACCTGGTCTGAGGCACACTTGGTCTGGGGCACATCTGTACATGGGCACACCTAGTCTGGTGCACACCTGGCCCAGGGCACAGCTGGCCCTGATCACACCAGTCCCTGGACACACCTAATCTGAGGCACACCTGGTCTGGGGCATATCCGTCGCTTGGGACACATGGTCTTGGGAACACTTGTCCCCAGGGACACCTGGTCTGGGGCACACCTAGCCCGAGGAACACTGGTTCTGGGGCACATCTGTCCCCGGGCACACCTGGTCTGCTGCAAACCCATGAATGACCTCCCTGTGCCCCAGAGTTTATTCGCTCGCTCTTGGAGCTGTCCACTTTGGCTCATGTCTGGCATCCAGGCTGACACTTTAAGAAGAATGCATGGTCATGTTTTCACTGACCCAGCTGTGTCCTGATCGGATGTATGACGTTACAACGCATACTTTTACAACGCCTACCTTTACATCGCAAGTTTTACAACGCATACCATTACAACGCATAGTGCTTTTGGCCGCTGGATAGTGAATAGTTTAATTTACTATTCCAACTCCAGTCCCCGTGGATAGTAGGGAAGGTGTTGGATAGTACATTAAATCTATTCCCTATCCTAGAGCGCCCCCCAGTGCAATGCGTTGTAATGGTTTGCGTTGTAAAAGTTGCGTCGTAATGGTAGTGCGTTGTAAAAGTTTCCTTGTAAAGGCTGTTCACCGTCCTGATCAGTGTAGGACTTGGCCTTTTTGGCTAAAGTTCCCTAAAACATTTTGCTTCCCCCCTAGACCGTTTTCCTGACATAGAGTTGCCAATTTAGATGCTTTGGGTACGTTGCCACTGCTGATTAGTGTCAAAGTACAAGTGTTCCCTGTGTAAAGTGTAATGGTAATTGGTCGGCCATGATTGGTATTTTTGCCTTACTAGTAAAGTCCCTAGTAATGTGCACTGTGTGTGCCAGGGCTGGTAATGCAAAGGTGCGCGGAGAAGGGAACTCAGGCCTGCAGTGTAGGGCTTGCGTGCCGGTTGCTAAGTTAGCATGTTGTTCTGACAAGGGAAACCACTTGACAGGCCTTACTTACCCTTTGGGTACACAATTGGAACCCCTGTGGAAGGTCCCGGGTAACCCCGGGGCAGGGTGCAGTGTAAGTAAAAGGCAGAACATACGCTGTGTGTGTTATGTCCTGACAGTGAAAAGCACTCCATTTCATTTTTCACTGCTGAAAGGCCATCCTGCCCGTAGGACAGAATGGGGGAGGCTGGGTGTTGTGTTTGTTAGCCTAGTTTCCCACAGGTTTAAAATGGAGAGGTGAAGTTTGGTATGTATGAACTCACAGTGTCATAACACATCTTTCTATGAAAGTGGTTTTGTCACTGTGTGTTCAGAAGCCACTCTTTTAGAAAGTGGCTGAGGTTTGTGCTGTAAGCATTTCTGTGTGTCTCTGCTGAATGTGGATTGACTGTCTGGATCTGAGAGGTGAGAGGAGCAGGGAGAGGTCTTGACCCAGGGAGGGGTTGAGATGGCACCAGACTGCCCTTCATCTGGAGAGTAGGGGGAGGAGAAGCCTGGGAGGTAAAGAGGCCTGGGTTGCTGCTATAAAACAATTGACCCGTCTCCTGCTGAGTGATTAAGGATCCGGACCCCCAGTATCAAAGGGAGAAAGGTGACACTGAGAGGGAGACACCCAGAACTGATTTAGGGAGGGGTCAAGGACCCCTAAGCACAAACGAACTTCAAAGACATTTAGGGGGATAATTATGAGAGCTGAGACCCCTGAACATTGGAATAGAAATGGTTTGAGACTGAAAAGCCTTGGACCCATTTCGTTGTTAAGAGGAAACTCTGCCAAGGAAGGAACAACTGAAGACACTGCTGGGAAGGACCAACTTTTGCTTCGTGATTTGGGGCAGGTCTGCAGTTTGTGTGAGCGTGAGGCCGGGCCTGCTATGTGGCCGGGACTTGTGTTCTGTGTCTGGGCTTGTGACACTAAAGGATGTCATACAATGCCTTGCGTCACTGCTGGCTGTATGTGTTAGGGGTTTTGGATTGTGCATAAGGTTTTATCATGATTGCCAAAAAGGCATCTGTAGATCGATAGGGTTTATCGTGATTGCCAGACAAGCATCGGTAGGTTTTCCTGTGATTGGCACACAGGCATTGGTAGATTAGTTTCTGATTGCCACACAGGCATCGGTAGGTTCGTTTGTGGTTGCCACACAGGCATCGGTAGCTTTTATTATGATTGCCAAACAGGCATCGGTAGGTTTTTGTGATTGCCACACAGGCATCGTACGTTAGTTTATGATTGCCACACAGGCATGGGTCGGTTTGATTGTGATTGCCCCAAAGGCATCAGTAGGTTTGATTGTGATTGTCACACAGGCATCGGTAGGTTAGTTTGTGATTGTCACACAGGCATTGGAAGCTTAGTTTGTGATTGCCACACAGGCATTGGTACGTTAGTTTGTGATTGTCACACAGGCATTGGAAGGTTAGTTTGTGATTGCCACACAGGCACCAGTAGGTTTGTTTGTGATTGCCACACAGGCATCAGTAGGTTTTATTGTGATTGCCACACAAGCATCGGTAGGTTAGTTTGTGATTGTCACACAGGCATTGGAAGGTTAGTTTGTGATTGCCACACAGGCATTGGTACGTTAGTTTGTGATTGTCACACAGGCATTGGAAGGTTAGTTTGTGATTGCCACACAGGCACCAGTAGGTTTGTTTGTGATTGCCACACAGGCACCAGTAGGTTTGTTTGTGATTGCCACACAGGCACCAGTAGGTTTGTTTGTGATTGCCACACAGGCACCAGTAGGTTTGTTTGTGATTGCCACACAGGCACCAGTAGGTTTGTTTGTGATTGTCACACAGGCATCAGTAGGTTTGATTGTGATTGGCATACAGGCATCAGTAGGCTTGATTGTGATTGGCATACAGGCATCGCTAGGTTTCTTTGTGATTGCACGCAGGCTTCGGTAGGTTTGTTTGTGATTGGCACGCAGGCATTGGAAGGTTAGTTTGTGATTGCCACACAGGCATTGGAATGTTAGTTTCTGCTTGCCACACAAGCATCGGTAGGTTAGTTTGTGATTGTCACACAGGCATTGGAAGGTTAGTTTGTGATTGCCACACAGGCATTGGAAGGTTAGTTTGTGATTGCCACACAGGCACCAGTAGGTTTGTTTGTGATTGCCACACAGGCACCAGTAGGTTTGTTTGTGATTGTCACACAGGCATCAGTAGGTTTGATTGTGATTGGCATACAGGCATCAGTAGGTTTGATTGTGATTGGCATACAGGCATCGCTAGGTTTCTTTGTGATTGTACGCAGGCTTCGGTAGGTTTGTTTGTGATTGGCACGCAGGCATCGGTAGGTTTGATTGTGATTGTCACACAGGCATCGCTAGGTTTCTTTGTGATTGTCACACAGGCATCGGTAGGTATGATTGTGATTGTCAAACAGGCATCGGTAGGTTTGATTGTGATTGTCACACAGGCATCGGTAGGTTTGATTGTGATTGTCACACAGGCATCGTTAGGTTTCTTTGTGATTGTCACACAGGCACCGGTATGTTTGATTGTGATTGTCACACAGGCATCGTTAGGTTTCTTTGTGATTGCACACAGGCTTCGGTAGGTTTCTTTGTGATTGCACGCAGGCATCGGTAGATTTGTTTGTGATTGTCACACAGGCTTTGGTAGGTTTGATTGTGATTGTCACACAGGCATCAGTACGTTTGATTGTGATTGTCAAACAGGCAGCGGTAAATTTGTTTGTGATTGTCACACAGGCATCAGTAGGTTTGATTGTGATTGCCACACTGGCATCGGTAGGTTTGATTGTGATTGTCACACAGGCATCGTTAGGTTTGCTTGTGATTGTCACACAGGCATTGGTAGGTTTGATTGAGATTGTCACACAGGCATCGGTAGGTTTGATTGTGATTGTCACACAGGCATCGGTAGGTTTGTTTGTGATTGTCACACAGGCATCGGTACGTTTGATTGTGATTGTCACTCAGGCATCGGTAGGTTTATTTGTGATTGTCACACAGGCATCGGTAGGTTTGATTGTGATTGTCACACAGGCATCGGTAGGTTAGTTTGTAATTGTCACACAGGCATTGGAAGCTTTTCTTGTCATTGTCACACAGGCATCAGGACATTTGATTGTGATTGTCACAAAGGCATCAGTAGATTTGTTTGTGATTGTCACACAGGCATCGGTAGGTTTGATTGTGATTGTCACACAGGTCACACAGGCATCAGTAGGGTTGATTGTGATTGTCACAGAGGCATCAGTACGTTTGATTGTGATTGTCACACAGGCATCATCAGAAGGTTTGTTTGTGATTGTCACACAGGCATCTGTAGGTTTGTTTGTGATTTTCACACAGGCCTCAGTACGTTTGATTGTGATTGTCACACAGGCAGCGATAGATTTGTTTGTGATTGTCACACAGGCATCAGAAGGTTTGTTTGTGATTGTCACACAGGCAGTGTAGATTTGTTTGTCATTGTCACACAGGCATCGGTAGGTTTGTTTGTGATTGTCACACAGGCATCTGTAGGTTTGATTGTGATTGTCACACAGGCATCAGAAGGTTTGTTTGTGATTGTCACACAGGCATCTGTAGGTTTGTTTGTGATTTTCACACAGGCCTCAGTACGTTTGATTGTGATTGTCACACAGGCAGCGATAGATTTGTTTGTGATTGTCACACAGGCATCGTTAGGTTTGTTTGTGATTGTCACTCAGGCATTGGTAGGTTTATTTGTCATTGTCACACAGGCATCGGTAGGTTTGTTTGTGATTGTCACACAGGCATCTGTAGGTTTGATTGTGATTGTCACACAGGCATCGGTAGGTTTGTTTGTGATTGTCACACGGGCATCTGTAGGTTTGTTTGTGATTGTCACACAGGCATCAGTAGGTTTGTTTGTGATTGTCACAAAGGCATCGGTAGGTTTGATTGTGCTTGTCACACAGGCATTGGTAGGTTTGTTTGTGATTGTCACACAGGCATCGGTACGTTTGATTGTGATTGTCACACAGGCATCGTAAGGCTTGTTTGTGATTGTCACACAGGCTTTGGTAGGTGTGATTGTGATTGTCACACAGACATTAGTAGGTTTGTTTGTGATTGTCACAAAGGCATCGGTAGGTTTGATTGTGATTGTCACACAGGCATCGGTAGGTTTGTTTGTGATTGTCACACAGGCATCGTTATGTTTGATTGTGATTGTCACTCAGGCATCGGTAGGTTTGTTTATGATTGTCCTACAGGCATCGGTAGGTTTGATTGTGATTTTCACACAGGCATTGTTAGGTTTGATTGTGATTGTCACACAGGCATCGGTATGTTTGATTGTGATTGTCACACACGCATCAGTAGGTTTGTTTGTGATTGTCACACAGGCATCGGTAGGTTTCTTGGTAATTGTCACACAGGCATTGGTAGCTTTTCTTGTGATTGTCACACACGTATCAGGACATTTGATTGTGATTGTCACACAGGCATTGGTAGGTTTGATTGAGATTGTCACACAGGCATCGGTAGGTTTGATTGTGATTGTCACACAGGCATCGGTAGGTTTGTTTGTGATTATCACACAGGCATCGGTACGTTTGATTGTGATTGTCACTCAGGCATCGGTAGATTTATTTGTGATTGTCACACAGGCATCGGTAGGTTTGATTGTGATTGTCACACAGGCATCGGTAGGTTAGTTTGTAATTGTCACACAGGCATTGGAAGCTTTTCTTGTCATTGTCACACAGGCATCAGGACATTTGATTGTGATTGTCACAAAGGCATCAGTAGATTTGTTTGTGATTGTCACACAGGCATCGGTAGGTTTGATTGTGATTGTCACACAGGTCACACAGGCATCAGTAGGTTTGATTGTGATTGTCACAGAGGCATCAGTACGTTTGATTGTGATTGTCACACAGGCATCATCAGAAGGTTTGTTTGTGATTGTCACACAGGCATCTGTAGGTTTGTTTGTGATTTTCACACAGGCCTCAGTACGTTTGATTGTGATTGTCACACAGGCAGCGATAGATTTGTTTGTGATTGTCACACAGGCATCAGAAGGTTTGTTTGTGATTGTCACACAGGCAGTGTAGATTTGCTTGTCATTGTCACACAGGCATCGGTAGGTTTGTTTGTGATTGTCACACAGGCATCTGTAGGTTTGATTGTGATTGTCACACAGGCATCAGAAGGTTTGTTTGTGATTGTCACACAGGCATCTGTAGGTTTGTTTGTGATTTTAACACAGGCCTCAGTACGTTTGATTGTGATTGTCACACAGGCAGCGATAGATTTGTTTGTGATTGTCACACAGGCATCGTTAGGTTTGTTTGTGATTGTCACTCAGGCATTGGTAGGTTTATTTGTCATTGTCACACAGGCATCGGTAGGTTTGTTTGTGATTGTCACACAGGCATCTGTAGGTTTGATTGTGATTGTCACACAGGCATCGGTAGGTTTGTTTGTGATTGTCACACAGGCATCTGTAGGTTTGTTTGTGATTGTCACACAGGCATCAGTAGGTTTGTTTGTGATTGTCACAAAGGCATCGGTAGGTTTGATTGTGCTTGTCACACAGGCATTGGTAGGTTTGTTTGTGATTGTCACACAGGCATCGGTACGTTTGATTGTGATTGTCACACAGGCATCGTTAGGCTTGTTTGTGATTGTCACACAGGCTTTGGTAGGTGTGATTGTGATTGTCCCACAGGCATTAGTAGGTTTGTTTGTGATTGTCACAAAGGCATCGGTAGGTTTGATTGTGATTGTCACACAGGCATCGGTAGGTTTGTTTGTGATTGTCACACAGGCATCGTTATGTTTGATTGTGATTGTCACTCAGGCATCGGTAGGTTTGTTTATGATTGTCACACAGGCATCGGTAGGTTTGATTGTGATTTTCACACAGGCATTGTTAGGTTTGATTGTGATTGTCACACAGGCATCGGTATGTTTGATTGTGATTGTCACACACGCATCAGTAGGTTTGTTTGTGATTGTCACACAGGCATCGGTAGGTTTCTTGGTAATTGTCACACAGGCATTGGTAGCTTTTCTTGTGATTGTCACACACGTATTAGGACATTTGATTGTGATTGTCACAAAGGCATCGGTAGGTTTGATTGTGATTGTCACACAGGCATCAGTATGTTTGTTTGTGATTGTCACACAGGCATCGGTAGGTTTGATTGTGATTGTCACACAGGTCACACAGGCATCAGTACGTTTGATTGTGATTGTCACACAGGCAGCTGTAGATTTGTTTGTGATTGTCACACAGGCATTGGTAGGTTTGTTTGTCATTGTCACACAGGCATCGTTAGGTTTTTTGTGATTGTCACACAGGCATCGGTAGGTTTGTTTGTCATTGTCACACAGGCATCGTTAGGTTTGTTTGTGATTGTCACACAGGCATTGGTAGGTTTGTTTGTCATTGTCACACAGGCATCGGTAGGTTTGTTTGTGATTGTCACACAGGCATCTGTAGGTTTGATTGTGATTGTCACACAGGCATCAGTAGGTTTGTTTGTGATTGTCACACAGGCATCTGTAGGTTTGTTTGTGATTTTCACACAGGCCTCAGTACGTTTGATTGTGATTGTCACACAGGCAGCGATAGATTTGTTTGTGATTGTCACACAGGCATCGTTAGGTTTGTTTGTGATTGTCACACAGGCATCTGTAGGTTTGTTTGTGATTGTCACACAGGCATCGTTAGGTTTGTTTGTGATTGTCACACAGGCATCTGTAGGTTTGTTTGTCATTGTCACACAGGCATCAGTAGGTTTGTTTGTGATTGTCACACAGGCATCTGTAGGTTTGGTTGTGATTGTCACACAGGCATCGGTACGTTTGATTGTGATTGTCACACAGGCATCGTTAGGCTTGTTTGTGATTGTCACACAGGCTTTGGTAGGTGTGATTGTGATTGTCACACAGGCATTAGTAGGTTTGTTTGTGACTGTCACAAAGGCATCGGTAGGTTTGATTGTGATTGTCACACAGGCATCGGTAGGTTTGTTTGTGATTGTCACACAGGCATCGGTATGTTTGATTGTGATTGTCACTCAGGCATCAGTAGGTTTGTTTATGATTGTCACACAGGCATCGGTAGGTTTGATTGTGATTGTCACACAGGCATCGGTATGTTTGATTGTGATTGTCACACACGCATCAGTAGGTTTGTTTGTGATTGTCACACAGGCATCAGTAGGTTTCTTGGTAATTGTCACACAGGCATTGGTAGCTTTTCTTGTGATTGTCACACACGTATCAGGACATTTGATTGTGATTGTCACAAAGGTATCGGTAGATTGGTTTGTGATTGTCACACAGGCATCAGTACGTTTGATTGTGATTGTCACGCAGGCAGCGGTAGATTTGTTTTTGATTGTCACACAGGCATCAGTATGTTTGTTTGTGATTGTCACACAGGCATCAGTAGGTTTGTTTATGATTGTCACACAGGCATCGGTAGGTTTGATTGTGATTTTCACACAGGCATTGTTAGATTTGATTGTGATTGTCACACAGGCATCGGTATGTTTGATTGTGATTGTCACACACGCATCAGTAGGTTTGTTTGTGATTGTCACACAGGCATCGGTAGGTTTCTTGGTAATTGTCACACAGGCATTGGTAGCTTTTCTTGTGATTGTCACACACGTATCAGGACATTTGATTGTGATTGTCACAAAGGTATCGGTAGATTGGTTTGTGATTGTCACACAGGCATCAGTACGTTTGATTGTGATTGTCACACAGGCAGCGGTAGGTTTCTTGGTAATTGTCACAAAGGCATCGGTAGGTTTGATTGTGATTGTCACACAGGCATCGGTAGGTTTGTTTGTGATTGTCACACAGGCATCGGTATGTTTGATTGTGATTGTCACTCAGGCATCAGTAGGTTTGTTTATGATTGTCACACAGGCATCGGTAGGTTTGATTGTGATTTTCACACAGGCATTGTTAGATTTGATTGTGATTGTCACACAGGCATCGGTATGTTTGATTGTGATTGTCACACACGCATCAGTAGGTTTGTTTGTGATTGTCACACAGGCATCGGTAGGTTTCTTGGTAATTGTCACACAGGCATTGGTAGCTTTTCTTGTGATTGTCACACACGTATCAGGACATTTGATTGTGATTGTCACAAAGGTATCGGTAGATTGGTTTGTGATTGTCACACAGGCATCAGTACGTTTGATTGTGATTGTCACACAGGCAGCGGTAGGTTTCTTGGTAATTGTCACAAAGGCATCGGTAGGTTTGATTGTGATTGTCACACAGGCATCGGTAGGTTTGTTTGTGATTGTCACACAGGCATCGGTATGTTTGATTGTGATTGTCACTCGGGCATCAGTAGGTTTGTTTATGATTGTCACACAGGCATCGGTAGGTTTGATTGTGATTTTCACACAGGCATTGTTAGATTTGATTGTGATTGTCACACAGGCATCGGTATGTTTGATTGTGATTGTCACACACGCATCAGTAGGTTTGTTTGTGATTGTCACACAGGCATCGGTAGGTTTCTTGGTAATTGTCACACAGGCATTGGTAGCTTTTCTTGTGATTGTCACACACGTATCAGGACATTTGATTGTGATTGTCACAAAGGTATCGGTAGATTGGTTTGTGATTGTCACACAGGCATCAGTACGTTTGATTGTGATTGTCACGCAGGCAGCGGTAGATTTGTTTTTGATTGTCACACAGGCATCAGTATGTTTGTTTGTGATTGTCACACAGGCATCAGTAGGTTTGTTTATGATTGTCACACAGGCATCAGGAGGTTTGATTGTGATTTTCACACAGGCATTGTTAGATTTGATTGTGATTGTCACACAGGCATCGGTATGTTTGATTGTGATTGTCACACACGCATCAGTAGGTTTGTTTGTGATTGTCACACAGGCACCGGTAGGTTTCTTGGTAATTGTCACACAGGCATTGGTAGCTTTTCTTGTGATTGTCACACACGTATCAGGACATTTGTTTGTGATTGTCACAAAGGTATCGGTAGGTTTGTTTGTGATTGTCACACAGGCATTGGTAGGTTTGATTGTGATTGTCACACAGGCATCAGTATGTTTGTTTGTGATTGTCACTCAGGCATCGGTATGTTTGATTGTGATTGTCACACAGGCAGCGGTAGATTTGTTTGTGATTGTCACACAGGCATCGGTAGGTTTGTTTGTGATTGCCACACAGGCATCGGTATGTTTGATTGTGATTGTCACACAGGCAGCGGTAGATTTGTTTGTGATTGTCACACAGGCATCGGTAGGTTTGTTTGTGATTGTCACACAGGCATCGGTAGGTTTGTTTGTGATTGGCACACAGGCATTGGTAGGTTTGTTTGTGATTGTCACACAGGCATCGGTATGTTTGATTGTGATTGTCACTCACGCATCAGTAGGTTTGTTTGTGATTGTCACACAGGCATCGGTATGTTTGATTGTGATTGTCACACAGGCAGCGGTAGATTTGTTTGTGATTGTCACACAGGCATCGGTAGGTTTGTTTGTGATTGTCACACAGGCATCGGTAGGTTTGTTTGTGATTGGCACACAGGCATTGGTAGGTTTGTTTGTGATTGTCACACAGGCATCGGTATGTTTGATTGTGATTGTCACACAGGCATTGTTAGGTTTGTTTGTGATTGTCACACAGGCATCGGTATGTTTGATTGTGATTGTCACACACGCATCAGTAGGTTTGTTTGTGATTGTCACACAGGCATCGGTATGTTTGATTGTGATTGTCACACAGGCAGCGGTAGATTTGTTTGTGATTGTCACACAGGCATCGGTAGGTTTGTTTGTGATTGTCACACAGGCATCGGTAGGTTTGTTTGTGATTGGCACACAGGCATTGGTAGGTTTGTTTGTGATTGTCACACAGGGATTGGTAGGTTTGATTGTGATTGTCACACAGGCAGCGGAAGATTTGTTTGTGATTGTCACACAGGCATCGGTAGGTTTGTTTGTGATTGTCACACAGGCAGCGGTAGGTTTGATTGTGATTGTCACACAGGCAGCGGAAGATTTGTTTGTGATTGTCACACAGGCATCGGTAGGTTTGTTTGTGATTGTCGCACAGGCATCGTTAGATTTGTTTGTGATTGTCACACCGGCATCGGTAGGTTTGATTGTGATTGTCACACAGGCATCAGTACGTTTTATTGTGATTGTCACACAGGCATTGGTAGGTTTGATTGTGATTGTCACACAGGCATCGGTACGTTTGATTGTGATTGTCACACAGGCATTGGTAGGTTTGATTGTGATTGCAAACAGGCATCGGTAGGTTTGTTTGTGATTGTCACACAGGCATCGGTAGGTTTGTTTGTGATTGTCACACAGGCATCGGTAGGTTTGTTTGTGATTGTCACACAGGCATTGGTAGGTTTGATTGTGATTGCACACAGGCATCGGTAGGTTTGTTTGTGATTGTCACACAGGCATTGGTAGGTTTGTTTGTGATTGTCACACAGGCATTGGTAGGTTTGATTGTGATTGTCACACAGGCATCGGTAGGTTTGTTTGTGATTGTCACACAGGCATCGGTAGGTTTGTTTGTGATTGTCACACAGGCATCGGTAGGTTTGTTTGTGATTGTCACAAAGGCATCGGTAGGTTTGTTTGTGATTGTCACACAGGCATTGGTAGGTTTGATTGTGATTGTCACACAGGCATCAGTATGTTTGTTTGTGATTGTCACTCAGGCATCGGTATGTTTGATTGTGATTGTCACACAGGCAGCGGTAGATTTGTTTGTGATTGTCACACAGGCATCGGTAGGTTTGTTTGTGATTGTCACACAGGCATCGGTATGTTTGATTGTGATTGTCACACAGGCAGCGGTAGATTTGTTTGTGATTGTCACACAGGCATCGGTAGGTTTGTTTGTGATTGTCACACAGGCATCGGTAGGTTTGTTTGTGATTGGCACACAGGCATTGGTAGGTTTGTTTGTGATTGTCACACAGGCATCGGTATGTTTGATTGTGATTGTCACACAGGCATTGTTAGGTTTGTTTGTGATTGTCACACAGGCATCGGTATGTTTGATTGTGATTGTCACTCACGCATCAGTAGGTTTGTTTGTGATTGTCACACAGGCATCGGTATGTTTGATTGTGATTGTCACACAGGCAGCGGTAGATTTGTTTGTGATTGTCACACAGGCATCGGTAGGTTTGTTTGTGATTGTCACACAGGCATCGGTAGGTTTGTTTGTGATTGGCACACAGGCATTGGTAGGTTTGTTTGTGATTGTCACACAGGCATCGGTATGTTTGATTGTGATTGTCACACAGGCATTGTTAGGTTTGTTTGTGATTGTCACACAGGCATCGGTATGTTTGATTGTGATTGTCACACACGCATCAGTAGGTTTGTTTGTGATTGGCACACAGGCATTGGTAGGTTTGTTTGTGATTGTCACACAGGGATTGGTAGGTGTGATTGTCACACAGGCAGCGGAAGATTTGTTTGTGATTGTCACACAGGCATCGGTAGCTTTGTTTGTGATTGTCGCACAGGCATCGTTAGATTTGTTTGTGATTGTCACACCGGCATCGGTAGGTTTGATTGTGATTGTCACACAGGCATCAGTACGTTTTATTGTGATTGTCACACAGGCATTGGTAGGTTTGATTGTGATTGTCACACAGGCATCGGTACGTTTGATTGTGATTGTCACACAGGCATTGGTAGGTTTGATTGTGATTGCAAACAGGCATCGGTAGGTTTGTTTGTGATTGTCACACAGGCATCGGTAGGTTTGTTTGTGATTGTCACACAGGCATCGGTAGGTTTGTTTGTGATTGTCACACAGGCATTGGTAGGTTTGATTGTGATTGCACACAGGCATCGGTAGGTTTGTTTGTGATTGTCACACAGGCATTGGTAGGTTTGTTTGTGATTGTCACACAGGCATTGGTAGGTTTGATTGTGATTGTCACACAGGCATCGGTAGGTTTGTTTGTGATTGTCACACAGGCATCGGTAGGTTTGTTTGTGATTGTCACACAGGCATCGGTAGGTTTGTTTGTGATTGTCACAAAGGCATCGGTAGGTTTGTTTGTGATTGTCACACAGGCATTGGTAGGTTTGATTGTGATTGTCACACAGGCATCAGTATGTTTGTTTGTGATTGTCACTCAGGCATCGGTATGTTTGATTGTGATTGTCACACAGGCAGCGGTAGATTTGTTTGTGATTGTCACACAGGCATCGGTAGGTTTGTTTGTGATTGTCACACAGGCATCGGTATGTTTGATTGTGATTGTCACACAGGCAGCGGTAGATTTGTTTGTGATTGTCACACAGGCATCGGTAGGTTTGTTTGTGATTGTCACACAGGCATCGGTAGGTTTGTTTGTGATTGGCACACAGGCATTGGTAGGTTTGTTTGTGATTGTCACACAGGCATCGGTATGTTTGATTGTGATTGTCACACAGGCATTGTTAGGTTTGTTTGTGATTGTCACACAGGCATCGGTATGTTTGATTGTGATTGTCACTCACGCATCAGTAGGTTTGTTTGTGATTGTCACACAGGCATCGGTATGTTTGATTGTGATTGTCACACAGGCAGCGGTAGATTTGTTTGTGATTGTCACACAGGCATCGGTAGGTTTGTTTGTGATTGTCACACAGGCATCGGTAGGTTTGTTTGTGATTGGCACACAGGCATTGGTAGGTTTGTTTGTGATTGTCACACAGGCATCGGTATGTTTGATTGTGATTGTCACACAGGCATTGTTAGGTTTGTTTGTGATTGTCACACAGGCATCGGTATGTTTGATTGTGATTGTCACACACGCATCAGTAGGTTTGTTTGTGATTGTCACACAGGCATAGGTATGTTTGATTGTGATTGTCACACAGGCAGCGGTAGATTTGTTTGTGATTGTCACACAGGCATCGGTAGGTTTGTTTGTGATTGTCACACAGGCATCGGTAGGTTTGTTTGTGATTGGCACACAGGCATTGGTAGGTTTGTTTGTGATTGTCACACAGGGATTGGTAGGTTTGATTGTGATTGTCACACAGGCAGCGGAAGATTTGTTTGTGATTGTCACACAGGCATCGGTAGGTTTGTTTGTGATTGTCACACAGGCAGCGGTAGGTTTGTTTGTGATTGTCACACAGGCATCGGTAGGTTTGTTTGTGATTGTCACACAGGCATTGGTAGGTTTGTTTGTGATTGTCACACAGGGATTGGTAGGTTTGATTGTGATTGTCACACAGGCAGCGGAAGATTTGTTTGTGATTGTCACACAGGCATCGGTAGGTTTGTTTGTGATTGTCGCACAGGCATCGTTAGATTTGTTTGTGATTGTCACACCGGCATCGGTAGGTTTGATTGTGATTGTCACACAGGCATCAGTACGTTTTATTGTGATTGTCACACAGGCATTGGTAGGTTTGATTGTGATTGTCACACAGGCATCGGTACGTTTGATTGTGATTGTCACACAGGCATTGGTAGGTTTGATTGTGATTGCAAACAGGCATCGGTAGGTTTGTTTGTGATTGTCACACAGGCATCGGTAGGTTTGTTTGTGATTGTCACACAGGCATCGGTAGGTTTGTTTGTGATTGTCACACAGGCATTGGTAGGTTTGATTGTGATTGCACACAGGCATCGGTAGGTTTGTTTGTGATTGTCACACAGGCATCGGTAGGTTTGTTTGTGATTGTCACACAGGCATTGGTAGGTTTGATTGTGATTGTCACACAGGCATCGGTAGGTTTGTTTGTGATTGTCACACAGGCATCGGTAGGTTTGTTTGTGATTGTCACACAGGCATCGGTAGGTTTGTTTGTGATTGTCACAAAGGCATCGGTAGGTTTGTTTGTGATTGTCACACAGGCATCGGTAGGTTTGTTTGTGATTGTCACACAGGCATTGGTAGGTTTGTTTGTGATTGTCACACAGGGATTGGTAGGTTTGATTGTGATTGTCACACAGGCAGCGGAAGATTTGTTTGTGATTGTCACACAGGCATCGGTAGGTTTGTTTGTGATTGTCACATAGGCAGCGGTAGGTTTGTTTGTGATTGTCACACAGGCATCGGTAGGTTTGTTTGTGATTGTCACACAGGCATTGGTAGGTTTGTTTGTGATTGTCACACAGGGATTGGTAGGTTTGATTGTGATTGTCACACAGGCAGCGGAAGATTTGTTTGTGATTGTCACACAGGCATCGGTAGGTTTGTTTGTGATTGTTGCACAGGCATCGTTAGATTTGTTTGTGATTGTCACACCGGCATCGGTAGGTTTGATTGTGATTGTCACACAGGCATCAGTACATTTTATTGTGATTGTCACACAGGCATTGGTAGGTTTGATTGTGATTGTCGCACAGGCATCGGTACGTTTGATTGTGATTGTCACACAGGCATTGGTAGGTTTGATTGTGATTGCACACAGGCATCGGTAGGTTTGTTTGTGATTGTCACACAGGCATCAGTAGGTTTGTTTGTGATTGTCACACAGGCATCGGTAGGTTTGTTTGTGATTGTCACACAGGCATTGGTAGGTTTGATTGTGATAGCACACAGGCATCGGTAGGTTTGTTTGTGATTGTCACACAGGCATCGGTAGGTTTGTTTGTGATTGTCACACAGGCATTGGTAGGTTTGATTGTGATTGTCACACCGGCATCGGTAGGTTTGTTTGTGATTGTCACACAGGCATTGGTAGGTTTGATTGTGATTGCACACAGGCATCGGTAGGTTTGTTTGTGATTGTCACACAGGCATCGGTAGGTTTGATTGTGATTGTCACACAGGCATCGGTAGGTTTGATTGTGATTGTCACACAGGCATTGGTAGGTTTGATTGTGATTGCACACAGGCATCGGTAGGTTTGTTTGTGATTGTCACACAGGCATCGGTAGGTTTGTTTGTGATTGTCACACAGGCATTGGTAGGTTTGATTGTGATTGTCACACAGGCATTGGTAGGTTTGTTTGTGATTGTCACACAGGCATTGGTAGGTTTGATTGTGATTGCACACAGGCATCGGTAGGTTTGTTTGTGATTGTCACACAGGCATCGGTAGGTTTGATTGTGATTGTCACACAGGCATCGGTAGGTTTGTTTGTGATTGTCACACAGGCATTGGTAGGTTTGATTGTGATTGTCACACAGGCATCGGTAGGTTTGTTTGTGATTGTCACACAGGCATCGGTAGGTTTGTTTGTGATTGTCACACAGGCATTGGTAGGTTTGTTTGTGATTGTCACACAGGGATTGGTAGGTTTGATTGTGATTGTCACACAGGCAGCGGAAGATTTGTTTGTGATTGTCACACAGGCATCGGTAGGTTTGTTTGTGATTGTCGCACAGGCATCGTTAGATTTGTTTGTGATTGTCACACCGGCATCGGTAGGTTTGATTGTGATTGTCACACAGGCATCAGTACGTTTTATTGTGATTGTCACACAGGCATTGGTAGGTTTGATTGTGATTGTCACACAGGCATCGGTATGTTTGATTGTGATTGTCACACAGGCATTGGTAGGTTTGATTGTGATTGCAAACAGGCATCGGTAGGTTTGTTTGTGATTGTCACACAGGCATCGGTAGGTTTGTTTGTGATTGTCACACAGGCATCGGTAGGTTTGTTTGTGATTGTCACACAGGCATTGGTAGCTTTGATTGTGATTGCACACAGGCATCGGTAGGTTTGTTTGTGATTGTCACACAGGCATCGGTAGGTTTGATTGTGATTGTCACACAGGCATCGGTAGGTTTGATTGTGATTGTCACACAGGCATCGTTAGGTTTGATTGTGATTGTCCACAGGCATCGGTAGGTTTGATTGTGATTGTCCACAGGCATCAGTAGGTTTCTTTGTGGTTGCTGAGGTTGGAGAGCAGTGTTGTCTCTTAGTGATTGGTTGCTTGCAAGAGTGTGTGGTTTTCGGGTATCCGGTGGGTTCTGTTGGGATTGGCACACTGGCATTTTGCGAAGGCTTCTTTTATGGAGTATTTTTGGGCCCCATGGGCCTATTTATGACCCGTTCTCTACGCCGACGAAAAAGGGATCTGTGCGACCCCCTGTCCTGTCTTCAGCGCAAGCATGAACGCCCGAGTTAGACCCCGGGCAGCAGACAGCCGGGCATTAATAGGTCAGTAATTGCCTCATCTCTTTCCAAGCTCTGCAGGCCGACCGACTCGTCGCCGCAGGGGACCCTCATAAGAGGGCGGACACCGTAGTGCCACAAGATGGCAAGCGCTCCAGCCCTATAGGTCGCCAGCTGCTAGCAGCTAGCTGCAGGCGCGTCACTTCCGGCGGGTGGGGGGGGGGGTATTTAAGCTTCCCCCTCCCTCTAGGCGGCCTCTTTGTCGTCGTTCTTCCCTCGATGTTGCCCTCCCTGCCGCTTACCCTACATCTCAGGGGGCGGGGGGGAGCTACGCTTGTAATATTGTTATTTGTATTGCAGGAGGAGTTACGGGACGATCCAGAGGCGAAAGGTACTCGGGAGTACCCTATTCAGAAGCACAAAAGGTGCTGAGGACCAATATCCCCGGGAGATCTGTGCGGTGGACCCTGGGGTGCGACGGCGCCCCGTTATCCTACGGGCGGTTGGTAACCTGGACAACCGGGGGTCGCTTGAACGCTCTGCCCCTCGTAGGGGGGGGGGTGAGCAAGAGGGTGGACCATTGGTTCACCGGATATGGGAGGGGCTATCCTCTCACCACAACCGCGAAGCACCGTCTGGCCAAGGCCGCGGGCTACTTGGCCTATCAGGTGGCAAGCTGCGAGGGGCGGCTTGCCTTTGGATCGTCTGTAAGTTAACCCACCATGTTTTCGCATAAGATATGCTAATACACCTGCAGCTACTTTTTCCTAACAACAAGTTGTCTTGCCTGTTTATTTATTTATGTGCAACATGTGTGATGGGGGGCTGGTGCGCGGGCCGATATTGGCACTATGCTGTCGGCACAACACGCCCTGACGCGGAGGGATTCCAGGGCCATGAATGTGCCGAGACCCATGTGCTGCCTCGTGTTGTGTTGCGTGCACGGTGTGGTTGTGTAGGGGTGTGTAATCGAAGTTCTGTTAATATTCTCACATTGGCATTTTATATTAGCTCTGTTTGTGGGCGGGGTGGAGGAGGCTTGGCGGTGTATGGTTTGCACGGTGCTGTGTTGCCTTGTGTTGTGTTGCGTGCACGGTGTGGTTGTGTAGGTGTGCAATCGTTCGTGGGCGGGGTCCTTGAAGGGAGAGGCTGGCGGTGTGTTGTTTGCATGGTGCTGTGCTGCTGCTTGTGTATCCGGGGATTTGTTCTGATGATTGTCAGATTGGCATTTTGAGTAGCTGTGTTTGTGGGTGGTGTTGGAGGGCGGTGCTGCCCTTTGTATGCCGGTGGAGCCGTGTTGCTTGCATGATGGAGGTGCGGGTGATGTGTTGCTACTAACGTCCCACTGTTTTTTTACAATAGCTTTATTTGTGGTGGTTTTGTTGGAGGGCAAGTGTTGCATGTGTATGATCTTTGGTGTGTATTACCGAACTCAAGGGTACTCATTTTATCGACTTCAGAAGGATGAAAGGCTGAGTGGACCCGCCGGCATTTGAACCTGTGTCCATGAGGTTGAACACAGGCCCCTGCAGTGGACACATTAGTCCATTCGGCCACCAGACCGGGCAAGGGGCATACAGCTGTCGCCCTCAGCAGAATCTCTGGGGTACCCCCCGCCCCTCCACAATCACAGGAGGATGGATTACACAGACATAAACAGGCTGGTGCGGCCGGGGCTCCCACGGAGCCAGCGCCTCCCCACCCGCAGGACGAACCAGCCAGACTCGTGTGGTACCCGGACCGACCCCCCACACACACACACCTGTGCCCTCCCCCCGGGGGCTCCCCTGACCACCTCCCAGACCGGGCCCCGGGGGCCTGCGGTGCCACCCCCGCCCCCACCTGTGCCCTGCCCTCCGGGGGCTCCCCTGACCACCTCCCAGACCGAGCCCCGGGGGCCTGCGGTGCCACCCCCGCCCCCACCTGTGCCCTGCCCTCCGGGGCTCCTCTGTCCTCACCTGTGCCCTGCCCTCCGGGGCTCCTCTGCCCCCACCTGTGTCCCGCCCCCCGCGCGCCCCCCTGCCCTCTCCTCACCTGGGTAGAAGGCCGCAGGTCGTGCGCACTCGTCCAGGTACGCGCCCCCCATTCCCGGGTGGGCACAGCCGTGGCTGAAGGACAGGGGCTGCTGTGGGCACTGTGCTGCGCCCCCGGGTCCTCCGGGCTCTTCCTTCACCCCCAGTGCCCCCGCCTCCTCCTTGGGCACCTTGGTGCCAGGCGCGGGGGTGCCCTGGCAGGCCTGGACAGCGTAGCGCCTCTTGCGCAGGGGTAAGGAGCTCTGCGCCCCCCACGGGGCCTCCCTCTCTCCGCCCCCGGGTGCCCGCTGGGTGCCCGCCGGCTCCTGGGTGGGCGAGGGGCCGTCAGGAAGGCCCTGCAGGGGGCTGGCGCTTTTGGGGCTCTGGAACCCGGGCCGGTGCCCTGGGCGCGGGGAGGGGGTGCCAGTGGGCATGGGGCACGCAGACCTCTCCTGGCTCCTCCAGATGTCGGGGCGCTCCTCCGGGATGCCCACGGGGGGGTGGGTGCTGTCTCGCCCGCTGACAGAGGGTGCCATGGGGGGGTGAACGTCCAGGACCCCCGCGTGCTGTGCCTGGTGGTGGAAGGCAGAGGTCCCCAGAGGCGCCCCCGGGGGTGCCATGTCCCTGGCTCCGGGTGGCCTGGCTGTCAGTTGCCACCTGTCAGTGGGTTTCCCCTCGCCCGGTGCGGTGCCCAGCTGGTGCCCGCTGCTCTGGCCCTGGCTGGGGCTCTCCAGGCTCCTCTTGGTCCGGAGGTCCAGGGGGGAGGCTTCCTCCGAGCGGGGGGCCTCATCCATGGCCCCGGGGCCAGCGGGCTTCCTGCCCCCCCGGGTGGCGGGGGCCTCCCGCGGGCTGGCGTCGAGTATCATCCACGGAGGGCACCGCTGGGTACAGCCTCACCAGCTCTCCTCTGATGGCACCCCCGGGCACGGGAGGGGGGCCAGTCTGGGCTCACAGCGCCCCGGCATGCGCTCCCCGTGCCAGAATGGCCACTGATGGACAGATTGGGCTTCCACGCTCCTGTCTGTGGGGTCAGGGGTCACGTGCGTCCTGGGAGTGACGGCAGCCAGCGGCTCTGGAGGGCACGGACCCCTCACACCTGCGGGTGGCTGCTGTCCCAGCTCCTTTGGAGTTGTATTCTGGGGTGAGGGACCACCCCAGTCCCGGGGGTTCTGGTGTCAGGCGGACGCCTTGCTGCTGGATACCCCTCCCAGGGGGGCTGTGTGTCCTCGAGGCCTCTGAAGGCCAATGTCCAGTGAACTCCGGGGGTCCCCTCTGACCCTCGGGCCTCAGTCAGGGCGCCCTCTGTCTTCTGAGTCCACCAGGGGGTGTCTCTGCCCTCTGTCCTGTGAGTCCAGGAGGGGGCGTCTCTGCCTCTGTCGTGTGAGTCCAGCAGGGGGTGTCTATGCGCCTTGGTGCGCCTCGAAGCCTTCTCTGAGGCTAGGGGTGCATTTCATTCCTTTCAGCCAGGGCGCATCTTCATCCCTATGCAGGGCAGGGGGGAGGGGCTCTTTGTGCCCGGGGGCAGCCCTCTGGGAGTCAGGAGTTCTTTCTCCTCAGCCCTCTGAGCCACAGGCCCCTCTGTGCCAGGTACCCCTCTGTCCTGCGTGCCAGGCCCCCTCTGCTCTCTGTGCCAGGCAAGCTATGCCCCCTGTGCCAGGCCCTCCGATGCCCTCAGTGCCAGGCCACCTCTGCCCTCTGTGCCAGGCCCCCTATGCCCTCTGTGCAGGCTCCTTTCTGCCAGGCCACCTCTGCCCTCTGTGCCAGGCCCCCTATGCCCTCTGTGCAGGCTCCTTTTTCCCAGGCCCCTGTGGCTTCCCCTCAGCCCCTGTGCCCTCAGTGGCTCTCCCTGTGCCCTCAGTGACTCTTGTCAGGCTGCGCTCAGTCTCGGAAGCGGTCGAGGGACTTCCCCTGCTCTTCTGGTGAAAGAGGAGGGGCCCTGGCGGCGGCTCTTCCCTGAAGGGGAGGGAGGGCGCGCCTTCAGTCGAGCCGAGTCACGCATGGGAAGGAAGGGAGGGCACCTCCCGCCGCCCCCGGGGCTCCCCTGACTGAAGGCTGCACCGGGAAGAGGCCAGGGAAGGGAAGGGCAGCTCCTGCCGCCCCGGGGGCTCCCCTGACTTAAGGCTGCACCGGGAAGAGGCCAGGGAAGGGAAGGGAAGGGCAGCTCCTGCCGCCCCGGGGGCTCCCCTGACTTAAGGCTGCACCGGGAAGAGGCCAGGGAAGGGAAGGGAAGGGCAGCTCCAGCCGCCCCCGGGGGCTCCCCTGACTGCCGGCTGCACCGGGAAGAGGCCAGGGAAGGGAAGGGAAGGGCAGCTCCTGCCGCCCCGGGGGCTCCCCTGACTTAAGGCTGCACCGGGAAGAGGCCAGGGAAGGGAAGGGAAGGGCAGCTCCAGCCGCCCCCGGGGGCTCCCCTGACTGCCGGCTGCACCGGGAAGAGGCCAGAGAAGGTAAGGGAAGGGCAGCTCCTGCCGCCCCGGGGGCTCCCCTGACTGAAGGCTGCACCGGGAAGAGGCCAGGGAAGGGAAGGGCAGAGCCCGGGCGGCTGGCACCACTATCGGGCCCTCGAAGGGGCCCATCTCTGGCTCCAGAGGAGGGGGCGCAGGGGGTGCGACCCCACCCCCCACGGCTGTCAGTCAGGAAACGTGAGAGCCCCACCCCCGTGGAAGTGACGGGGGCAAAGATCAGACAGAGCTCAGTTTAGTTCTGGGTGACGTCAATGCCCTGCCAGGCCCTCACCTGGGGCGGGGCTCAGGTGCGGCGCCGTGCAGTGCACCAGGGAGCACACACATGCGCACAGGTGCACAAGCGCACACATGCACACGCACACACATGCACACACACGCGCACACGCACACACATGCAGAATAGACACAAGCACACACACACAAATGTGCATATGCACACACGCACACACACACTCGGACACACCCACACGCACAGACAGGCACACACATACGCACACTGTTAGAAATGGGATCCCTGGCTGGCCAGGGCTTGCGCCAAAGTCAGTCAGAGACCACCATTCCCACGTCAGGGCAAGGGAGTTACACGCCAAGATAACCCCTGCTCACCCTCTAGGTAACGTGGCGCGAGCAGCAAGGCTAAACTTGGAGGCGATGTAGGCTAAGTATTTGCGCACGCACCCCAGCAACAACACCCAAAGGCTCACCACAAAGGAAACTCCACACAAGGTTATATAAAAATAGCCTTTGTATTACACCAAAACACATTAGATAAAAACACACACTTTACAATGTGCCAACAAGCACGGGCAGAATTTACAAGGGATATGTACAAGACAGTGCCACCTGGACCACTGTCAGGAATCAGCACTTTTAGAACTAGAAATACTGTTAAAATTAGCACTTAGAACATAGAGTATAAATCACTTTAGCACACAACCAGTAACTACTGGTAACCGGTAAGTACCACCTACGCAACCCTAACCCTCTAATGAAAATGTTACGCAGGGAACCAGGACTCCACTAGCAACACCTGTACCAGGAGCAAATCAACCACCTAAGTATCACCATACATTTAGGGGTATAAGCATAGGAACATTACACATGATGCATAAACATTCAGAGGTGTAGGGAAGGAAAACACAGGAGGCAGAAATATACCTTCAGCGGTGCAGCAAGGAACAATTGCGCAGAAATCACATTAGGAATTAACACCAAAACTGTCCCAAATGTCAGGGGCCTGAACGTAGCAGCTGCCCACTAAGTGCTGGGCAGCTGTGGAGACAAGATGTGGCCAACACGGTGGAGCTTCGCAGGCTCTGGCCAAAGCACTCGTGTCTCCCAAGAGCCTCGTGGCTCTAAATAAACAGAATGGCCACCTGAGCCTCTCTGGGCTCTCAAACAAATCAATGCCCCCATGAGCCTCTCTGGGCTCGCAAACAATGGGCCGCCTGGGTGGAGCCTCGGGGCTCAAGTGACAATGCCCCAGGTCGGAGCCTCTCAGGCTCTGGAGAAATGCCCCAATTACTCGTGGAGCGGCCCGCTGTCAACCGGGGCCGCTCTATGTGGAGGAAAACTGCCCAGGAGCCTCTCAGGGCTCAATAACAAATATGCCCCTGAAGTTGGAGTCCCGCCCTGGGGATTCGTGACACAATGGTCCCCGGAGCCCTCGTGGCTTGAAATAGACTGGCGAGGAGGGGTGCGGCCCGTTCCTTCCGGGGCCACTCTACACTGTGAGCCCTGATGAGACGCCCGCAATCACCGGCAGTAGGGGGGCAGCATCTCCGAAGGGTTCCCTCGTCTTGCGGCGGCTCTCCTTGCTCTCCCGGGTGCGGACTCTGCTTGGCTTCCCCAGACCGGGGGAAGCAGAGGAAGGAGTCGGCTGGTCTCCTCTTTTCCGGACGGATTGCCGGCTTCGCCCACGTCCTCGGCTTGTGCCTGGCTTCCTGGGTGTGCGCGGGGAAGCCCTTGAGGCTGATCCACACCCTGCGCGGCCCAGGTATGACGATGCGGAAGTCCTTGCGGCCCAGGGACCAATTCCAGCGCGAAGGGGGCGGGCGCAGCCCTCGACCCGAAATCTCCCGGGCCGGGGGTGGTTATTTCTTCTGGGCAATATCCGGGGTAGGCTCCCGGGATTGAATAATAAACGGGGTGAGCTCCCGTTCAGGGAGCGGCAATCTCTCGGGGCAATGCCGGGTGGGCACCGGCTGTGAAAAATAAAGCGCTCCCAGGCGCTAACAGAAAAATAAAGCGCTTTCAGGTGCTTAGGGGGGAATGCAGCGCTCCCAAGCACCATAGTATCAAATAAAGCGCTTCCAGGCGCTTGTGACAAGAACAAAGCGCTCCCAGCGCTGGAGGACAATCAAAAAGTCCAAAACAAAGATCAGCCCCAAGTTTCCTCAGCAGAGCAAGGCAGGGGGGGGGCAAGGCTGGGCCAGGGGCCAGCTCACTGGGCCCTCCAGGCAGGAAGGCAGTCCCAAGTGGCAGTTCTTCCTGGCGCCCAGCAGCAGCCCCTCTCAGGTAGGATCAGGCAAGAACATTGTCATTCGGTCACAGCCCCTCTTTTATACACCTTTTCCCTTTGTCTGGCTTCAGGGTGAGGGGAACAACCAGTCACAGCTGGTTTGTGAGCACTCTTGATGTGCTCAGCCCCTCACTCTATTCACTGGCAGGGTTAGGGTCATTAGACGCACCACAGGGGGCGGAGCCAGCATTGTGTGGGGAAAGCCCAGCCCTATTTAGGACCCAGGTGCACTCCTCCCCAGCCATCAGCATGCTAATCTCCACACTCACCACCGGGCAGAACCATCATGACTCATGGAGCCTGGCATCCCAGCCAGCTCCAGCCAATCACATGCCAGCACCTTTACAGCACACGCACAGCCTTGTCTAGAAATGGCACTTCTACACTAGACACATACACACCGCATGCATCATTGCGCAGCATTCAATCACACGAGTCCGCATATACCATACTCGAGCCTGCATACCCCACGCATAAGGAACTACCAGGGACACAGACATTCCCCATGCATTCCTATGGGAGGGCCGGCCAACCTTACTCCACGCACTCAGAGTGCGCACGCACTTTCCACTGGGACACAGTGAAAGTGCGCAGAACCCACAAATCACCATCACCAGGTCACCATTAAAAGCAAAAAACTTTAGGGGTGAACCTGCCAGAAGGGCCGAGTCCAACACAACCCCCTTCCAGCCAAAACGCAGGCGAGACCAATCACCACCGTGATGGACTTCACTGCTTGGGGCGATAGAACACGGACGCGGGCCCGCAACTGCAGGGACACCCTCCTGTTCTACGCCATGGTGAACCCATGGGATTCCTTCCAAAACCACTGTCTGCAACAACTGGGCTACCCCACTGGTACTCCCAAGCTGCCCGCGGCCAGGACCAGGCCCTGGGCCACCCAGGTGCCACTGGTCCTTGCCTATTCGCAGAGCGGGGGGTAGTAACCCCGGGCACATAGAAGCCATTCTCCACTCTTCCTGTCTGCAGGACAGGACTAGACTGCCACTGGTTCTCCAGCCTAGGGTCTACAACCTTAGGCGGACCAGGAGTCTCAGGGGAGGCTCTCCTCCCCCTACCTCTTCTTCTAGGGTTCCTCCACCTCTGATGAGGGGTACACCTAGAACGCTATTCCAACCCAGGGTTTAACCCCTCAGGTTGCACCGGGGTCAGAGGTGGGCTCTCCCACCCTCTGCACCCCCTTCCAGAGGTCTGCACTCTCTCAACTGCAGAGGTTCCTCTGGAAGAAGAACCGATCAGGACACTGGTTACAGTCGTCCTACCCTTCAGGTCAGGCTGATCCTGAACCTGGCCTCCCAACCTCTGGTCTAAAACCTTTGGTGGATTAATTGCCTGGCACTCCAGGACTTCTGGGGATTCACACACCATCCCCCTGAGGCTGACACATGACCCATGTGTCGTGTGACTGTCTTTCTGGCGCAGATCTCCCGTCCCCTGTCCACCTGACAGTGCGTGAAGATCCCCCAATACAGAAGTGGCGCCACCCGGGTCCCCCCAAGAAGATCTTGCCCAACTGGCTAGTTCCTGGTCCACTGGTGCATCCACTGGGAAACTCATCCCCCAATCACTCCTCACTTCAGACTTCTGTGCCCTCCCTCCTGGAGTAGCACTGCCGGACACTGGAACCCCTGGAGCTCTAGTTACAGAGGCTCCAGGTTCCCTAGACACTAGGAGATCCTCCTCAAATGGACTAACAGGACAGCCTAGGTCCCCAACCTGGTGTTCCCTCATGAAACCACCCAGGTTCTGAGATAGGGCTTCGGGCATCTGGGGACTCTCAGCCACCCACTGACTCCTGCTCCACTGAGCCAGGTAGTAAGCCTCTCCACCACTCTCACTATACTGGGACCTAGCTGGGCTACACTGAGCCTCTTCCACCACGCTGGGCTGGAAGATACCTGAACCACTACTTTTGGAATCACTCACCACTGACTCTAAAGAACCTCTGGCACTTTCCCAGCGGTCTGCTTCATCTGCAAGCTCACATGGGTCAGACAATCCACACCCCAACAGGTGTTGGCGCAACCCTGGTGAAAAACAACTGAGCAGATGCTCTTTGACAATCAGATCAAACAGTTTGTCAAAATCAGAGTCAGTGTGAACCTCTACCCAAGCCCATAGTGCTCCACAACATTCATCCTCAAACTCCTCCCAAGACTGGTGAGACAGTTTCTTACTGTCCCTGAACTTTAACCTTAACTCCTCCTCTGGGGAAACAGGTACCATACTCTGGGGAGTGGGACTGCTCGCACTGGGCTCTACATAGCTGCCACCACTGGACTCATGCCGCCCTGGGGAGTCCAGAAAATTAAAACTGCGCGCAGGGGATAGTCTACCCTCCAGAGGTAATTTCTCTCTGGTGAAGGACCTCTCAGCCTCCGCTATCCTCTCCTGCGCTAAGACCCTCTCGGTCTCTAGCTGTTGCTTTCTAACGCCCAGCTGTGCCATAGCCTGGGCATGCTCTAGCCTGAGCTTTTCTAAAGCCAGCTGGTGCTCCCTTTCTCTCCTCCTATCTTCCCACTCCTCTGGGGACAGGGAAAGGGATGAGGCACTGCCTCCTACACTGGACCCAGCAAGGGACTCCCTATCTATGGGGTCTTCACTATCTGCTGGCATCCCTGTACTATCATTTTCTTCCTCCTCTTCAGACTCTTCAGGGCTCCCCTCAGACCCACCACCCTCATGGTGTGAGACCCAGGCCCTCTCCTCGCTGTGCTCACGCTCCCAGTCATCCTTCTGCCATTGGATTGGGTTACCCCTAAGTTGGGACTGGGTGTCTGACTCATTCACTGCAATGCCTCTCTCTTCGCAAACCTCTCTCAACTCATGCATGAACAGACCCCAGACATTAAAAGCAGACACCATCTTGGCAGGATGCTCACAGACGCGTGCAACACAGGGGACTTAACTGTCAGAGCTGAAGCAAGAGTACAAAATTCGCAAATAATTCAGCGAGCTCCCTATCCCAGAGAACTCACACTCACTTGTCTGGTGCCACACATCATTCATCCACACACAACCCCCCCCCCCCTCGGACTAGTAAGGCAGTTTCTACCACCCCTGATTTCTCAACCTGACCACACGTGACACAGGTACCATGGAGTGAGGCGGGGAACAAATGTACTGGATACTATTACGCTGCTGCCACTGGATCCCACCCTCTGGTGAATCCAGAAAATTCAAACTGCACTTAGGGGATAGAAAAACACCCAGAGCTAGAGACATCTAACTCACAGTGCTCAAGAAACACATTTCTAAAGAAATGACATTAAGAACAATTTAGAAACAATAATCCCCAAAATGTGATTTATCTAAAATGCAGAGTTTTGTAGTGCGGCCAGTTGCCACTGGGGTACAACGCAAACACAAATCCTTATCCTCCCGCTGCTGCCAATGTTAGAAATGGGATCCCTGGCTGGCCAGGGCTTGCGCCAAAGTCAGTCAGAGACCACCACTTCCACGTCAGGGCAAGGGAGTTACATGCCAAGATAACCCCTGCTCACCCTCTTGATAACGTAGCACGAGCAGTAAGGCTAAACTTGGAGGCAATGTGAGTTAAGTGTTTGCGCACGCACCCCCAGCAACAACACCCAAGGCCCACCACAAAGGAAACTCCACACAAGGTTATGTATAAAATAGCCTGTGTATTACACCAAAACACATTAGATAAAAACACACACTTTACAATGTGCCAACAGGCACGGGCAGAATTTACAGGGGATATGTACAAGACAGGGCCATATGGACCACTGTCAGGAATCAGCACTTTTAGAACTAGAAATACTGTTAAAATGAGCACTAAGAACATAGAGTATAAATCACTTTAGCACACAACCAGTAACTACTGGTAACCGGTAAGTACCACCTACGCAACCCTAACCCTCTAATGAAAATGTTACGCAGGGAACCAGGACTCCACTAGCAACACCTGTACCAGGAGCAAATCAACCACCTAAGTATAACCATACATTTAGGGGTATAAGCATAGGAACATCACACATGATGCATAAACATTCAGAGGTGTAGGGAAGGAAAACACATGATGCATAAACAACACATTCAGAGGTGCAGCACAGGAGAACACATGATGCATAAACAACACATTCAGAGGTGCAGGGAAGGAAAACACAGGAGGCAGAAATATACCTTCAGCGGTGCAGCAAGGAACAATTGCGCAGAAATCACATTAGGAATTAACACCAAAACTGTCCCAAATGTCAGGGGCCTAAACGTAGCAGCTGCCCACTAAGTGCTGGGCAGCTGTGGAGACAAGATGTGGCCAACACGGTGGAGCCTCGCAGGCTCTGGCCAAAGCACTCATGTCTCCCAAGAGCCTCGTGGCTCTAAATAGACAGAATGGCCACCTGAGCCTCTCTGGGCTCTCAAACAAATCAATGCCCCCACGAGCCTCTCTGGGCTCGCAAACCAATGGGCCGCCTGGGTGGAGCCTCGGGGCTCAAGTGACAATGCCCCAGGTCGGAGCCTCTCAGGCTCTGGAGAAATGCCCCAATTACTCGTGGAGCGGCCCGCTGTCAACCGGGGCCGCTCTATGTGGAGGAAAACTGCCCAGGAGCCTCTCAGGGCTCAATAACAAATATGCCCCTGAAGTTGGAGTCCCGCCCTGGGGACTCGTGACACAATGGCCCCCGGAGCCCTCGTGGCTTGAAATAGACTGGCGAGGAGGGGAGCGGCCCGCTCCTTCCGGGGCCGCTCTACACTGTGAGCCCTGACGAGATGCCCGCACTCACCAGCAGTAGGGGGGCGGCGTCTCCGACGGGCTCCCTCGTCTTGCGGCGGCTCTCCTTGGTCTCCCGGGTGCGGACTCTGCTTGGCTTCCCCAGACCGGGGGAAGCAGAGGAAGGATTCGGCTGGTCTCCTCTTTTCCGGCCTGATTGCCGGCTTCGCCCACGTCCTCGGCTTGTGCCTGGCTTCCTGGGTGCACGCGGGGAAGCCCTTGAGGCTGATCCAATCCCTGCGCGGCCCAGGTATGACGATGCGGGACTCCTCGCGGCCCAGGGACAAATCCCAGCGTGAAGGGGGCGGGCGCAGCCCTCTGCATGAAATCTCCCGGGCCGGCGGTGGTGACTTCTTCTGGGCAATATCCGGGGTAGGCTCCCGAGATTGAATAAAAAACGGGGTGAGCTCCCGTTCAGGGGGCGGCAATCTCTCGGGGCAATGCCGGGTGGGCACCGGCTGTGAAAAATAAAGAGCTCCCAGGCGCTAACAGAAAAATAAAGCGCTTTCAGGTGCTTAGGGGGGAATACAGCGCTCCCAATTGCTATAGTATCAAATAAAGCGCTTCCAGGCACTTGTGGGAAGAACAAAGCGCTCCCAGCGCTAGAGGACAATCAAAAAGTCCAGAACAAAGGTCAGCCCGAAGTTTCCTCAGCAGAGAAAGGCAGGGGGGGGCAAGGCTGGGCTAGGGGACAGCTCACTGGGCCCTCCAGGCAGGAAGGCAGTCCCAAGTGGCGGTTCCTCCTGGCGCCCAGCAGCAGCCCCCCTCAGGTAGGGTCAGGCAAGAACATTGTCATGGGGTCACAGCCCTTCTTTTATACACCTTTTCCCTTTGTCTGGCTTCAGGGTGAGGGGAAAAACCAGTTGCAGCTGGTTTGTGAGCACTCTTGATGTGCTCAGCCCTTCACTCTATTCACTGGCAGGGCTAGGGTCTTTAGACGCACCACAGGGGGCAGAGCCAGCATTGTGTTGGGAAAGCCCAGCCCTATTCAGGGCCCAGGTGCACTCCTCCCCAGCCATCAGCATGCTAATCTTCACACTCACCACTGGGCAGACCCATCATGACTCATGGAGCCTGGCATCCCAGCCAGCTCCAGCCAATCACACGCCGGCACCTTTACAGCACACGCACAGCCATGTCTAGAAGTGGAACTTCCACACTAGACACATACACGCTGCATACATCATTGCGCAGCATTCAATCACACGAGTCCGCACATACCATACTGGAGCCTGCACACCCCACGTATCAGGAACTATCAGGGACACAGACATTCCCCATGCATTCCTATGGGAGGGCAGACCTATCTCACCACGTGCACTCAGAGTGCGCACGCACTTTCCACTGGGACACAGTGAAAGTGCGCAGAACCCAAAAATCACTAACGCCAGGTCACCATTAAAAGCAACAAGTTTAGGGGTGAACCTGCCAGAAGGGCCAAGTCCAACACACACAAACTCACACACAGACACACACACTCAGACACACACACGAGCGCACACACACAAACCATTACAAAAATACACTAGTGACCAGTGGGCATACGGGCTCAGGTGCAGCTTCGTGCAGTGTACCAGTAGACACACACACACACACACACAAGTTCATGCACTGCTCGGCTGCCTCAGAGCACACAGCTCATGCACTGCTCGGCTGCCTCAGAGCACACAGCTCATGCACGGTTAGGGTGCCTCAGAGCACACAGTTCATGCACTGCTCGGCTGCCTCAGAGCACACAGTTCATGCACTGCTCGGCTGCCTCAGAGCACACAGCTCATGCACTGCTCGGCTGCCTCAGAGCACACAGCTCATGCACGGTTAGGCTGCCTCAGAGCAGACAGTGCATGCACGGTTAGGTTGCCTCAGCGCACACAGTTCATGCACTGCTCTGCTGCCTCAGCGCACACAGTTCATGCACTGCTCGGCTGCCTCCGAGCAATTCAGTTCATGCACTGCTCTGCTGCCTCAGTGCACACAGTTCATGCACTGCTCTGCTGCCTCAGCGCACACAGTTCATGCACTGCTCGGCTGCCTCCGAGCAATTCAGTTCATGCACTGCTCGGCTGCCTCAGAGCACACAGTTCATGCACTGCTCGGCTGCCTCAGAGCACACAGCTCATGCACGGTTAGGTTGCCTGTTGGACTTGGCCCTTCTGGCAGTTTCACCCCTGAACTTTTTGCCTTTTAATGTTACATTAGTATAATGATTTCTGGTCTTTGCGCACTTTAGCACTGTGGCACAGTGTAAAGTGCGTGCGCTCTCTGTGCGCGTGTGTGTGAGTGGCCTGCCCTCCCATAGGAATGTTAGAAATGGGGTTTCCGGTTGGCTAAGGCTTGCGCCAAAGCCAGGCAGAAACCGCCATTCTAAATCAGGTCAAGGAAGTCACCCCCCAAAATAACCCCTGCTCACCCTCTAGGCAATCTGGCACGAGCAGTAAGGCTTATCCCGGAGGCAATGTAGGTTAAGTATTTGCGCACGCACCCAGCAACAACGCCCAAGGCCCACCACAAAGGAAACTCCACACAAGGTTATATATAAAAATAGCCTTTGTATTATACAAAACACATTAGATAATGAACACACACTTTACAATGAGCCAGAGGCACGGGCAGAATTTACAGGGGATTATATACATGGGGCAGGGCCACGTGGGCCACTGTCAGGAATAAGCACTTTTAGAACTAGCACCGGGTAGAATTAGCACTTTGTAGGAATAACACTTAGCACATATAAAAACTATAGCACTGTTGGACCTGGCCTCGTGGCGTGGTTCCCCCCGTTCCTCAGCACCCCGTTACCCTAGCCCTGCACTCAGAAACCCCTGGTCGTCCCGTTCCCTGTCCGCCCGCTCCCTACATGACCCTACCGACGGACGACCATCCCCGCATCCCGCCATCCATCTTCCCGGTACCGGGCGCCCAGAAACTGCATCACCCCACAGGGCCACCAGCCGCCATTACCCTTCCCGAGGACCCTGACTCCATAGCCCTTGCCTGACCCCGGCCCCAGCGAAACTTAGGCTTCAGATGCGCCATGCCCCGCTGGGGGGGGGTAGAGGGCTTCCTGAGTGAGATAAGACCAAGGAGTTTCGATCACACCTCTGGCCTCCCCGAGAGCTGGCTCCTGACCCTGCTGGGCATCTGGGAATCCCCGGACGCATCTTCAAAAGGATCAAAGGGCCAGCCGACAGGAAACTCGACGACCAGCCCAGAGGCATGAGATCTCCGCCTGCGAGGGCCCGGACATCAAAGGGCCACTGCGCTATATCAAGGGCCGCCCAAGAACTAGCGAGTAGTGGAATCCTGGACAAGAGAGCCCTGCTGACCTGGTCGCGGCTCAGCCACTTTGGAGAAGATCGAACTTTGGAACTTATCGAACCCTGCTGACGTTGTTGCGGCTCATCCTCGTGAAGAAGGAACTGGAACCTCGGAGCCCTGCTGACCTCGTCGCGGCTCATCCTTGTAACTCTAAGGACATTCGAGGAACATCCTGAGCCCTGCTGACGTAGTTGCGGCTCCCCAAGAAGCAACAGACACTCTGTTCACTCCGGATCGAACCCTGCTGACCTCGTCGCGGCTCGAGGAGTACTCTGGTCCGGCTGGACCATCGACGCTACCAACGCGACCTGGCTCGAGAAGAGTGAGTGGAGCAGCCAGTACAAACTCCATCTCCGTATCCCCCGGCTCGAGGATTGAGAGCTGTGCGCAGGGTACGCTTCGTACTGGCCCAATACGGAGACTGTCCCGCTTCCCTACTCCTTACAACCAAGACTTTACGATCCCTCGATCGCTTGTAAATACGTGTTCATTTTGCCTAAATTCTACTGTGTGATAAAGAACTTTCTTACTGAAATACACGGTGTGGTGTCCGTTCATACGTGTGGTGTGAGCTCAGTGTGTACGATCTTAGACACGAAGTCCTCCCCGGCGAGGACCTCACGTCAGGGCTCGGCAGTATTCCTGGGAGAGGTGGGTCACGGAGTGGTCGGGAGAGCATATCCTGCCCCTCTGGGATCGCCCCTTCCAACATTGGTGGCAAGCAACGGGATAAGAGCCTACGTCTAGAGATCGTACAGTAAACGACTGACACACCACCTGAACGAAGACACAAGAACAACAGAAGAAAAGGGCAATCATGAGTTCCACCGGAACGAGCGAGAAGCCCACGTTCCAAAAGGACCTTGTGTAGGATTATACCCACAGAGAACTGAAACAATTCTGCAAGGATCTTCACATCGCTACCACTGGTTTGAGCACCAAAGAAGACTTCCAGAAAGCCCTGACAGCCTGGGTAGAGTCCGGGGCCCCCCTCCCCCCACCAGAAGGAGACGGCGGAGAGGGAGGGCCGCAGAACGAAACCAGCGCCCAGGAAGGAGAGAGGACCGACTCCCTGGCACGGAGTCCCAGCACGGAGAGGGGTCTGTCACAGGATGAGCTGACAGCCCGAGAATGAAACCGAACCCACGAGCTAGAGCTAGCGCGCCTCAAGATAGAAGGAGAGCTCAAGATGGCCCAGAAAAAGTTGGCCGTCGAACAATTACAGTTACAAGGGGAACTAGAAGAAAAGAAGCTCCAGAGGGAACATGAGGGAAAGAAACTCCAGCTCGAGCATGAGCGCAGCTTAAAGGAAATTGAACTGAAAGCAAGAAGTGAAGAGACCCGACTCCTGGGGAACCGAGAAACCACTTCCCCGATGGAGGCCAAGGTACACATCCCCAAGGATGTAGTAAAAGAGTACTACAAGGGAGACGACATCCAGCAATGGTTCAAAGCATACGAGATCGCCATGACCTCCCACAGGGTGCCCGAAAAGGATTGGGGGGCCGGATTGTGGGTGCGCTTCCTCAGTGAGGGAAGAGACACCATGCTGGACCTACCCTCCGACGTCCTGAATTCTTACAAACACATGAAGGACGCTCCTCTATCCAGATATGGGCTCACTCCGGAGATGCCTCGGCAGTGGTTCCGAGACTGCAAAAAGATCCCCGGCACCACATGGGTGGAATATGTGAATTTCTACAGCCGGGCCTTGGAAGGGTGGATCAAGGGCAGCCAGGTTACCACCTTTGAAGGACTATTCGACCTAATCACCTATGAACAGCTATCCACAAACTGCTTTGTGGAACTGAGACAGCACCTTCTGGACAGCAAATTGACAGACCCACGGAAGCTGGCTGTCGAGGCCGATCGTTGGGTGAACACCCGAGTCCCTAGGGGGCCCGTGGGAGACTATGGCCGAAATGAACAGGGGTCTTCCCGCCAGAGAGGAGGGGGAGGTCAAGGTAGGCAGCGAGGGTCCCAGTCCGGGCCCCAGCGTAGCCCCCCCGAAACCAGTCCCAAAGCTCTCCTTCCGTGACTAGACAGGGTCCCCCTCAGGTAGACAGGGACCCCGAGCCAGCATAGCCTGCTACAAATGTCAGCAACCAGGGCATTATGCCAGTGATCCCCAATACCCCTGAACAAGAAACCTGCTGCTGCGAGTCCCCCGGCGCGCCAGATAGCCACAGTAGCTCTAGAAGAGGAAGAGATAGAGGACACAGAGGGGTGGGAACCAGCAGCCATGTCATTAGTCTCTCTCGGGGATAGGGAGATGGTCCCAGGAGCCCCCCTGCCTGACAACACTGAGAAGTACCGACAACAGGTGACAGTCAATGGGCACCGCATAGGGGTCCTTCGCGACACAGGAGCAAGCATCACCGCAGTGCGCTGTCACCTAGTCAGAGAAGACCAAAATATACCACAAGCCTCCTGCCGGGTGATCTCAGCCGACAATTCCGTCCGCATCTGCCGAATAGCTCAGGTCCCGTTTGAGTGGGAGGGAGTCCCGTTTGCTGGTAGCGGTCCGCACGACATGTCCGTGGACTGTCTACTGGGCAACGATCTGGAGAGCTCCCCATGGAAGCAGGTGGAGCGAAGGACTCACCTAGAGATGGTGGGCCTGCCCGAGTGGGCCTGCGTGAGCACACGAGCCATGACCGCCAGAATGTCCACCCCCGGGGGGGTGGAACCGAAGACCCCTAGCCAGGTCTCTAACAACCAGGAGGGCAGTGAGCGACCCGAGGTCCTCGGACTACCCCCCGGTGAAGAAATTGACCCCGACACAGGTCCCCTAGGCCCTCCCGTCGAGCAGACCCAGACATTGGACGACCTCCCTGAGTTAGCCCAGTGGCGCCAGGAAGGGGGGCCTTCCCGAGAGGAGTTCTGCCTGGAACAGACCTCCTGCCATTCTCTAGTTGGACCACGGCAGCAGGCCTTCGCCCAGGCTGCCGGTGACCAGTCCAGCTCCCATTTCGTCTATTGGGAAAATGGCCTCTTATATAGTGAACAGAAGTCTGCCGAACTAGGGTCAGCCTGGGTGCTGGTGGTACCCCTACTTTTCCGCGGCTTCCTCCTGAACCTGGCCCATGATGTGCCCCTGGCGAGACACCTGGGACAAGACAAAACCTATCACCGACTGGTCACTCATTTCTATTGGCCCCGTATGCGCGCCGATGTGGAGACCCACTGCAAGTCCTGCCCCACGTGCCAGGCCAGCGGGAAGAGCGAAGGGAAGCGCAAGGCTCCTCTCCAACCCTTCCCCGTTGTCAGTACCCCCTTTGAACGGGTGGGAATAGACATCGTGGGGCCCCTGGATCCCCGGACCTCCTTAGGCCACTGGTTTATCCTCTTCCTGGTGGATCATGCCACCAGGTACCCCGAAGCCATTCCCCTCCGAACGGTGACGGCCCCCGAAGTGGGGCGGGCCCTCATGGGGATCTTCTCCCGGGTGGGATTCCCGCGAGAAGTGGTGAGCGACCGAGGAACGAACTTTATCTCCAAATACATGAAGTCCCTGTGGCAACAATGTGGGGTGACGTACACGTTCACCACCCCCTACCACCCTCAAGGTAACGGCCTGGTTGAGCGATTCAACCGTACCCTCAAGGGAATGATCATGGGTCCCAAGGAGACCCTGAGGCGCAAGTGGGACATCCTCCTACCCTGCCTCCTGTTCACCTACCGGGAAGTTCCCCAGAAATCCTTGGGGTTCAGCCCATTCGAGCTGCTCTACGGGCACCCCGTCCGGGGACCCCTCAGCCTGGTCAAGGAGGGTTGGAAGGCGGCACCCCAGGACCCTCCCCAGATGTGTTTCGATACATTCTGGCCCTCCGGAACCAGACTCGGAGGTTCCTGGAGCTTGCCGAGGCAAACCTCGAGGCGAGCCAAGAAGAAATGAAACGCTGGTATGACCAGAATGCCACTCTGGTTGAGTTACAACCCGGCCAGCAGGTTTGTGTGATGGCCCCGGTGGAACCTTGTGCCCTTCAGGACAAGTGGACTGGGCCCTTCAAAGTGGTGGAACGCAAGAGTCAAGTCACCTACCTCGTAGATGTGCAGTCCCCCAGGAACCCTTTGAGGGTCCTCCATGTGAACCGCCTCAAACCCCACTTCGTGCGGTCCGTTTTGGGTTTGCTCCTCGCCACCGACATCGGAGCGGAAGAGGACACGGAGCCTCTCCCCGATCTCCTGTGTGCGAAGGAAAAAGATGGCTCCGTAGAGGGAGTGAGTCTCTCCTACTCCCTCACCCCCGAGCAACGCGAGGACTGTCGCCAGTTACTGGGACAGTTCTCTGACCTTTTTTCCCTCGTCCCCGGCATCACCGGTTGGTGCGTCCACGATGTGGACACCGGGGACAGAACTCCGGTACGGCACAGAGCCTACCGCGTCCCTGACCGAGTCCGGGCCTGCATCAAGGCCGAAGTCTCCAAAATGCTAACCCTGGGAGTGATCGAGGCCTCTGACAGTCCATGGGCCAGCCCTGTGGTTCTGGTTCCGAAGGCAGCCGCCCCCGGCGCGGTTCCCAAGCTGAGGTTCTGTGTGGACTACCGCGGGCTCAACGCAGTCACCCGAACCGACGCACACCCCATTCCCCGAGCAGATGAGCTCATTGACCGCCTAGGATCTGCTCACTATCTCAGCACCTTCAACTTGATCTGCGGGTACTGGCAAATCGCACTCACGGAGGGGGCCAAGGAGAGATCCGCTTTTTCCACCCCGGATGGCCACTACCACTTCCGGGTGATGCCCTTCTGAATGGAAAATGCCCCCGCCACCTTCCAGAGACTGGTTAACCAGGTACTGGCTGGGTTGGAGGGATTCAGCGAAGCATATCTAGATGATATCGCGGTATTCAGCTCCCACTGGACCGAACACCTACAACACCTCTGGGAGGTGTTGATGGCCCTGCGTCGAGTGGGTGACTTGCTCCTCTTCCCAGAGCTGAGTGGTCGCTCCCCAGGGTCCCTCCAAGGTCGCTGGTATCGTATGTAGCGCTTTGCCCTGTGTAACTGGAACTGCTTTGAGTGCCTGTGCCTGCAGATCGCCATTGAGCAAACTTGCTTTGTAATTGATTTGTACTCGGCTAACTCGAGCCTGTCTGCGCGCTGTGCCGCTCTGCTCCCACGGCTGCATTGCTGTCTGTGCCTACTGCCTACCTGGTCGCCGCTGAGCTTGCCTGCATTTCGATTGTATTCTTAAAGTGCAATTCCACTCGGTTTGCGCGTTTTGCAGTGCTCCCCCCCCGCCTCCATTTTGTTGATTGTTGTGCTCGTCTTTGGCCCGCCCCGCCTCCCAGCTGAGACGCCCTCCCACTTAGTTCATCAGCGCTTCCCCTCCTGAAGTCGTCGTGACTTGCTCCTCTTCCCAGAGCTGAGTGGTCGCTCCCCAGGGTCCCTCCAAGGTCGCTGGTATCGTATGTAGCGCTTTGCCCTGTGTAACTGGAACTGCTTTGAGTGCCTGTGCCTGCAGATCGCCATTGAGCAAACTTGCTTTGTAATTGATTTGTACTCGGCTAACTCGAGCCTGTCTGCGCGCTGTGCCGCTCTGCTCCCACGGCTGCATTGCTGTCTGTGCCTACTGCCTACCTGGTCGCCGCTGAGCTTGCCTGCATTTCGATTGTATTCTTAAAGTGCAATTCCACTCGGTTTGCGCGTTTTGCAGTGCTCCCCCCCGCCTCCATTTTGTTGATTGTTGTGCTCGTCTTTGGCCCGCCCCGCCTCCCAGCTGAGACGCCCTCGCCCCTCCCCCTCCACCATCCATATATGACAGTAGTTCCCGCGCGCAGCGTTTACGCGCAGCGTTCGCGCCCAATCCGCGCCGAAGGTGCGCCAAAGGTAAGCCCGTCTACGCCCGTCCGCGCCTGGACCGCGCCCAGCGCCAGACCCCCTGGTCCTCGCGCTGCCCAGCCCCCCCGCGTTACCTACGATGCTGCCACCCTCCTAGCCCTTAACCCCGGTCGCGCCCCCAACTGCGTCCAAGCCGCTCCTGGACGCACCCATGGACCGTTCTCCTGCCTCTCCTGCAAATTCATCGGCACCGACAACATCTCCGCTACGACCACAACACAGATTCCCGACCCCAACCACCTAGAATGCATCCTTCTTAACACCCGCTCGGTCCACAGGCACGCCATTGACCTTTGGAACCTACTAGACACCATCTCTCCTGACGTCGCCTTCCTAACGGAAACATGGATGAACGCTTCCTCCGCCCCTGACATCGCCATTGCTATCCCTGAGGACTATAAGATCACACGCAAGGACCGCACCGACCATACAGGAGGCGGAATCGCCATCGTCCATAAGAAATCAATCCGCATCTCAACCAGCTCTGACGCCAACCTCGCTAACTCCGAACACCTTCACTTCCAGATCCACATCGACCCCAAGACCACACTCAGAGGCACCCTCCTCTACAGACCACCAGGACCCCGCGCAAAATTCAGTGAAGACATCACGGACTTCATCACCCCACACGCGCTCCCCTCCAAAGACTACATCCTTCTGGGGGACCTCAACTTCCACCTTGAAAAGACCAACGACCGCAACACCGCCACCCTCTTGGACAACCTAGCCAACCTCGGACTTAAACAACTGGTCACTTCCCCCACCCACATCGCAGGTCACACACTCGACCCCATCCTCACCTCCAGCAACCATGTCTCCTTCAGCCACACTACGGATCTCCTCTGGACTGACCACAGCTGCGTTCACTTCACCTACAACAAGCCGAAACCCATCATCCACCTCCAACCAACTCTACAAAGAAACTGGAACAAAATCACCACGGAGCAGATCTCCACATCGCTCCTTCAAACCTCCCCAGCCCTCTCTTCTAACGCCAACGAAGCCGCCTCTAACCTCACCCTTTGGTTATCCAACACCGCCGACACCTTAGCACCACTGAAAATACGTCAACACAAACTTGGCAGCAAGAAGTCCTCATGGTTCAACGATGACCTCAAGAAGTCCAAGAAACTGTGCCGCTCCCTTGAAAAGGCCTGGAAAAAAGACCCATCCACCAGCAGCAAGGACGCCTTCAAAAGCGCCATCCGTACTCACCATCAACTGATCCGAAAAGCCAAGAAAACAGCATTCAAGGATCGACTTGACAACAACGCCCACAACAGCAAGGAACTTTTCAACATCGTCAAGGAATTTTCCAACCCATCAGCCAACTCCAACGACATCACCCCCTCTCAAACCCTCTGCGATTCCCTAGCCTCTTTTTTCCACAACAAGATTGCGGACATCCACAACAGCTTTGATAACCAACCCGGAAGCCAACCCACCCTACCATCAGATGACCATCTCTCCCCCGTTAACACCCTTAACGCCTGGAACCCAATCTCCACTGAGGACACCATCCGCCTGATGAATTCCATCCACTCTGGATCCCCCACAGACCCATGCCCTCACCACATCTTCAACAAAGCAGACTCCGTCATAGCTCCGCACCTCCGAGACGTCATCAACTGCTCCTTCAACTCCGCTACCTTCCCAGAAGACTGGAAACACGCTGAACTCACCGCCCTTCTGAAAAAACCAACAGCAGACCCCACCGAACTCAAAAACTACCGCCCCATCTCGCTTCTTCCTTTCCCGGCCAAAGTCATCGAGAAAGCTGTCAACAACCAGCTCGCCGCCTTCCTCGAAGCCAACAATTCACTCGACCCCTCACAATCTGGCTTCCGAGCCAAACACAGCACTGAGACCGCCCTCATCGCAGCAACAGACGACATTCGAACTCTACTGGACAATGGAGACACAGTCGCCCTCATCCTCCTCGACCTCTCCGCAGCCTTCGACACAGTCTGCCACAGCACCCTTTTACAACGCCTCAGAAACATCGGAATCCAAGGAAAGGCACTGGAATGGATCACCTCGTTCCTCACCGGAAGAACCCAGAGAGTCCGCCTCCCACCATTCAAGTCCGAGGCCTCTGAAATCATCTGCGGCGTACCACAAGGATCCTCACTCAGTCCCACCCTCTTCAACGTATACATGAGCCCCCTCGCAGCCATCGCCCGCCAACACAACCTCAACATCATCTCTTACGCGGATGACACGCAGCTGATCCTATCTCTCACCAAGGACCCCAGCACCGCCAAAACTAACCTTCACGAAGGAATAAAAGAAGTCGCCGAATGGATGAAACAAAGCCGTCTGAAACTGAACTCAGACAAAACAGAAGTCCTCATCTTGGGTACATCCCCCTCTGCATGGGACAACTCCTGGTGGCAGGAAGCCCTCGGAAAAGCACCCACCCCGACTGACCACGCACGGAACCTAGGTGTCATCCTGGACTCATCACTCTCAATGAACAGACAAGTCAACGCCGTATCCTCTTCCTGCTTCAACATTCTTCGCATGCTCAGAAAAACATTTTGCTGGATCCCCACCGAAACAAGGAAAACAGTCACCCACGCTCTAGTCACGAGCCGTCTGGACTACGGAAACACCCTCTACGCAGGTACCACCGCTAAACTCCAGAAGAAACTACAACGAATCCAAAACGCCTCAGCCAGGCTCATATTAGACATCCCACGCAACGAACACATCTCTGGTCACCTTAAAAACCTCCACTGGCTACCCGTCAATAAGAGGATTACGTTCCGACTGCTCACCCACGCACACAAATCACTCTACGACATCGGACCAAATTGCCTCAACTCTCGACTGTCCTTCTACACCCCCTCCCGCCAACTTCGCTCTTCCAGCCAAGCCTTCGCCACTGTACCTCGCATCAACAAGACCACCATGGGAGGCAGATCCTTCTCATACCTGGCTGCCAAAACATGGAACTCACTCCCCTCTTACCTTCGCCTCACCCAGAATCACCTAGCGTTCCGAAAGCAGCTTAAAACGTGGATATTTGACAAATAATCCTCCTCCCCTTCCTAAGCGCCTTGAAACCCTCTGGGTATGTAGTGCGCTATATAAATTTTATGACTTGACTTGACTTGACTCACCATCAAAGCCAGTAAATGTCAGATCGGACAAGGGTCAGTGGTCTACCTGGGGCACCAGGTCGGGAGTGGCCTAGTGGCCCCCCTCCAACCCAAGATCGATGCAATCGTTGCCTGGGAGGCCCCCACGACCCATACGGAAGTGCGGGCTTTCCTGGGGCTCACTGGGTCCTACCGAAGATTCATAAAGGGGTATGGCAGCATCGTAGTCCCCCTCACAGAACTGACCTCCAAAAAGAAGCTGAAGAGAGTTAGCTGGACCCACGCCTGCCAGAAGGCGTTTGAAGCATTGAAAGTCGCCATATGTACTGCCCCAGTACTGCAGGCCCCTGACTACTCCGGAGAGTTCGTGGTCCAAACGGACGCGTCCGAGCATGGCATCGAAGCAGTCCTGTCTCAGATGAATGAAAAGGGCCTAGACCAGCCGTTGGCATTCATTAGCCGGAGATTACTCCCCTCGAGAGCAAAGGTGGAGCACCATTGAGCGGGAGGCCTTCGCGGTGGTTTGGGCCCTGGAGAAGCTGAGGCCCTACCAGTTCGGTGCTCTCTTCCGGGTCCAAACCGACCATCGACCCCTCCGGTGGCTAATGCAAATGAGAGGAGAAAACCCCAAACTGTTACGCTGGTCCATCTCCCTCCAGGGGATGGATTTCACTTTTGAGCACCGTCCTGGTGCTGACCACGCAAACGCGGACGGCCTATCCCGGTTCTTCCGCCTCAGTGAAGAGAACCCCCAAGGGGATGGGTAGTTCTCCCTGCCTTTCAGCTGGGGGGGACACGTGTTGGACCTGGCCTCGTGGCGTGGTCCCCCCCCGTTCCTCAGCACCCGTTAGCCTAGCCCTGCACACAGAAATCCCTGGTCGTCCCGTTCCCTGTCCGCCCCGCTCCCTACATGACCCTACTGACGGACGACCATCCATCTTCCCGGTACCGGGCACCCAGAACCTGCATCACCCCACAGGGCCACCGGCCGCCATTACCCTTCCCAAGGTCCCTGACTCCATAGCCCTTGCCTGACCCCGGCCCCAGCGAAACTTAGGCTTCAGACGCGCCATGTCCAGCTGGAGGGGGTAGAGGGCTTCCTGAGTGAGATAAGACCAAGGAGTTTCGATCACACCTCTGGCCTCCCCGAGAGCTGGCTCCAGACCCTGCTGGGCATCTGGGAATCCCCGGACGCATCTTCAAAAGGATCAAAGGGCCAGCCGACAGGAAACCCCGACTACCAGCCCCGAGGCATGAGATCTCCGCCTGCGAGGGCCCGGACATCAAAGGGCCACTGCGCTATATCAAGGGCCGCCCAAGAACTAGCGAGTAGTGGAATCCTGGACAAGAGAGCCCTGCTGACCTGGTCGTGGCTCAGCCACTTTGAAGAAGATCGAACTTTGGAATTTATTGAGCCCTGCTGACGTTGTCGCGGCTCATCCTCGTGAAGAAGGAACTGGAACCTCGGAGCCCTGCTCACCTCATCGCGGCTCATCCTTGTAACTCTAAGGACATTCGAGGAACATCCTGACCCCTGCTGACATAGTCTCGGCTCCCCAAGAAGCAACAGACACTCTGTTCACTCCGGATCGAGCCCTGCTGACCTTGTCGCGGCTCGAGGAGTACTCTGGTCCGGCTGGACCATCGACGCTACCAACACAACCTGTCTCGAGAAGAGTGAGTGGAGCAGCCAGTACAAACTCCATCTCCGTATCCCCCGGCTCGAGGATTGAGAGCTGTGCACAGGGTACGCTTTGTACTGGCCCAATACGGAGACTGTCCCGCTTCCCTACTCCTTACAACTGAGACTTTACGATCCCTCGATCGCTTGTAAATACGTGTTCATTTTGCCTAAATTCAACTGTGTGATAAAGAACTTTCTTACTGAAATCCACGGTGTGGTGTCCGTTCATATGTGTGGTGTGAGCTCAGTGTGTACGATCTTCGACACGAAGTCCTCCCCGGCGAGGACCTCACGTCAGGGCTCGGCAGTATTCCTGGGAGAGGTGGGTCACGGAGTGGTCAGGAGAGCATATCCTGCCCCTCTTGGATCGCCCCTTCCAACAAGCACCAAATAACAAATGTAGCACACAACCAGTAATCACTGGTAAAAGGTAAGTACCACCTACGCAACCCTAACCACCTTAGGAAAATATCACGCAGGGAACCATGAACTCACTAGCATCACTTATACTAGGAAAACAACCTCCTAAGCAGGAAAATACATCCAGAGGTATAGGCAAGCAGCTTGGCACATGATGCATAACAACACATTAGGCAGGTAATCACAAATTGCGCAAAGATCACATAGGGCCAAAAACATGTTCCCCACGCAAGGGCACAACATCAGAACTGTCCCGCAGGCCAACTGGCCTCTCAGGGGCTGAAACGCCCTGTGTCCAAAATGTCAGGCCACGCTGCGCAGGCAGCCAAAGAGAAGGTGTGCACAAGGCCTAAACGAAGAGCAGCTGTCCACTAAGTGCTGGGCAGCTGGAGATCTCCTCTGGGTTTTGACCATAGGAATGCGGCCAATATTGGAGCCTCGTGGGCTCTGAAGGAAATGCTGCCCACTGTGGAGCCGAGGCTGCTCTACCACCCTAAATGCCCCTGTCGGTGGAGTCCCCCCTCTGGGGACTCGCAGACAAAGGAAATGCCCAAGAGCCTCTTGTGGGCTCTGAATACAAAAATGCGGGCTTAAGGACACGTGGGAGCCTCGTGGGCTCAAGAAACAAATGCCAATGTGACCCGGAGCCTCTTGGGCTCTACAACAAATATGCCCCGTGATGTAGGAGTCCCGCTCGGGGAACTCGACAAACAATCTTGGCCCAAGACGAAGGTAGCCCTTAGCAGGGGGGGCGGGCACCGGCAATGTAACCCGACTCCCCCTCTAACAATAATGGCCCGCGGAGCCCCTCGGGGCACTAGTGCCCGGGAGCTCGCAGCAACAATGCCCGGCATCGTTGGAGACCCGCCCGGGGGACTCGAAACAGCGAAATGCCCCCAGGAGCCTCTTTGGCTCAAGAACTCAGAGGAAACCTACCTGGAGCTGAGGAGCGACCCCAGGGATGCCCGCACTCACCGGCTGTTGGGGAGGCGGCGTCTCCTCTCTGCTGCGGGCAGGAAGGCTGGGCTTCTCTGGTCGGGGCTCTCTCCCTCGAGAGAGCCTCGCTGGGGAGGCGGAACTTCTCCTCTTTGTACCGGAGCGTGGGGTGGACTCCCGACGGCTTCCGGTTCCTGGAAGAAGCACTTCCGGGTTGTCGCAGCAGCGCGGCGGCCCGGAGGGGGGCAAAGCACGTTACGGCAATAATCCGGGGTAGCCACCCTGTGCCAGAAGAATTAACCGGGGTGGGCACCCGGCGAATGACACTAAAAAGTCGGCAAATAAGCGGGGTGGGCACCCGCGCCGCAAACTCGGCCAATTTGTGGGGCCACACGCAGGGTGGGCACCTGCTTCGAAAAAGAGACACAAAAGGGGGGATCCCTATGCCGGGGAATCCCTCGAGGTAGGGGTCGCTGCACCACGCGCTAATTTCGGAGGGGGAGACCAGCACTCCCCAGGCGCTGGCGGGCCCCAGAAGTCCCCCAAGAGTCCAGGGACCAAATCCTGAAACAAGAAGGAAGGCGGGGGGGCAAAGGCTGGGCGCAGGGGCCAGCTCACAGGGCCCTCCAGGCTGGGAGGCAGTCCCAGTGGCGGTCCTCCTGGCGCCCAGCAGCAGCCCCCCTCAAGTTAGGATCAGAAGAAGAACATCTTACAAGAGGTCACAGCCTCTTTTTATACACAGAAACCCTTTGTCTGTGTCTGTAGGGTGGTTGAAAAACCAGATGCAACTGGTTTTGGAGCACTGGAGCACTCTGATTTGCTCAGCCCCTCTTCTCATTCACTGGCCAGGATAGGGTCACCAGTCGCACCACAGGGGGGCGGAGCCAGCATTGTGTGGGGAAAAGCCCAGGCCTATTTAGGTCCCAGGTGCACCCCTCCCTCACATCACTCATGCAGATCTCTCCACTCACCACCGGGGCAGACCCATCCTGACTCCTGGAGCGAGGCATACCAGCCAGTTCCAGCCAATCACAAGCCAGACAGCCAATTCACATAATTTACACAGACATGCCAACTTCTAGAAGTGGCACTTCCACACTAGACACAATTACGCCGCACACATCATCGCGCAGCATTTAATCACACGAGTCCGCACATACCAAACTCGCATCTGCACTCCCCACGCATCAGGAACTAACATTGACACATACATTCCCCATGCATTCCTATGGGAGGGCAGGCTAACCTCACTACACGCACGCACTTTACCCTGGGACACAGTATTAAAGTGCGCAAAAGCCCAAAATCACTAACACCAGGTCACCATTAAAAGCAAAAAGTTCAGGGGTGAATCTGCCAGAAGGGCCAAGACCAACAGGGATTATATGTGTCCATGGTAGTTCCTGATGTGTGGGGAGTGCAGGCTCGAGTTTGGTATGTGCGAACTCGTGTGATTAAATGCTGCGCGATGATGTGTGCAGCTTTAATGTGTCTAGTGTGGAAGTGCCACTTATAGAAGTTGGCCTGCCTGTGCATTAAATGTGAATTGACTGTCTGGCTTGTGATTGGCTGGAGCTGGCTGGTGTGCCTGGCTCCAGAAGTCAGGATGGGTCTGCCCCGGTGGTGAATGGGGAGATCTGCATGTTGATGGCAGGGAGGAGTGCACCTGGGACCTGAATAGGGCTGGGCTTTCCCTCCACAATGCTGGCTCCGCCCCCTGTGGAGCGTCTGATGTCCCTAGCCTGTCCTGTGAATTGGGAGAGGGGCTGAGCAAAACAAAGTGCTCAAGAACCAGTTGCATCTGGTTCGCCCCTTCCCTGCACCTTTGGAGACAAAGGATTTCTGGGTATAAAAAGAGGCTGTAACCTCATGTTAAATGTTCTTGTTTCCTGACTTAAATCTACCAGGGGCGTGCTGCTGCTGGGGCCCAGGGGAAGGCTTGCCTCCCTGGGCCCTGCCCACCCCCTGGATGCCCTGGATGCTGGATGACTTCTCTTTGGGACCCCTCTGTCTTGCCTGGGGGACTGGAGGACCCCCCCTTTGCTGAGGAGTTGGTTGCTCCCTTTCTTTGCCCCAGGACCTTGCTGCCTCTTTTAGTGTCCTGGAAGCGCTGTGCTTGTCCTGGTCTTTTTGAACCTTTAGGAGGGATTCCCCTCCCCGTGATCATGGCAGCGCGGATACCACCCCGCTTATTTTAATATTTTACTTGCAGGTGCCTACCCTGCCTTTTGCCCGCTTATTGGTGGTGCCCTGCGCCATGGCCACTAATCGTGTGTCCTGGATTCGCAGGAGCCCACCCTGCTTATGCCCCGATGTTCGGAGGGTGCCTACCCCTCATTTGTTCTCTTTTGGACTTGTTTATCTTAGCGGGTGCCCACCCCGCAACTTTGCCACCGCTGCCACGGCCTGCCTGACTGTGGGCGGGGCCCCCGAACTGAAGTCCTGAGTGTGCCTGGAAGTTGTAGTAGAGAGATAGGAGGTCGGGAGCCCACCCCGCCTCCTCGAGCCCCCGCGAGAAGAAGGGGCGTCTTCCCGCAGCCCAGGGTTCCGTGAAGTGGAGAGAGCCCCGGGGCCGCCAGCAGAAAGGAGCCAAAGTGTTACGGGGCTCCCGTGTCCTGGAGGGAGCTCCAGCAGAAGAGTCCAGCGGCGGCTGCCAGAAAGGAAAAGTCCCCGGAGCCTGGTTTGTTAGGGCTGGGCAGGGGACCGTGCCGCATTGCACCCCCCCGCTCCTCGACGGAGCAGGGTTTGTTTCAGCGCCCGTGTAGGGTACTGAATCAGAGCGGCCCCACATGTCCTGTGGGCCGCTCCAACAATAGGGGCATGTACAACTTTTAGAGCCTGTGTTGGCTCCAACATTCCACATATTTGTTGTTAGGGCGGCCCCAGATGGCAGTGGGCCGCCCTACCGTTTTCAGAGCCTAGCTCCCGGGGCACATTATTGATTAAAATGGCTAGAGGATCCTGTGCTGAGCCCCGTGGCTCCAACGAGGGGGACATTTATTTCTTTAAGGAGCCAGAGTGCTCCCATGCATACAGTTGTCAGGTCCCAGAGCCAGAGGGCTCCCCGAAATGCCCCTTATTTGACTTAGAGCCTAGAGGGCTCCATCCAATGCACCCAGATGATTCTCAGAGCCTAGATGGCTCCAACGTTGGCGCAACTTGTCCTGAGGGGCTAGTGTGAGCCTTGTCCCAGTTCGCTTCCCAGCTGCCCAGCAAGTAGTGGGCAGCTGCACCGTTTAGGTTTTACTTTCTAGGGACGTGTCTTGGACTCAGGAGTGAGTCGCACTCTTCATCCCTACCTTGGCCTTCCACAGCTGCGCAGCACTTAGTGCCAGCTGCAGCGTTTAGGCCCTGTTCTTGTCCTCAGCTGCCCAGCAAGTAGTGGGCAGCTGCTACGTTTAGGTTCTGGCGCAGTGGCGCAACCTGGACCCTAATGTGATTTATGTGCTGATGCTTTTGGCTGTTAGGTCATGTACTGTGTGTAGTATGTTTCGCGCACCCTGTCTTGATGCCTCGAGATTTGGTTTATGCCTCGGAGGTTGTTTTACCTAGTATAGTTATGCTAGTGAGTTCCTGGTTCCCTGCGTGATATATGCCTAAGGTGTTTTGGACTGCGTGGGGTGTACTTACCTTTTACCAGTGGTTACTGGTTGTGTGCTACATTTGCTATATGGTGCTACAATTGTTCTATGTTCTAAGTGCTATTTCTACCACGTGCTTATTCCTGACAGTGGTCCATGTGGCCTTGTCCTGTGTACATAATCCCTTGTAAATATTGCCTGTGCCAGTTGGCACAATGTACATCCTGTGATTATGATTCTGATGTGTTCTGATAATACAGAGGATATTTTTATATAACCTTGTGTGGAGTTCCTTTTGTGGGGGGCCTTGGAAGTTGTTGCTGGTGGGTGCGTGCGCAAATGCTTTACACATTGCCTCCGGGATAAGCCTGACTGCTCGTGCCAAGCTTCCAAGGGGGTGAGCAGGGGTTATCTTGGCCGGTGACTTCCCTGCCCTGACGTAGAATGGTGGTTTCTGCCTGGCTTTGGCGCAAGCCTTAGCTGACCAGAAATCCCCATTTCTAACATTGCCTCAGCGCACACAGTTCATGCACTGCTCGGCTGCCTCAGAGCACACAGTTCATGCCCTGCTCGGCTGCCTCAGAGCACACAGTTCATGCACTGCTCGGCTGCCTCAGAGCACACAGCTCATGCACGGTTAGGTTGCCTTAGCGCACACAGTTCATGCACTGCTCGGCTGCCTCAGAGCACACAGTTCATGCACTGCTCGGCTGCCTCAGAGCACACAGTTCATGCACTGCTCTGCTGCCTCAGAGCACACAGTGCATGCACGGTTAGGTTGCCTCAGCGCACACAGTTCATGCACTGCTCTGCTGCCTCAGAGCACACAGTGCATGCACGGTTAGGTTGCCTCAGTGCACACAGTTCATGCACTGCTCTGCTGCCTCAGCGCACACAGTTCATGCACTGCTCGGCTGCCTCAGAGCACACAGTTCATGCACTGCTCTTCTGCCTCAGAGCACACAGTGCATGCACGGTTAGGTTGCCTCAGCGCACACAGTTCATGCACTGCGCAGCTGCCTCAGAGCACACAGCTCATGCACTGCTCGGCTGCCTCAGAGCACACAGCTCATGCACTGCTCGGCTGCCTCAGAGCACACAGTGCATGCACGATTAGGTTGCCTCAGCGCACACAGTTCATGCACTGCGCAGCTGCCTCAGAGCACACAGTTCATGCACTGCTCGGCTGCCTCAGAGCACACAGTTCATGCACTGCTCTGCTACCTCAGCACACACAGTTCATGCACTGCTCGGCTGCCTCAGAGCACACAGTTCATGCACTGCTCTGCTGCCTCAGAGCACACAGTGAATGTAAGGCTAGGTTACCTCAGCGCACTCAGTTCATGCACTGCTCGGCTGCCTCAGAGCACACAGTGCATGCACGGTTAGGTTGCCTCAGCGCACACAGTACATGCACTGCTCGGCTGCCTCAGAGCACACAGTTCATGCACTGCTCTGCTGCCTCAGAGAACACAGTGCATGCACAGTTAGGTTGCCTCAGCGCACACAGTTCATGCACTGCGCAGCTGCCTCAGAGCACACAGTTCATTCACTGCTCGGCTGCCTCAGAGCACATAGTTCATGCACTGCTCTGCTGCCTCAGAGCACACAGTGCATGCACAGTTAGGTTGCCTCAGCGCACACAGTACATGCACTGCTCTGCTGCCTCAGCGCACACAGTTCATGCACTGCTCGGCTGCCTCAGAGCACACAGTTCATGCACTGCTCTGCTGCCTCAGAGCACACAGTGCATGTACGGTTAGGTTACCTCAGCGCACACAGTTCATGCACTGCTCGGCTGCCTCAGAGCACACAGTGCATGCACGGTTAGGTTGCCTCAGTGCACACAGTTCATGCACTGCTCTGCTGCCTCAGAGCACACAGTTCATGCACTGCTCTGCTGCCTCAGAGCACACAGTGCATGCACAGTTAGGTTGCCTCAGTGCACACAGTTCATGCACTGCTCTGCTGCCTCAGCGCACACAGTTCATGCACTGCTCGGCTGCCTCAGAGCACACAGTTCATGCACTGCTCTGCTGCCTCAGAGCATACAGTGCATGTACGGTTAGGTTACCTCAGCGCACACAGTTCATGCACTACTCGGCTGCCTCAGAGCACACAGCTCATGCACTGCTCTGCTGCCTCAGCGCACACAGTTCATGCACTACTCGGCTGCCTCAGAGCACACAGTTCATGCACTGCTCTGCTGCCTCAGAGCATACAGTGCATGTACGGTTAGGTTACCTCAGTGCACACAGTTCATGCACTGCTCTGCTGCCTCAGAGCACACAGTTCATGCACTGCTCGGCTGCCGCAGAGCACACAGTTCATGCACTGCTCTGCTGCCTCAGAGCACACAGTGCATGCACGGTTAGGTTGCCTCAGAGCACACAGCTCATGCACGGTTAGGTTGCCTCAGAGCACACAGCTCATGCACTGCTCAGGCTGCCTCAGCGCACACAGCTCATGCACTGCTCTGCTGCCTCAGCGCACACAGTTCATGCACTGCTCGGCTGCCTCAGAGCACACAGTGCATGCACGGTTAGGTTGCCTCAGTGCACACAGTTCATGCACTGCTCTGCTGCCTCAGCGCACACAGTTCATGCACTGCTCGGCTGCCTCAGAGCACACAGTTCATGCACTGCTCTGCTGCCTCAGAGCACACAGTTCATGCACTGCTCAGCTGCCTCAGCGCACACAGCTCATGCACTGCTCGGCTGCCTCAGAGAACACAGTGCATGCACTGCTCGGCTGCCGCAGAGCACACAGTTCATGCACTGCTCTGCTGCCTCAGAGCACACAGTGCATGCACGGTTAGGTTGCCTCAGAGCACACAGCTCATGCATGGTTAGGTTGCCTCAGAGCACACAGCTCATGCACTGCTCTGCTGCCTCAGCGCACACAGTTCATGCACTGCTCAGCTGCCTCAGCGCACAGAGTTCATGCACTGCTCGGCTGCCTCAGAGCACACAGTTCATGCACTGCGCAGCTGCCTCAGAGCACACAGTTCATGCACTGCTCTGCTGCCTCAGCGCACACAGTTCATGCACTGCTCGGCTGCCTCAGAGCACACAGTTCATGCACTGCTCTGCTGCCTCAGAGCACACAGTTCATGCACTGCTCGGCTGCCTCAGCGCACACAGCTCATGCACTGCTCGGCTGCCTCAGAGCACACAGCCCATGCACTGCTCTGCTGCCTCAGCGCACACAGTTCATGCACTGCTCAGCTGCCTCAGAGCACACAGTTCATGCACTGCTTGGGTGCCTCAGAGCACACAGTTCATGCACTGCTCGGCTGCCTCAGAGCACACAGTTCATGCACTGCTCTGCTGCTTCAGAGCACACAGTGCATGCAGGGTTAGGTTGCCTCAGCGCACACACTTCCTGCACTGCTCGGCTGCTTCAGAGCACACAGCTCATGCACTGCTCTGCTGCCTCAGCGCACACAGTTCATGCACTGCTCAGCTGCCTCAGCGCACACAGCTCATGCACTGCTCGGCTGCTTCAGAGCACACAGTTCATGCACTGCTCGGCTGCCTCTGGGCACACAGCTCGTGCACTGCTCGGCTGCTTCAGAGCACACAGTTCATGCACTGCTCGGCTGCCTCTGGGCACACAGCTCGTGCACTGCTCGGCTGCCTCAGAGCACACAGCTCATGCACTGCTCTGCTGCCTCAGCGCACACAGTTCATGCACTGCTCAGCTGCCTCAGCGCACACAGCTCATGCACTGCTCGGCTGCTTCAGAGCACACAGTTCATGCACTGCTCGGCTGCCTCTGGGCACACAGCTCGTGCACTGCTCGGCTGCCTCAGAGCACACAGTTCATGCACTGCTCTGCTGCCTCAGCGCACACAGTTCATGCACTGCTCAGCTGCCTCAGCGCACACAGCTCATGCACTGCTTGGCTGCTTCAGAGCACACAGTTCATGCACTGCTCGGCTGCTTCAGAGCACACAGTTCATGCACTGCTCGGCTGCCTCAGAGCACACAGCTCATGCACTGCTCGGCTGCTTCAGAGCACACAGTTCATGCACTGCTCGGCTGCCTCAGAGCACACAGCTCATGCACTGCTCGGCTGCCTCAGAGCACACAGCTCATGCACTGCTCGGCTGCCTCAGAGCACACAGTTCATGCACTGTTAGGTTGCCTCAGCGCACAGAGTTCATGCACTGCGCAGCTGCCTCAGAGCACACAGTTCATGCACTGCTCGGCTGCCTCAGAGCACACAGCTCATGCACTGCTCGGCTGCCTCAGAGCACACAGTTCATGCACTGCTCTGCTGCCTCAGAGCACACAGTTCATGCACTGCTCGGCTGCCTCAGCGCACACAGCTCATGCACTGCTCGGCTGCCTCAGAGCACACAGCCCATGCACTGCTCTGCTGCCTCAGCGCACACAGTTCATGCACTGCTCAGCTGCCTCAGAGCACACAGTTCATGCACTGCTTGGGTGCCTCAGAGCACACAGTTCATGCACTGCTCGGCTGCCTCAGAGCACACAGTTCATGCACTGCTCTGCTGCTTCAGAGCACACAGTGCATGCAGGGTTAGGTTGCCTCAGCGCACACACTTCCTGCACTGCTCGGCTGCTTCAGAGCACACAGCTCATGCACTGCTCTGCTGCCTCAGCGCACACAGTTCATGCACTGCTCAGCTGCCTCAGCGCACACAGCTCATGCACTGCTCGGCTGCTTCAGAGCACACAGTTCATGCACTGCTCGGCTGCTTCAGAGCACACAGTTCATGCACTGCTCGGCTGCCTCTGGGCACACAGCTCGTGCACTGCTCGGCTGCCTCAGAGCACACAGTTCATGCACTGCTCTGCTGCCTCAGCGCACACAGTTCATGCACTGCTCAGCTGCCTCAGCGCACACAGCTCATGCACTGCTTGGCTGCTTCAGAGCACACAGTTCATGCACTGCTCGGCTGCTTCAGAGCACACAGTTCATGCACTGCTCGGCTGCCTCAGAGCACACAGCTCATGCACTGCTCGGCTGCTTCAGAGCACACAGTTCATGCACTGCTCGGCTGCCTCAGAGCACACAGCTCATGCACTGCTCGGCTGCCTCAGAGCACACAGCTCATGCACTGCTCGGCTGCCTCAGAGCACACAGTTCATGCACTGTTAGGTTGCCTCAGCGCACAGAGTTCATGCACTGCGCAGCTGCCTCAGAGCACACAGTTCATGCACTGCTCTGCTGCCTCAGCGCACACAGTTCATGCACTGCTTTGCTGCCTCAGAGCACACAGTTCATGCACTGCTCTGCTGCCTCAGAGCACACAGTGCATGTACGGTTAGGTTACCTCAGCGCACACAGTTCATGCACTGCGCAGCTGCCTCAGAGCGCACAGTTCATGCACTGCTCTGCTGCTTCAGAGCACACAGTGCATGCAGGGTTAGGTTGCCTCAGCGCACACACTTCCTGCACTGCTCGGCTGCTTCAGAGCACACAGCTCATGCACTGCTCTGCTGCCTCAGCGCACACAGTTCATGCACTGCTCGGCTGCCTCAGCGCACACAGCTCATGCACTGCTCGGCTGCTTCAGAGCACACAGTTCATGCACTGCTCGGCTGCTTCAGAGCACACAGTTCATGCACTGCTCGGCTGCCTCTGGGCACACAGCTCGTGCACTGCTCGGCTGCCTCAGAGCACACAGTTCATGCACTGCTCTGCTGCCTCAGCGCACACAGTTCATGCACTGCTCAGCTGCCTCAGCGCACACAGCTCATGCACTGCTTGGCTGCTTCAGAGCACACAGTTCATGCACTGCTCGGCTGCTTCAGAGCACACAGTTCATGCACTGCTCGGCTGCCTCAGAGCACACAGCTCATGCACTGCTCGGCTGCTTCAGAGCACACAGTTCATGCACTGCTCGGCTGCCTCAGAGCACACAGCTCATGCACTGCTCGGCTGCCTCAGAGCACACAGCTCATGCACTGCTCGGCTGCCTCAGAGCACACAGTTCATGCACTGTTAGGTTGCCTCAGCGCACAGAGTTCATGCACTGCGCAGCTGCCTCAGAGCACACAGTTCATGCACTGCTCTGCTGCCTCAGCGCACACAGTTCATGCACTGATTTGCTGCCTCAGAGCACACAGTTCATGCACTGCTCTGCTGCCTCAGAGCACACAGTGCATGTACGGTTAGGTTACCTCAGCGCACACAGTTCATGCACTGCGCAGCTGCCTCAGCGCACACAGTTCATGCACTGCTCTGCTGCCTCAGAGCACACAGCTCATGCACTGCTCGGCTGCTTCAGAGCACACAGTTCATGCACTGCTCTGCTGCCTCAGTGCACACAGTTCATGCACTGCTTTGCTGCCTCAGAGCACACAGTTCATGCACTGCTCTGCTGCCTCAGAGCACACAGTGCATGTACGGTTAGGTTACCTCAGCGCACACAGTTCATGCACTGCTCTGCTGCCTCAGCGCACACAGTTCATGCACTGCTCGGCTGCCTCAGAGCACACAGCTCATGCACTGCTCGGCTGCCTCAGAGCACACAGCTCATGCACTGCTCGGCTGCCTCAGAGCACACAGCCCATGCACCTCCAGGCTGAGCTCTCCATCCTTCTTTGGTGAGTCAGGCAGGAGTGAAGGACCTGGGCGTGGACCGACTGCAGGGGAGAGGGTAACTCTGTGACCCGGAACCAGAAGAACCTGTCCCTGTGGGAGGAGCTGCAGGAGGGGGCGGGGTCATAGGTGAGCAGCAGATGGAAGTCCAGGGCCAGTGGGGATGAGGCAGAGGCGACGGCAAGGCCTGTAAGGAGCTCTTGGTAGGAGGCTCAGCCTACATTGTAAATAAATGAAAGAGTCTGTTCTTCATGGGCCTGGGGGTGGGGGGGGCTCCCCCGTGCTCTGAGCTAAGACAGGCATATCTGCCCCCAATGGAGACCTTAAAAGAAAGCCCTGCTTGCATCACTTCTTCAATGTTGAGGAGCCCAGGGAGAAACAAGCTCCATCGCCTCAGAACACACAACTGGAGGCACTCTGTGATGATGGGATCTGTAGCGCCAGGACACAACCTGAAGCAGCAGCCGAGAAGCCATAGGACAATCAATCAATCAATCAAGACATTTGTAGAGCGCACTATTACCCGTGAGGGTCTCAAGGCGCTGGGGGAGGGGCGCTGCTACTGCTCAAAGAGCCAGGTCTTGAGGAGTCTTCTGAAGCCGAGCAGGTCTTGGGTCTGCCGTAGGAGGATGGGGAGGGTGTTCCAGGTCTTGGCGGCGAGGTGAGAGAACGATCTGCCGCTGGTAGTTGCTCTTCGCATGCGGGGGATGTTGGCGAGGGCCAGGTCTGTGGAGCGGAGCTGGCGGGTGGGGGTGTAGAAGCTGAGTCGTCTGCTGAGGTAGGCTGGGCCAGTGTTGTGGAGTGCTTTGTGTGCGTGGATGAGGAGCTTGAAGGTTATTCTCTTGTTGACAGGAGCCAGTGCAGGTCTCTCAGGTGGGAGGTGTTGTGGCTGCGGTGAGGGATGTCGAGGATCAGGCGTGCAGAGGTGTTCTGTATGCGTTGCAGTTGTTTCAGCAGTTTGGGTAGAGGGCGTTTCCGTAGTCCGGCCTGCTGCTGACGAGGGCCTGGGTGACCGTTCTTCTTGTTTCTGTGGGGATCCACCTGTATATCTTGCGGGTCTTGAAGCAGGAGGAGGAGATGGCGTTGACTTGCTTGGTAATGGATAGTGTTGAGTCGAGGATGAATCCCAGGTTGCGTGCGTGGTCGGTGGGTGTCGGGGCTGCTCCCAGTGCAGTCGGCCACCAGGAGTCTTCCGAGGCTGAAGGGGTAGATCCGAGGATGAGGACCTGTAAAAAGCAGCTTCTCTCTCTAGCACCACCAATGCTGCTCGGCAAACACCTTTAATTCACCTTATGATTATCTATCAAAATAACGAGACAGGCACTGGAAATTGAAAGGCAAGAAGTAGGTTTATTACTCCGGAGGAGAGCACGTCAACTCAGACACCGGGATGCCTTCGGGAGGTACTCTAACTGCCTCTCCGTGGCTCGGCATTTTATACAGTTTTTGGTGCATTGCATACGTTTATTGGCATGTTAAAACATCTTTGGAATCCCCACTCCGGCAGGTTCCCACACAAACACAGTAGCAATCGTCCCCCACCCAGATCTAACAGATGATCACTATCTTGCAGCTGGATATTCCAACAGGGTCTATAAACACGTGGGATCAGTCAGATCTGAGGGCCTGTGCATGTGCCAATGATTAAATCAGGCCCCTTTGTTGGTGATACAAGTCCTGCCGTGTGTGGGTAATAAACCTATGTCTGCAAGGGTCGGTTAGTGCCTGGGACCGGATCGAGCAGCCAGGTGCGGGGAGGGAGGTTATCAAAAGGGCTTGCCTGCGCATGGAGGATAAGAGGACGAACGGGTTTGGGGCGGGGAGTGACTCCGGGGCCTTGTCATGATGTCAAAGTTTTACAGCCCCGGTACATAGTTCAGGCTTGGTTAGTGCGCTGGGGGATGATAGTGAGGTCAGGGTGAAACATAGGTGACCAGCAGAGTATGAAATGGCAGCGGTGTTTAAAATGGTTGCCGCTTACACGCACGTAGAGGCCCTCGCTAAGCAAGATGGCGCCGGCAATGTTCATGTTTGTCGATTTCAGATTTACAGTCCTCCCTTTGAACATAACTTAGCCAGCTTGTCAGTCTACTTCAATGTCCATAATGTCCTGTATCTCTCTGTCATACATTCCTTTCATTTTGGTTAGTCGATTGTCCACAGTCTTAGGGCACAAAGAATTTAAGCAGAGGGAGCACAAAAGTGGTATACACTGGATCCCCAAACAACAGCCACATATTGCCAATATGGAACCAAGAGGATCATTAATATTTTCCAACCCCATTCTTTCAAAATGCCCCAAAACCAGCTTCCAAGTGTCCAAGTCTCTGATTCTTGATGGATCTCTGATGCCAGTCTATGGAGGTGTTCAATTGCCTTGAAAACGGAAGGTGAGTTGTCGGGGACGTAAGTGCAGCAGCTGGCACCGATGATGCGGCATGCTCCTCCACAGTCCGCCAGTACTACGTCTAAGACAATTCGGTTCTGTAAATCCACAAGGCGGACCGCCTGGAGCTCGGCAGTGTTGTTGGTGAGGATGCCAGCTGTGATGTTCACTGGTGTGTCCACTGCTTGAGATAGATGCCTGATGGCTCGGCTGTTTGCCATTGGACCCCATAGCGGGACCAGTTCCTTTGCTGCATCGAGGAACTGTGAGTCCGCTTGGTCTGTGTCCTTGGACCGTCTTTCTCGGTGGTGTTCTGCAGGCGCTGTGTAGGTTGGAGGCCGAACAAAGGCGATGTAGCATGTGCCCCCACAGCCTTTTGGGAGCCAGGTGTAGGCTTTGGTACCACAGACAAAGTACATGTTGGGTGATGCAACAAATGTAGGGGTTTCGGCAGTGTTCAGTGTTCTGGTTATTTGACAAGTGCTGTGACCCACGACCTTTGTTCCGTGGCCTTCAATGCCGACAAGGCCAGAGACATTCACCACAGATAGGGCCACTGTCAGAGTTGCGGCAGTTCATGTCTTTAGATAGGAAAAGGTAGGTCTTGCTGGGTTGTTAAACACTTGCATTTCAACTCGCTCTTTGGAGGGGATGTTCATTGGAAAGGTTGCATTGGAGGTGTGTGGGCAAAAAGGAGCAGTTGTTCATCCTGTTTTGTTCAGCCAGAACTCGTTGTAGAATTGTTTGATTGTCCCATCGGACGTGGCATTGTCTCTGTAGCTCTCTTGCAGGAGCATTAACCAGGTGAGGCAGGATCCGTGGACAGAAAAGGGTGAGGGGAAGAAAGGAATGGAATGTTCAGTGGCATGTGGTAGCAGCCCACAGACCCAACAGTTGGTGGCATTCGCGGCAAGATTGCGCTGGTGCAATAGTTGTACGAAAAAATGATTCCAGAATTCTTTGCATTGTTCTCGGAGACGTGGTGATAGTGACCCCAGATAGTGTTCTTTCTTGGTGGTAGGTTGCATGGTGGGTGACATTGTTCTGTATGCAGGAGCACTCTCTTCAATGATCCAGACTGTGACCATTAGCAAGAGACAGGTGAGATGCTGCTATAAGTGCGATTGTCTTTGTGCTGTGCAATTTGGCAGTTTTAAAATCGTTGCGGTTGTTCTTCAGACGTCCGGGATCTTCCATCATCTTCAAGCGGCTCGATGACTGGCAGGGCCACATACTTTTGTCTAGCGCTTCTCGTGGTAGCATTTGTAAATTTAGGTACCAATCTGAGACTTTTGACTCAGTTAGTGGCCTGCTTTGTCGGAGCACTCTCCTTTCATTGATCTCAAGTTGTACCCCTTCTTGGATAGCACCGTGGGGTCGTGAAACTCTGCCAGTTCAAATTTCGATGTGTTTGTGGGTGGGAACTGAGGGCTGGTCCATCCTTTGTTAGCAGCTCTTCCTGTACGTACACTTCTTCGCCGGTTGTCAGTGTTGGGGAGACTTTCTTACAATGATGAGCGTGCAGCCAGTTTCGTTTCCCTTCCACTCGAAGGGCAGTTCGGGTGGTGATCAAGACTTGCCAGGGGCCCGTCCACCTGGGTTCCAGACTCTTCGTCCTCTGAAAGTTTCTTGTCAGTACGAAGTCTCCAGGCTGGATTTCATGTCGTGGGCCCCTGGATACGTATGGTATGGCTTGCTGCACCTGTTGGTGGATAAGCGTTAATTTGTTCATCAATTTATACAGATAATCGGACATTAGTATGTCCGGGACATCATTAATGGAGGTAGGTTTCGGTACCGCCCAAATGTTCATAGGCCTGCCAAAAACCACCTCATATGAAGTCAGTCGGTATTTAGTTGGGGTGGAACGCATTGATAGCAATGCCAATGGAAGGGCGTCGGGCCATTTCAAACCGGTCGTGGCCACTATCTCCGCTAGTTTCAGTTTGAGTGTGGCGTTCTGTCTTTCTACCAGGCCCGCTGACTGGGGGTGGAAGACAGCATGGAACTTTTGTTTTACCTCCACCCCTTCAGGATGTTCTGTATTACTTCGGCTATGAAGTGAGGGCCATTGTCGCCCCATAAAATTCTACAAAGGCCATATCGGGGGAAGAACTCTTTCAGTAATACCTTTGCAGTAGCTAAAGCGGTGTTAACACAAGTGGGGTATGCCTCCACCCATTTGCTAAAGGCGCACACGATCCCTAGAACATATTTTAGACCATGGCACCTTTCTAGTTGGATGTAATCCATTTGGAGGTCTTCAAAGGGGTGGTCGGGGACTCCAAACCCTCCCTGTGGTACTACTGTCCCTTTCCCTGGGTTGTGTTGCAGGCATATTATGCATTGTTGTACTAGCCATTTTGCCGATTCTGCTACCTTGACGTTATGCCATACCCTGGTGATTAGTTCAGTCATGGGGGTAGATCCTATGTGTGCAGGTAAATGTGCCATGGTCAGTATGGGGATCAGATAGGCATTTGGTAGCAGCCATTTATTTCCATTTTCAGTCCTCCAGCAGCCTTCCTCGTCTTTTAGTCCCACTCGTTGCCACTCGGTCAGTTCGTCTTGTGTGCCTGTCGTTTGTATGTTCCTTACAGAAGTTCTAGCGTCAGTCCATTTCTCAGCTTGTGACTTGGTCACGTTCATTCGTGTTGTGGTTCTGTTCTCGGCTGTGGCTCAGGCAGTAACGTCGGCTAGTGCATTTCCCTGTCCAATGAGATCAGTCACTTTCTTATGTGCTTGACATTTAATCACTGCTATCTGCTTGGGGAGGAGGACTGCTTCTGTCAGGGCTGAAACTAAATCTCCATGCAGGATGGGTGTACCGTGTGAAGTCAGGAACCCTCTTTCCCTCCACAGGAGCCCAAAATGGTGAACCACCCGAAGGCGTATTGGCTATCGGTGTATATGTTTACTGTCGTGCCAGCTGCTAAGATATATGCTCGTGTGAGGGCGATGAGCTCTGCTGCTTGGGCAGATCGTTGGGCAATGCGGGCTGTTTCTAGAATGGTTCGGGCTGTGGTGACAGCGTATGCAGCTGAAGTGGTGCCGTAGGGGAGTTTGATGCATGAGCCGTCCACCCATTGTTCCCCATCTGGCTCTGAAAAGGCAGTGTCTCTGAGATCTACTCTACTCTTTGTTTGTTCATCAGTGAGTGTCACATAGTCATGCAGTGGAGTCAGTCAGTCAATCACTTTTATTCGATTAATAAAAATCAAAAAAAGACACAAAGTACGAGTAATCACAGCAAATACGATACAACAGTACATCCAATTACAAAAATGAGGAATAAATATTAATAACATATCAATGTTAAAATGAACGTATCTCATGAGTTCAATAAAACATTTTAAAAACTTCAGTTTGGCAGTTAGCTTCAAGATTAAGAAGGCACCAGCGCTACTAGCGTGATTAAATTGTAATAGGTCTGTGCCGTAAATTAAAACGCTTCTTATTAATACGAACACCAGCAACTAGGAAACTTGCTACATGAAATGTTACACGTGCACTCGATAAAAGTTGTAAAAACAGGAGCGCTGGCCTAACCTGTAAAAAGCCCGCCTCCCGCAAAATAGGTAACAAATATTTTTTCCTGATCTGTGCATAGTGTTCACAAAGCATGGTAAAATGTAATGTATCCTGTGTGGAAAAGTGATCACAATCACATGGACTTGCGTTTTCTTGAGTGTCCCAAGTAGGATAAGAGCCAAACATAAAATGTATCAAATTAAAACGGAATCTGGTTGAGAGAAACCGATGAAACGGTCTAGTCGCTAAAACAAGATAGGGTTCAGGACCCGGAACAGTTATAAGTGCTTAATTCCTTCTGACAAACGTTTTTTTCATCTCTGTCTCCTCCCGCTCTGCCGTGAACAGATTTACCAATGCGGATTTTATCTCCATGACATCCTCTTTTTTAATGCGTTCTGGGAAATGAAAGAGCTCAGGTCGCACCACGTTCGTGAGCATCAGTTTGACATAAACCAGCCATGGGATTCTGTGAGCTCTGTCCATGGCAAGGCAGTCTTTAAGATCGAATGGTTTAAGGAGATTTCCTGGTTGAGCCAGGTTTTTAACCAACAAATTACAGGTGCGGATTTTAATAAATCTGTTACAAACCCCATGCCCAGCTCTGAATGTATTGTAAAGGTGGGGGTGGACTGGGGAACGGAAAGCAGGGATCTTAGAAATGTGTTCTCCACCTTCTGGATGATATCAGGGTTTGTATATCCCCAAATGGCAGAACCATAGGTGGCTATAGCCAAACATTTGGCTTTATATACTTTAAGGATAGCCTCCATTGGTCGTGCCCCCATCCTTTTAGCAAAGCTCAACAGGGCTGCAGCCGATCTTGCTACTGCGTTGCTTTTTGACTTATATTGGGGACCCCACGTTCCTCTATCGTCAAAGACGACCCCCAGATAGGTGAAGATTGGAACCCTCTTCACCTCTTTGCATGTGCAAAAAAAGGTTTTTGTTTTCTTTTTCCTACTGGCCGGTCCAACGATCATGACCTGAGATTTTTTAGTATTAATTTTCAAATCTAATGAAGCCATAAAGTCACCGAAGGAGGCCAATAGTCTGTTGAGGGCCACACCTGAGCGTGCCAAAAGAACGGCGTCGTCCGCATACAGGAGGACCGGAATCTTGGTCTCCCCTGCACGCGGAACGTCCACCGTTGAGTCGGCCAGGGCTGGCTCAAGAGCATTTATATATAGTGTAAAGAGGAGGGGAGCAAGGATGCACCCTTGCCGCACCCCCTCTCCGACTTGAAATAACTGGTGCACCTCCCCTCCCGAGTGACTCTAACTGAAGCCTGTAAGCCTCGATGAAGGTCAGCTAAAAAACTTACCAGCGGGGGGTCAATACCCATGTCCAAAAGGACACTCCACAGCCTCGACCTATTTACAAGGTCGAATGCTGAGGACAGGTCCATAAAGGCCATATACAGGGACCCCTCCCTCGCAGTCGTATATTTACTGATAAGCAGTTGGAGGTTTAAACGTTGATCCAGTGTGCTCCTTTTCGCCCTGAAGCCGTACTGGGCATTAGATAGGGTTCCTCTACCTTCTAGCCATGTTGTCAATCTACCTAAAATGACTCTGCCCAAGATTTTAACGGCAGAGCCTATTAGGGAAATAGGCCTATAACAGGCAGGATCACCCCTTTGGCCTTTTTTTAAAAATAGCAATAATGGTGGACTTTGCCCAAGACACAGGAAAGTTATTATCTCTTGAGGCATTAAAAACATTGGTCAATATCCTGGCCCACAATTTCGGGGCACACTTATAAAGGTCCGCAGGAACCCCGTCCGGGCCCGGGGCCTTATTTTTGAGTGTCTCATTTATTGCTTTTTCCACATCTTCCTCCCCGAAGGCCAAAACTGGCCCAACATGGTGGAAAGATAAAGTCTCCTGTGTAGGCCCATGGGTTGACTGGCTGTAAATGCTTCCAAAGTGGGAAAGCCACTGCTCACCTGGAATAGTACATTCCACACCCTGGTTCTCCACCCCAGAGAAATAGGGCTGATTAATGACCGACCAAAATTTGGAACTGTCCCGCAAGACTTCTTCTGATTGCAGGTCAGTCCAGGCCTCTTCCTTAATCTGAGTTTTACGACCCTGAATGGCCTGTTTGTATTGTTTCCTGAGGGTTGCTATATGTGCTCTATTTCTGGGTGTTTCCTTCAATGCTTTTAAAAGAGCAGAGTGTGCCTTGGTGCAGTTTGAATCAAACCATCTTTTTCCTGTTTGCCCACCTGGTTTGGTTTTGGCCATTAGATCAATGTTCACTTGTTGGCATATAGTATTAAATGCCTCAACTATCCTGGTATTGGGGCCAACATGGTCTAGGCAAATGCCCACCTCCACTTCAACCTTGGCCAAGACATCTTGTAAAAAAGTGACCGGAGTCACTTTAGCCCATTTCAATCTCCTGTCCTGATCTTTTGGTAACAGGTCCGTTGCACATGATGCCTGTATGTCTTTAAAGTCCAATAACCCCCCTGGGGCAACCTCTAATATCACGGGGTTATGGTCACTAAAGACAGAGTCTTCTACCCTGTAATTTAAAACCATAGACAAAAAAGGGGGGATAAAAAAATATAATCAATAACTGTTCCTGAATCTTTTCCTTTTAATGTAAGAGGTCTAGGCCCATCTACAATGCAGTCTGATTCGTAGAGGTTGAAGGAGGCCAAAAGGCTCTCCAAAACCTCGCCTTGTTTCGTGTGTTCGAAGTGCGAGGGCAACAAGTAAGAAGGCCCCCCGTTATCTTCCAAGGTCTACTCCAAGCTGCATGGGTGAATATTGAAGTCACCCATAAGGATGACCTCGAAACTGTTATGTGACACTCTGTACTTATCTAAAAATTCCCCAAGGGATTCTAGATGCTGATTTAGACTGACACTGTCTGTTGAATTATAAAAGTTAATAAGTAACACAGTTGGGGAATTCACGACCGACATTTCTACTACTAAACAATTTTGAGAACCTGACTCTAGCTGTTTTGCTAATCCTTTCATATTCAATGAAATTAATAGGACTAAGCCTCCCTTCGCTCTGCCCGCCAGGCTTGGTTTGGCGGGAATGCTGAAGTGGACGTATCCATCCAAGGATAGGCTATTTGTTGTGTCCCAGGTTTCTTGGAGAGCTATTATGTCATAGCATGTAACAAAACCCACCCAATTCTCATCCTGTCTGTTCGATCTGCTACCAGCAATATTCCAGCTAAGGATTCTACAAATATGTGTAGTCAATCGGAGCCCTCTAGCTGAAGCAGGGGAGAAAAACGGTTTGACAAAGGCAAGCCCTCGCTCTGTGTGTCTTCAAGAACCTGAAAAACTACGGGAGGTGAAGGGGGATGCTGGGGTGGGATGGCAGAGACACCACTCAAGGGGTACCTGGCAATATCACACGGTCCTAGGGTGGGAGTATCTCTTTTGGCTGTTAATCTTTGGGCTGGGAAACATGTTTTCTGACTACCCCGTGGAGGATAAAAATATCCAAGAGGTAATGGTCTAATTCCTGTGTTTGTAAGGTCAGACCCATCCCAAAACAATCTTTCAGCAACATTTCTCCCACAAAAATGTACAATAATACAGTCCCCAGTGATGTTCTTAGGTCCTTGTCCTACCCACCCCACCCTTCTGGCCATAATGATAGAGGGCGATATGTCACTCTCCCCACTTGAGTAGTGTCTGCACCATTCCCTAGATTTGCCTAAAAGATCCTCAGTAGACTCTCTCCCGTTTAGTTCTAAAGGCGGGACCCCCGTTAGCACTGCCACGAAAGGGGCAGCGTCTGGCGGAAGGTGCAACCTAAAGCTACTGGGCTTAGAAGCGATGTTAGTAGTGTTAGGCTGCAGTGCTTGATTCTTGTTAGTATTCGTTTTGGTGGGTGCTACTCTTGGGTGTGTCAAAAAGTTCCCCGTGCCATTTCTTGTGTTACCCAGAGTTTTAGCAGGTGGCGGATGTTTATGGGACATATGAGGACGAGGACTACCTGGATGCACATTTAACCCTGAGCATTCCATAGACTCTAGACCATGATTCTCAACAGTCTTGTGGGCAATCGCCGAATGTCGCTCTTGGCTACGGTATTCTTTTATAAAAGAGTCGATTTTTTCACACCTTTTAAGTAAACCAGCTACACATGTGTTCATACAATCAAGAATATCTTTGTCAATGCCCACCAGCAGGGGTTCTATACGTGCATTGAACAATTCCTCCATCTTGTCCCCCAAGTTTGTAAGAATGAGATGGTCCTGTTCATTTTGCAAATGTTTAACTTTGCGAGCACATTTCTTAGCCTTTGTTCTGTCCGAGGTTACAGTTTCACCAGAACTAGGCCCCTCTACAGATGAAAACAGGGAAATGTGAGGTGCAGTATCCAGAGTATTTTTCGCCTCAACATTTGTGTGCTCGCACGGGACCTCCATGGATGCAGGAAGAGGATCTAGGGTTCTTGTTTCAGTCGCCCTTTCCAGATCAAGCTCTTTTTCAGCGTTTGCGATTTTCTGGTTAATGGCACCCTCTGCTGACGTTAGGTAGGAAATTATAGTGTCTGATTTGCGTGGAACTTTAGCATCTTTAACCCCATGTCCCTCGTTTCCCAGCTGTTTGCGCTTACCCATAACAGCAGCTTAGGGGGTGGCATGGCCTGCCCTCCTCTGGCCCCTGATGGCCACAGAGGGCCCGCCCTTTGCCCGGGCTTCGTCCGGTGTCCCGCGACGCGGGATGTGCGCTGATTAAATGCGCCTCCTGGCGCTGTCCTGCCGGTTGCGGTGTGCGCCGCCGCTTAGCCTGCCGGGAAATGTAGTCCTGGGGCGGCGGCGCATGAGGTGTGCAGCTGTTGACTCTTGGCGGTGGCGGCCGTGAAAGGGAGACCTCCGCTCTTGCTGCCCCGCTGACAATGCCTCCAGTACAGCCCGTGTCCTGCAGCCGTGCCTCAGGTGAGAGCCCCCGTGGAGTCAGACTAGGGTCGTTTCAGAGTGATGTGCGGTGCCAGCAAGGTTAACTCATATCCTGTCAGTCGGGCACTAGTCAAGTGTTGGGTTTTGGTTTGGTTGAGTAGTGTGTCGACCGCATGAGGCACTAACACAGTGATTGGGTTGGAGAGCACTATTCCTTCGCTCTGGCGTATAGATACTGCTGCAGCTGCCACAGTGCGCAAGCACGCTGGCAGCGCTCTAGCTACGTGGTCGAGAGTGGCAGAGAAATATGCACCAGGGCGTTGTTTGTGACCAATTGACTGTGTTAAGACGGACAATGCGCATCCCTCCCTTTCGTGTGTATAGAGGGAGAATGGTTTGGAGTAGTCTGGGGTTCCTAGAACGGGTGCTGAACAAAGGGCATCTCGTAATTCTTTGAATGCTGACTGGCATTCGGGTGTCCAGGGGAGAGGTGAGGGGATGTCTTTGGCTAGGAGGGAGAGAAGGGGTTTGACAATGAGACTAAAGTTTGGCAACCATTGTCGACAGAAAGAGGTGAGGCCTATCAAAGACCGGACTTGTTTTTGATTCCTGGGGACGGGAGTATCTAGAATTGTCTGGATTTTGTCGGGTGTGAGTTTCCTCCCTTCCTTAGATAGAAGGTGACCTAAATAGGTTACTTGGGGTTTGCAGAACTGTAATTTCTTTCGGGACATTTTTTGACCATTTTCGGCAAGGAAATGTAGTAGCTGGATGGTGGCTGTGACGGCTATTGGAGGGGTGTCTGCTGCTAGAAGGATATTGTCTACATATTGTATCAGTGGCACCCCGCCTGGTAACTGTACGGCGTCCAACTGTCTTTTGAGCGCCTGGCTATAGAGGCTTGGGCTCTCTGTGTACCCCTGGGGTGCTCTACAAAATCTATATGAGCAGGATCTTAGGGTAAATCTGAAAAGATAGCGGCTGTCCTGGTGAATAGGTATGGAGAAGAAGGCGTTTTTGAGATCAATGACGCTGAAAAAATTTAGCAGTGGGCGAAATTAGGGTCAGAATGGTGGTGATATCAGAAAACTACTGGGTACTGAGGCACTACAATCTTGTTTACCTCCCGCGGGTCGATGATAAAGCGATATGCTTTCCCATCTCCCTCTCCTTGTCTCTTTATGATCGGCAAAATAGGACTGTTGCAAACATTGCTCACTACCTCTTCTACTACTCCTGCCTCTACCAGTGAGTGTATTATTTCTGTCAGTGCCTTCTCACCCTCTGGTGATATCTTGTACTGTGGTAATTTCGGTAGAGTCGCGTCTTGTCGTATGGTCACGTGTACTGGGTCAATCATCATTCGTCCTACGTCTGAATCAGCCCTAGCCCACAGATGTGATGGCAAAGTGTCTAGTAGGGATGTGTCTGTCTCAGAAATGGGATACATGTGCTGGGAAGTATTATTTCTCTGGTGTTGGTGGTTGTCATATAAGATGACCCGTACCCCGTCCGGTGAACATCGAATAGTTGCACGGAAGTGCTTCAGTAAATTGAGACCCATAATGGCGTCTGGGGTGTTGGAAGAGAGAAGGAATGTCTTGTCGATGATGTTATTTTCTAGATTAAAAGGGATGGGCCTGGACAAAGAGTTAGTGGAGGGCGTACCATCAAATCCTATTGAAGTCGCATGTGAGCCAGACAAGGGTGCCCTTGGAATCAGTCGTTTGGATAGTGCACTACGTGTAGCTCCCGTGATAGAGCACGCAGGTCACCTAACCAACAAATTTACCATATACACATCGGGCCCATAAACTTCAATTTATCATATACATTAATCAGGTGACCTTGCACTCTACTACCAGCAACCCTGATTCCTTCCTATTTATTTCTACTGTACCCGACTTACCAATCCACCGTTACGGGTACCTATGATCACAAATGGATCAGGGAGCTAGCTGTAAAAGAAAAGGCAGGCAACACAAATACCAACTTTTATATTTCTTTGTATTCATAAAATAACCACAAACTCGAGAAGTTTTAAAAGCTTTATCTAGAATTCAGATTCAGCAAGCATACAGTTTATAACTAATAGGCAATCAATAATCAAGATGACGAAGAGCACATAACCATATAAAAAATAAATCAGGGCCACCATTTATGAGTCTAAAGGGAGATAAGAACAGTGAACCTGCTAAACATGCTCTGCCGGGATGGAACTTGAGAGTGAATAACATATGGATGGGCAATCCTAGACAAGAACTTCACTACTGGAAAAATACTTCAAAGGTTGAATGAAAGTTTGGAAATCCTATGCATCTATAGGGAGTAAATCAAATACTCAAATATACTTCAAATCAGCTTGCAGGAGAAAATTATAAATCACATCTATATGTCATAAACAATATGGAGAAAGGTGCATAAAGGACGGGTAACATAGGAACATGCTAAGAGAAAAATACTGTATGACTTTTATATAGTAGATTGCGCAAAAGTATGGAAAATTGCAAAGGTGTGTCTTTATTGAAGCAAAGACAGAAAAATAGAAGGTGCAGAATAGTCTTTTTAGCACTATAATTTACCTAGACTAGTGTGAGGACCAACCCTGGCCACGGGTCAGTTAAGGACAGGAAATACCCCAAGGAAGGACAGTCATCAACAGGACAGCAGGTGCAGAATGGACACCCCAGGACAGGACAGGAAACTCAGATTAGGATCAGGACAGGACCACAAGGCACGACCAGCACCCGCAGTTTGGAAGCAACGCCTGCGCTCCACCCTCTCTGCAGCTATCAGCCAGAACCCCGATTGGGTTAGCGAACTCCCCAGCAAAGTGCTTCGCCAGCACTTAAGGTTTAGTAAAACCTCTTGAGTCTATGGTATATTTCGGACAGAGTGCTCCGCAGCACTCTGTATCAGTCACCTATTGAGTGCATTGGGTCAGTGACAGGTCAGCTAATCGGACAAGTCAGACAATTTCTCTAGCTAAACCTAGGCTAGTTATACTGTTTTCGGGTCAGTGTACCACCCCCCAAATGTTGCAAGTGTCAGAATCCCCAATTTCGATTGGTCCTCAAGTAGGATAGGTCAACGCACCAATCACAATTCACCTCTACAAGCCTAGTTTGCTTATTCTGGGACCGCCTAGTGATTTTGGGGTTCCCATGACCTATTCTATAGAATACAATAGAAAGATATACATTTGTTTCAATTGTAAGACATTTTAGCTTCTTCGGCTGGGTGAAGGTGCATCTTCCCAGGCGCGTTTTGGCCGCGACCTCTGGTTGGCAGCCGTTCAATGTCACTGGCCGAAGACTGTCATGCGCAGAAAAGCATTTCAATATGGAGTCTCAAGTGTCCCATCAGACCCTCAATATCGCGGTACATGAAAAGTAAGCGAAAACAAATTAAAACATAGAAATAAATGAATACACTGTATACCATAAATAGCTACTCTATACCCCTTTACTTAAAATATACTATGGCGTGAAGGATTAGTGCAGACAGACAATAACATGAAAACATCAGCGCAAGCTTCACCATGTGAAGACACAGACAGCCATTTTAAAAGCAAGTGCGCAAGCGCAAAGTTTCCCACCAGAACTGCAAGTACGTCACGTCACATGAGTGTGACTAATGCATGCGCAGAAAGAAACCCGCCAAGCAGCGGCCATTTTTAGATACAAACGTTATTGAGTTAGTAAACACATAGGCAAGCGTCTCTAGGACACCCAAATGTCAGCATAAAGGGAAATTAGTAAGACAAACATGTTGAATTACATGGTTATACGTTATTCGAGGTTCTTGAATCCAAGCAAGTCGCGTAATATGCGAATCCTTGCTCCATCACCCGTGTCTACCAAAAATGGCGACTCTGTGCCCAGGACCTTTGCGGTAACATAAGGGCCTTGCTGATCAACATAGAGCCCGACTGGATCCCTCCCTTGCCCTTGGCTGTCCTATGCAAAGTCGTATGTGTTGTCGTAATCTGACTGTTGGTACTGATTCTGTCTGGGATGATCAAATGCGTTTGCTCTTCCCGGCCTTTCCTCATTAGCTTCATTCGTGTACCCTCTCCCACGCCCTCTTCCTCTCTGTCCACTTACTCTCTCCTCGTCCCTCTGCCCCTACTGGTTCCCAATAGGACCGGGCATTGGGACTTCCAGTGTCCATGCCAAGGAATCATTGGCTGCACTCTCTTAAATAAGAACCCTTTGTAGTTTTAGGAAAACATCAGTGATGTAATAAATATTCAGATGATCAATATAAATAACTGTTGCAGCAAGCAATGCTTGTTTCTTGTGTCTAGCTGGATTTGAAATTGCATTTGTTGTAATCCAAGTTTGTTGACATTGCCCTCATAAATCCTGCACCTGCCTCACGTGAATAAACCGTTGCACGGGTGGTTACATTCCACGTGAGGCGTATGCTAATGACGCTCTTTACTGCAGGTATATAAGAAGCGTCTTGGAGAAAGAAAGCGCTTCGCTTCATTGGACCCGACGCATCACGACGAGCGTTCTGGATCTCTACCCGGTACTCTTCTTGGTATTCAGATCTTGGCTTACGTCCTTTGTCAGGCATTCTTTCCTCCTTGCTTTTATCCCCGCACCCGAAGCTAAGCTCTGTTCCCGTCTTCCTCCTCCTTTTTCTCCCTCCCTCCTTTCCCGTTCCGCTAGGCAGGTCTTTCCCTTCTGGTCTTTGTTTCCCTCTTCCCGTCATCCCCATTCCTCCTTACCTGGTTCCTGGAACTCAAACTCCATCCCGTTCCTCTGGACCCGGCACCCTCTTCTTCCGGCATCTTGGAGGTTCCGGTTTTCGTCGGAAGGCCGCTGACGTCATCCATCGCATAACTTCCTGTGTAAACAAGGGAAAAGGAAGAGGTCATTAGCCAGGTAATCGGACGCTGGTTATTAGAAGCGACGATCTCTGGTAAGGATTCTTTGACCTTTACACAAAAAACGATTGTATTTTCAGAAAAGAAGACACAGTGAACTTTGCACAAGGCTTGAAAATTAGGACAAGTTTAAATTGAGACTTTTCAGAAGGTATATATATATATATTTGGCACTATGTTTTGAACATTTCAGAAAAGAATCTATATAACTTCGCGCTGTTGTTTTAATGAGTACATACTATTGAACTGAAGTCTTAATGTTAATGACATAAGTGAGAGTTGGAGTTTAGACAGAATTGTGTTAGTCTATATTGCAGACTCCTTGGAAGGCTGTCTTTCTTCTTGTCTTTACAGAACCCCTTTTGGAGACTCAATATTACGGCTTGAAGGTACAAAGTTTATAAGGAAGTTAATAGTTTATACTAACACCTATTAACCAGTTAATTATTAGTACTTATACTTGGGAGTATTTCACAGAAGAATCTAAGAAACTATTTTGTGTCATTTAAAGGTGTAAAGTTTCTTGCGATAAGAGTTCTAACCTGTTCACCTGTCAAACCGCAGAAGTGTTAGAATGGGCCCTGATAATTTAGGTACAGTAGTTAGAAAAGAGGAATAACAATGTATCTACTTGGGTAAATGCTTGACATAATCTAAGTGTTGTTTTTGTAATAGGTGAAACTTGAAAAGGTCCAGAGCACTTCATCCAGAGAAACCTTTTTGGATCCCACAAAAGAAGATCCAGTGTTTGTTTGTTTCTCTCTCCACTTCCCCTTTCCCTTACGGATCAGTGAGCCCATCAAGTGCCACTTCCTTGTTGTGTTGTCTGGTTCATGGGGGAATTGGAACTTTGCAGCTTCAAGAAGGAAACAACCGGAACGACGTGGCTGATTGCGCAACAGAAAGTGAAACCAAACAAAAAACCTTACCTTGTTTCCTCTTGAAGTGTGTCCTGCCCTAGCTATCACCATGGATGTTACTCAGTTGACTCAACTAGTTAATAAACTCAACCAAGAAATGGAAGAATTACGGTTAGAAAATCAATCCCTCCGTCAGGAATTAGACAAAACCAGAACTGGGTTTACCACTTGGAGAGAATCCACTGTAGACGGAAAACCCATTTTAGCTCCTCCTAAACCTGGCAACGCAACTTTTCCATCTCGATCCATTCCAGGCTTATCTACTGATCAACCAGTACAAGTCACTGTAGTAACCCCTAGTCCTATTCCACTAGCCAACCCAGAAAGGTTTACAGGGGATTGTAATAAATATACCACATTCACGAGTCAGTGTCAGTTACATTTTTTTATGTAAACCTCAAATTTCTACGACAGACACCTCTAAGGTAGCTTTTATAATCTCTTACTTAGGAGGGGTGGCAGCTAATTGGGGCATGCCGCTAGTCGATAGTGATGATCCTATCCTACATAATCTACACAATTTTAAAACTGCCATGTCCAATCTGTTTGCTAAACATACATTCTTACAAGCCTCAGATAATGAACTCCTCAACCTACGGCAAGGGTCAAAAGACCTGATATCCTATATTATCAACTTTAATAGATTATTGGCTGAAACTCGGTGGCCAGAGGAGAAGAGAGTATCACTCTTTTACAGAGGACTAAGAGATGACTTGAAGGACTCTCTAGCTCATATTGACAATCTCCCAGAGGATTTTGTAGAGTTCCAAGATTTAGTGGTAAAATTGGATCATAGGTTGGGGGAAAGAGAAAACGAAAGACCTAGAGGGTTCAGACACTCACCTCCTGTCACAGATCTGGGTTGGATCCATCATCATTCTTTAGCTCACTTTGCCACCTTAGTTTAGACACAGCTGTATGCAAATCAGTTTTGAACCTGTTCCTGATGGGAACAGTCCAGCCCGAACTGCCAAGCCAGGTCTTCCTTGGACCGGAAACAAGCATCCTGGGACTGGTTTTGGGGTGTTACCCCTCATCAGCAAGGCTAGCTTGAATCCAGTGGAAGAGTGAGCAGGGGACCCATGTCTGGGCATACCCTGCCAACTTAGGGAAAACAATGCAAACACAAGGAGATGATGGACGGAGCGCTGAAACTTTTCAGACACTCACCCCCTAGTCACAGATCTAGATAAACTATTTGTGTAACATTTTTATTTTTTTTGCATATTTATATAGCGTGAACTTGACCCCAAGGTATTGGAGCGCTTTACAAGAGCACCGTATTTACATTACACATTCAGGCATGGGGAGATTAAGTGATTTGGCCAGAATCACAGGATGTGGACGCAACCTTGAGGCTCGAACTCTGGTTTCCGGCACCAGTGTCAGGCGTTTATGCCGACGGACCACTTCAAGCAGCAACACAGTGAAAACACACAAAAAAAGGTGCCCACAACAGGAAAGGAATAGGAAAATAGAGCAGATTTTAACAAATAAAACAAGACTAAAATGACAAAAATCTAATTAATAGAACCTGAGATATTGAATTTGAAGGTTTTTATTTAGAATAGTGCTAAGAAGCATAAAGCGTCAACTGTGGATATATGGTTGTGCTGGATCTGGACAAAGTCACAAGTTCAGGCCAACTGCAATGGAGCGCAGGCTGACTACAGGGACCCAGTTAGGCCCGCTGAACAAAAGTGCCATGGATCCTGGTTTTCAGAGCATTGTGTGGATCCGCATCGAAGATAAATTGTGCAGCCAAGGCAATGTGTTGGTTCAGAGATGCAGATAGACTGCAATGGGAGGGTCTGTTGCGTCATCGTCAAAAATCCTGTTAACGGGGGTTGGTATGCAAAGTACAGGGTCAGGGATGTGGCACGCACAATTGGGGCGATACGTAAGTTCCAAAGAGCCGGGAGGCTGCGATGTGAAGTCAGTGGTTATCGATGCTGCCATCAATGAGTTCAGGCCGACAACGATGGAGAGCAGGCCGACTACACAGACCCAGTTACGACAGCTGAAAAAAAGTACCTTGAATCCTGGCTTTCAGAGTGCTGCATGGATCTGCGTCGAAGATGAGTCACGCAGCTGAGGCGATGTGTCGGTTCGGAGATGTGATGAGGGTGTGATGTGAGGGCCTGTGGTATCAATGTCAAAGATGCATACTCCGGCGTCAGGGATGCGGCACGCAGTTGGGGCGATGTGTCGGTTCCAAAAAAAACTGAGGCTGCAATGGGGAGTCCGGTGTCATCCCTGAGTCATACAGTGGCAGTTTCAAAGGCAATGTGGACTGCTGCGGCGATGCAGGTGTCTGCGACTGGTCCATTGCATGCAGCAGTGGAGATGCGTCTGTCCTGCTTGGGGTTGCGCCATGCAGCAAAGGAGATGTGTCAGTTCCGCTGGATCCCCAGAGGTTGGCAAAGCACATGAAGCTCTCTTCCAAAGGTCCAGGAATGGGGTGGCACCACTTGGCAGGGTAGACTCGCAAATAGCAGATCCCAGGTGCAGATGCCAAGTTGTTGGAAGCCTGTCATGTCCCTGTGGCTTCAGATCTGGAGGCCTGCCAACTAGCGCTTGGAGTCACTCTGGATTCTGTGTTCAGAGAAGCTGGTCCATTCCTTCTCACCCAGGCAAGAGGGCAGCAGTCAGCAGGCAGCAGGTGAGCACAGCAAAGCAAGAGTCCAGCAGAGTGGCAGTCATTCAGCAGCACAGCAGTCCTTCCTGACGGAGTATTTCCAGATCCAGAAGTGTACAGAAGAGTTGGTGTGTGAGGTCTTTCTTTTATACCCTGGTGCCCTGGTTCTGGAAGGTGAGAGAAGCTTCAAGAAGCATACCTTTGAAGTGCATGGAATATAATATCTCACCTGTCTTGGCTGCAAGCTGTCTGAAGTGACCATGCAGGGTCGTTAGTACCTTTGTGTGAAGACAGGATGCAGGCTATTCAAGTGTAAGTGGGGCTGTGCCTAGCTCCTTCCTTCCATCCTGCCAGTGAGGGCCCATCCAGTCACACCTAATTTCCCATTATGTGTGGCTACCTAGGAGAAATACACAAAGCCCCACTGTAAACTACACGCAGTCGTCTGACCCAGGCAGGCAGCAGGCACCAACTAGCTAATGCAGGAAAATGCCAACTTGCTAAAAGTGTCATTTTCACAATTGTAATTTAAAATCCGTCTTCACCATAACTTAGGATTTAAAATTCCGATTCCAGAGACATCAAACATGAGCTAGTGATCTCTTTCCCTTTGAAAATTACACTTATAACATTTCTTAAGGCGATTCTAATGTTATCCTATGCGAGAAATCGGCCTTGCAGTAGTGAAAAAAGAATTTTAAGAGGTTTGTAGTTTTCCCTACCAGGACATATAACACTTAAAAGTACAATTTCTACTTTCTAATTGCATTGCACCCTGCCTTCTGGGCTGTCCAGGGCCCCCTCTAGGGGTGACTTAAATGTATTAAAAAGGAAGGGTTGGGCTTACCAAAAGATTTATATTGACAGGTTGAAATGACAGTTTAGATGGCACACACAGGCTCGGCAACGGCAGGCCTGAAACATGTTAAAATGAATTCTTAAGTGGGTGGCACAATCAGTACTGCAGGCCCACTAGTAGCATTTAATTTACAGGTCCTTGGCACATTGAGTACCATTTTACCTGGAACGTGTAAGTAAATTAAATATGCCAGTTGGGTACTAGCCAATATGACCATGTTTAGAGGGGAAAACACATGCATGTTGACACCGGTTAGCAGTGGTAACGTCCTCAGTGTCCTAAGGCCAACAAAAACTAAGTCAGAAAAAAATGGAGGGGGAAGAGAAAAAGTTGCGGGAAAGACCACCCAAAGGCTGACAGGTCTAACATAAACAGGTAGTGTAAGAGTGAATTGTGTAAGGATAGGCTGTGCAGGGGAAAGCACCATATGATCAGGCAATGTAAGGACAGGCACCCCCTACCATTATTGTGTGCTGAGGGAGCTGATGTGAAGGGAGTGCCAAGGGAGGGATGTACAGGGCAGACAGAGAGGGTGGAGTGCAGAATGTGCTGATGGAGGCGATATGGGGTGCTGGAAGTGCAGAGGTGCTGTGCAGGGCAGCCGGAGAGCAGTGAGATGCAGGAGTTACTGAGGGTGGTGCTGTGCAGGGAAGGGAGAGGTAATGCAGGGACAAGTGAGGTGCAAAGAACAATATAGATGGCTGCAAATGTAATGTTTCTTGTCTTCAGGCCTGAAAGATCATAGCCCCAGGATACCCGCCGGGTGACAGTCGCGCTTTATAAGTATGCCTTACAATACAATACTACAATACAAAGAAGACTAAGAGAGGAGAGGTGCAGTTAGCGTCAAAGGAGAGGTTGACCAGGGAAGGCTGAGAGAGGAGAGGTGGAGGGAGCACTGATGGAGGGGCTTTGTAGGAAAGGCTGAGAGGGGCCGATGGTGTGCCTAAGGCGTGCCTGAGGCAAGCTCTCCTGCTCCCGACCATGCCCGACTGGGTCCATGGGCCAGGACCTCTGGTCAAAGGCTGATCTATTCCATTGAGGAGCTTCGTAGCTTGGATGGTACGCTCCATATGGCTGCCCTGCCTTCAGCATTAGAAGAGAAGCTTCTTATAGCTAACCTGTTAGTTGGTAAGGGGGCTAGAGAGTAATTGCACCCAGGTTCAGAGAGCGAATGGTGCCGGGTCTGATGATTACGCTAGACTTAGTGCTGCACTGCTGAACACCCGATCACTCCAGAAGCATAACCTGGAAATCTTTACGCTGCTCCAAGATAAAGAACTAGGGGCCAGATATAGGAGCCTAAATACCGGTCGGTAACGGCCGATTTCGTCCGTTACCGACCGGTATTTAAGAATTGGCATGTAGAGGCCCTATTTTACCGATTCGGTAAAATTACCGAATCGGTAAAATACCGATTCGGTATTTTTACCGAATCGGTAACTTCCCGATGTAGGTGGGACTCTTCTGAGTCCCAAAGGCCTTACAGATTCGGTATTTTACCACCCAATCCAATTGGGTGGTAAAATACCGAATTTAGGTGTGCGTGCACATGGGTGCATGCACACCTATGCCATGTGACAGACAGACATGCCCTTAGGGCATGTCTGTGTGCCACATGGCACATATGCCCGTCTTTGGGGTGCTAGAGGGTGTCAAAGTGACACCCCCTGGACCCTTGCTGGAATCGGTATTTACAGAATCGGTAAATACCGATTCGGTATTGCCCATTGATTCCTATGGGCTTCAAGGCCCATGGGAATCAATGGGCAATACCGAATCGGTATTTACTGATTCGGTAAATACCAATTTTTACAGATTAGCTAATTCAATTACCGAATCTTCCTAAATATCCCTCATTCATATTTACCGATTCATAAATACCGAATCGGTAAAATTCGGTATTTATGAATCGGTAAATACGATTTTCCTACATCAGGCCCTAGATATTCTTCCACTCACGGAAATGTGGTTAGAGGATGCCTCAGGACCCGATATAGTGGCCATCTTCCCTTAGATTATGATTTCCTGACATATAATCGACAGGGCAGGAAAAGAGTGGGGGTGGCAGTATTTAGCCGCAGGTCCCTGACCACAGAGAGGATAGTAGCAGAGACCTTAGATGGAGCAGAGGTCCTGGGGATACAAATAGGGCTAAAATCTTCTTGCATGATAGTAGTGGTAGTATATCGTCCACCTCGGTCAACCCCTCTATTCGATGATCTGCTCACCGAAGTGGTCAGCGATCTCTGTTCTAGGTATCAACAGATGCTAGTGATGGGGGACTTTAACTACCACTGGGACAGGGCTAATAGAGAGCCAGTGACCAGCAGGTTAGAAGAGGCAATGACCATGCTAGGGCTGAAAAAAATTGTGGAGATCCCCACCCACGAGAAGGGCCACACTCTAGACCTCACCTGGACTACACTGCCCGATGTAAAATTAACAGAGTGCAGACCTTGCGGCTGGTCAGATCACCATCTGATCATCTTTGGGATTCCTGTGCCCAGTTCACCGAAATATCTACACCCAGTGTGTAGGACGGTACGGAGTTGGTACAAAATAGAGGAAGCCGATCTGAGGGAGGCACTGGGTGATATAAAGAAGCTTCGGAGACAGTCGGGGGACCGGGCTATGGAGTACGAGAAGCTTGCAGGCCGTTTGAGGAAAGCTATTGATAAGGTGGGCTCCGCACGGAGGGAAAGGGTAAGGGATACAGAGGAACTAAGAGGGAAAAAACAGGCCCTACACCGGTGTGAAAGGCAACCTGAACCGAAGACCCGGGAGGAATATAAAGCAAAATAAGCCCTCTATAAAATCTTAATCATCGCAAACAAATCCGAACACTTTGAGCGGCAGATCAAGAAGGCCAAGGACCCTCAGAAGGAGACCTTCATGGTGCTGAAGGAATTGAGTCAAAAGAAAGAACGGAGGGCGATTGTCAATCTAGCTGATTGCAATAAGATAGAAGACTTCTTCCTGGCAAAAGTCAAGGATATCCGAATAGAAATAGGTAACACCCGCATAAGCTCGTGCTCTTTTCAGTGGTGGATCCACCGGAATACCAGGGAGGCTTCCTCTCAGTCTTTCCAACATTAGACCTTGACTGCCTAGCGCACATTATGGCCAAAGCGAAATCAGGGTCTCCAGAGGACCCCTGTCCTCCCAGGGTTTTCAAAATGATCCTCCCCGTGATGGGGCCAGAGATGTTGCCCTTGTTAAACCTGTCCATGGTAAATGGGAACGTTCCTCTCAACTCTAAGGCAGCTATGGTGACTCTGCTGCTGAAGAAAGCGGGGGCGGATGTAAATAATCTGAAGAATTACTGGCCCATATCCAGACTTCCCTTTCTGGCTAAGGTAGTGGAGCAGCATGTGCTTAGAACACTTTCGTCTTTTTTGGAGGAACATCAGCTGCTCCATGTGCGGCTTCAGGGTCAACAACAGTACAGAGCTGGTGATGCCCTCAGTGTTGGACGAGGTGAGACTCGCAGCCGACAAGAAGAATTCGTCAGCATTGATCCTTTTGGATCTTTCAGCCGCATTCGACACGGTGAACCTGTGGTGTCGGGTTCAAATCAGGCCTACATACTCTGCTAAACTCTCGAACGCCTTAGTATAGAAGTTGGCACGGACACTGGAAAAGGTAAAAGACAAGTTTATTAAGACCCCATGGGGTGGTGGTACATTCCTACAGCACCCTTCGGCAATGTAAGAAGTAGCACACCGAACATCAGTGCGCGACCTCTTTTATATAGTTTAATAGCAATAAAAAGATAGGCGGTTACAAGTTACACATTTTAGGTACATATAAGGTCATTTTTTGGAACACAGCCAGCACGTGGGAGGAGTTTAACGGCACTGGTCAGTTAGTGTGAACATTCCTAAAGAGTGACCAGTTGATGCATAGTGCGCATGTGCGCTTGACCAGTACTAAAAATAGCCTGTTGCCGAGCAGAATAGTGACCATGGGTATCGAGAAAGGACGAAAGGGCACACTGACCACGAGGCAGCGTGTTCATAGGAAACGGAAGTCAGAGGGATTCAAAATGGCCCCCGTTCGTTTTGGTCAAGTTAACAGAAAAGACCGTGTAGCTGTGCTAAACGCTAACTCAGGAGCTGCCAAAACACGACAGACGGCCCTTTTAGCGTTTAGCAAAAGCTACCTCATAGTGGACGTAGTCAGAATGTTCATCCTCAATGTTAATAGCCATTATTTTCAATACTTCATCATTGATCAGTTTCTCTTGCTTATCAATAGCTCGTTTGGACGGAATACAGGCTGTGATACATACAGAACATAATGTAGGGCCACATTGAATACATAGACAAAGGAAAAATAGTACTCCAATAAAAACACAGAGAATCGTTAATAATTTCCAACCCCAAGTACTAAGCAGGGTCCAGAACCAACCAGAAAAGGTCCATGTTCCATTTTCTGGGTGGATCTCAGCAGCTATCTTATGTAATTTTGTAATCGAATCATATACAGAAGGTGAGTTATCTGGTACGTACACGCAACAACTACTTCCGATGACGCGGCATGCTCCACCTCTATCAGCTAGTATCACATCTAGAACCATTCGATTCTGGAGCGCCACAATTCTGGTAATTTGTAATTCCTCAGTAATATTCCCTAAAGCGGAGGCAGTTTCGTTAGCGACTGCTTCCACCACACGCGTAAGCCGCCTTATCTTCCTGCTATTCAGTGCAGCTCCTACGAATGAGAATAACCCCAAATTGAAATCTACATATTGTTGTAAAGTGGTATCAGTCTGGTCTATTTCATCAAGATCTACTGTTCGTTTGACCCTGTTTAGTATGAAATCATGGTACAGAACGTAATCATTGTGGTACATGGGAGGAGCAATAAATACAGGTGGTAATACAAAAGCTATATAACACGTTCCCAACCATCCCAATGGTAGACGATGGTATCCCTTATTTCCACAAATGAAATACGTGTTATGTGAAGCTACAAATGCAATTCCAATTGGTGTATCAAAGGTAAGTGTAATATTACATTCACTGCGGCCTACAGGGATTGTACCTTTATTTCTAATACACAAATCTGCTTTTGTATCAATGACTGTTATCATATGCGAGTTCGTCACATTTATAAGTCTTTGATTCGTATATACACGAGGTGTAGAAACATTGTCCGGACGGTACCCTTCCCATTCAAACTTAGTTCCTTCAGCGTGTGGATAGCCGTCTTTGTCGTTATAACATATTTTATTCAACCGAAAAAGTAGTCCACCTTTCGTTGGCCATCGCAGAGTAAAAAGAAGAGTGTACCAAGCATGACAAGAACCATTATGAGAAAACGGGAGAGGAATGAGTGGTGTTCCTCCCTTCTTCTGATGTCCGGGCAACATTCCACATACCCAACAATTGGACGTGTTGGTCATGTTATGAGTATGATGCAAAATCTTAATAAAGCTGTTATTCAAATAAGTCTGCCTATGTCTTTCTTCGTGAAAAGGCAGAGTGAAATGAAAATGTTCAGAGGGACTTGGAGTGGTGGGCAGCAAATGTTCTCGTGCAGGAAACAACAGTTCTATAGTCCAAGCTAATACTGCGATCACCACTACGGTCAAGACAAACAAAACAACACCAAGAATTCTCCCTCTTCGTGTCGAAGGAGATGCCATAGTTCACAAAACAATACTCTTCAAGAAAACAACACTAAGCGGGAAAAAATAAAAACGATGGTTCTGAACCGAGGCTGCCGTTGATTTGTTCTCCGGGATTCAAGACGGGTGTCGCTACTCTGGGCAGAACTGATCCCCCCCCCTTGATATTCCCGGCTTCCGTTTCACAAACCTCAGAGCGGTTACCAACCAGTTTCAAAAACACAAAAGGAATCTTATTTCCTGGGGCGTAGATTGTACTTCACTTTATCAGAAACAACGTGGTCCGGGAAGGCTCCCTCCAATTCATCAGGCGTGACAGCTGGGCTCTTTTCTGTATCCAAAATCTTTCTGTAGTCGGATAGCACCACAGGGCTCACCAGATCCGGAGAGACACGTCGGCAGTGCGTTGAATGTATCCACCGCTTCTTGTTAGTGACTCTCACAGCAGTTCGCGTAGCCAGCAGCACTTGCTTAGGGCCATGCCATCTCGGTTCCAAACTGCTGGATCGTTCAAATACTTTGACCATCACGTGGTCCCCAGGGCGGAGATCGTGAGCCTCACCAGTGGAGTTATCAGGGAGCGCCTCTCGAACCTGTTGATGGATAGAAAGCAAATCATTTGTTAATCGTGCCAGATAATCGTTCATCATTATACAAGGCATATCATGTATCAAACGAGGTTTTGGAACTCCCCAAATATTCATGGGCCTTCCAAACACCACTTCGTAGGGTGTGAGGCCAGATCGAGAATGTGGCACTGACCGAATGGACAGTAATGCCAGAGGCAAAGCGTCCGGCCATTTCAGAGATGTAGATGCCACTATCTTTGCTAGCTTCAGCTTCAGAGTTGCATTGTATCGTTCTACTAACCCTGCTGATTGCGGATGAAAGACAGCATGGAATCGTTGCTTGATTCCCAATCCTTTCAGGACGTATTCCACTACTTTTCCAATGAAATGAGGGCCATTATCACTCCACATAAGTTTACAAACACCGTAGCGCGGGAAGTACTCCTTGAGTAACACCTTAGCTGTTGTCAATGCTGTATTGTCTTTCGTAGGGTAAGCCTCAATCCATTTGCTGAAGGCACACACCACTACTAGGACATACTTGAGATTATTACAGCGTTCCAGCTGGATGTAATCCATTTGTAGTACTTCAAATGGTGCAGTAGGTGGAACAAACCCTCCTTTAGGAGTATGAGCCCCTTGTCCAGGATTGTGCTGCAAACATATCAGACAGGTCTGCACTACTCTCTTAGCCGTGCTAGCAATGTCAGCATTTTCCCAAACTCGTGTAAGCAATTTAGTAATTGCGAGAGCTCCAATGTGTGCCAGCCCGTGTGTCATTTGCACCATTGTTTGTAAATAGGCCATGGGTAGTTTCCATCTCTCCATATCTTTACTACGCCAGCAACCCTCATCATCCAATACTCCTTCAGTGGCCCATTTCATACGTTCTGCCTCAGATGCTGACTTCTGTATATCTAGTATTTCTTCTCTAGCATCATGCCACCGCTCAGCTTGTGACTTCACCACATACATGGGGAAATTATTTTGCAGCATAGCGGTCTCTCTCGCAATGCGGTCTGCGAAAGCATTGCCTTGCCCTATTTTGTCCGTCACCTTTTTGTGTGCACTTCACTTGACTATTGCAACTTTCTTTGGGCATAACAGTGCATTCAGGAGATCGCGTACCAACTCTCCATGCATGATGTGTACTCCGTGTGAAGTCAGGAATCCTCGTTCCTTCCAAAGTAGGCCAAAATCATGCACTACTCCAAAAGCGTAACGACTATCCGTGTAAATGTTCACACATAGCTCAGCACTTAACTCACATGCTTTCGTTAAGGCTATCAATTCAGCTGCTTGAGCCGATTTCTGGGGTATTCGTGCTGCTTCTACCACGGTCTTAAGTGTCGTGATCGCATAAGCTGCGGAAGTCGTACCATCTGGTAACCTCACACACGATCCATCAACCCACAGTTCCCCATCTACATCTGGAAATGGCGTATCCTGTAAATCGATACGACCCTTTGTCTGTTCCTCAGTCAGAAAAACACAATCATGTTGTTCTTCCTTCTGGGTCTCAGCAACAGGATCCGGCAGTAAAGTAGCAGGATTTAGTGTCGCACATCGCTTTAGTGTGATGTGCGGCGCCAACAATGTTAGCTCATATCCTGTCAAACGGGCACTGGTTAGATGCTGCGTTTTTGTTTGATTCAGTAACGCATCTACCGCATGGGGAACTAGCACCAACAATTTGTGTGACAAAACTATTCCCTCACTTTGTCGTATCGCAACTGCTGTTGCTGCAACTGCTCGAAAACATCCAGGCAATCCTCGAGCCACAGGGTCGAGTACCGCCGAGAAGTATGCACAAGGCCTCTGTTTGTCTCCGTGTGTCTGCACTAACATTGACAATGCGCACCCATCCTTCTCGTGTACATATAATGTAAAGATCTTCGTGTAATCAGGCAGCAGCGGTGCGTCCATTGGGGCGTAGGGGCGTAGCCCCACTAAGCCTGATGGACGCACCTGCGGCTGCAGCAGAGAGAGAGCACCAAATAATTATGCAGCGCTTCATCGGGTGTTCCGACCGGGACAGACCCGAAGGAATAGGGAGTGAGCAGGGGGTGGGGCTGGGTTAGTGTCTGGCAGGGGGTGGGGCTGGGTTAGTGTCTGACTCGACTGACAGGCTGCGCATGAGGAATTCAGTAGGAAACTTCCCAGCGCATGCGCTTTAGCCGTCAACTTCGTCAAGTTGACTGAGAGGGAGGGGGGTGTGTCTTTTGCTGGGCCCCGTCCTTTAGAGAAAACGCCAGGGCGAGTGACTGTGTGCCCCCCTAGCCAATCCTGGCGCTTATGGAGCGCCAGGATTGGCTGGGGCCCGCCGCGCTGAAATACAGAGGGGAGCCGGGGAGAAAATCTGAGGAGACAGACTCCCTTACCGGTCCACCCCGCCGAGCTACCGAGGAGCTGTTGTGTGTCCAGTGCCGGGGTACGGTATGGCAGGTACAGTGTGTCCAGGTGCTTCATATTCACCCACCGGGGACTCTCTCTGTCTGTTTTTAACTCCGTTCAGTTTTGCGTCTTTGCCGTGGCCTTCTTTTTCCTGCTGACTCGAGCATGTTTAATGAAAAAGCCTTGTGTCGCGTTACAATTCTTGCTCCTCTGAACTCTTCTGTAGAGCCTGCCATGGGGCACACAGGCACTTGGGCAAATGACAGACTGACAAGGAGTCAGGGAATAACTCATTGACAGATGGGCAGAGAATACTCGAATCCTTCCTGAGAGGAAATAAACAGATTCTGGGAGTGAGATCAGACTGTCACTAAAAAAGGGAAAAGACTGACATGGAAACAGGGATACCGTGACAAATTATCCTCTTCTCCTTCCCGGTGTGATTCTATCCCTGTCTGAATTCTGAATGTTTATATAGCGAAATTACAGTTCCCACGCGTTATAAAGAGAGAAATGCCATCTCTGTGCAGGAAGACACTTAGATAAGGAATGTGCCCGCTAACACTATGGCCTGTGTGACCTATAACCTGTTTCCTATATCCTGATGGCATTTAGCATGGCATCTTTCTAACAAGTGGAGACTGTAATTTCCCTATATTACTTTGCATGTTATTTCTTTATTACAAATGCGTTCCAGCATCAGAATGTGTTATACTAAAACGATGCACTTATTAGTTTGTAATAAGTTATTACGGGCGGGGCAACTCGAGCCATCATAGCGCCCCAGGGAAATTAAGGGGAATGAAGTTGGTGTGCAGGAGCAGTTTGTAAAACTATATATCTCGGCACATAGACAGTACTTGGGCCCACATTCCAACGTCCCTAGCTAGCTCTTACATCTTAAACACAACCTTAGCCGCCTGCAGGAAAGAGCAGCGCCCGTCTCTGCAAGAAACAAAAAAATGATTTATTTCGTGGAAGAAGGTTTTAGGAGTGCAAATGGGCTTCTCTCCCTGATGGAATACATTATTTTTGTTTCTTTTATGGGCCAGCGCTATTGCGGATTGGAGGCTGCTTAAAGTTAGCTGCCAAGAAGCCCATTTCATATGTTACACTATCAGCAGGTCATGCCGTCATAGCCTCAATAATCAGTCCCAACAGAAGGTGTCACACATAATAGTGCTGCATGTCACACATGTAATATATATTGAGAGAAGCAGGCGGCAAGAGGTTCCCATAGTAGATGGAATAAAATGCCCCTTTAATTTGCATTATGAAGGTTATTGCAAGTCACCTCGGAGTTTCTTGACCATTAAAAGCACTCAGATTGCGGCCTCGTGTCTCTGTATGGTCAAGAAACACCTCAGTGACTTGCAATATCCTTAACGAAGACAACTGTGCATTTTCACTCATACATGACATACTTGTGTTATATACACTTGTGTGTATTTAGATAGAAATTGATCTTGTGGTCGTTTTTCGGTAATAGATTTTCTCCTCCTCGAATACACTACTGCTGCTTTTACATATACAATGTGATACTAAATAAGAGCTAGATAAACAATGCTATATATCTGTAATTCCCATTACATATTCTCACGAACATTTTGAGAAACAGAGAGGTCTGTAACATATGGTTTTCCACCCTATAAGAGAGAATAGAAAAGGGCATGCATTTCTAATAAAGAGCAAGGAACATCTTTGTCCAGGGAGCTGGGTTGAATTGTATATTGCTTGCTGATATTGATGGGAGCATCATGAGCTTTTCAGCTTTGCAAAAATATGCACCCCTGGGCCCGCAATATGGCAGTTCGGGCTGGACTGTTCCCATGAGGCACAGGGTCAGACTGATTTGCATATAGCCATGCCTAAACTGTGGTGGCAGAGTGGGCTAAAGAACGGTGATGGATCAAACCCAGATCTTTTGACTGGGTGTGAGTGTTTGATTGATTCAGATGCTCCGTCCATCACCACCCCCTTTTGTACCGCTTTTGGCCGCCACTGTCTGAAATATTCACTGAGGCAGAAGCTGTTTTTTTTTTCTAATCCTGGAGCCAGACACACACCCACCTTCCACGCTGACACAAATGCACTCTTTTAATTTGAACATTGGGATCTGGAAAGTGGAAATTCTCACATGCGTACTGGCGTTGTTGCCTGCCTGTGCAATTTAATTATCCAATTTAATTTTTCTACTGTGTCTTCGAACGCCACAATTCTCTCAACAACCATGCTTGCGTGTTGTGTCTGAGCGGGCTCGGACATTTGGCATCGGGCTGTCGGCCCAGCTGGTAATCGGCATGAGGACCGATGTCACGCGATGTCCCATCCTGTAGGCCGCAGCCTACACCTTGTGGAGGCAGTCCACCACCCATCACCTCCCCCGGGAATGGACCCGCCACTAGGGGGCACAGAATGCACCACACCGACCGCGTGGGAGTTTGAGTTAGGCATGCTCGGACTTTTCAGACCCACACACGTTTTGTCATCTAGCATTTGTGAAGTGTGCGACTGCCACTAGTGTGGAATTGTAGCACCCACACTGTCAGGAGTGAATACAGGTAGTTCTGAATCTTTGGCTTGAGTGGGGGGTGAGTAGTATGATCTGCATGGAAAGAGGCGGGTGCAGGATGCGGGCCCAGATGTGTGGCCTTGTTGTGACATGGTGAACTTGTCGCTGCTGGTATGCAAGCCCGGTGTTACAGAGGAATGCAAGAAGGGATAAAGAGCGCTTCACACAGTATTTATTTACGTACCTAGTTGATGAGTCACAACATGGTGTCTGTGGTTTCGGTCTGAGCTCTTGGTGTGGAGCACAGAGATAAGCTGTGTCGATTTGCATGAGACTATAATTTTTTGGGAGTGCCTTACTGTGCACTAGGTTACTGTGATTAAGGAGTCAAACTGGTATTATCAAGTAGAGAAATGTGGGACACTTAGGGGGCTTAAACTTTAACAGCCATGTGTTTCCGACTTTCAGAAGGTGAATGAGTTGTGTAATTTCCCGGGTTTGCTCCATTGGACTTAGTAGAAACAACTTTCAAGTCGTGATTTGCTGAAGAGTGCGTGTAAAAAGTGACACAACTCCTCCAAGCATGCTTAGTATTAGCTCGAAAGCAGGCCAAAGTATTGATCTAGGGTCATTTGACAGCTATATATTCAATGTGCAATTTTACTCACGCAAAAGTTACTGCCAAACCGATCTTTTGGCTGACCTCACTCCCTGTCAAGATATTTCAGCAGACTAGAAAAAACAAATACAACTACAAAAGTATAAAAATGCAAATGAAGGCAAACGAATCAAGAAAAATCAGCTGGTCACATTTACACAAGCGCATGTCCACACCGAGATCTGTGCATTAGTCTGTAACATATTGATTCATCTCTATCCTCTACGTGCGTTCAAACAAGTAGAGAGCACCACACACATCCATGCTCTGTAAAGAACATTCATCCTCTGAATGAAGCACATAAATTAGAGCAGTCGACAACCATAGATGCATAGATTCCATAGGCAGGCCAAATACCAAATTATGTTAAACAAGCATAGCCTTCCCAGGACTCTTCTGGCATCCACTGGGCCCACCAAAGTCACAGCAAGCAAAATAAATAACATTAGGCAAAAACAAGTGATCTGAAAACTAGTGGCAAATAATAGAGATTAAAATACATAAAGAGCAGCTGCTGACAAGTATATGGCAAGGCAACGCCTTCTACGTTTACTTCATTACCCAGCGCTCAAAATTAAATGAATAATAAATAGGCACTGTTCTGTACTTAGAAGACCAGGTGTCGAATCACACCGAAAAGAACTCTGGGAGGTGTGTAACATACAGGACTACATCCGATATCAGTGTGCTGGTCATCTTCGAGTGCAACAGCAGCGCTTTCATCCACATGGAGCATGAAACTATCTGGTGTATTTCAATGGAAAAACCTACACTTTTTGAAGAAAACATTATCCACGATTAAAATGATTTCCTTTTGGGAAAAACCATTCCCACAACTTTTGCAAAATAGAGAGAAGACATTTTTACAAGCCATTTACACAATTACTCAAACCTAATTTTGGAGTAGTGGGTTATGTATGCAAACGATGTAACAATATGTAACATGTTACTGATTGTCGCTCTGTGCCCTGATCGCATCAGGTCAGCAGGCTGCATGCGGTGGCGAAGCAGCCTGCACCGCAGGCAATCACTGTGGGCAAAACGATGAATACAGGACAACTGCTGTGCAACTCTTGGCAGTTAGGCTCCCAGAACCGTAAATCCCAGGCACAAGCAGTGCAAGTACGGCCTCGGCCTCTAAGCCAGACTCCCCACATCGGCATGGGCCTCGCCAGCTCCTCCAGGGGATGAGTTCAACACTTCCTGCCATCAACAGCCGTAGGGAAGGGTCTCCCTGTTGTTTGGGGGACTCGTGCGGTTGCTATCAGCTGTGAATACCTGCTCTCCCCCACTTTATTCTCTATCTTACTGCAATTTTTAAGCTTAGAGAAGTCACTCTGTCACAAGACGGCCCTGCAGAAGTCAGGACGGCCTGGAGGACTATCACTGTAGGCAGGCTGGGGCCGGATGGCAAACTTGATTGCTACAGCCTGCGGTGACTTAACAAGGCCTGAGCCCGTCTACAACCAGCCTTGCAGACCATGGTTGCTGCCTTGCGTTATGGAGTGCGAAAAGCGGGAGGCCAGAATTGGTTAAGAGACGTAAAAACAGATATGGGAGACTGGGAACAAAGCTGTTGCCTAACGCTGCCCAGAGTCTCGTGAGCAGGGATTTGACCCATGATGGTAAGATAACTTTTCCATTGATGTTGTGGCGTACATACTGTGATGTGCTAACCTTGAGCTTTGTGACGGAAAGGTTTGTTGTTTTTCCCGAGTAGAGGTCCTGTAGAGTGACTGTTCCCTAAATTACTTTAAAGCAAGATCTGTATTATATTTAATTAGCTTTTACATTCACAATCCTGAAGCACTGTAGCACTAAAAATAATAACATGCATTAGTGTCCTTCAGCAACATATTTTGAAAAGTAAGTCAGGTTGAATACATATGCAAGAAACTATTTAAAATAGTGCACACTATATGTTATTGCCTAAGCAGCAGCTGTAGCCCAGTATTAGACTACAGACCTTCAGGTACCTGAACTCACTGTCTCTTGAATGCAGCTCTCTACTATTCTCTCTCTGTGATTGACGGTCTGGCTGACGACTCTTACCTTACTATGTGCTACAGTACATATATAAATATATATACATATATATATATATATATAGGTTTTTGTGCTTATGACTTCTCTTTAATCTTACAAATTGTGAATTTCATTTCTGAATGGCCACTGTCTAGACACTTTCCACATTAACACCATTACTTTTTCTGACTTTAATATTCCAGGCTTTTGTGTTTAGGATAAATGGGAGCATCAGAGCCCCCCCCCCCCTCCCCCTCTGAGCGCTCATTCTTAAAACATGATTTAAAACTGTGCAGAATGAAAGTGACATTCAGGCCCCAGGAGAGGGGAAATCAGGATCGGATAATAACCTGACTAGTGATTTTTGGTTTCACTGTTTTACAAATCAGTGTAACTGAAATGTGTTTTTTTAGAATTTAGAACTATTCTTGTAAATTTTGTATTTTTAGTTAAATGGAATGTAGAGTTTGAGTGATTTTATAAGAAAGGTGGAGTCGGCCCTTTCATGTTTTTACTCTATAGCCTCAGGTTGTGCCCCGTGTTAGTGCACTGGTTTTGGAGAGTGTCCTGTGTGTGTGTGTGTGGGAGGGGGGGAGAGTTCGGGGGTGTCAGGGGGTGAGACTGCTGCCGAGAACACTCTGGGCTTTAGACTGCTGGACGCGGGTGAGATCTGTGCGGATTGAGAGCTCCTGAGCGGAAGGGTCAGAGTGTGAGGGTAGAGGCCAGAGGCAGCCGCGACTTCGGGCAGGAGAGGCTCAATGACTGTCAGTTACGATGAATGTTATAATGAATGTTACAGCGAGTGGAGCTAATGTCTCCTCGAGGCCGGCAGTGACACGATGAGGCATGTCGCTCTGGTGGTGGATGAGGCATGGGTATTAAAGGAATTGTTAGTGCAGAGGTGGACGGTGTCTGGGTGAGGTGTGACTGCTATGAGCGTGTGAGATATGCCTGCTATTAGAGGGTGAGATATGCCTGCTATGAGTGGGTGAGCTGTGCCTGCATTGAGTGATTGAAATGTGCCTGCCATAAGTGAGTGAGGTGTCTCTTATTAATGGGTGACGTATGGCTGCTATAGTGAGTGAGATGTGTCTGCTATGCTATGGGTGGGTGAGATGTGACTGCTATGAGTGGTTGAGATGTGACAGCGATGAATGCGTGAGGTGTCTGTTATGAATGGGTGGCATATGGCTGCTGTGAGTGGGTGAAATGTGTATTCAGTGCTGTGGGTGGGTGAGAAATGCCTGCAATGAGTGAGTGAGGTGTCTGTTATGAATGGGCGGCATAAGGCTGCTGTGAGTGGGTGAAATGTGTCTGCTATGATGTGGGTGGGTCAGATGTGCCTGCTACGAGTGGTTGAGATGTGACAGCGATGAATGCATGAGGTGTCTGTTATGAATGGGTGACATATGGCTGCTATGAGTGGGTTAGATGTGCCTACTATGAGTGGTGAGATGTGACAGTGATGAATGCGTGAGGTGTCTGTTATGAACGGGTGACATATGGCTGCTATGAGTGGGTGAAATGTGTATTCAATGCTGTGTGTGGGTGAGATATGGCTGCTATGAGTGGGTGGCATATGCCTGCTATGAGTGGGTGAGATATGGCTGCCATGAGTGGGTGAGATATGCCTGTTATGAGTGAATGAGATATGCCTGCTATGAGTGGGTGAGATATATTGGCTACGAGTGGGCGAGATATGCCTGCTGCGAGTGGGTGAGATATGACTGCTATGAGTGAATGGGATATGCCTGTTATGAATGGGTGAGATACGCCTGCTATGAATGAATGAGATATGCCTGTCATGAGTGGGTGATATATACCTGCTGTCATTGTTTGAGCCGTTCAATACTAAAGAGCTTGTGCAGAGGCAGGCGTCACGGCCTCTTACACATAGCAGTGCCCATTCAAAGGTACTGCGCAAGTTAACGCACAGTCGACTGTATTGCGCACATTTTGTGCAGTGAATGAGGTATCGCGCAGTCAAAGGTATTGAACAGTAATGCCAACTTGTAGGCAGTGTACATCCGGACTTGTTGCACACTGCAGAGAACAGATCCATTAAGTGAGGAAGAGAAAGCTATCATGCTATCTTATCTCCCCGGGCCTCAAGTGGTACTTAGAGGTAGCTTTAGCTGTATGGTAAGAGATATTGTCAGACCCAACACCCAATACAGAACACAACATAAAACATACATAGACAGGCAGGGGTTTTTGAACAGCCAATTTCATTCATTGGCTGATGTGGTTGAGTGAAAATTTGGCATTGGCTACCAGGATTTTCCATCAGTGTTGACATCTGTCAATGGCACTTCACGGATGTAGGCATCCTTCAAGGTAGAAACTCACACACAATCATTTGCTCCTGCACTCTATCTGCTCAGTCTCACCCGCTACTTATCCATTCTTCCCAGGTGCTTCTATCTCGCTCACCATTTTTAAGTCGAGCTTCGATCAACCTGTTATATCTCTTCTGTGGGGTTTGGTACACCCCCTACAGCCATTGGTTACGATCTGTGGCATTCAGAAATGCTTAATTGTTACTGTTGCATTTGTGTAAATGCCCCTCCTTTGCTGCTTAATTCCGCCCCAGGCGATTTCACTCAGAAAACGTTTTGTTTGGCCATCACACTGTACAGCATGTGATGGCCCCTCCTCCTTGTTTTTTGTTTTCATTCACCGGCTAGTTTCATTTTGGTAGTGGCTCCAGGTTTCTCTTAACATCGGTGTGCTTCATTTAGTGTCCTCGTGGACACTATTTGACTAGTTCATTCATCCTCTTTTGTATGGTTTAAGGGAGGGGTAGTTCCACTTGTTTTGTTCTGCTTTAGAATATGCTGTAGAACCTTGCATGGTCATTCTGTGGTTATACTGAATAAGCAGCTACCTATGTTATGCCATCTATTAATGTAATAACTGCACTTTCACAATTGCTTTATTAACCTTCCTGCTTTCTCAAATTTGCTTGAAAATGCACGATTTTTCTTCTTTTTTTTCAAAATTTTCTTGGGGGGGGTTATCCCCCCAAACCCCCCTTTTAAGGTTCGGGCTCGCTCGCTGCGCTCGCTCGCTTGCTGCGTTGCTGAATGCAAATCACTTTGCGCCCCACCGCTTGGAAATGTCACCCACCGCCCCTGTAATCAGGTGTACCCAACACTGGTGCAGAACAAAGAGCTTGTCTCAATTGCTCAAAAGCATTCTGACATTCATCCGTCCATTCAATGGGAATCGGTGTATCTTTAGACAACAATGCCAACAATGGTTTAACGATATGTGAAAAACCCAATATCCATTGCCTACAAAAAGACGTCAAACCTATAAAGGCGCGAACATCCTTCTGAGTGCGAGGGACTGGAGTATCTAGGATTGCTTGAATTCGATCTGGTGTCAATGCACGGCCCTCCTTAGACAAAAGATGACCGAGGTAGGTCACCTTTGGTCTACAATATTGTAGCTTTTTCTTCGAAACTTTATGATTATGTTTGGCCAGGAAGGAAAGCAAAGAAAAGGTACTCTTCTCACATTGTTCTGGCGTGTCTGCAGCAAGTAAGATATCGTCTACATATTGAATGAGAACCACTCCCTCTTGTAAGTCAAAGGAATCAAGCTGTCTTTTTAATGCCTGACTATAAATGCTAGGACTTTCAGTATAGCCTTGAGGAATTCGACAGAATCTGTACGATTTATTATTTAATGTAAAGCCGAATAGATATCGACTGTCAGGATGTACAGGGATCGAAAAGAAGGCATTCTTCAAATCGATAACTGTAAAAGTAGTTGCCGTCGATGGAACCAACGTAAGCAACGTGGTGATGTCAGACACCACCGGGTACTGAGGCACTACTATCTTGTTTATTTCCCTCAAATCAATAATGAAACGGTAAACCTTAGCATCTGTATCTCTTTTAAGAATCGGTAAAATTGGGCTATTGCAAACATTGTAGGGGACTTCCTCAACTACTCCTGCCAAAATCAAATCGTTCACAATGTGCATCAAAGCAAGTTCTCCTTCTCTGGAAATCTTATATTGTGGGACACGTGGTAGAGATACTCCCTCCTTTACAGTAATACGTACTGGAGGGATTAACATCTGCCCCACATCCGTGTCAGAAGTGGCCCACAACGTGTTTGGTAAGGAGGCCAATACTTCAGATTCATGGAGAAAACACACTCGCTCAAAGTCTGGGTAATTCTCATTCAACACAACTCGCACTCCTTCTGGGGCACAGCGAATAGTAGCTCGAAAGTATTTTAACATATCGAGTCCAATAATATTATCTGGTGTATTTGGAGACAACAAAAAGGGACATGGGGCAGCAAATTTATCAACATGAAATGCAACTGGTTGAGACAATGGGCTAGAAGTAGGTGTTCCATCGAACCCTATTGCTGTAATTACCTCGCCAGACAGGGGAGCCCTTGGAACCAAGTATTTGGACAAAGCGCTACGAGTAGCTCCTGTATCGACCAGAAATTGATCAGTGGAACCCAGAACATGTGCTTCTATGTATGGACCCCTTTGATCAACTGGTACCTCAACCGATTCCACACCCCATCCTACGCAATCCTATGCATAATGCTCATCCCGTGGTTCAGCAGGACCACCCTCATTTATCTGATATTGATTGCGGTTATCAAACGTATTATAATCAGACTGACCACGACCCCTTGCTCCATATCCTCCACGATCATTCGTACCATAGCCTCCTCGATCATTCGTGCCATAACCTCCTCTTGACCCTCCATAATAATTCCTAGACCTTCCACTTCCTCGTCCCCTCAAATTACGCTGCTCTCGAAACACCGGACAGTCTGCAATCCAATGCCCAAACTGTTTGCAGTATGCACATTGATTCACAGAAATGTCAGAACGAGGGGGAGGAGCATTACTGTATGATCCTCGCCCTCCTCTGTTATTTCCTCTCGTAGCCTGAACCTGGGCTAACATTACCTTCGTCTTCAAATCCTTTGCTTTCTTTTCACTACTTTCTTTTGCCTCTAATTCCTGTCTTTCATAATATTGAGCCATAGTCAATAAAGAAGCAGGGGTTGCTGTGGTCCATGAACTTTCACTCGCTTTCAATCGTTTCGCAATCTCCGGTAGGAGATTAGCCACATACTTATCAACGAATAAATGCCTGCCAGTATCTTCTGTCAATAATTGACCACTGTAATCATGGAACGCTTCCTCGAAGCGAGAGAAAAAATCGGAAACTGATTCATCCGCTTTCTGCTTACAAGAGGCTAATATAGTCCAATCAATCTTTTTAGCGGGAGCAAGAGTCTTTAGTTTTGTTAGTATGGCCCCTGGAAGGTCTAATATTAATTGACACGGCTTACATGCTGGTTCTCTATCTAAATCAGCCTGAACAAGATCTTTCCAAGTGGCCCCGAGAGTCGTGAGGTCATCAAACCTACGAATCGCTCTCCACATATCAGGGGGCAATATCAACCCGAAAAATAGATCAATATCAACTAACGTCATGATACATGAAGAAATTGCACTTTCAACATTTTCATAAAAAGCCGCAGGGTTTTTACGGGGATCAGGTAAAGCATTCTTAAGCGCCATGACATCTGCTCTATTCCAAGGCGTATAAACCCAATTATATACAAAATACCCTTTCGCGTCTTTGGATCTTTTATCATCATCTGTGCCATCCCCTTTATGAGGGACATATAAAGGCGCAGCTTCTCGCATAGGTCTAACATTAATCGCAGCGATCTTATCTGTTTCAAAGATAGGGCATTCTTTGGATATCCCCGTCGCTCCGGACGTAGACGAATTCTTCGACTTTTCCAACTCCCGTAGTCGTGTCGCCTCATTACGCAGTTCAATCAAACGCTTGAAGAAGTCGTCCGCATCTGAAAGAACAAAAAGACCTTTACGAAAATTCTCACGATCCTTGGATATCTCCTTTGGTTCTAACTCGAGAGAATATTTTCTATACCGCTCAACAACTTCATCTCCAAAATGATCTAAAAAATACAGTCGTTCCTTATCAGGCCACTGTTCCATTTGTTCAGTAACGTCAGAAACAGTAACAGTATTAATATTTAGTTTTCGTGCAAATGAACGTAATTCCGCAGCTCGTTCCGCATGTAACCTGGTACGCTGTGTTCGATCACTATCCTCGTCCGAGTCCTCGTTCGGAGCCGTAGGTACGACGTACGGAGGCGGACAACGATCTAGTAATGAAAAATCATCTGTTTCATTAGTAAGGACTGGATAAAAAGGACGCCTGATAGGGAATTGACCATTAACCTGTAAATTGCGTTCTCGTCTCTCCCTCACTTTCTTTTCCTGTAATTCCTTCTCCTGTAGCTGTAAAGCTTTGTCATGTGCAGCCTTCCGCTGCACTTTCTCCGCCAAGGCTTCCTCACGCTTCGCTCGTTCACGCACCTCTTTCTCCCACATACGCACACAATCAAACATATCTTGTCTAGACCTTCGCTGAAACAAACACTGCTCTACATATTGTACCTTTCGAAGGTCAAACGACCCATATAGCGGCCACTGTAATTCACGATCAGTCTTAGTATACTTATGCCATAATGTACTATACATTATAGGTGGAATACCGAATTTGACATACATTTCACGATTTGGAGTCCCCTCTGGGGGAGCCGGCTGCTTTTCACTTAATCGATAATTGGTACCATTTTCAGAACAGCACATCCTACGGAGTGTGCTAAAAACAGGCATGTTCCAAAAAGTACCACGAAAATGTGATACTACAAAAATGTCACCTAACGCGGTGTACCGTTCAAATCAAATAAATCAGAGAAATATCCCTACATGCCTGCCTATGTGAGGTGCACTTCACATATTCAAATTCAAATTCAAAGATTCAAAACGTTAGCTAACAAATTCAAATTCAAATTCAAAGTTTCAAAAAGCCACAGTAAGTGTCAGTAGACTACCTCACCGCTCAAAAGCTTACCAAATATTTTCAACCGTCCACAGTCCAACTGCCAAGTTCTGTGGTCAAATCAGCCAAAACGGCACATCACGACAATCCAAGATCAGAATCTCAGCCGAGGACCGGCGCCACCTGGGAGGTCAGATCGGAAGGAAGGGAAAACACACCGTGGGTGCCAAGACTCGGGTCACTCAGTGGCAGCGTACGCGTCCATGGCGAGTTTCCTGACCTTCGTCACGACCTCTCCTTCGGGCATCCGAGTCACCGATGAGTCCCTTCGTGGTCGCCAATTGTGGTGTCGGGTTCAAATCAGGCCTACATACTCTGCTAAACTCTCGAACGCCTTAGTATAGAAGTTGGCACGGACACTGGAAAAGGTAAAAGACAAGTTTATTAAGACCCCATGGGGTGGTGGTACATTCCTACAGCACCCTTCGGCAATGTAAGAAGTAGCACACCGAACATCAGTGCGCGACCTCTTTTATATAGTTTAATAGCAATAAAAAGATAGGCGGTTACAAGTTACACATTTTAGGTACATATAAGGTCATTTTTTGGAACACAGCCAGCACGTGGGAGGAGTTTAACGGCACTGGTCAGTTAGTGTGAACATTCCTAAAGAGTGACCAGTTGATGCATAGTGCGCATGTGCGCTTGACCAGTACTAAAAATAGCCTGTTGCCGAGCAGAATAGTGACCATGGGTATCGAGAAAGGACGAAAGGGCACACTGACCACGAGGCAGCGTGTTCATAGGAAACGGAAGTCAGAGGGATTCAAAATGGCCCCCGTTCGTTTTGGTCAAGTTAACAGAAAAGACCGTGTAGCTGTGCTAAACGCTAACTCAGGAGCTGCCAAAACACGACAAACCATGCTCAGTTGCTTACCCGTGTTCGGGTGCTGGGAATTACTGGCGTCGTATACCAGTGGATTGCCTCCTTTCTGAAGGATCGGTCGCAAATGGTCCAATTAGAGAATTGTGTGTCCAGGCAAGGCGCTCTGCTGTGGGGGTCCCGTTGTACCCCCTGCTTTTTAACATCTATTTGCAGCCACTCGTGGAAGCGTTGGCAAAATTAGACTGTCTGGTGTTCAACTACGCCGACAATACACAACTAATCTTGCGGATCGACAGCTCTACACTAGCACAGTCTAATGTACAGAATATCCTCCGGTTCACTATGAACTGGACGACCACCAATTCACTGAAAATAAATCCTGACAAGAAGGAGGTATTAGCTATTATCACAGGGGGCAACCCCTGGTCCAATTCCTTCTGGCCACAAGAGCTAGGCACTGCTCCGACACCGATGCCAGTTGTTAAGAGCCTGGGCATCAGGTTGGATGACAAGCTAACACTGAACAATCAGGTGACCGCTGTGGTGGGGAATTGTGTGGACCTTATCAGGCAACTCCGAAACTTGTACCCCTCCGCAGTGTCTACACTAATTGTGTTATGATTGGACTACGGTAACGCACTTTACATCGGGCTATCTCACAAACTATCAGGGAAACTTCAGGAGGTTATGAACGATGCAGCAAGATTAATCTTCAAACTTCCTAGAAGGGCACATGTCAAGCCACTGCTGCAACAACTACACTGGCTTCCAATCAAGCAGAGGGCTACGTTCAAGGGCCTGTGTATTGCACATAAAGCCCTGCAAGGAACAGCACCTGATGACATCAAGGAACGGCTGAAGAGTTATGTGCCAGGGTGAGACCGCTGTTCATCTGAGGCAAGTCTGTTGGCCTGGCCTCGGTTTGACTTGCTTCCATTGTGCATCTATGTACCTCCATATACTTGGTTCTGTGTGTCTGTTACTTTTCTCCTGAAAAAGCATATCCAATGCACTACCCTATTTCTCATCCGCTACCTCTATCAATATCTTTAATCTGCATATACTTACCTCCTTTATGCATCTATTTATTTTCAATATACTTATGGATCGATATATTTATCACTTTCTTCTAATTTAGCATTTCCAATGCACTACCCTATTTCTCACCCTATACTTCTCTCAATATATCTTCTAGCCCAACTTTCTGACTCATCTCAAATATCTTTCTACTACTCTTTCCAATTCACTACCCTATCTCTCACCCTATACATCTATCATCCACTCTCTCATGTATCCCAAACGCCATATCACTACTATGTGCCCCAAAATAACCCTTTCTTGACTTTCTACTAGTCTACCCCTCCTTGCATTATCTGACACCTCTTTCACTATACCGATCCTCCAAAACAAACCTTTCTAAACTCTTCCCTCTGATTCTTCGCCTCCAAAAACCCTTTTTACTCATCCAAAATCCTCCTCCTACTGCTATGACCTAAAAAAGAAATCCTTCACTTTTCTATCCCTCCACTATCCTTTTCTATCAAAATAACAGACTAGCATGTTCACTTCTTGTTAGAAGGGGCGATCCCAGAGGGGCAGGATATGCTCTCCCGACTACTCTGTGACCCACCTCTCCCAAGGATACTGCCGAGTCTTAGCATGAGGTCCTCGCCGGGGAGGACTTCAGGTCTAGGATCGTACACACTGAGCTCACACCACACTTATGAATGGACACCACGCCGTAGATTTCAATAAGCAAGTTCTTTATCACACAGTAGGGATAATGAACACGTATTTAAAAGCGATTGAGGGATCGTAAAGTCTCAGTGGTAAGGAGTAGGGAAGCGGGACAGTCTCAGTATTAGGCTAGTACGAAGTGTACCCTGTGCACAGCTCTCAATCCTCGAGCCGGGGGATACGGAAGATGGCGGTCGTACTGGCTGCTCCACTCACTTCTTCTCGAACCAGGTCGTGTTGGTAGCGTAGATGGTCCAGCCACACCAGAGTACTCCTCCAGCAGCGACGAGGTCAGCAGGGCTCGATCCGGAGTGAACAGAGAGTCTGTCGGTTCTTGAGGAGCCACGACCACGTCAGCAGGGCTCAGGGTGTTCAACGAATGTCCTTAGACTTCAAGGAGGAGCCGCGATGAGGTCAACAGGGCTCTGAGGTTCCAGTTCCTTCTTCACGAGGATGAGCTGCGACAACGTCAGCAGGGCTCGATAAGTTCCAAAGTTCGGTCTTCCCACCAAGGGTTGGCCGCGATCAGATCAGCAGGGCTCTCCTGTTCAGGATACTACTGCCCGCTAGTTCTTGGGCGGGCCTTGATATAGCGCAGTGGCCCTTTGATGTCTGGACCCTCGCAGGCGGAGATCTCATGCCTCGGGTCTGGTCGTTGGAGTGTTCTGTCGGCTGGCCCTTTGATCGTTTAGAAGATGCGTCCGGGGATTCCCAGACGCCCAGCAGGGCCTGGAGCCAGCTTTCGGGGAGGCCAGAGGTGTGATCGAAACCGGCCCTCAGGGGAAGGCCAGAGGTGTGAGAGAAACCAGTCTCCCAGGGGAGGCCGGAGGTGCAATCGAAACTCCTTGGTTTTATCTCACTCAGGAAGCCCTCTACCCCTCAGCCGGGCATGGAACGTCTGCAGCCTACGTTTTGCTGGGGTCGGGGTCAGGCAAGGGCTATGGAGTCAGGGAACTCGGGAAGGGTAATGGCGGCCGGTGGCCCTGTGGGGTGATGCAGGTTCGGGGCGCCCGGTACCGAGCAGGGAATGCGGGGATGGTCGTCCATTGGTAGGGTCGTGTAGGGAGCGGGGCGAACAGGGAACGGGACAACCAGGGGTTTCTGTGTGCAGGGCTAGGCTAACGGGGTGCTGAGGAACAGGGGGAACCATGCCACGAGGCCAGGTCCAACACGCTTCCCCCCCCAGCTGAAAGGCAGAGAGAACTACCCATCCCCTTGGGGGTTTTCTTCACTGAGGATGAAGAACCGGGACAGGCCGTCTGCGTTGGCGTGGTCAGCACAGGCCGGTGCTCAACAGTGAAATCCATCCCCTGGAGGGAGATGGACCAGCGTAACAGTTTGGGGTTCTCCCCTCTCAATTGCATTAGCCACCGGAGGGGCCGATGGTCGATTTGGACCTGGAAGTTAGTACCGAACAGGTAGGGCCTCAACTTCTTTAGGGCCCAAACCACCGCAAAGGCCTCCCGCTCGATGGTGCTCCACCTTTGCTCTCGAGGGAGTAACCTCCGGCTAATGAATGCCACTGGCTGGTCCTAGGCCCTTTTCATTAATCTGAGACAGGATTGCTCCGATGCCATGCTCGGACGCGTCTGTTTGGACCACGAACTCTCGGGAGTAGTCGGGGGCCTGCAGTACGGGGCAGTGCACATGGCGACTTTTAATGCTTCAAACGCCTCCTGGCAGGTGGGGGTCCAGCTAACTCTCTTTGGCTGCTTTTTGGAGGTCAATTCTGTGAGGGGGACTATGATGCTGCCATACCCCTTCGGTAGTACCCTGTGAGCCCCAGGAAAGCCTGCACTTCTGTCTGGGTCGTGGGGGCCTCCCAGGCAATGATCGCATCGATCTTGGGTTGGAGGTGGGCCACTAGGCCGCTCCCGACCTGGTGCCCCAGGTAGACCACTGACCCTTGTCCGATCTGACATTTACTGGCTTTGATGGTGAGGCCCGCTCGACGCAGGGCCATCAACACCTCCCAGAGGTGTTGTAGGTGTTCAGTCCAGTGGGAGCTGAATACCGCAATATCATCTAGATATGCGGTGCTGAATACCTCCAACCCAGCCAGTACCTGGTTAACCAGCCTCTGGAAGGTGGCGGTGGCATTTTTCATTCCGAAGGGCATCACCCGGAAGTGGTAGTGGCCATCCGGGGTAGAGAAAGTGGATCTCTCCCTGGCCCCCTCCGTGTGTGCGATTTGCCAGTACCAGCAGGTCAAGTAGAAGGTGCTGAGATAGTGAACCAACCCTAGGCGGTCAATGAGCTCATCTGCTCGGGGAATGGGGTGTGCGTCGGTTCTGGTGACTGCATTGAGCCCGCGGTAGTCCACACAGAACCTCAGCTCGGGAACAGCGCCGGGGGCGGCCGCCTTCGGAACCAGGACCACGGGGCTGGCCCATGGACTGTCAGAGGCCTCGACCACTCCCAGGGCTAGCATCTTGAAGACTTCAGCCTTGATGCAGGCCCGGACTCTGTCAGGGACTCGGTAGGCTCTGTGCCGTACCGGAGGGCTGTCCCCGGTTTCCACGTCGTGGACGCACCAGCTGGTGACGCCGGGGATGAGGGAGAAAAGGTCAGAGAACTGTCCCAGTAACTGGCGACAGTCCTCGCGCTGCTCGGGGGTGAGGGAGGAGGAGAGACTCAATCCCTCTACGGAGCCATTTTTCTCCTTCGCACACAGGAGATCAGGGAGAGGCTCCGTGTCCTCTTCCGCACCGTCGTTGGTGGCGAGGAGCAAACTCAACTCAGACCGTACGAAGTGGGGTTTGAGGCGGTTCACATGGAGGACCCTCACGGGGTTCCTGGGGGACTGCACATCTATGAGATAGGTAACTTGGCTCTTGCGTTCCACCACTTTTAAGGGCCCGGTCCACTTGTCCTGAAGGGCACAAGGTTCCACCGGGGCCATCACCCAAACCTGCTGGCCGGGCTGAAACTCGACCAGAGTGGCATTCTGGTCATACCAACGTTTCATTTCTTCTTGGCTTGCCTCGAGGTTTGCCTCGGCAAGCTCCCGGAACCTCCGAGTCTGGTTCCGGATGGCCAGAATGTATCGAAACACATCTGGGGTGGACCCTGGGGTGCCACTTCCCAACCCTCCTTGACCAGGCTGAGGGGTCCCCGGACGGGGTGCCCGTAGAGCAGCTCGAATGGGCTGAACCCCAAGGATATCTGGGGGACTTCCCGGTAGGCGAACAGGAGGCAGGGTAGGAGGATGTTCCACTTGCGCCTCAGGGGCTCCTCGAGACCCATGATCATTCCCTTGAGGGTGCGGTTGAATCGCTCAACCAGGACGTTACCTTGGTGGTGGTATGGGGTGGTAAACTTGTACGTCACCCCACACTGTTGCCACAGGGACTTCATGTATTTGGAGATAAAGTTTGTTCCTCGGTCGCTCACCACTTCTCGCGGGAATCCCACCTGGGAGAAGATCCCCATGAGGGCCTGCCCCACTACGGGGGCCATCACCGTTCGGAGGGGAATGGCCTCGGGGTACCGGGTGGCATGATCCACCGGGAAGAGGATGAACTGGTGGCCTAAGGAGGTCTGGGGGTCCAGGGGCCCCACGATGTCTATTCCCACCCGTTCAAAGGGGGTACTGACAACGGGGAAGGATTGGAGAGGAACCTTGCGCTTCCCTCCGCTCTTCCCGCTGGCCTGGCACGTGGGGCAGGACTTGCAGTGAGTCTCCACATCGGCGCGCATGTGGGGCCAATAAAAATGAGTGACCAGCCGGTGCTAGGTCTTATCCTGTCCCAGGTGTCCCGGCAGGGGCCCATCATGGGCCAGGTTCAGGAGGAAACCGCGGAAACATAGGGGTACCACCAGCACCCGGTCTGACCCTAGTTCGGCGGACTTCTGTTCACTATATAAGAGGCCATTTTCCCAATAGACAAAGTGGGAGCCGGACTGGTCACCAGCAGCCTGGGCGGCGGCCTGCTGCCGCAGTCCGACTAGAGAAGGACAAGAGGTCTGCTCCAGGCAGAATTCCTCTTGGGAAGGTCCTCCTTCCTGGCGCCACTGGGCTAACTCAGGGAGGTCGTCCAAGTTCGGGGTCTGTTCGACGGGAGGGCCGAGGGGACCGGCGTCGGGTTCAATTTCTTCCCCGGGGGGTAGTTCGAGGACCTCGGGTCGCTCGCTGCCCTCCGGGTCGTCAGAGATCAGGTGAGGGGTCTCTGGTTCCACCCCCCCCCGGGGGTGCACATTCTGGCAGTCATGGCTCGTGTGCTCACGCAGGCCCATTCGGGCAGGACCACCATCTCTAGGTGAGTCCTTCGCTCCACCTGCTTCCACGGGGAGCTTTCCAGATCATTGAACAGTAGACAGTTCACGGGCATGTCGGCGCGGACTGCTACCGCACCGACATGCCCGGGAGGAATATAAAGCAAAACAAGCCCTCTATAAAATCTTAATCATCGCAAACAAATCCGAACACTTTGAGCGGCAGATCAAGGAGGCCAAGGACCCTCAGAAAGAGACCTTCATGGTGCTGAAGGAATTGAGTCAAAAGAAAGAACGGAGGGCGATTGTCAATCTAGCTGATTGCAATAAGATACAAGACTTCTTCCTGGCAAAAGTCAAGGATATCCGAATAGAAATAGGTAACACCCACATAAGCTCGTGCCCTTTTCAGTGGTGGATCCACCGGAATACCAGGGAGGCTTCCTCTCAGTCTTTCCAACATTAGACCTCGCCTGCTGGGCGCACATTATGGCCAAAGCGAAATAAGGGTCTCCAGAGGACCCCTGTCCTCCCAGGGTTTTCGAAATGATCCTCCCCGTAATGGGGCCAGAGATGTTGCCCTTGTTAAACCTGTCCATGGTAAATGGGAACGTTCCTCTCAACTCTAAGGCAGCTATGGTGACTCTGCTGCTGAAGAAAGCGGGGGCGGATGTAAATAATCTGAAGAATTACTGGCCCATATCCAGACTTCCCTTTCTGGCTAAGGTAGTGGAGCAGCATGTGCTTAGAACACTTTCGTCTTTTTTGGAGGAACATCAGCTGCTCCATGTGCGGCTTCAGGGTCAACAACAGTACAGAGCTGGTGATGCCCTCAGTGTTGGACGAGGTGAGACTCGCAGCCGACAAGAAGAATTCGTCAGCATTGATCCTTTTGGATCTTTCAGCCGCATTCGACACGGTGAACCATGCTCAGTTGCTTACCCGTGTTCGGGCGCTGGGAATTACTGGCGTCGTATACCAGTGGATTGCCTCCTTTCTGAAGGATCGGTCGCAAATGGTCCAATTAGAGAATTGTGTGTCCAGGCAAGGCGCTCTGCCGTGGGGGTCCCGTTGTACCCCCTTCTTTTTAACATCTATTTGCAGCCACTCCTGGAAGCGTTGGCAAAATTAGAATGTCTGGTGTTCACCTACGCCGACAATACACAACTAATCTTGCGGATCGACAGCTCTACACTAGCACAGTCTAATGTACAGAATATCCTCCGGTTCACTATGAACTGGACGACCACCAATTCACTGAAAGTAAATCCGGACAAGAAGGAGGTATTGGATATTATCACAGGGGGCAACCCCTGGTCCAATTCCTTTTGGCCACAAGAGCTAGGCACTGCTCCGACACCGATGCCATTTGTGAAGAGCCTGGGCATCAGGTTGAATGACAAGCTAACACTGAACAATCAGGTGACCGCTGTGGTGGGGAATTGTGTGGACCTTTTGAGGCAACTCTGAAACTTGTACCCCTCCGCAGTGTCTACACTAATTGTGTTATGATTGGACTACGGTAACGCACTTTACATCGGGCTATCTGACAAACTATCAGGGAAACTTCAGGAGGTTATGAACGATGCAGCGAGATTAATCTTCAAACTTCCTAGAAGGGCACATGTCACACCACTGCTGCAACAACTCCACTAGCTTCTAATCAAGCAGAGGGCTACGTTCAAGGGCCTGTGTATTGCACATAAAGCTCTGCAAGGAACAGCACCTGATTACATCAAGGAACGGCTGAAGAGTTATGTGCCAGGGTGATACCGCTGTTCATCTGAGGCAAGTCTGTTGGCTTGGCCTCGGTTTGACTTGCTTCCATTGTGCACCTATGTACCTCCATATACTTGGTTCTGTGTGTCTGTTACTTTTCTCCTAAAAACGCATATCCAATGCACTACCCTTATTTCTCATCCGCTACCTCTATCAATATCTTTAATCTGCATATACTTACCTCCTTTATGCATCTATTTATTTTCAATATACTTATTTATTTATTTATTTATTTCAGGCTTGTATCGCGCTGGCATCGACTCCCGAAGGAGTATCTCCGCGCTTTTGACTTCTACCATAATGCAATCAGGAGTACGCTAGCTTTCTAGATGCTGAATAGGAATGTTTTTAACAGGGAGACTGTTCCAGAGGGACGGGCCAGCAATTGAGAGTGCTTTGCTACCCTGTCTTGCCTTCCTGGCTCTAGGAACCTGTAAAAGACCTTGCTCGCTAGACCTAAGAGAGCGGGAGGGTTTATAGGGAACAAATTTGTTTGCCAGATATGCAGGTCCCATACCATTCAAACACTTGTGTATGGTACAGCATACCTTGAATTTTGCCCGCTGTCTGATGGGCAGCCAATGAAGTTTTGTCAGGAGAGGCTTTGAAGGTGTGCGAGGAGGAACATTCAAGACCAAACGGGCAGCCGTGTTCTGGACCACCTGTAGTCTGGTCATGACTTCCTCATTGGCGGATAGCAGCAAGCCGTTACAGAAGTCTAGACGACTCATGACTAAGGCCTGTACTAGCATCTTTCTACTCCCGTCTGGTAGAAGGGGGGAAGATTTTGCGTAGCATACCGATAATGTGGAAGCAGGATCCCACCACCTGATTGGTGTGTTGTTTGAGGTTGAGTTCCTGGTCTAAACGTACTCCTAGGTTCTTGACAATAAGTTTAGGCTCCGGTACTGGGCCAAGATCTTGCGGCCACCAGTCCGGAGTCCAGAGTCGTTTTACCTCCCCAAACAACATGACTTCCGTCTTTCCCACATTACATTGTAAAAAGTTGGAAGACATCCAACTGGCCACTGCTTTCATCCCTAGGGAGAAAGAATTCTTTACTTCGGGAGTCAGGGTTTTAAAAGGAAAGAGGAGTTGAGTATCATCCGCATAGGATGTTGGAACAAATCCATATGCTCTCAAGATGTTAGCCAGGGGTGCCACGTATATGTTGAACAAAGTCGGGCTCAGGCATGAGCCCTGTGGCACCCCTTTGGAGATCTCAACTTCCTCTGACCGAAAACTCCCCATAGTTACTTGCTGGGTACGGTTTGTTAGAAAACTGCACAACCATGCAAGCGCTTCATGTTTCAGGCCGATGTTCTTTAGCCTGGCCATAAGGATGGAGTGGGATACGGTGTCAAACGCCGCAGACAGATCTAGTAGCACCAGGATAACGGAGAGGCCCCTATCCTGGTACATACGTAGATCGTCTGCGACTGACATTAAGGCGGTCTCCGTATTGTGTTTGGGCCTAAAGCCAGATTGTGAAAGGTCCAACGCTCCTGCCGATTCAGTATAACTTGACAGATGTTTATTTACATATTTCTCAGTAATTTTTCCCATGAAGGGGAGTAGGGATATCGGTCTAAGATTGCTGAGCTCATCCCAGGAAATGGTGGTATTTTTCCGGAGCGGTTTGACCAATGCCTTTTTCCATCCACGTGGGACCTGAACCGTGCTTAACGAGATGTTTATTAGTTTCTGGATGGTGGGTCCCAGTTCCATAGCTAGAGTAGGCATAACCCGTGCAGGGATAATATCTGTAGGGGAGCCACTTTTTATTTGGGATATGAATGCCAGTATTTCTTCAATCTGGATGGGCGGGAATGCCGAAAGAGAGTTTTCAGGAGAGAATGGCATATCAGAATTCATGGTGGATTCATTGTCCTTTCTGCTTGTGGAGTTAGAGGCTAAAATCTTATCGTAAATAGCATCAATTTTTGGTGTAAAAAAGTCAGAGATGTCATCACATAATTGTTGTGAGGCTACATCTTGACTCTCACATGCTATGGGTTTAGTGAAGGTCAGTAAGATCTGATATAGCGTCTTAGAATTGGATCGATATATTTATCACTTTCTTCTAATTTAGCATTTCCAATGCACTACCCTATTTCTCACCCTATACTTCTCTCAATATATCTTCTAGCCCAACTTTCTGACTCATCTCAAATTTCTTTCTACTACTCTTTCCAATTCACTACCCTATCACTCACCCTATACATCTATCACCCACTCTCTCATTTATCCCAAACCCCATATCACTACTATGTGTCCCAAAATAACCCTTTCTTGACTCTCTACTAGTCTACCCCACCTTGCATTATCTGACACCTCTTTTACTATACCGATCCTCCAAAAAAACCTTTCTAAACTCTTCCCTCTGATTCTTCCCCTCCAAAAACCCTTTTTACTCATCCAAAAGCCTCTTCCTACTGCTATGACCTAAAAAAAAGAAATCCTTCACTCTTCTATCCCTCCACTATCCTTTTTAATCAAAATAACAGACTAGCATGTTCACTTCTCTAATTCCATATTCCACTATATTAATTCACCACTAATCCTTTATGGGTTCCAGAGTAGCGTGCTACTCGCCAACAAAGCGTTTCAACACCTCATCAGTGTAGGATAGTAGGATCTGCTTACTTTTTGCTGGTGTTTCCCTGTTTTCCAACTTTAGTCTGGCTGCGGCCCTGCTATCCAGGACCCCAGCCTAGTTGCTTCCTCTCTAAAATGATTGCATGTACTTTAGGTACACTCCAGTTTGGTTACTGGGTTACCCTTGTGAGTCCCTAGTATATGGTACACCAGGTACTGAGGGCATCGATACCCCAAAGGCCTATCAGGGGCTGAAGCATGTCTTATGATACCCCTGGGAAGCCTTCCAAAATTACACCACAGGACTGCTAAGGCAGCCGGGGTAAGGTGGTGCATGCACCCCTTGCTAAGATATAGGTTACCTATATTTACCTTTAATAACTGACACACATGAGTCACTCCTATGGCAGGCCTTATCAATCCTGAAGGCAGAGTGCTTGGTTTTGTGTAAGAGGGTGCCCATGCATGAGCTGGGCCTCTCTGAAGCTGTTCTGTGATGCAGCCAGACCATATACTTCTAAGTGCATTATAACCTTGCGGTAAATGCTAACTTTGGAATGGCAGCTTGGAAACATGTTGTGTTTGGTGTCAAACACTTTGGAATCCTCCCCCCCCCCCGCCAGTCATGGCGGCGAGGGTTGAATTCCACCCTTCTGGAGGGAGAGACATGTACACACTGGTCTAACCGGTAATAGTTTAAAAGAGACCTGGCATCACAAAATGGATGCTGCAGCCACAGCCACGAGTCTGGCCTCCTGCTGCTGGATGAAACTCCGGCAGGGGAGGCCTGGACAATAGGTTTCCTGTCACAGGGAGGTGCCACCACCTGCCAGACAGGCTTTAGTGTATTGGGGCTGGGTGGGTGTATTCTAAGAGTGCTTTGAAGTTAGCACTGGGGGCACACTTGGTGTCCCTGTGCATAACCCTCTTTCCAAACCCTCCCATAGGTGGGTCCCCAAAGTATGTCCAACCCCTTTCTTTAGCATAAGTAAGGAACCCCTGGCAACAGGACTTTAGATTACACCCGGATGACACTCTGAAACTGAATCCTGGAACTTTGACACTCGGCTAAAGACTAGAGGACAGAAGAATCTCCCTAGGGTTAAGGAGTGACTCCCCTGCTTGGCAGGCACCAACGAAGCATTTGCTGGTCTGTATCTCCGATATTCGCGCCGGACTCCGAAGTATTTGCAGGCCAGGAAGAGGATTTCTCAGAAGAATTCTCACAGAACACTCTGGAGTGTAGGCCCACAATCTTCAGTGCAGATGGTTCTCGGGGCTTGGGCTACAAGTAATCCAAAGCACAACTTCAAGAGACGTCGAGAAGTCAATGCACTTGCAAATGTGCACGGTGTCCAGGAGTTCCGGTTCAACATCACTCGTGAGGGCTGCGGGTCTCAGCTTTGCTGGGGACTCGGGTCGGCCTCTGAGAAGTCTGGAAATCCTCTTCCTGCGCTGCAAATACTTCGGAGTCCGGCGGGAGCTTCAGAGATGCAGACCATCAAATGCTTTGTTGGTGCCTGCTTGAGCAGGGGAGTCACTCCTTGACCCCAGGGGAGATTCTTCCTTCCTTTAGTCTTTAGTAGAGCATCGAAGTTCCAGGATTCTGTACCAGAGTTTTGTCCAGGTGAAATCTAAAGTCCTGTTGCCAGGGGTTCCTTTCTTATACCCAAGGAAGGGGTTGGACTTACTCTAGGGTCCCACCTATGGGAGAGTTTGGAAATAGGGATAGATACACCCATTTCCTTTGTCCAGTTTTGCACCAGATCAGGGGCTGGTAGCCCCGGCAACCGGTTTGAACTGGGCTATACACAGGGATACCAAATGTGCCCCTAGTGCAGACTTCAAAGCACTCTCAGAGTGCACCCACCCAGCCACACAACACTAAAGCGTGTCTGGGAGGTGGTCAAACCCTGCGGGAGTTTTGGTCAGCAGCAGGAGGCCAGACTCGTGTCTGTGGCTGCAGCATCCATTGTGTGATGCCAGGGCTCTTTTAAACTGGTGCCGGGTACACCGGTGTGTACATGTCTCTCCCTCTAGAAGGGTGGAATTCTACCACCGCCGCCACGACTGGCGGGTGGTAGGATTCCAAAGTGTTTGACAACAAACACAACATGTTTCTATGCAACCATTCCAACGTTAGCATTTACCGTGAGGTTATAATACACTTAAGAGTATATGGTCTGGCTGCATCACAGACCAGCCTAAGAGAATAGGTTCCGAAAGCTGCAGAGGGGTCCTGCTCATGCATTGGCACCCTCTTACACAAAACCAAGCACTTGCCTTCAGGGTTGATAAGGTGTGCCATAAGGGTGACTGATAGGTTTCTATTTTGCAGTGATTTATGGTAGATATAGTGAACCTATATCTAAGTAAGGGGTGCATACACCACCTTACCCAGGCTGCAGTAACATTCCTGCGGTGTCATTTTGGAAGGCTTTCCAGAGATGGCATAATACACGCTGCAGCCCCTGGTTGGCCTCTGGGGTACATATGCCCTTGGTACCTAAGGTACCGTATACTAGGGACTCACAAGGGTACCCCAGTAACCAAACTGGGGTATACCTAAAGTACATGCAATCAATTTAGAGCAGAAGCAGCTAGGCTGGGGTCCTGGATAACAGGGCCCCAGCCAGAGTAAAGTCGAAAAACAGAGAAACTTCAGCAAAAAGTGGGGGTGACCATAGTAAGCAGGTCCTACTCTCATACAATGCTGGGAGAATAGGGGTGCAGGGACAGTAGAGGGGGGTGCTGTGTAGGTAATGCAGGGAGAGGAGAGGTGCAGGGAGCGGCGAGGGCAGTGACTCCTGCTCGGCTGGTTCTGAGTCACCAAGGACGGTTGGGCTGTGACTGCTGTGACTGCTGAGGAAGAGGAGCAGTGGGGGAGTTTTAGCCTGTGCAGTGACGCAGCACATCAGCTGCTGTCACCTCCCCTCCCTGCCCCAGCCCCTCACACACTGCCTGGGGCAGGAGCGGCTTTGGGCCTGCAGAGGCTGACTGCTGACTTCCTGTAACAGCTGGGAACACCTGGGGGGAGGGGGGCAGGAGGGGCAGGAGGCACAGAGGGGGCAGGAGGGACAAAGAGGGGTAGGAAGGACAGGGTAGGGCAAGAGGCACAGAGAGGGCAGGAGGGACAGAGAGGGACAGGAGCCGCAGAGAGAGAGGCAGGAGGTGCAGAGAGAGGAGGGAGGCACAGAGAGAGGAGGGAGGTGCAGAGAGAGGCGGGAGGTGCAGACAGAGGCGGTAGGTGCAGAGAGAGGCGGGAGGTGCAGAGAGACGTGGGAGGTGCAGAGAGAGGCGGGAGGTGCAGAGAGAGGAGGGAGGTGCAGAGAGAGGAGGGAGGTGCAGAGTGAGGCGGGAGGGACAGGGAGGGGCAGGAGGTGCAGAGAGAAGCGGGAGGTGCAAAGAGAGGTGGGCAGTGCAGAAAGAGGCAGGAGGTGCAGAGTGAGGCGGGAGGGACAGGGAGGGGCAGGAGGTGCAGAGAGAAGCGGGAGGTGCAAAGAGAGGTGGGCAGTGCAGAAAGAGGCAGGAGGTGCAGACAGAGGCGGGAGGTGCAGAGAGAGGCAGGAGGGACAGTGAGGGGCGGGAGGTGCAGAGAGAGGCAGGAGGTGCAGAGAGAGGCGGGAGGTGTAGAGAGAGGCGGGAGGTGCAGAGAGAGGCGGGAGGTGCAGAGAGAGTCGGGAGGTGCAGAGTGAGGCGGACGGTGCAGAGAGAGGCGGGAGGTGCAGAGAGAGGCGGGAGGTGCAGAGAGAGGCGGGAGGTGCAGAGAGAGTCGGGAGGTGCAGAGAGAGGCGGACGGGGCAGAGAGAGGCGGGAGGTGCAGAGAGAGGCGGGAGGTGCAGAGAGAGGCGGGAGGTGCAGAGGGAGGCAGGAGGTGCAGAGAGAGGCGGGAGGTGCAGAGAGAGGCGGGAGGTGCAGAGAGAGGCGGGAGGTGCAGAGAGAGGAGGGAGATGCAGAGAGAGGCGGGAGGAGAAGAGAGAGGCAGGAGGTGCAGAGAGAGGCGGGAGGTGCAGAGAGAGGCAGGAGGTGCAGAGAGAGGTGGGAGGTGCAGAGAGAGGCGGGCGGTGCAGAGAGAGGCAGGAGGTGCAGAGAGAGGAGGGAGGAGGTGCAGAGAGAGGCGGGAGGAGCAGAGAGAGGTGTGAGGCGCAGCGAGAGGCAGGAGGTGCAGAGAGAGGAGGGAGGTGCAGAGAGAGGCGGGAGGTGCAGCGAGAGGCAGGAGGTGCAGAGAGAGGCAGGAGGTGCAGAGAGAGGAGGGAGGCACAGAGAGAGGAGGGAGGTGCAGAGAGAGGCGGGAGGTGCAGACAGAGGCGGTAGGTGCAGAGAGAGGCGGGAGGTGCAGAGAGACGTGGGAGGTGCAGAGAGAGGCGGGAGGTGCAGAGAGAGGAGGGAGGTGCAGAGAGAGGAGGGAGGTGCAGAGTGAGGCGGGAGGGACAGGGAGGGGCAGGAGGTGCAGAGAGAAGCGGGAGGTGCAAAGAGAGGTGGGCAGTGCAGAAAGAGGCAGGAGGTGCAGACAGAGGCGGGAGGTGCAGAGAGAGGCAGGAGGGACAGTGAGGGGCGGGAGGTGCAGAGAGAGGCAGGAGGTGCAGAGAGAGGCGGGAGGTGTAGAGAGAGGCGGGAGGTGCAGAGAGAGGCGGGAGGTGCAGAGAGAGTCGGGAGGTGCAGAGTGAGGCGGACGGTGCAGAGAGAGGCGGGAGGTGCAGAGAGAGGCGGGAGGTGCAGAGAGAGGCGGGAGGTGCAGAGAGAGTCGGGAGGTGCAGAGAGAGGCGGACGGGGCAGAGAGAGGCGGGAGGTGCAGAGAGAGGCGGGAGGTGCAGAGAGAGGCGGGAGGTGCAGAGGGAGGCAGGAGGTGCAGAGAGAGGCGGGAGGTGCAGAGAGAGGCGGGAGGTGCAGAGAGAGGCGGGAGGTGCAGAGAGAGGAGGGAGATGCAGAGAGAGGCGGGAGGAGAAGAGAGAGGCAGGAGGTGCAGAGAGAGGCGGGAGGTGCAGAGAGAGGCAGGAGGTGCAGAGAGAGGTGGGAGGTGCAGAGAGAGGCGGGCGGTGCAGAGAGAGGCAGGAGGTGCAGAGAGAGGAGGGAGGAGGTGCAGAGAGAGGCGGGAGGAGCAGAGAGAGGTGTGAGGCGCAGCGAGAGGCAGGAGGTGCAGAGAGAGGAGGGAGGTGCAGAGAGAGGCGGGAGGTGCAGCGAGAGGCAGGAGGTGCAGAGAGAGGCAGGAGGTGCAGAGAGAGGAGGGAGGAGGTGCAGAGAGAGGCGGGAGGAGCAGAGAGAGGTGTGAGGCGCAGCGAGAGGCTGGAGGTGCAGAGAGAGGCGGGAGGTGCAGAGAGAGGTGGGAGGCGCAGAGAGAGGAGGGAGGTGCAGAGAGAGGCGGTAGGTGCAGAGCGAGGTGGGAGGTGCAGAGAGAGGCGGTAGGTGCAGAGCGAGGCGGGAGGTGCAGAGAGAGGCAGGAGGTGCAGAGAGAGGAGGGAGGTGCAGAGAGAGGTGGGAGGAGCAGAGAGAGGCGGGAGGTGCAGACAGAGGCGGGAGGAGCAGAGAGAGGCGGTAGGTGCAGAGCGAGGCGGGAGGTGCAGAGAGAGGCAGGAGGTGCAGAGAGAGGAGGGAGGTGCAGAGAGAGGTGGGAGGAGCAGAGAGAGGCGGGAGGTGCAGACAGAGGCGGGAGGTGCAGAGAGAGGCAGGAGGTGCAGAGAGAGGGAGGAGGTGCAGAGAGAGGCGGGAGGTGCAGAGAGACGTGGGAGGTGCAGAGAGAGGCGGGAGGTGCAGACAGAGGCGGGAGGTGCAGAGAGAGGTGGGAGGTGCAGAGAGAGGCGGGCGGTGCAGAAAGAGGCGGGAGGTGCAGAGAGAGGCGGGAGGTGCAGAGAGAGGCAGGAGGTGTAGAGAGAGGCAGGAGGTGCAGGGAGACGTGGGAGGTTCAGAGAGAGGTGGGAGGTGCAGAGAGAGGCAGGAGGTGCAGAGAGAGGCGGGAGGTGCAGAGAGAGGAGGGAGGTGCAGAGAGAGTAGGGAGGTGCAGAGAGAGGTGGGAGGTGCAGAGAGAGGCAGGAGGTGCAGAGAGAGAAGGGAGGTGCAGTGAGAGACAGGAGGTGCAGAGAGAGAAGGGAGGTGCAGAGAGAGGAGGGAGGTGTAGAGAGAGTAGGGAGGTGCAGAGAGAGGAGGGAGGTGCAGAGAGAGGCGGGAGGTGCAGACAGAGGCGGGCGGTGCAGAGAAAGAGGCGGGAGGCACAGAGAGAGGCGGGAGGCACAGAGAGAGGCGGGAGGTGCAGAGAGAGGCGGGAGGTGCAGAGAGAGGAGGGAGGTGCAGAGAGAGACAGGAGGTGCAGAGAGAGGAGGGAGGTGCAGAAAGAGGCGGGAGGTGCAGAGAGACGTGGGAGGTGCAGACAGAGGCGGGAGGTGCAGAGAGAGGCGGGAGGTGCAGAGAGAGGCGGGAGGTGCAGAGAGAGGTGGGAGGTGCAGAGAGAGGCGGGAGGTGCAGAGAGAGGCGGGAGGTGCAGAGAGAGGAGGGAGGTGCAGAGAGAGGCGGGAGGTGCAGAGAGACGTGGGAGGTGCAGAGAGAGGAGGGAGGTGCAGAGAGAGGAGGGAGGTGCAGAGAGAGGCGGGAGGTGCAGAGAGAGGCGGGAGGTGCAGAGAGAGGAGGGAGGTGCAGAGAGAGGCGGGAGGTGCAGAGAGAGGTGGGAGGCGCAGACAGAGGCGGGAGGAGCAGAGAGAGGCGGGAGGTGCAGAGAGACGTGGGAGGTGCAGAGAGAGGCAGGAGGTGCAGATAGAGGCAGGAGGTGCAGAGAGACGTGGGAGGTGCAGAGAGAGGCAGGAGGTGCAGAGAGACGTGGGAGGTGCAGAGAGAGGCAGGAGGTGCAGAGAGAGGCAGGAAGTGCAGAGAGAGGCGGGAGGTGCAGAGAGACGTGGGAGGTGCAGAGAGAGGCGGGAGGTGCAGAGAGAGGCAGGAGGTGCAGAGAGAGGCAGGAGGTGCAGAGAGAGGCGGGAGGTGCAGAGAGACGTGGGAGGTGCAGAGAGAGGCGGGAGGTGCAGAGAGAGGCAGGAGGTGCAGAGAGAGGCAGGAGGTGCAGAGAGAGGCAGGAGGTGCAGAGAGAGGCGGGAGGTGCAGAGAGACGTGGGAGGTGCAGAGAGAGGCAGGAGGTGCAGAGAGAGGCGGGAGGTGCAGAGAGACGTGGGAGGCGCAGAGAGAGGCAGGAGGGACAGAGAGTGAGGCGGGAGGTGCAGAGAAAGAGGCGGGAGGAGCAGAGAGAGGCAGGAGGGACAGAGAGTGAGGCGGGAGGTGCAGAGAAAGAGGCGGGAGGAGCAGAGAGAGGCAGGAGGGACAGAGAGTGAGGCGGGAGGTGCAGAGAGAGGCGGGAGGTGCAGAGAGACGTGGGAGGCGCAGAGAGAGGCAGGAGGTGCAGACAGAGGCGGGAGGTGCAGAGAGACGTGGGAGGTTCAGAGAGAGGCGGGAGGTGCAGAGAGACGTGGGAGGTTCAGAGAGAGGAGGGAGATGCAGAGAGACGTGGGAGGTGCAGACAGAGGCGGGAGGTGCAGAGAGAGGCGGGAGGTGCAGAGAGAGGCGGGAGGTGCAGAGAGAGGTGGGAGGTGCAGAGAGAGGCAGGAGGTGCAGAGAGAGGCAGGAGGGACAGAGAGTGAGGCGGGAGGTGCAGAGAAAGAGGCGGGAGGAGCAGAGAGAGGCAGGAGGGACAGAGAGTGAGGCGGGAGGTGCAGAGAAAGAGGCGGGAGGAGCAGAGAGAGGCAGGAGGGACAGAGAGTGAGGCGGGAGGTGCAGAGAGAGGCGGGAGGTGCAGAGAGACGTGGGAGGCGCAGAGAGAGGCAGGAGGTGCAGACAGAGGCGGGAGGTGCAGAGAGACGTGGGAGGTTCAGAGAGAGGCGGGAGGTGCAGAGAGACGTGGGAGGTTCAGAGAGAGGAGGGAGATGCAGAGAGACGTGGGAGGTGCAGACAGAGGCGGGAGGTGCAGAGAGAGGCGGGAGGTGCAGAGAGAGGCGGGAGGTGCAGAGAGAGGAGGGAGGTGCAGAGAAAGAGGCGGGAGGAGCAGAGAGAGGCAGGAGGGACAGAGAGTGAGGCGGGAGGTGCAGAGAAAGAGGCGGGAGGAGCAGAGAGAGGCAGAAGGGACAGAGAGTGAGGCGGGAGGTGCAGAGAGAGGCGGGAGGAGCAGAGAGTGAGGCGGGAGGTGCAGAGAGAGGCGGGAGGTGCAGAGAGACGTGGGAGGCGCAGAGAGAGGCAGGAGGTGCAGACAGAGGCGGGAGGTGCAGAGAGACGTGGGAGGTTCAGAGAGAGGCGGGAGGTGCAGAGAGACGTGGGAGGTTCAGAGAGAGGAGGGAGATGCAGAGAGACGTGGGAGGTGCAGACAGAGGCGGGAGGTGCAGAGAGAGGCGGGAGGTGCAGAGAGAGGCGGGAGGTGCAGAGAGAGGAGGGAGGTGCAGAGAAAGAGGCGGGAGGAGCAGAGAGAGGCAGGAGGGACAGAGAGTGAGGCGGGAGGTGCAGAGAAAGAGGCGGGAGGAGCAGAGAGAGGCAGAAGGGACAGAGAGTGAGGCGGGAGGTGCAGAGAGAGGCGGGAGGAGCAGAGAGTGAGGCGGGAGGTGCAGAGAGAGGCGGGAGGAGCAGAGAGTGAGGCGGGAGGTGCAGAAAGAAGCATGAGGCATAGACAAGGGCAGTTGGGGGTAGCTTTAAGGGCCAGGAGGTACAGATGAGGTCGGGTTAGACATGGAATAAACTGTCAGGCCTGCTCCTAGGGGGCGGGTGGAGTTGAGGTCACAGGGACGGGTGATCATGGAGGAGACGAAGAGACAGGGCCCCATGGGAGGAGGGAGACGGGGCCCCCAGGGGAGGAGGGAGACGGGCCCCCAGGGGAGGAGGGAGACGGGGCCCCCAGGGGAGGAGGGAGACGGGGCCCCCAGGGGAGGAGGGAGACGGGGCCCCCAGGGGAGGAGGGAGACGGGGCCCCCAGGGTAGGAGGGAGACGGGCCCCCAGGGGAGGAGGGAGACGGGGCCCCCAGGGGAGGAGGGAGACGGGGCCCCCAGGGGAGGAGGGAGACGGGGCCCCCAGGGGAGGAGGGAGACGGGGCCCCAGGAGGGAGGGAGACGAGACGGGGCCCCCAGGGGAGGAGGGAGACGGGGCCCCCAGGGGAGGAGGGAGACGGGGCCCCCAGGGGTGGAGGGAGACGGGGCCCCCAGGGGAGGAGGGAGACGGGGCCCCCAGGGGAGGAGGGAGACGGGCCCCCAGGGTAGGAGGGAGACGGGGCCCCCAGGGGAGGAGGGAGACGGGGCCCCCAGGGGAGGAGGGAGACGGGGCCCCCAGGGGAGGAGGGAGACGGGGCCCCAGGAGGGAGGGAGACGGGGCCCCCAGGGGAGGAGGGAGACGGGGCCCCCAGGGGAGGAGGGAGACGGGGCCCCCAGGGGTGGAGGGAGACGGGCCCCCAGGGGAGGAGGGAGACGGGGCCCCCAGGGGAGGAGGGAGACGGGGCCCCCAGGGGAGGAGGGAGACGGGCCCCCAGGGGAGGAGGGAGACGGGCCCCCAGGGGAGGAGGGAGACGGGGCCCCCAGGGGAGGAGGGAGACGGGGCCCCCAGGGGAGGAGGGAGACGGGGCCCCCAGGGGAGGAGGGAGACGGGGCCCCAGGGGAGGAGGGAGACGGGGCCCCAGGGGAGGAGGGAGACGGGCCCCCCAGGGGAGGAGGGAGACGGGGCCCCCAGGGGAGGAGGGAGACGGGCCCCCAGGGGAGGAGGGAGACGGGGCCCCCAGGGGAGGAGGGAGACGGGGCCCCCAGTGGAGGAGGGAGACGGGGCCCCCAGGGGAGGAGGGAGACGGGGCCCCCAGGGGAGGAGGGAGACGGGCCCCCCAGGGGAGGAGGGAGATGGGGCCCCAGGGGAGGAGGGAGACGGGCCCCCCAGGGGAGGAGGGAGATGGGGCCCCAGGGGAGGAGGGAGACGGGGCCCCCAGGGGAGGAGGGAGACGGGGCCCCAGGGGAGGAGGGAGACGGGCCCCCCAGGGGAGGAGGGAGATGGGGCCCCAGGGGAGGAGGGAGACGGGCCCCCCAGGGGAGGAGGGAGATGGGGCCCCAGGGGAGGAGGGAGACGGGGCCCCCAGGGGAGGAGGGAGACGGGCCTCGGTTACCAGGCTTTTGTTTAAATATTTCTCAGATAATGAGACAATATTCGCCCTTGCCCTCTCCCTGCCCCCAAAGGGCAGAGGCCAGGGGTCCGGATGGAGGCTTCCAGAAGGACCCTTGGTGCCTGAGACTGCACAGTCAGCTCCTCGAAGACGCCGCATCTGCTGCGAACAGCTGGATCCATCACTTCCCTTGGGATCCCCGTGGCCGAGGTCTGGAGGTGTGTGACCTCAGATCACACGTCTTGTTATCTTAACACGGGTAGTTAGTTAGTTAGAGGTGGTAAACTCCAGCATCTTGGCGCTGAATATCATTTTATCGGCCTCAGAAGGATGAACCCCAGAGACTCGTGGATCTGCAGCTGTGACCATGACGTCACACGCAGGCCCCTATAGTGGGGCCATCAATCCACCAGCCCCAGCCCCGTCTGTACACATTGCACGCAGGCGGAGGGAGGGAGGGGCCCCCCGGGGGCCCAGCCTGCCCAGCCCGGCTCGGCTTCCCCGAATCTCACGCCCTCCGCTCCGGGGCAGCAGTTTCCCATTTCCTGGGAAAGCACCTCAGAGTCTTGGCAGCGCCTAGAAGAGGCGGAGACAAAGGGAGGCGCTCCCGGCCCGGAGGGCAGGGAGGGGGGGGGGAGGAGAAGAGGAGGTGGGGGTCGGGGGAGAGGAGGAAGGGAGAGAGGTGACAGAGGACAGAAGGTTTATTTTTGTTTTTTTATGCGTTTTTCTCTCGCGCGGACTTCACCCGAAGGTGTCAGAGGCTACACAGTAGAATTTAAAGTTAGATCAGAGGTAACATTAGAGGTTAAAGAGTCAGAGGAGGGAGCAGAGCTGAGGGGGCACACAGGACTGAAACAAGGGGGGGGGGGGGGAACAAAGGGGGGGGGTGCCTCCTGGCCCCGGGTTCCATGCAGGTGCCCCGTGCTCGGCTGTGCTCCAGGACAGGTGGGTCAGGTGGAGCCCCAGACTCAGCACCTGAGTCCCTCCTCCTCCTGTCCCTCTGGGGACCCCCCCCCCGTGCCCTCCTCCCCCCTTTGCCACCCTGCAGCGGTGCCATCTCTTCCTGCCAGTGATGTGTTGGCACCCAGTGCTCTGTCCACGCCATGCAGAGTGTCATGTTGGGGGCCCTGGGCCCTCATGCTGGAAAGGACTGACGCAGACACCGTGAGTTACATGGTAGAACTGGCCCAGAGCACATGGGCTCGGCCCCTTTTATTAAAGCTGTGTCACCTGACCAGTGGGATCAGTGGTGGGTGGGTCTTTAGTGTAGGGCATACAAAACACTAGACTGCTGACTGTGACTCTGGGTCACTACATCCCTCCCAAACTTGGGGGAAAATGAAAACAAAAGAAAGTCCAACCTGTGGAAGAAAAATGCAGTTCGCAAACCCACAACAAAGTTCAAACCTGTGGGAAAGAAAATGTACATACAATATAACACTGGACTCTATGATTTGAAGTGAGTCTCTTTGGCGGATTGCAGGTCGCAGATGGTGTAGTTGCTGCATCCAGGACTCATGAGTCACTGTGGCATGGTTTGCCGTTGTTCGGCGGGTCCTATCTTCTGTCTGCGCCGCTTGGACGTTGTTCTCGGTCTTGCCTTTGCTTGGCACCACTGGTGACAGTTGGTAGTTTAGATAGAAGGGTGACGTGATCAGAGTATGGGTTGTCTTCTCGGTTCTCCTCTTCAGTCCTGGTCCCTGGTGATGTCTCTGGGCAGGCTTCAAAGTATTTCTGGGCAGATGAAAGGAGTAGGTGCATACATCCCTCTCACTAGGAAGCCCCTCTCGCCGGTATTCCTCTCTCACAAGATGTCCGGGAGGACCTCTTTGCCAGGCTTCCACTGGACTGGTGTTGTCGGTCATGTTGCTCCACCATAGCCTTCGGGCCATGAGCGGGGCGCTCCACGATCTTCACCTTTGTGTCCTAGTTCCACCTGAAGGTTACGCTGTTGACTCTTTTCTTGCACGCAAAGCTTTCCTCTCCGTGGGTCTTGCAGACGCACCGTTGTGGACCTGTCTCTCTTGTGGGACTTGCTGCCACCAGAGTCCCTTGAGGCCTTTGCTTCTCGGGCTGCCACGGGTTGGTGTGGAGTGGTCAGTTCCTCAGCCGGATGTGTGAGCACTCTCGCCATCCAATCTACCGCTCAACCCCAAAGGTAGGTTGTTGTCAACAGTCCAACCTTGCCCTCTTCTACGATCGCCACCTGGATGGATGGCTCGTAGGTGGATATCTTTGACTAGTGCCGCCGGTGTTCATGCCAGGCCTTGTTCTCCGCTGCACTCCGGTGTTCTGGTGCATGTCACCATCTTCTTCTGATGGGTGTGTGAGTTGACTGGTCACACCTCTTCTCTTCTTGTGATTGTAGGAAGGGGGAGTCTCTAGTTGGCGCAGTGCAGCACTGGCGACAAGCAGGGACTCTCTCTTCCCCGTCGGGGCTGAGGGTTACCTTCAAGACAACCTCTGCTTACCCTCTAGGTAGTGTGGCTTAAGCAGTCTTAGGCTAATCTCTGGGGCATATAGGGTTAAACATTTGCAGTATCACACCATCACAACCAACCCACCACACAATGACACCAAACTGTATTTGTAAAAATATATTCTCTTTATATAAATTTCAAGCAGGCTTGTAAATACAGTCTTGGTTACTTCAAATGCAGGTTCCAGTTACTCTTTATGAAAAGGCACAGTTCTTGAATAAATGCGGTCTTTTGGGCCTTCTGCCCAGCTTTTGAACAAGGTTCAGTGTTTTGTAGCGCCTAAATGCGCGTTCCGCTGTCTCCGCTCGCTTCAGAGAGGAGATCGGGCCCGGCCGGCCAAAGCTCACGCTTTCCGCGTGGGCCTCGCGGACCAGGAGCAGTGCGAGCCTCGGTTTCAGAGGCGGCTCGCGCTGTGAAGCAGGCAGCGCGGTGCGAGCTCAGGTCGTAGGACGCTCGCACCGCAAGGGCAAAGAACACAGTACCTTGGATTTCTCGCAGATCTTGGAGCGGACGGCTGTCCGTGGAGCTGTCCCACATCGCGTTGTCTTCCTGGAGGGTGCGGCGGCCTGCGAGTCTCAGCGCAGGTCACAGGGCACCCGGGATGACGGTGCAGATGCGGGGCCGGATTCTCCGGGGTCAGGTTCGCTCACACTGAAGGGGGAAGCTGCAGGCAGGCGGGGCTGAGGGGGGTGCACTCCACGGAGCGCGGGGCACAATTCAGGCACGGCTCAGCAGCGAGTCACTTCCAGCTGCGGGGGCCAAGGGGGTCTCGGCGCCCAAGTCACGAGGGGCACAATCTTGGCAGTGCCGGTCTTTGCGGAGCAGCCTGTACCTCGGGGGTCACACAGGCGGCGATGCTCAGACCGGGCAGGTCCTCCCTTTCCTTTGCAAGGGCGGCTCAGCGCGGACAGTCACGGCGCTCGAACCAGCGTGGGGCTGGTCCTTACTTTGCGGCTGGCACACGAACAGGCCACAGTCACGGTGGTCGGGGAAGGGCCACAGCTGCACAAATTGTCAGAGAGCGTGGCGGAAGGCACAGCGCTCTCAACTCTCTTTTCCTTGGCGCTGTAGAGACACACAGCACACGCCAGCAGCAGCTTTTCTTCAGAGGGGTAGCGCCCACTGTTCCTGGGGCGCTGGTCAGGGGGCAAGTTCACAGGCAAGCCCTTGGAGATCTTTCAGCAGAGTTTGGCACAAAGTTTCAATAAAGCAAAAGTCTCTTGTAGTCTTTTCTTTCCTCTCCTTCTGCAGCAAGGCACCAGACACAGGCCAGAGACAGCACTCCTCCTTGTAGTCCTTCCAGGTCCTTCTCTTCGGGCAGAGTTTCTTCTGTAGCACAAACAGGATCTAATTTACAAGGAGCAGGGCTCCTTCTTTTATACCCAGTTTCTTTTGTTCTAGCAAGCCAGGGGGCCTCTGCATAACTGCTCCAGTCTCTGAGCACTTGTTGTGGGTACTTCTGGCTTCTGCATTCAGTGTGAGGGCAGGCACATCAGCCGCTCCCCAGGGGGCGGAGCCGGCATTGTGAAGGCAGGGGCAGCTTGAGCACTTTGTTGACAGGCTTCGGTCCTTCCTGGGCCAGGTGCAGGCTGAGTCATCAGTCGCTCCCCAGGAGGGCGGAGCCAGCATTGTGGAGGCAGGGGCACAGCCTGATGCATCATTCAGGGGAAACTCCCACCACCCACTAAGGGGTCATCCTGCTAATCACTACCTGTCAACTCCCAGCCCTGTCACTCACACACACCAGACAGTCAGATCCACATCCAAGCAGAGGCGGGCTGAAATGGTTAGGCCAGCAAATGCTAACTTTCTAAAAGTAGCATTTGCAAACACAGGATATTAAAATAAACTTTACTAAAAGAAGTATTTTACTATTCTGAGTTCAGGCATACTAAACATTAATTTCTACCATGTTCCCTGAGCCTGCTGGGATTATAGAGTGTAATAATTCCAGCAGCCCATCTGGCCTAAAGGGAACTGGTAGCCTTACAATAGTGAAAAACGAATTTGGCAGTAATTCACTATTAGAACATGCCACACACATCAGGGCATGTTCTACCTTACACTTACAATGCACCCTGCCCTCAGGCCTACCATAGGGGTGACTAATATGAAGTTAAGGGAAGGTTTAGGGGCTGGCAAGTGTGTGCACTTGCCCAGCCAGCATGACAGTACCAGACTGCACGCAGGTTCTGCAATGGCAGACCCTAGACACATTTTAAGGCTGCTTCTGTGGGTGGCGCAACCAGCGCTGCAGGCCCACTAGCAGTATTGGCATTCACAAGCCCTGGCACTCCTGGTGCACTTTACTAGGGACTAACAGTAAATCCAATGAACCAATCAGGGACATCAATCACAGGTACACTTTACAGTAGGGAGCACTTGCACTGCGGCACGGGTTGGCCGTGGCGCAGTGCCCTGAGTAGCAGACACCAGCAAAACATTTGAGGCACAACAGCAAAAAGTGGAAGGGAAACTCACGCCAAGGTGCCAGGTCTAACAGTGATCTTCTAGTGGCACCGCGGCACTCACTTCCCTTCTTCTCCGCCTTTCCTTTCACGACGTGGTTGGTCCCTTTTCTTTTCTTCAACCACCCAGGCCATCTCCGTGTGGCGTGCACTCCACACGAATCTCCCTGGTTGCGTCTTACCCTTAGGACACGCCTTCTCTTCTTCCGATGGCCAAACCAGGCATCGCACCTTTCTTCCTGTCGCTCCTTCTTCATTTCGGGTCGGTGTCATCAGACCTCTTCTGGGTCCCGTCCATGGACCTCTTCTTAATCTATTCAGTTACTATGCCTTTGATCTTCTGGCATATCTTCGCAGTCGTGACCTTCTGACTGGTCATCTTCTCTTTTTCTTTCCGGGCGACCATCTGACTGGTCATCTTCTCCTTTTCTTTCCCAGCGACCATCTGCCTGGTCATCTTCTCCTTTTCTTTCCGGGCGACCATCTGACTGGTCATCTTCTCCTTTCCTTTCCGGGCGACCATCTGACTGGTCATCTTCTCCCTTTCTTTCCCGGTGACCATCTGACTGGTCATCTTCTCCTTCTCTTTCCGGGTGACCATCTGACTGGTCATCTTCTCCTTCTCTTTCCGGGTGACCATCTGACTGGTCATCTTCTCCTTCTCTTTCCGGGTGACCATCTGACTGGTCATCTTCTCCTTTTCTTTCCGGGTGACCAACTGACTGGTCATCTTCTCCTTTCCTTTCCGGGCGACCAACTGACTGGTCATCTTCTCCTTTCCTTTCCGGGTGACCAACTGACTGGCCATCTTCTCCTTTTCTTTCCGGGTGACCAACTGACTTGTCATCTTCTCCTTTTCTTTCCGGGCGACCAACTGACTGGTCATCTTCTCCTTTTCTTTCCGGGCGACCAACTGACTGGTCATCTTCTCCTTTTCTTTCCGGGTGACCAACTGACTGGTCATCTTCTCTTTTTCTTTCCGGGTGACCAACTGACTGGTCAGCTTCTCCTTTTCTTTCCGGCGACCAACTGACTGGTCATCTTCTTCTTTTTCTTTCCGGGTGACCAACTGACTGGTCATCTTCTCCTTTTCTTTCCGGGCGACCAACTGACTGGTCATTTTCTTCTTTTCCTTCGGGCGACCAACTGACTGGTCCGCATCTGGCGGTGACTTTCTGGCAAGTCATCTTTGCTGTGACCTACTGACAGGTCTCCGAGGACGCGATCCCTGCGTTACTCGGTCGTGATGGCGTCAAGTTACTTCACTCCTTGCGCGGTCCTGCGCAATGCTGTTCTGTCCTGTTGTGTGGAGTTCCTTCACTCCTTGCGCAGTCCTGCGCAATGCTGTGTTGTCCTGAGATGTGGAGTTCCTTCACTCCTTGCCCGTTCCTGAGCAGTGCTGTTCTGTCCTGTTGTGTGGAGTTCCTTCACTCCTTGGGCAGTCCTGCGCAATGCTTTGCTTCTGGCGCGTTCCTGCGCCGTCTCTTGAAGTGTCCCTGAGGGTTTTGGCGCATTCCTGCGCTGCTGGTTTGGCAGTGTTCTTGTTCTTCTGGCGCGTTGCTGCGCAGTTCTATGCTGTCCTGTGTCACTGGGCAGTGACGGTAGGTTTGTGAACACTGTGTCCGTGCTGAAACTGCAGTACCTGCTGTGTCCTAGTGTTGCTGTCTGCTGCTCGCGTTGCTGCGGGCTTGGTTATACACTGGGGTCCCTGCCTTGGCTTGTGGCGCAGTCCTATTCTTCTGGTGCGTACTCGCGCCGTCCTCCAGATATCTGCAGCTGCAAAAAAACAGCTCTGTGCTGCCTTTGTCTCTTTGCCTTGTCGCGGGCTTGTTTGGTTCCTTTTAGCCTGCGGTTACAGGAGCTGGCCACTAGGTGGTAGTGTGCTTCTTCTCTTTGCCATTTGCAGCCTTGCTTTCCCTGTCTTCGGCAGTTTTGTCGTGTATTTCTATAGGTTCTGAATCAGTCCCCCTATTCCTGACCCTATTCTGGTTAAACTAACTATCAAGTTAACTAACAGTCAGCCCATGAGGCAAGACAAGCCCCCATGATGCAGATACCGTTATCTGACGCAGTCACACTACGGCACAGGAACGTGTTATCTGATTAGGTCATAACGCTTGAGATCTAATTAGACAAGCGACATTCCTCCAGCCCCTGATAAGGCATACGACGTTCTCATAACAAATCAAACCTATGACAACCTGGAAAATCCGTGCGGCCATTGTTTTGATTTCACAGAGAACTTTAGTAAAGAATGTGCTAACGAGCAAGTTGTATGACATCTTTATTGACGTATCTATGTCCATCCTTACGTCAATCTCGGCACCTTTAAGGTATAAATATTGCCGACCTTGCCCTATGCAAACACACGCGTGGTGACAAGACGGAGCAGCCATACTTGCCGAAGCCGAGAGCAGAAGCAGACCCCGCTGGCAGCAGCCCCGCCTTCCTGACGCGCTGAGAGACGCGCTGCTATCTCAAGCCGAGAGACCCAGCACCGGCGCTTCTGGGCAGCCCTCGCAGGCAGCCTGGAATATCGAGAGCAGAGAAAGAGATACCATTCCTCATTCATCCTAACTTCCAGGTACAGAACTGAATAACCCTTCACAGAGAATTCTTTAGTTATTCACTTGGCAAAAACAAACTTAACTTAAACTGTAACTTTCTATTCCCGCCCACACATTAGACTTAGGTCAGGTACACGGGGTAGGCGTATTTAGAAACACCAGTTGAGTACGTTTAGTCAAATGTATATGTGTATGTAAATATATTTTAATCATTTTAAACATCATATGGCTCAGAAACCATATCAATGTTTTTACAGTATTATTTTATACTATTGCTTTTAATGTATGCACTTTACTTAACTATAAGTATTGCAATAATATCGATCCATTTCTCATGTACGAGAAAAGAGACTGATCAATAAATAACACCTTTTTATTGAACACGCCCGTCTCTTCCTTTTCTCTACATTCTGATGAGACTAAGAATGCACGTACTGACTGAGTAAAATAATTGCCTTGTGCTCACACGACTCTCGAGATTGACTCTTGATTAGGGGAGAGCAAAGTTGTCATGTTCTATGGTTGTCAGAAACTAAATCCCTTCTTGTCTAATCAGGGGAGTTAATTCCTTCCTTGAACATTCGAGAAAGTTTCTAGCGAACTCTGAGCTTAGCTGGCAAACCCAAAAATTAAGTCTAGTATCGACAGTAGTAGACCTAGTTAACGTCTGGCCTAGGCCTTTACTGCTGTAGGTACTATTCCAATGCGCAGAGCCTATTGGGAAAATAGGAGCTACACTACATGGCGCCCAACGCGTTTGGAAAGGGCGATAAAACTAACGTAAGACATTTAGAGTAACTCAGTCGTGCTTTCTCACTCAGACCCCTTTTCCCAAATACTCCAAAGACGTCTGGAGTGGGTGAAAGGTAATATCCTCCAAAACCTCGCAGGAGGGAACTCCTATGTATGGTTCTTGGTCAAGTCAACGTTGAAGGATAAACAGTTCCAAAATATTGTGCATCTAATCTTTGTTCCATAAAGAAACCTGATCTGCAAATAGACATAATACCATCCTGTCTGTAAAATGGGAGACAGTGATGAAGAAAGAGAGGCAGTTAGATTAGCTACTGAACTCGCAGATGCTGATGCTACCATGCAAGCAGCAGACCCGAATATAACACTCATTCCGGTCATTAAAAGGAGTTCTATAACCTTAAAACTTATAGAAAATGGACTGACACCTAGAGGTGGCACAGTCATATTCGTAATCGAGGCACACGAATATCGGCAGACAGAGGTATACTATACATGGATACATTTTCCAGCAGCAAATGCTGTAACAAAGTACTTCCACTATTACAAAGTAGAGGAACCTCCTGAAACATACACTCCTTTCGAGGAGGTGGAAGTACCACTCAAATTCCAAGAGCATTTGCTCTTATTTGATGGCGCCCTAAAACATAACAATCACATTACAAGGCTCGGTCCTTTAGGTAGACCAGGAGCAACGTGGCCGGTCTTAGCCGGATACACACCACATCCAGACATCGAAAGAATGCCTGCAGCAGAGCTGTTAATACAGCTAAAACAACTACTAAAAATTCATAGACAATTAGTTCAGTATGTAATGCGGACTTCAACAATTCAGCCAGCGATTAAACTTCCACAGCTGACCCCTCACCAGGGGAACACAAATAAAATTACACCACAGAACATCCAATCCTGCCTAGGTAAAGTTCCAGCTAAACGGGAACAGATACCATTCTGGTTGGCACAGAAAATTACCCAAATAGAGGCGGTGTTTCCTGACACCACCCCATTAGAAAAACACAGGATTCTGACTATATGTCTCCCAATGGGAATCGCACCACACATTGAGGACTGTGACACTTGGGGTACAGTCTTTGCTTCCATCTACACAAAAACGCACGGTGTTCCATCCATTTCGGTAATACCAGATGTGCTAAAACAAATTCAAGATGAATACGGTCCAGAACCTGCTTTAACTCTTGGTATGAAATTACTAAAAGACTTCAAGCAGGTCTCGGCTATATTATTAGCCAACATAAAAGGTGAAGCAGCAAACGTGGCGATCCGCCAGAGGTTAAAAGAGACAGATATAGCAGACCAACCAGCTGAAATTGCCAGAATCATAGAAAAATCCTATGAAGAACTAGGCAGAGATAGTCTAGGTGGAATACCAGTAAAACCGCAACTGACTACAAGTCCAGAAAAAATATTTTTTAATAATAATAATTCACCAAAAAAGAACTGGGATGGAAACAAACAATCCAATCCTAAAGAAAAGAAATTCCAGTCCCGAGGAAGGTCTCCTAGGCGAAGAGAGAAATCTCCAAACCAAAGACAGAGGTCACCGCAGAGTGACCCCTCGGGGAATAGATATAACCTTAGAAATAGGGATAATATTAAAAAACCTGATAGATATCAAGACATTGATACACGTCCCTCTCAATCTTTTCAGAATTCCTCGCAGAAATCGGAAAGAAGAGGACGATCAGAAGAGCACGCCAAGTCCAAAGACAAGGAACCTGCTCAACAAAAAAAGAAATTACAATTTCCAAAAAAGAAGGTAGCCAGTATCAAGGTAGTTAAAAATGCCGAGAATACTGAGGACACAACTGAAAAACGGAGAATGGGCTCAGACAATGCTAGACAGCGCAGCAGAGGTGAGCATAGCTCGCAAAGTCCTTATGAATCATCTGGAGACAGTGGACACGAATGAATACCTTCAAGTGGAAACTGCAGACACCAGAGTTAGCAAGCCCCACAAGATATACGAGATAACATTACGTATAGAGGGAGATAAGACTAGGAAAATGAGGGGACTATTTTGGGATAACCTCTCAAAGGGTTATGACATCCTTCTAGCTGAAAAAGACTGGCCACCAGAGTTTGTCAGGGAGTGCCCTCATGGCGAAGAAGTAATTAGGCCTGCCTTCTCGAATCAAATACCGATTCATAAAAAATACACACTTGCTAGAAAGTGGGCAGTGGCCTTAGCACCTGCTTTATATAAAAATCATGTAGGATGGGATGAGGATTCTCCTCCTCACAAAATCCAGTTAAAATCACAACCTACTGCACAAAGGCAGTACCCAATTAAGCAAGAAGCTAAAAAACAGGTAAATGAAATACTAGATCAGCTAGAATACCAGGGGGTGATTGAAACTTGCACCTCACAAATGAACAATCCTTTGTTTCCGGTCTCCAAACCAGACAATTCATATCGTCTAGTTTTGGATTACCGACACCTTAACACATGTTGCAAAACCTTTGCAGTGCAAAACTCACACAGTGCTGCACTAATGAATAACATAGTGCGCAAAAAATACAAAACAACCTTGGACATCTCCAATGGATTCTTTTGTCAAAACATAGCACCAGAGAGCAGATATTTAACTGCATTCTCAGTAAATGGCACTCAAAAACAATTCTGTCGGTTAGCCCAGGGGTACAAGAACAGCCCGGGGGTATTCTCAGCGAGAGTAACAGAATTACTACAACTATATGATGATGAAGCATTATCTTATGTCGATGACATTTACTTAACAGATGATGACTTGGAGACTCACTTGAAAAGGGTGAACACCATAATACTTGGGTTCGCTGCAGAGGGTTACAAATTCAACTTTAAAAAATCCAGAATTGCCCATCTGACGGTCCTATTCTTAGGATATGAGTTATCAAGTGAAGGCAAAAGCCTGGCAGACAATTTCCTAGAGAAATGTGCCGTAATCCAAGCCCCTAAAACACTAAAAAACCTACAGTCAATTCTAGGCTTCCTAAATTTCGGAAGAACATACATTGCAAATTACGCAGAAAGGGTCAAACCCCTTTATGATCTAATTAAACCAGACTTTAAAAGATCCAATTGGACTCAAACACACACAGAAATTTTGAGATCCTTACAAACAGACATGCTAATTAAAACAAAATTAGAAACACGTGATAACACACGCAACCTTGTGATCCGAGTCATCCCAGGGAGATGCGGATTCACATACCTGACCTCTAATGAGGGAGAAAAGGTACCAATTGCATTTAAATCACACTTGTACACAGAAGCTGAACAGAAATTCAGTAATACAGAAAAAGCATTCGTGCAGTTCAAACCGCAATAGCTAGAGAAAAAGAGATAGCTGACGGCAGACATATCACAGTCAGAACAGCAGAATCAGCCTTTGAGGCACTAACAACACCGTGTAATTTACCAACAACAACATTGAATCCGGAATGGATACAATGGGTGAATTCAATCACAACGGACAAAGTATACTACTACTTTGATCCAGAACTAGAAGAATTAAAAAATCTAAAATATGAAAAGACGTATCCTCTGCCAATCGACATTCTTCCTCTACGACATTACGCCTGTGTAATCTATACAAACGGACATGCTCAACCCTCCGTTTGGGGAGAACAAGCATACAACCCCACATGTGAGATTACAAAAGAAGTGTGGCGCGGAGGTAAACTAAGACCTCTATTAACAAAATCACACTCAGTAGAAACAAATTCAGAACTACAAACTGAAATAATAGCTTTGAAAATGGCGCTAGATAATGCGGATCGCGAATTCCCGACACTTATAGTGTCAGATTCATATTACTGCGTCAAAGCATATAACAAGGATTTGCAGACATGGATTCAGAACGGTTACAAAGATGACACAGATGCACCAATAAAGCAGAAACTGCTCTGGGAACAAGTAGCTCTTTTGAAAAAAGAACTACCAAAGACTCACGTGACTCACTCACTGAGTCATCAACGTGATGGCGTTCACGTTGTGGGGAATTCATTGGCTGAAGCAGCCGCAGCGGCAGCCACTAAACCGGCTCCCGTAGATCGAAAAAAGCGTACATTAAAATACATTGACGGTGAAACATTGCTGGCGGTGAAAACGTCATCAAACGGCGACTGCTCAGCGTTACCGATCAACTATCCACTCAATTATACATACATAATCGATGCAAACTCCGTCCCTTTTGCTCGAATCCCTGGAGTGGGGGATAGAGTGATTCCAAACATGGACAGGAGAAACTTGTTAATCGCAGACGCACACATGGGCGAGGGTCTCAGACACCTTAAATTAAAAGATTCTCTGGAAGAATTACAATCACGGTACTGGTGGCCAGGCATGAGCCTGCACTACACCATGTTTGTAAAAAACTGCCCAAACTGCAACAGAGATTGCAGTGGGGAGAGAAACAGTTTAATACCTCGTCGTATCAAGGCAGATAATATTACCAGCAAAAAGAATGGCTTGCGATTAACATATACAGGCTAGTTTCCACTTATAATGTAGATCACCAGCACTCGGCTGACGTCCGGACTATTATACAAGATTTGCGAGTCTAAATGGCATATACGCTAAGAGCATGTTACGTTTGACCATTGTTTTCACTCAGGCATACCAGCCTGGGGGGAACATGGCCAAATGAGCACAGTCCAGCGGGAATCTTCTCACTTCCTTCCTGAGGGTACTGGATGGTGTAAAGAAAAAACCAAGGCAGAAAGCAATCTATAATGGAAAGGATATTAGGTTCGGGAGCTGGGTGGGTCAAACATCTAATAAGTGTCCAACGTAGTCTAAATAACTTGCCAAGAAATTCTCTGAAGGGATTCAGTCCGTACGAATTATTATTCGGAACTAGGATGTTGATCTCTGACCTTGATAGTCAGACTTCAGTGGTAATAGAAAAAACCTTTGATGTCAAAGACCGTTTGGCTATTTTGCAGGACTTAAACAAAACAAGAAAAGACCTGAGCAACATACAGTTGAAACAACAGCCAACGACCACTGAAGAATCACCACCTGTCCCAGCAAGACCTGTCTGGATTCCAAAAGTCGGGGATCTAGTCAGGGAAAAGATCGCGGTAAAGAAGGAATTTGGGCCTTCCTACAGAAAAGCAGTTCCTGTCTTGTCTGTCAACGGGACAAGATCAGTTGTACTACCGCCACTTGCTGGTAAAAAGGAGAACCGAGTTGTATCCATCGACCTGGTAAAACCACAACATGTGGCCGATAACAAACAGTAGGCCAAGTGGACTCCCAATAAGTAGCAGAACACCAAGGTTTGCTACCAGCACAGAGGTCCTAACAAAAAGGCTCATCACATTCGAAACACCTAAAGAAGAACAAGAAGGACTATGCAACAATGCAATAGAACTCAGACCTCTTAAAACCCAAATAAAGACATTTAGCAGAGACACACCAATCTACAATGAAGTGCCGAGTGACAATGCAAAAAACAGAAATCCTGAACCAATTGGAACAATTGACAGAACTGCATCCGGTTACTTCATCAACTTCGATGATTCCTCTGACGGCTTCAGTGAATCAAAGACACAGCCATCATCAAAATCCTTTAAAGACAAAGCTAAGGAACTTTTGAAACATCTGAAAGAAACATATCTGGTTTCTCCATGGATTGAATTTTGGGTGGGTTTTGGCGCATTTATCCTCATACTTTGGCTCATCATGGTATTTACTTTGGGACGCTTCATTGAGGGAAAATATGCTAAAATGGACACAGCAAGTCAGAACATCAACTTGATCCTCAAACCACACACATCTTCACACATCGAGAAAAGAGAACTTTCTTCAGAACTTTCTTCAGCCAACTTCACAGCCAATCCGATACCTGGTGGGGTAGCCTGGGACAACACTGACTATGAAATTTATGGTCCGGTCGAGATCCTGAAATATCCACACCAAATCAAGATCTCCTTGAGTGACTTTGCAAAACCAAACTCATTTGCTGATGATTGGGACTTCGAAAGTATTAACAACATGATGTCTGACTTAGTAATGTCTGCTAAATTTACAAAACATGATTATTTGCAAGGTTCTACAAATTATGATAGTATGTATTGCTATAACCATTATGGTAACCATTTTTTACATAAATCTGCACAACCTAGAAATGTTTTGAATTACAATCAATGGGAACATTGTGCTACACCTCCAAAAGGGAGCTCAAGAACCGTTTACGACAAATATTCATATTTTTCAGGTTTTAACATAAGTAATGCTGAAACATTTTATTTTAAATTGTCAAACAAGACAGGGATGAAAACCATGATAACCAACACAAAATTGATATATTCAGATTCATTCTTTGAAAAAATGAATACTTTTGGATTTGATTATTGGGACAAAAATGTTGATCTGAAAAGTGTTTGGGGTACAAAAGAATGGCAAGTACAGGGTATAGAAGCTTTGTTTAGAGCCTGCATGATCCCAGAACAAATGATATTTTTAAATGACACTGTTCAACAAACCACCTGTCTTGGCTTAGCCAAAATCAAAGATTTAATTAAACCGTCTATTCCAAAGCCAACAATGTTTAGCAATAGCTCTGATACAGATGAAGAAATAGACGTAAACCATATATTAAACCAAAACAGAACACATCCTGATTGGAAACAATGGTTGATCTGGCCCACAGATACAAATTACTGTCAAGATAGATTCCTGAATAAAACACAGGGTTTCAAAATGACCAGGCCAGACCCTAGATATCCCCAAAGACATCACCCAGGGATAATAACGACCTACAGTGTGGGAAAATTATGCCTTCAATGGCTACAAACTTCCACACTGCCTGAAATTAAGCAACACCTAACTTTACTTACTGATGGTGCTGACTTGCGTGATTTCATACTGGGACCACGCAAACAGCGTCAAAAGCGTTTCATAGCAGCCTCTGTATATGCAGCATACAATGAGGCCTGGAAGGTTACTCAAATTGAAACAGCAGAAAGAATACGGGAAATTGACCGTATTAATTTGGAAAAATCACTATCTGTAGTGGACAATGGGTTAATGACTCTGTCCTCCAGAATTTTTTCATTGGACAGCATTGTGTCTTCAGCAATCGATATATTATCGCAAGACTTACTGTTATTACAACATGGTCAGTCACAATTGCGTTCCATTGTACAGCTTGGCTGGACGTTACAAAATCTGCGTTCAGGCTATGTGCCTTGGCGTTTAATCAACACAACGTCACTATTCCAAATCTTTAACCTTACTGATAGACAAATCGGTATGGCGCAAAAGGGTGCTGATTATACAATCTTGAGCATTGAAAAACTAGAAAGATTACCAATGACAATGTCAGAACGACCTGTCAGTGAATGGATAATCCACGGAATCATAAATATTCCAATCTCAACCTTCAGGTTTCAATACTGCCAAAAATATATACAGGCTGGCATGTACGAGAAATTGGGAAAGGGGTACCTTAAAACAACTTGGAATCTGCCCTATTCACATGCATGTGTCAGTAATAAAGGACAGAAAGTGTTTCTTAGTGGCAACAATTGTGCTATGTCACTAAGCGGCACGCTTCTGTGTAACGGAATTAGTTTGCATGGAGCCTGTGAAGGGAATTCATACAACCTTTCATGTCACCAGCAAGGCGCACCTGCAACTGAAATAGAACCATTCTTTCAAAGACTCTATAATGGGAGTTACATTCTTATTGTAGACCGCAGATGTTGCAGTCTTATGCCCGGGACTCCTTATCTAGTAACTACAACGGCGAAGGTCAAGTGCTGTGGACGTTCTTTATTCCCCAGCTCCTTTCCAGACAGGGAGGCAAGGGCATGGCCCAGTTTGAAAATTACTTCTATTCGAATAGATACTTTAAGCAGAATGAAAACAGTGCTTCTTCAGACGCCTACAAGGCTCACGTCATCAAAAGAAACGTATGATCTACAAGTCGCAAGGACGACTGCAGAGATACATACATTATTATCAACTAATTCCCCCGTACATTTCGCGGAAATCCTGAGCGAAATCTTAAATATTTCTGATACCAATGGGATCTCAGGGGTATTTAAGAAAGTATTTTCGATGGCATTAACACCATTCAAAGCCATACTGGGTATTTTTCCAGATTTCGTCCATTCGATTTTTGGCGGACTTCCCCTGATCCTGGGACTAATTGCCGGAATCCTATTCTTAGTCCTTATTTTTCGTTATGGCAACCCATGTCACAGATCAAACTCTCGCGACAATGGAAGATACGATCCTAGCCATTGGATACCGGGACCGGATATCAAAAATCCTGGGACTCTCCCGGCTTAGAGACCTAAACATGACTTGGTTTCTATCCTTTCGACCAATGTGGCAAAGGTGTGTTTTACCTGTACTAAGGTGTCTGCTATGCGGAGAAGAATGCGTGTTAGACACCTGTCTGAAGCTACAATCGGATGCGCCAATGGATGCAGATACACTGTTGGTTCCTACCAAGGTTCACGCTTTGTGCTGCCCTCAAAGGCTGCCAATCCTGATGACGGCATTCCTGGAATCTTCACCACTGTGATTGAAGAGTAGTGAAGTTCAAGATGAAAGCAGCATCGAACAGGTACGACCTTCTGTCAGCAATGCGAATCAGAATGTCAATGGAGACAATCATGCGCACGAATGCATGGTTACCCCTATTTCCGACTTAGTGGAACTTTCCCATGAAGCTGTTGACAGTTTTTTCGAAAGCCTGAATGATATGATGTTCTCTCCAGAACAGAAATAGAGACTTTTGAGTAAACTCGCACACGGCGTTCCCTGAATTCGGCCTTCAACTTTAAAAATAAAGTCACATGAACAATTTCAATCCAGCTCACGGACAGCAATATTTTTCAGCAAGCCCCTTAAAATATTTTTCTACATATTTTTCCCCGGGACACTGATCTTCTGCTTAAAGTAAGAAACTATTCCTAGAGAACTAAAATTTCTATTTTTAGATACTTTATAGACTTTAGCTGCTCGCTGGGATGTTCACAAATATTTTATTATGTGATGAAATGGTCTCGAACTTCCTTTCTGTATAGCCATATTAAGAGCCATTTCATGTGTATTTCTCATATACCAATAAGCAATAATGCATAACAATGCGTGTTTAATTTTGCATTTAATTCATAGCTTAAGTGCATACAATATATATGACTGCAATTTTTCAGTATATTTGAAAATTTCGAAATGCATTTATGTATTTTGGGGTGGTAAGGTATACACTATACTCTATAGTATGTTGTACTATGTTATAGTATGCATAGATTAGTAGATATGACCATAGTTAGCGTGGAGTGGGTGTCGTGTATTTCTATAGGTTCTGAATCAGTCCCCCTATTCCTGACCCTATTCTGGTTAAACTAACTATCAAGTTAACTAACAGTCAGCCCATGAGGCAAGACAAGCCCCCATGATGCAGATACCGTTATCTGACGCAGTCACACTACGGCACAGGAACGTGTTATCTGATTAGGTCATAACGCTTGAGATCTAATTAGACAAGCGACATTCCTCCAGCCCCTGATAAGGCATACGACGTTCTCATAACAAATCAAACCTATGACAACCTGGAAAATCCGTGCGGCCATTGTTTTGATTTCACAGAGAACTTTAGTAAAGAATGTGCTAACGAGCAAGTCGTATGACATCTTTATTGACGTATCTATGTCCATCCTTACGTCAATCTCGGCACCTTTAAGGTATAAATATTGCCGACCTTGCCCTATGCAAACACACGCGTGGTGACAAGACGGAGCAGCCATACTTGCCGAAGCCGAGAGCAGAAGCAGACCCCGCTGGCAGCAGCCCCGCCTTCCTGACGCGCTGAGAGACGCGCTGCTATCTCAAGCCGAGAGACCCAGCACCGGCGCTTCTGGGCAGCCCTCGCAGGCAGCCTGGAATATCGAGAGCAGAGAAAGAGATACCATTCCTCATTCATCCTAACTTCCAGGTACAGAACTGAATAACCCCTCACAGAGAATTCTTTAGTTATTCACTTGGCAAAAACAAACTTAACTTAAACTGTAACTTTCTATTCCCGCCCACGCATTAGACTTAGGTCAGGTACACGGGGTAGGCGTATTTAGAAACACCAGTTGAGTACGTTTAGTCAAATGTATATGTGTATGTAAATATATTTTAATCATTTTAAACATCATATGGCTCAGAAACCATATCAATGTTTTTACAGTATTATTTTATACTATTGCTTTTAATGTATGCACTTTACTTTAACTATAAGTATTGCAATAATATCGATCCATTTCTCATGTACGAGAAAAGAGACTGATCAATAAATAACACCTTTTTATTGAACACGCCCGTCTCTTCCTTTTCTCTACATTCTGATGAGACTAAGAATGCACGTACTGACTGAGTAAAATAATTGCCTTGTGCTCACACGACTCTCGAGATTGACTCTTGATTAGGGGAGAGCAAAGTTGTCATGTTCTATGGTTGTCAGAAACTAAATCCCTTCTTGTCTAATCAGGGGAGTTAATTCCTTCCTTGAACATTCGAGAAAGTTTCTAGCGAACTCTGAGCTTAGCTGGCAAACCCAAAAATTAAGTCTAGTATCGACAGTAGTAGACCTAGTTAACGTCTGGCCTAGGCCTTTACTGCTGTAGGTACTATTCCAATGCGCAGAGCCTATTGGGAAAATAGGAGCTACACTACAGTTTCTACCTAGCTGCCGGCTCTCTGCTCCCACTGTTCCTGGAAGGGGGGGTGGGGGGCGGAGGTAGCTTCCGTTCTCACCGGGGCGCTCCGTGTGGGGCCTTGGCAGACAGACAGGCATCGCTGGAGGGCTCCCCTTATTCCCGGTGAGTCTCTTCTTTCTTCTTGACGGCGCCGGGCACAAACGCGGGTGCCGGCGGTTCTGAGTGTCGGTAGGGGTGAGGGGGGCCTCCTGATAATGCGGGTGGGCTCCGCTTTTGCTAATAGCACCTAGCAGCTTTCCATGCGTGGGGCTGGGCCGCTGCTGGCTCGCAGCCTCTCCACGTCCCCATTCTCTCTGGTCCGGTGTCTCGAGGGCATGCGTCCGCCTTTGCACTTCACCCGCCCACGGCAGCTTCTTTGGTCACTCGCTGCGCGGGGGGCCACAACGTAGGCGCTATTGCTGGGGCTTATCTGCTCTGTTTTTGGGCTGCGCCGGGGGTGTGGTGATGTGGTTGCCGGCTGCGGGCCGGGTGCTAGATTTTTCCTTTCCCTCACCCCACCGGCGCAGCCACACGTCACACACGGCGCGGGGTAGGGGTGACAGCGCTGTACAGCGGGTGGGCTCCGCTTGGCTTTCCTTTCACGCTCTCTCACCCTCGCAGCGGCAGCCGCGCTCCACACATGCTGCGCTGCAGGGGGGCTGGAGATGCTGCAGGCAGGCCGCGGGTGGGCTCCGCGAGTCCTGCTTAATTACGGCCGAGGCTGGCGCCGCTTACCACTGCTGGGGGCACAGTTCATGTCTATGGTTCATTGTGGGTGGGCTCTGCTTGATACACAGTCAGAAGGGGGGCCGCTTCAGGCACGCGCGACCCCCGAGGGCATTATTAGCGCCCTGGCTCACCTCCGGTCCAGTCGACCTCGCACGCCATGCGGGTGGGCTCCGCTTTTGGCGCTTTACTTTCCAAGGATCACCTTGGTGTTCGACTGATGGGCCTTTTCACTTCGCGGGTGGGCTCCGCTTCGGTCACCATGCGGTGGGGCCTCACTGCGGCTGACGCGGGTGGGCTCCAGTCGGTCCGCTTAGTCCCGGGCACTTCGGGCCGCGCCTCCACGTGGCGCTGGGTTGCGGCCGGCACAGGTGGGCTCTGGTCGGTCCGCTGCTTTTCCTCGGGGGTACCGCCACGGCAGGGCGGCTTGCAGCAGGTCAGAGAGGTGCGCTGTGGGCTCCCGTTCACCTTCTCTTGGATCCTTAGGCCCGGGGCACAGCACACGCCCCGCGGGCCTCTCGGCGGCCGGCGCCGCTTCCCCGGGGGGTGCCCTGCACATGGGCAGTTCCCTTCTTCTTTCCGGGGGTTTTCTTCTTTTAAATGAGGCATGCGTGGCTAGCGTCCGCCCTCCTGGTCGCCAATGTAATGTTGGGGGCCCTGGGCCCTCATGCTGGAAAGGACTGACACAGACACCGTGAGTTACATGGTAGAACTGGCCCAGAGCACATGGGCTCGGCCCCTTTTATTAAAGCTGTGTCACCTGACCAGTGACATCAGTGGTGGGTGGGTCTTTAGTGTAGGGCATACAAAACACTAGACTGCTGACTGTGGCTCTGGGTCACTACACAGAGCACCCAACTGCTCAGCCCAGCCCACCTAGCCTCAGCGGAGCAGCGATTGGACGCCGCAGCTGTCCATCTTAAGCTGGTTTCATCTGCCAACTGACAAACTTGATACAAAAGCATCCACCGGCCGCATGAACATGAGGGGTGGAAGAGGGAGGAACATGGCGAGCCCCCCTCAAACCTCATGCAGCTTGATGGAACAAAGCCCAGGGCCCGAGGCACAAACCGACACTTAAACCTGAAGTCATGTAAGTAAGTCTAACTTTACCACTAGTAAAGTTAGACTTTTGGTCTAAGTTTACCTTTCTGAATCGGGCCCTCAATTATTAGCAAATCAAACATGTTTTCACCCGCCCCCTCTGCTGCCCCCTCACGGCCTCTACAGGACACCTCAAACCCCTGCACAGGGCAGAACCTGCGAACTCTTGGACACATCTGAAGCAGAAACAACTCACTGTGAAGAAATAATACTACAATGATCAAATGTTGACGCTTTCACTGGCACCGCAGTTCTGAGCAGGTCCTGCTTTTGGAAGACCACATGGATCCAGGAGGGCATGTCCTGCCACAAGGTGCGGGTGAGTCTGGTGCGCGGTGCACGCTGCACCGCACTCACTCCCAGCGGAGTGCGCGTTCCTCAAGGTGCGGGTGATTCTGGTGGGACGGCACAAGCTGCACCGCACTCACTCCCAGCGGGGTGCACGCGGCACCGCACTCACTCCCAGCGGGGTGCCTGTTCCTCAAGGTGCGTGTGATTCTGGTGCGTGGTGCACGCTGCACCGCACTCACTCCCAGCGGGGTGCCTGTTCCTCAAGGTGCGTGTGATTCTGGTGCGTGGTGCACGCTGCACCGCACTCACTCCCAGCGGAGTGCCTGTTCCACAAGGTGTGGATGAGTCTGGTGCGACGGTGCACACTGCACCGCACTCGCTCCCAGTGGAGTGCGCATTCCTCAAGGTGCGGGTGATTCTGGTGCACGCTGCACCGCACTCACTCCCAGCGGAGTGCCCGCTGCACAAGGTGCGGCACCAGAGACACACCCCTGTCACCATGGTCCGACCGTTGCACTATCTATGGCAGCCTCTACACCTCGAAGAGTCTGACTATAAATGGTTAATGCAACCATGCACCCCCACCTCGGCATGACACCAGAGACAGGCCACTCTCACCACGGTCAGACCCTTGCACCATGTATGAGAGCTTCTACGCATCATGGAGTCTGACCGTGTATGGTTAATGTAACCATCCACCCTAACCAGCACGGCACCGAAGAGAGGCCACTCTCACCATGGTAAGACTGTGCCTAACACCTCCACTTGGGATGACTCCTGGTGGCCTGCTGCGTCAGGAACCCCCCGCCCCCCACAACCACCGACCATGCACGAAACCTTTGCATCCTATGACACTCCTCGCTCACAATGAACCATCAGATTTATGCCGTCTCCTCATCATGCTTCTACACTCTTCGCCTGCTTTGAAAGACCTTCCGATGGATCCCCACTGAGGCCAGAAAGACGCTCACCCATGCACTCATCAGAAGCAGACTCGACTACAGCAACGCACTCTATGGTGGCGTCACCATGAAACTCCTCTGGAAACTGCAGAACGTTCAAAATGCCGAAGCTCGACTGGTCCTCCACATCCCCGCCACAGCCACATCTCCGAACACCTGTGAGAAATCCACTGGCTCCCAGTCAACAAAAGAGTCACATACGCGTCTACAAGGCCCTCCGTGACGCTGGACCAGCGTACCTCAACCACCACCACTCATTCCACGTACCCACCAGACACTTCTGCCGAGCTGCACTGGCCCTTGGCACCGTCCCTCGGATCCGCAAGACATTGACTGGAGGAAGATCCTTCTCCTACCTTGCCACTACAGCCTGGACCACGCTCCCTCTCTCCTCAGGCTATCCCCCTCACTGGCAATTCAGGAAGGCTCTCAAGACCTGGCTCTTGGACTGAACCTCAGCTCCCATCAGGACCTGCAGCCCTCCCCCCAGCGCCTTGAGACCCTCACGGGTGAGTAGACACGCTTAATAAACACTGATTGAATGATTGAAGGTCAGACCCTTGCATCATGAATGACAGCCCTTACGCCTCACAGAGTCTGACCATACATGGTTAATGTAACCTCAGTCCCACCCCCACCTGGGGGGAAGACTCATCTCTCTAGTATGCCGAGTCTGTGACTCAGCGCATAGAAGACATGGTGTTCTGCAGTGTGAGCGCTGCCGGACCAATAACTCGCATCAACTTGCCCAGGACACAAGCCGGCGACGAGGCCTCGGGCAGGTGAACGAGGATGTTTGGGTTCATCCCTCGCGATCTCCCAACAATAACAGGATCTTGTTGTGGCTCAGCCGGAAGGACAGGATCTCTGTACAGGAGAACGAGGAAACACCTGGGAGCAGGTGAGGCCGGAAGGAGGTACATGGAAGTCACCTCTGCTGAGGTCATTGATCGTCAGTTTCATCATCAGACGGCTCAGTCAGACACCTAGAGTGTGCCTGGACTCCCTGCGAATATTCACTCCAGACATCTGGAGTCTGTATTCCCTGCCTGTGTTCATTCAGACATCTGGAGCCTGACAGTACTCCCTGCCAATGTTCTCTTCAGACACCTGTTATGTTATGTTATAGAATTTATAGAGCGCATGGCTGTCCTGGCAGAGGGACGTCCCAGCGCTAGATTGCTGGAGGTGAGGGCGTGAGAGGAGATGCTGATCATTTAAAAAGCCAGGTCTTCACTGCCCTTCTAAAGGACAGGTGGTTAGGAATGTTTCTGATAGAAAGTGGAAGAGAAATCCAGAGAGTTGGTGCAAGCACCTTGAATGAGCGTCCTCCTGCTCTGAATCTGCGGAACCGTGGCACGCACGGCAGATGCAGGTCGGCAGAGCGAAGAGCGCGGCACAGGATGTAAGGGTGACACAGATTGCTCGGAATCGCCGGACCTACGTCTGCAAGAATTGTGTGTGTAATGCATAGCACTTTGAACGGAATTCTTTACTCTACAGGCAGCCAGTGAAGGCGTTGCAGCCGACGAGAGACTGAACTATACTCAGGCATGGCGAACAGTGTTCGGGCTGGTGCGCTGTAGCCTATTGATCACAGATTTATTTGAGCCAAGCAATAGACTATTGCAGTAGTCCAGCCTGGCCACAACAGTAGCTTGGATGACCAGCTGGCGGGTGTGAGGGTCAAACAGACCAAGTATGTGTTTAGGACTCCTAACTTTACTACTACTAAATGCCTTCTGTGAATACCGGAAGTCGTAAAGTCAGGATTATGTCTCTGTTTAGTAGTAGTAGAGTTAGGAGTCCTAACTTTACTATTACTAAATGCCTTCTGTGAATACCAAAAGTAGTAAGTTTAGGATTTTATCTCGGATTAGTTCCGTGAATCGGCCCCCTGGAGTCTGACTGCACTCCCTGTCAGTGTTCATCGCACCAACATTCCACTCAGAACACGCACACTGGCTGAGCAGCCAGGAACCAGGTAAGATAGGAGAAACATTAATACAAAGGCAGGCTACAACACACTTCAGACACCTGAGACTAGATTTACAAATACTGATGCAATGCTGCGTTAAATTCCGATTTTTTTGCCTCATGGATGTGCCATATTTACAAAATAACGCACCATGACCCATCCATGACGCAGCGACAACGTAAAGTTGTTGTTGTGGCACAAGGCGTCATAAACAACTCTTTTTTGTGGGACGCAAATAAGTGTTGCGTGTCACAAGCCAGAGTTGCCAGTGGCGACTGCCAGCTATCGGAAGTGGTGGGGCGGGCAAACTTCTGTTGGGAACACAAAACATACACTGCACACCAAATATACATAAGAAAAAAACAACCAAAGAAAAAAGCAAAGTACCTGACCGTGCTCCTCACTCCGGACCCGATCTTCCAATTTCCTGCAGCACGTGAGCAGCCGACTTACTTAACCGCTCATGGCGCTGCTCGGCAGCGTTATGATTGGATGCAGTGTCCTAGCTGGATGCTCCTTCAGGCCCTTTAGGCCTGTGCTTGACCTCTACCCAGCTGTCTAAGACAGCTAGGTGGAGAGCTTCAAAGTGTGCATGTCACTTTGGATGGCGCAAGACAGCGTCCAAAGTGACATGCGCACTTTGGAGCATGCAGCCAGCCACTGCTCCTGTCCTCTGCTGCCAATTGGCAGTATAGCACATGCCTCATATGTCTCTGGGTTCTGGGCAGGCTGGCTGCTACAGTGCCTACCATGGTAAAAAATAAAATGGCAATTAAATCTTTTCTGTGCAGTGGGCGGGGGGGAGGGGGGGACAGGGGGTGATGCTCCCCCTCCCAAGTGAAGAAACCGTTGCTGAGAGTTGCATGCCTCCATGCAGATTTGCATCATGCAAGAGGCATTTTTGTCACTTTTTGTTTTTAAAAATAACTTTATTGGCATACAAAGCATATCTCAATCCGAATCTACCTTTAAATTCCCACGCACCCCCTCCCACCATTCGTCATGCACATAACTGAACCCCCACATAATATGACGTCAACAATTGCAGGACCATATATAAGAGGGCCACAAAAGAAGATGAATCATACAATTCTTATGGATGTATGACGTTACAACGCATGCTTTTACCACGCATGCCGTTACAACGCAGTTTTTACGATGCAAACCATTACAACGCATAGCGCTTTGGGGTGCTGGATAGTGAATAGTTTAATATACTATTCCAACTCCAGTCCCCGTGGACACTAGGGAAGATGTTGGATAGTAAATTAAATCTATTCCCTATTCTAGAGCGCCCCCCAGCGCAATGCGTTGTAATGGTTTGCGTTGTAATGGTTGCGTCGTAATGGTAGTGCGTTGTAAAAGTTTCGTTGTAAAGGCTGTTCCCCAATTCTTATATCAAAGAAACCCACAACCCATGTCTATAGGAACATGTTCATTTATGCATTAGTCTTCAAGGCATTATATAAAATTTACTCCCCCCCAACTAACTTTCGTTGTAGACCAGCGCATCCATAAAAAAACAATCAATGCAAACAATATCTGGTTACCTGTACATCCCCTCAGTCACCTGTGTATTCATTCAATATGTACTCACACTTCCGGTGGGGCAGATGGTGACCACCTCCGCAGCTCCCCCGGACACAGGCACTGCCTGCGGTTCCCACAGCTCAGACCTCATATATGTCCAGGCTAACAGACAGGGCCGGACTGGCCGTGGCGGGCACTGGGCAATCCCCCGGTGCACCGCGAGGGTGGGGGCCGGTTTTGGGGCTGTTTATGCAGCATGGCTGCAAAATCAGCCCTGTAACAAAATCGTTCCCAAAACCGGCATCGGAAAAGAGCTCGGTCGAACCCCCCCCCCCCCCCGGGGGGCGGCCGAGCACTTTGCCAGGGCCAGTTTTGGTTCCCGGTCCGGCCCTGCTAACAGATCAATCTTTTCACCCCCAGACATGTCTCATCTGTACCCCCTCCGCAGTTTCTCACTCGCAGACACCCCGCAGTCATGCCTTATACATAGGGGCGTAGCCTAAGCCAAGAAATGGCACCCGTCGCTTCGCCAACCCCAGGCCCAAAAGGACAAGTATCCTACTCAATTTATTTTTCGCTGGAGAGGGGAGCAAACCAAGGAGCACCTGTCGGATATCTATAGGTATCTCCCACCAGAGGTCTCCTTAAGACTGGTATTTCCCACCAGTAGTAAGTCAAGCACGGACATGTCCAGATCATATGAATAAAATCGGCTCCTGTCGCCTTACAGCACAGACACTCCTCTGGACGGGTGAGATAAACTACAAGCAACCTTCTCGGGGTGATGTAAGTCTGGTGATACGGCAAAAGTTTAAAGCAGGCATTAGAACTGACCGTTCAGACCCCTTCATGCAGTTTCACCCATTTATTTATTTATTTATTTATTTAGTCACTTGTAGAGCGCAAACAGCTACCCCCAACGGGGGTGTCCCGGCGCTGACAGCGTGTGTAGTCCTAGAGGGTTCAACCGGAAGTTCCAACAGGCTAGATCTGGGCGAAAAACCAGGTTTTCAGTTTCCTGCGAAAAGCAACCTCGGATGAGAGGAATCTGAGTTCTATTGGGAGGGCATTCCACAATCTGGAAGTGGCTACAGCAAATGCTCTGCCGCCAATGCGAGATAGACGAAAACGTGGGCAGAACATAAGCCCGAGATGGTTGGATCTAAGATCCCTTGTAGCTAGAGATCGCCTAATTCGGAGCTTTAGGTAAGCCGGGCCACGGCCATTGAGGGCTCTGAAAGCAAGGACCAAGGCCTTGAACTGGATGCAATATCTCACAGGTAGCCAATGGAGTTTGGCCAGATGGGGTGAGATCGAGTGGTGATAAGGGATGTTGCAGACCAGCCGGGCCGCAGAGTTCTGCACTACTTGCAGTTGAGATAAGCAGGGGCGCCAACATATAGACTGTTAGAATAGTCCAGATGAGATGTGATTAGAGCGTGTACTACTTCTCTGCGGGAATCCAGAGGTAAAAAAGGAGTGATTTTTTTTTATCATTCGGAGTTTTCCGAAACAGGCTGATGACACCTTATTAATCTGGGTTTTGCACGACAGTGCTGTGTCAAATTGAAAGCCCAGGTTACGGGCAGCTTGCACCGGCACAGGGGGGGGATTGAGTTGAGATGGCCACCAGATATTGGAGGGGATGGGAGATTTTTGATTAAAAAATAGCACCTCAGTCTTGTCAGTATTCAATTTAAGATTGTTGATGGACATCCATGAGGCGATGTTAACCAGACAGTGGCGGAAGTCTGCCATGGAGCTGTCAGAGTGATCCCTGAAAGAAAACACAAGCTGAGTGTCATCAGCATAAAAGATCACTCTGACGCCCCATGTCTCGACTAACTCCGCCAAAGGCCTCAGGTATACATTAAATAAGAGAGGACTGAGGGCAGATCCCTGCGGAACCCCCCATCTCAAAGGTTTTTTAGAAGAGATAAAGGGTCCGAGGGAGACCTGTTGAAATCTATTAGACAAGAAAGATTTCACCCAAGCCAGAGGAGTTCCCCCAACACCTACCTCCTGTAAGCGAGTCCATAGAGTGTCGTGTGAGATGGTATCAAATGCAGCGGATAGGTCAAGGAGGACCAACATGGCCTCCTCGCCCCTATCCACACACTCGCGGATAGATTCAGACACTTCCAGTAAAGCTGATTCAGTGCTAAAATCAGGCCTAAATCCTGATTGAGTGTCATGAAGGAGGTGGTTGGTTTCCAGATATTCAGATAGCTGCTCCTGTACTGCTTTCTCCAGCACTTTTGCGGGCTTGGGGAGCAGTGAAATGGGGCGGTAGTTGTTGAAGCATAATGGGTCAGCACCAGTTTTTTTCAGAATGGGTATCAATAGTGCCTGTTTCCATAGGGAAGGGAAAAGACCAGACTCCATAGAAGAGTTCCAGATATCTAGCAAGGGTTTAATCAGTAAAGGTGCTAAGTCACTCAGGACATGGGCTGGGGCAGGGTCCAGAGGGGAGCCAGATTTACATTTCAAATACAGCGATAGAGCATGGTCTTCCGTTAAGGGCTTAAATGAGGTAAACACATCCGCACAGTTGATGGTCTGGACTGGCGGTACAGTGAAAGAAATATGCTGGATGTTTACTGTGATCTTGTTTATTTTCTCATAGAAAAAGTCGGAAAGTCCTTCACTGAGTGATTGGCTTGGGATAATAGGGGAGGCCATTGCGGAAGGATTAGCAAAATCCTTGACAATATTAAAAAGGGCCTTGGTAGAATTTTTCGCTCTTAGAATTTTATCTGCAAAGTACTCTCTCATAGTTAGACGTTTCAATTTATGAAATTCTTTTAGCGCAGATCTCTAGCGGGCTTTGGCTGCCGGGTCATAACCTCGGCGCCAACTTCGCTCCAGTTTCTTACAATTACTTCTGTTTTCTCGTAGTAACTGAGTCAACCAAGGGGCCGAAGGTTTGGATCTTAAAGAAGAGAGGTTTTTCAAAGGGGCAATCTGCTCGATAGCTTCAAGAAGATTTTTATTAAATGAGGCTACACGTTCATTAAGATCGTTAACTGGGGCAGCCGAAGTGGTGTTAAATCCCTGTTCCAAAGCAGGATAAGTAACTTTGTGCCAATTTCTACCCTTGTCTCTACAGGTGGTTTCTATCCTAGATGACTTGGACATAGACACCTCAAACGGGATTAGATGATGATCAGTCCACGTTAGGGGCGCAGACGGAAGGACTTTAAGGCCAGGGAGATTTGAGAAAATCTGATCAAGGGTGTGGCCTGCAGCATGGGTCGGACCGCTCACCTTTTGAGATAGATTCAAACCTTGCATAGCGTCAAGAAGATTTTTGGCAGACAGACAGTCATGCAGATCAACATGGTGATTAAAATCCCCCAACACGATGAAATCAGAGTGTTTAAGGGAGAGATCAGCCGTGGCGGCAATTAACGCGTTTATAGCCGACTGATGGGAACGCGGGGGATTATACACCAGTAGTCCTGAGAATATAGCAGCGGAAGACTCAGTAATGGAAAAAAAGAGAGCCTCTATAGGCTCGACGTTAGGAATTTTCCAGGAGGTAATGGTGAAATGGTCCCGCAAAATAGCGGCAATGCCTCCGCCTGGTTTCGAACCCTCGCGGCTAATTCCTGCGAAGTGATAGCCCGGGGGGATAGCTAGGGCAATATCTGGACTGGACGTGTCCTTAATCCAGGTCTCGGTGAGGAAAAGTAAATCCCAGGGTGTAGATGTCAATAATGGATCACTGAAATAATATCGACTACCAAAATATCGACTACCCAAAATATCGACGAGAAAATATCTACAACCAAAATATCGAGTTTGTATGTACAAACAGGTAAGTACAAAAATATTGAGTACAAAATATCGTTAACAAAAATATAGTTGTAAAAAATATCGACTTTAATAAAAACAATGTTTAATTACATTAATATAAAAAATTAATTACTAAAATATAATTAACAATACTTAAAATAACTTTTAATAATTAAATAATTAATGAAAGTAAAAAAATAATATTTTTGTAATCATATTTCTTAAAACATATATATATATAGTAACAAAATTGAATTAAATAATAGCCAATATTATTAACGTACAAATACAAAAGAGTAAAAATTACTATTCCCACTGCAAAGAGTGCAACAGTGGATATATGATGTTACAACGCAACTTTTACAACGCACTACCATTACAACGTAAGTATTGGTAAGTATATAATAATGTTTTTTAATTTAAATTATTTAAATATAATTTAATTTAATTTCATTTCATTAAATTAAATTAATGTTAATTTAATTTTACTTTATTTTTACACTGTACCCCTGTACCCCTGTACCCCAAAACTGACCCTGAACCCTAAAAAAACCCTTTACCCAAAAACCCAAAACTGACCCTGAACCCTAAAAATACCCCTTTACCCAAAAACTAAAAACTGACCCTGAACCCTAAAAATACCCCTTTACCCAAAAACTAAAAACTGACCCTGAACCCTAAAAATACCCCTTTACCCAATAACCCAAAACTGACCCTGAACCCTAAAAATACCCCTTTACCCAAAAACTAAAAACTGACCCTGAACCCTAAAAATACCCCTTTACCCAAAAACTAAAAACTGACCCTGAACCCTTAAAATACCCCTTTACCCAAAAACTAAAAACTGACCCTGAACCCTAAAAATACCCCTTTACCCAAAAACTAAAAACTGACCCTGAACCCTAAAAATACCCCTTTACCCAAAAACTAAAAACTGACCCTGAACCCTTAAAATACCCCTTTACCCAAAAACTAAAAACTGACCCTGAACCCTAAAAATACCCCTTTACCCAAAAACTAAAAACTGACCCTGAACCCTTAAAATACCCCTTTACCCAAAAACTAAAAACTGACCCTGAACCCTAAAAATACCCCTTTGCCCAAAAACTAAAAACTGACCCTGAACCCTAAAAATACCCCTTTACCCAAAAACTAAAAACGGACCCTGAACCCTAAAAATACCCCTTTACCCAAAAACTAAAAACTGACCCTGAACCCTAAAAATACCCCTTTAATTTAACATAATTAGCAATTAATCAATTAATTTTTGGCTGTCGATATTCTGTCCTGTCGATATTTTCTCCAAACGATATTTAAAACTCGATATTCTGTCCAAACGATATTTTGGAGTCGATATTATGTCTGTGCACCGTCAATAATAGCCAAATGTCGCTCGAGTGGCATGGCAGAGAGCGGCAATTCAGTAGGCCAGCTGTAAGGGATCGAGTGGAAGGGGGGGGGCTTCGGCGTGGGAGAGGGGGAATTGTTAAATGTGACTAAAGAAAAGGAACATTTATTACATTTAAAATTGGAACTGCATGGGGAAGCCAAATTGCAACGGATCTCAGGGGTGCAGGGGCCCTGATTTAAGGACATGAGCTGGGATCTAGACCAAGGTTGATGAAAGCAAAGGAGGGAAGCAGCAGCATGGCTGGCCCTAGGCACGGAGCTGGCGCGGATGGGCGCAGACGGGCTCGCCTTTGGCGCGCCGCCGGCGCGCGCGCTGCGCTTCCGGTGCCAGGGGACCATTTATGCTTGTGGGGCGGGAGGGGCCGAGCACTAAGCATGGGCGTAAAATCCGCTCCGCTCGCGGATTTTTCGGATTTTCGGCAAATCCGCAATCCGCGAACGCTCGCGAATTTGTCGAAAATCCGTGAATCCGCTCGCGGCGGATTTTTTGCTTGGTTGCGGCGCGCGGCGTGGTGCACGGCGTTCACTTTCCGTCATTTTAGCGTTTGCCGAGTTGTTTTTCTTTGCGAGTGACGCGCCATTTTAGATCTTGCTGCGTGTTCCCGCGGGAGTTTGTCGCCCGCGAATACGTACTCGCGGCTTGCCACCTTGCACAGCACACCTCGCGAGAGTTCGCAATTGCGAACACGTAGTTGCGGCGGAAAGGAACAATCTCGCACTTGCGAAATAGAGATTTTGCAATTTCGCACAAGAAAATCACCAGCAAACAGGATAAACCTTCAGAAAATTATGATTTTTATCAGAATCACTCCTCAGGTTGACATTTGCATGGCCTTTTTTTTTGCAAGGAGTCCATTTTGGGGGGGGGGGAGGAAGGAAGTGCCCCACAGTCTCCAACTTCCTGTTCCTGTCCAGCAGGCTCCTCCCAGTGCTTTGTCCATCTCCTGGTCACTTTCATTTGGATCTGGAGCTGGAAGGATTACTTTTTGTGGGTGCTGCTGGATATTTGGATTTGAGGCCTTTTTGACTGTCTTTGGATCACTTTTGGATTAGAAATCAACTTTCACAAGTAAGTTTGTTTGGGGCATTACAGTTGCTGCAAGTACAATTTTGGAACTTTTTCAGAAAATTAAATAAATTATATTGTGGGTAGCCACAGTATCCAGTAGGACCAGGGTTGGTTATGGGTGCATGATACAACTGTTTTGTTGAATTTAAACACCATTGAGGCCATGGATGGGCTGGGATTGTGCAGATTTTATTGTTTTTTGTCGTTTTTTTGGGCCTGCTGGTGTGGCCCTTTGCCCAGGGGTGGTGAGTGTTGCATGGGCCTAGTCTTTCTGTGGGGTGTCTTCTTGAATTTAAACACCATTGAGGCCATGGATGGGCTGGGATTGTGCAGATTTTATTGGTTTTTGTCGTTTTTTTGGGCCTGCTGGTGTGGCCCTTTGCCCAGGGGTGGTGAGTGTTGCATGGGCCTAGTCTTTCTGTGGGGTGTCTTCTTGAATTTAAACATAATTGAGGCCATGGATGGGCTGGGATTGTGCTTATTTTATTGTTTTTTGTCGTTTTTGGGGGGCTGCTGGTGTGGCCTTTTGCTTGCCCAGGGGTGGTGGTGGTGCATGGACTGAGTGTGCCTGTGGTGTTGTCTCACTCTCTTTGATGTAAACATCATGGATGGCATTGGATTGTGGTGATTTCTGGCTGTTTTTCTGTTTTTTGGGGGTGTACTGTTGATGTGGTCTGGCCATGTGGGTGGTGGTGGTGGCCATCTTGAGTGCTGGCTGGTACAGGCAACATGTGCTTGGGGTGTAAGGGGGCCATTTTGAGGAGAGGCAGTGTCTGAGGCCTGCACTTATTTTGCCTACTTTTCATCCCTTATGCCCAGGGGTAGTGAGTGTTGCATGGGCCTAGTGTTTCTGAGGGGTGTCTTCTTGAATTTAAACACCATTGAGGCCATGGATGGGCTGGGATTGTGCAGATTTTATTGTTTTTTGTCGTTTTTTTGGGCCTGCTGGTGTGGCCCTTTGCCCAGGGGTGGTGAGTGTTGCATGGGCCTAGTCTTTCTGTGGGGTGTCTTCTTGAATTTAAACACCATTGAGGCCATGGATGGGCTGGGATTGTGCAGATTTTATTGTTTTTTGTCGTTTTTTTGGGCCTGCTGGTGTGGCCCTTTGCCCAGGGGTGGTGAGTGTTGCATGGGCCTAGTCTTTCTGTGGGGTGTCTTCTTGAATTTAAACATAATTGAGGCCATGGATGGGCTGGGATTGTGCTTATTTTATTGTTTTTTGTCGTTTTTGGGGGGCTGCTGGTGTGGCCTTTTGCTTGCCCAGGGGTGGTGGTGGTGCATGGACTGAGTGTGCCTGTGGTGTTGTCTCACTCTCTTTGATGTAAACATCATGGATGGCATTGGATTGTGGTGATTTCTGGCTGTTTTTCTGTTTTTTGGGGGTGTACTGTTGATGTGGTCTGGCCATGTGGGTGGTGGTGGTGGCCATCTTGAGTGCTGGCTGGTACAGGCAACATGTGCTTGGGGTGTAAGGGGGCCATTTTGAGGAGAGGCAGTGTCTGAGGCCTGCACTTATTTTGCCTACTTTTCATCCCTTATGCCCAGGGGTAGTGAGTGTTGCATGGGCCTAGTGTTTCTGAGGGGTGTCTTCTTGAATTTAAACACCATTGAGGCCATGGATGGGCTGGGATTGTGCAGATTTTATTGTTTTTTGTCGTTTTTTTGGGCCTGCTGGTGTGGCCCTTTGCCCAGGGGTGGTGAGTGTTGCATGGGCCTAGTCTTTCTGTGGGGTGTCTTCTTGAATTTAAACACCATTGAGGCCATGGATGGGCTGGGATTGTGCAGATTTTATTGTTTTTTGTCGTTTTTTTGGGCCTGCTGGTGTGGCCCTTTGCCCAGGGGTGGTGAGTGTTGCATGGGCCTAGTCTTTCTGTGGGGTGTCTTCTTGAATTTAAACATAATTGAGGCCATGGATGGGCTGGGATTGTGCTTATTTTATTGTTTTTTGTCGTTTTTGGGGGGCTGCTGGTGTGGCCTTTTGCTTGCCCAGGGGTGGTGGTGGTGCATGGACTGAGTGTGCCTGTGGTGTTGTCTCACTCTCTTTGATGTAAACATCATGGATGGCATTGGATTGTGGTGATTTCTGGCAGTTTTTCTGTTTTTTGGGGGTGTACTGTTGATGTGGACTGGCCATGTGGGTGGTGGTGGTGGCCATCTTGAGTGCTGGCTGGTACAGGCAACATGTGCTTGGGGTGTAAGGGGGCCATTTTGAGGAGAGGCAGTGTCTGAGGCCTGCACTTATTTTGCCTACTTTTCATCCCTTATGCCCAGGGGTAGTGAGTGTTGCATGGGCCTAGTGTTTCTGAGGGGTGTCTTCTTGAATTTAAACACCATTGAGGCCATGGATGGACTGGGATTGTGCAGATTTTATTGTTTTTTGTCGTTTTTTTGGGCCTGCTGGTGTGGCCCTTTGCCCAGGGGTGGTGAGTGTTGCATGGGCCTAGTCTTTCTGTGGGGTGTCTTCTTGAATTTAAACACCATTGAGGCCATGGATGGGCTGGGATTGTGCAGATTTTATTGTTTTTTGTCGTTTTTTTGGGCCTGCTGGTGTGGCCCTTTGCCCAGGGGTGGTGAGTGTTGCATGGGCCTAGTCTTTCTGTGGGGTGTCTTCTTGAATTTAAACATAATTGAGGCCATGGATGGGCTGGGATTGTGCTTATTTTATTGTTTTTTGTCGTTTTTGGGGGGCTGCTGGTGTGGCCTTTTGCTTGCCCAGGGGTGGTGGTGGTGCATGGACTGAGTGTGCCTGTGGTGTTGTCTCACTCTCTTTGATGTAAACATCATGGATGGCATTGGATTGTGGTGATTTCTGGCAGTTTTTCTGTTTTTTGGGGGTGTACTGTTGATGTGGACTGGCCATGTGGGTGGTGGTGGTGGCCATCTTGAGTGCTGGCTGGTACAGGCAACATGTGCTTGGGGTGTAAGGGGGCCATTTTGAGGAGAGGCAGTGTCTGAGGCCTGCACTTATTTTGCCTACTTTTCATCCCTTATGCCCAGGGGTAGTGAGTGTTGCATACTTGCATGTCCCTAGTCTTTCTGTGGGGTGTCTTCAATGTAAACATCATGGATGGCATGGGATTGTGCTCATTTTTCTGTGTTTTGTCGATTTTTTGGGGTGTATAACTGAACTGATGTTCCTCTGTCTTCCATTGCTTTTAGGTGCACAAGAAGACTCAATAGAACCACCAGTGCCAGGAAGAAGTCCTGCAGCGGTGTGTGCAGCATAACGTCACGCGACGTCACGTCTGGACACAGAACCCTCTGCAACTCGTGCAACTGCTGCCTGCTGACCTGCTCTGAAGAAGATGGCCCCAAAAAAAGTAACCCGTAGCTCCTCTAGCAAGAAAGGTGCCAGTAAGGAGCAGAAGAAGCAAGTTACCAAGGACACTGGTGTGCCGCCCGCCCCTTTTTTTGTGAGTAAAAAAAAAAGTATGCCTGCAGCAGCTGCAGCGGGATCTGCTGGGGACCAAGCTGGCAGCAGCACCCCCGCTCCATTGGGCTCAGTGCCACCACCACCACCACGCCAACTTAAGTCCAAGCCCTTGAGTGCTGCAGAGGCAGCCAGTATACTTCTTCAATCACCATCGACCAGTGATGTTGGCTCATCGCAAGAAAGCAGCAGCAATGTCCCTCAATCAACACAGGTTGTTGTAGCTCATCTGACGAGTGTTGAACAACCACAGCGGCAACAACAATCACATGTGCAAGTACAAGCCCAAGTACATGTGGAAGGAGAGGCAGCGCAAGGAGATGCGCATGCAGAGGTGCATGGAGGGTCACAACAAGTGCCCACAATAGTTGTTCCTCCCGAAGTAGGGGCACATCAGGAAATCGACAATCAAGGCGAGGTATCATTTGAGGAAGCCACTCCTCCTGATGATCCTTCATTGTCTTCCACAACCCTAGCAAGGAAGAGATCAAGGGTGGTGTCTACATCCTCTTCAAGCCCACCTCCTTCTGATGATACGGATCAAACTTGGGAACCAGCACCACAGCCGTCTGAGAGTGAGGCACACCATGATCCAACAAAGGTACTTAAGCGTAAAAGGAAGCTCGTCCAAAGTCTCAGACTTATGGAGTGTGATGAGGCTCAACAAGAAGTGGCGGATACTGCTGCTGATGAAGACTCTGCCAACGACGACCCAGTCATCATAAAGGTCACTGCAGCCCCAGCGGGCATGCAGCAAACAGACATTTTGACCCTAGCCCGAAGAGCTGCTGCGCGTGATGATGATGATGATGATGTTGTCGATGAGGAGGCAGTGGAAACACCACAATCATTGGAGTTAAGTAGTACACCAACTCGTCCCGCTTCCATATTTCTTTCTGGCAAGAAGAGACCTGCGTCAACCTCGACCTTAATTAGTGGCGGTGAAAGTGGAAAACGTACAAAAGTTGGCCAATCCAGATCCTCCACTTCATCTGGCATTAGCTTCATGACCACCACCACCACCAGTATCGCCGCCTCCTCCAGGTCCCACAGACACTTCAAGTCCCCAGTTTGGGACTTCTTTACTGTTTGTCCCAAAAATCCAAGGTTTGCCATTTGTACCCTTTGTAAGCTTGCAGTTAGTCGTGGTAAGCCAGGTAGCAACTATGGTACCGGCGGCCAGAGTGGTCATCTTGACAGAAAGCACGCTGTCCAATGGTTTGCGCACCTAGCTGCGATCAAGAAAGGCCAAAATCAAGGAAACGTTGATGTTTCATCTGATGTTGACGAGCAGGAAGAAGACGTGTCAAACACTTCCCTTACACCCAGTACCCCTCTCAGCAGCACACCCAATGTGAGGCACACTAAGAGTGTTGGAGCGAGTGAGACACCAACGCACAAAAGTTCACCAGCGAGCAAAATTGGGTCAACGAAGTCATTATCAGCCCGTAAATGCTTGGTCCAGGGCAACATTAGAACAATGCTTACTTCAGAGGTGCCATATGAACGCAACCACCCACTGACGCGTCTGTATAACACTAAGCTGGCTAAAATGCTAGCTGTGGACCTTCTACCTTTTTCTTTTGTAGAAGCGGTAGGTTTTCTTGAATTAGTTGCAACGCTCTGCCCTAAATGGAAGGTTCCGAGCCGGTTCTATTTTGCCAGAGTTGCGGTTCCAGCACTACATGAAGATGTGCTGCAGGCGATTGGGGCAGCTTTGCAGAAGAGTGCTGTTCACACAATACATCTGACAACAGACATGTGGACCAGTGGCCCAGGCGATGATTACATGTGCATCACTGCACACTGGGTCTCTTTTTCAGGTGTTATAGCAAAGCTAAACGCAGGTGTTGACCCGGACCAAGTTTTCAAAGCTGCTCGGAAACATGCAACACTAGCCATGTTTGCCTTGGAGAAAAGTCACACAGCAGAAAACCTTTTGGAAGAGTTTGACAAAAAGGTGTTGTCAATGCTATCCCCCCTAAAACGCAAGATTGGTTATGTTTCCACGGATAATGGCGCCAATGTAGTTAAGGCCATGTTACAGGGTCACCATGTTAGAGTGCCGTGTTTGGCGCACTGTATCAACCTGGTAGTTCAAAAATTCTTGAGTGATAAAGAGAGTCCAGCGTTCGAGGTAATGGCCACCTGCCGCAAAATGTGCAACCATTTCAGCCATTCTTTTAAGGCCCGGAAGCATCTGCGGAGACTGCTACTTCAACGTGGAATGCCAGTGAAAGCACTCATCCAGGAGGTGGCAACACGTTGGAACTCAACCTTCTACATGCTTGAGCGTCTGCATGAGCAGTATACGGTACTCGATCACTATTTCTTGACAGAGGCTATATCTCAGAAGGAGGACCTGCGGATGAGTAAGGCGCAATGGGCCATAGTTAAAAGCCTGACAGACATGCTTCGTCCTTTTGAGTTCTTCACGCGTGCAGTCAGCCAGGAGGACTGTAATTTGGGAAAAGCTATCCCATTGTTGTGCATACTGGAGCACCAACTGATGGCGGTTTCTTCTGAGTTTGAAAAAGATGAAAAAAAAAAAAACCATTTCATTTTGTCTGAGAAATTATTACATCGCCTACGTGGTGATGAACGTCTTAAAAACATCAACTCAGATCAGCATTACATTTGTGCTACTATTCTGGATCCACGCTACAAAAAGGCGCTGGCAGACAACGCATTCTTTCCTTTCGCTGATGCAGATGTTCAAAAGTACAAACATTGGTTAGCCTGGTCAGCCAAGAGGTTTGAAAAAGAACGGCAGGTTATTGAAGGAGAAGCCAGTACATCAGCATCAGCATCAGCAGGCCATCCGCAGTCACAAGAATCCACTTCTGCACCTGTGGCTGGGGCACAAGTGACCTCTCAGCCGTTAAAGACACCGGCAACTGGATCATCTGCACCACACACAATGACAACACTAACAGTGGCTGGGGAGGAGGATTGGCTAAGTTTGATGGGGTATGGTTCTCGAAAAAATGTCACAGGCACAGCAAAAAGTAAGCAAAGTGGAGGAACAGTTGATGACCTTGAGTCGATGGTGCAGGACTATCTGAATGACTCAACAGTGGTCTTTCTTAATGAGGAGCCATTGCAGTATTGGCATGGCAAAAAACAATTGTGGCCACAGCTCTACAACCTGGCTATAAACTATTTGTCTTGCCCACTCGCAAGTGTGTCTTCTGAACGTGTTTTCAGTGCTGCTGGTGGCATTGTAACTGCCAAACGGAGCCGCCTATCGCCCAAAAATGTGGAGCGGCTGACAATGATCAAGATGAATCAGCACCTCATACCACCAGATTACAAAGTGCGAGAAAGCACGCCACATGAAGACGATGAGGACAGCAACGTAGATGAGGGGATTTTTTCTCTGTTCGGTGCCACTGACCTCATCCAGCCTGAATTCGCAGAGTATGATGACGAAATCTTGTTCTTATTCCCTGACACCGAGCCCTGAAAATGAGACAATCAATCAAGAACTTTCTTTTTCGTCCTTATTCACTTTTATTCCTGTGTGCTTTGTGTCTCTCTTTCTTTGTTTTGCACAGTTAATTTAATTCAAACTTTAATCACCTAATCCCAAAAACAAGACCATCATCAGAACTGTCTTCACTTGTTTGCTTATTGATTTGAAGGTGCCGCAGTCTACATTCCTCAGGTTCACAAGTTCTGAAGAACATGCTCCTCTATCCTCCTCCTCCAGACTGCGATTTCCCTCCAAGCAGAGTGCTGGATTACGCACAATGAAGAAAGACTCAGCACTTGTGTGGGTGTTGTACTTCTTTGCGGGTGAGTTGACGGTTTTGGGCCCATTGCTGTGAAGCTCTAATAATGGACAAAAGTGTTTTGGACCAAATATGAGGTGGAAATTTCTTGCCGTTTTTGCTGACTTGCTTGCCTTTGAGGTGCTCTTTGGCGGGGTTCCGGGGGTTTGTGTGTAATTTTTGGTGTCTGTCGAAGCACTGCTGCGACAGTCTAATCTTGATTGCATTTGCTTTTCAGGAAATCCGTGGTGGAAAACAGGAGTTATGATGATTGATGATGACCTAGCTGCACAGCGCGTTACTTTGGACCGAAGGGCGAGAGATATTGTAAGTATGAGATTTAGCTTTTTCGCTGTTTGGGGGTGTTGTCGGGTGTTTTTTTGCGGGTGGGTTGGCGCCGGCGGGTCTTGCCTGGGGCATTCCTGGGAAGGTCTAATACCGGATACAAGTGTTTTGGACAAAATCCATAAGGAACAGCCTTTTTTTTGCCATTTCTTCAGACATCTTGCTCAATGTAGCGTTTTGGGGGGCTTCCTGCTGTTCGTGGGTGGGTTGCGGCCGGGGTCTCTGTCGAAGCACTGCTGCGACAGTCTAATCTTGATTGCATTTGCTTTTCAGGAAATCCGTGGTGGAAAACAGGAGTTATGATGATTGATGATGACCTAGCTGCACAGCGCGTTACTTTGGACCGAAGGCCGAGAGATATTGTAAGTATGAGATTTAGCTTTTTCGCTGTTTGGGGGTGTTGTCGCGTGTTTTTTTGTGGGTGGGTTGGCGGGTCTTGGCTGGGGCATTCCTGGGAAGGTCTAATGCCGGATAGAAGTGTTTTGGACAAAATCCTTAAGGAAAAGCCTTTTTTTTGCCATTTCTTCAGACATCTTGCTCAATGTAGCGTTTTGGGGGGCTTCCTGCTGTTCGTGGGTGGGTTGCGGCCGGGGTCTCTGTCGAAGCACTGCTGCGACAGTCTAATCTTGATTGCATTTGCTTTTCAGGAAATCCGTGGTGGAAAACAGGAGTTATGATGATTGATGATGATGACGACCTAGCTGCACAGCGCCGCGTTTGGACCGAAGGCCGAGAGACATTGTAAGTATGAGATTTAGCTTTTTCGCTGTTTGGTGGTGTTGTGTCGCGTGTTTTTTTGCGGGTGGGTTGGCGGGTCTTGCCTGGGGCATTCCTGGGAAGGTCTAATACCGGCTAGAAGTTTGTTGGACAAAATCCATAAGGAAACACCAGTTTTTGCACTTTTTGTAAGTTAGGGTTCGTTAGGGTTAGCCCTAGCAGCAGGATTGCATGTGTTTAGGGGGGTTCTATTGCAACGCGGTTCTGTTGTTGTAGAGCACTGTTGGAGCGATGCTGGCTATGGATACTTTTGCTTGCAGGCAAGTGGTTTGAATACAATCCACGGTCTGTATTTGGGTCTACTGTTACTTTCAAAGTACGTTTTGTAACCATTTTTCTGCTAGGCATCGTTTTTGGAGATATGATTGGGTTCTTCTACATTTTTGCGACTGGCTTTAGTAAGGGTCTTGGTGGGAGCATTGCTGGGAAGGTCAAATTTTGTTCTAAAACACAGTAGTACACCCACCTTGAGGGGAAAGATCCGCTATAATATTTTGGCCATACTTATTGATCCTTAAAAAGGTGACTCAGACAGAGCACGCAATTTCAAAAATATTGTACTGTCTATTAGGGAAATCAAAGTGTCACTTTTTGAACCACACAGCGTACATACCTTTTATTTATTTATCAGTGGTATTGTAATAGCACTTCCTGTTTTCCGTTCAATAATTACAGGCCGGGTTTCAGTCAACATCCGCCAGGCAGGCAGTGGACAGGGTGTCTCTTCTGTCAGTGGTCACCACCACATTGATGGACGAAGCGTCAGCTGGAATGGAGGAGTGCCGCCAATAAGAGGAATTGTTTGCTGCATGCAACTTACTTACCAATTTCAACAGGACAACTCCAACAACATACGCAATACAGATACAGTATCCATTGTTGTCTTTTATTCTATGAGTGTGACTGCATGTGCTTACCTTTACTTTGTAACCAAAGATTGTCTGTAAACTCTGTATCTTCAATTATTGTTTGTCCATGCTCTGCTTTTTTTTTCTTCTCTCAACAAAACCTACCCAAAAAGAAACCCCCATTCCCATCCATTTTACAAACCCTAACCCTCTTCCCCCGGGCTGTGTTGTTTTGCTTGATGTCTGACTAAAATGACATCAATAATTCCACACACTTGCTGGGGAGGATAAGGTGATAGCAGCAACAGGCTGGTGAAGGAATACGAGGATATCTTCTAGACTTACTCAGCTTCAGTACTATATCTTCTAGTAGTAGTAGCCAATGTCAAATAAATTCAACGCAAGTACTAGTTATACTTGCAATACTTTACCATTTGTTAGGCTACATTATGGCACTGTTCTAGTGTACTGTCACCTGCTATTTTCTCGATCGTACCGTAACCGTTGTAATGCTACAGTAAGGAGTACAAACAAGGTTTCGTTTTCTTTTTTTCCATAGGCATGCAACTGCCACTGTGTCACACCACTAGTAACACCGCAATGAGGAAATGTCACCCGCCCAGGAATGACAACGTTAATCCCCATTTCACCTGGAGCCAGCCCTGGGCCTAGCCCTAATTTCTAACACAAATTACAGGTAAGATAAGCGTTTGGTGGGAGGTAGTATAATGGAGTATTATTTCGGAGTAGACAAGAGATTGACGGTTGTACTACTAAAGTCCTACGACTGTTCAGGAAAACAAAGTTACTGTTACACCCCCGCCCCCCACCCACCAGACTGAAAAGCAGTAAAAAACAGGTATGGTCAGATAAAGTAGTTGAAAAATATATTTATTTATCCCTAACAAAATAATCTCCCTCACCCACCCTAACCCCAACGATTGTCTCTGAAACGTCCCAAAACGATCCCAACTCCCAAATCCCACCCCCCAAAAGTCTATAAAAAAAGGGCAAGGGACACTCCACTACTGGAGGGTGCTGGTGCTGGTGCATGATGCGGCATGGGCATCATACTCCTTGCGGAGGGTGGCAAGCTCGGAGCGGAGGCCCTTAACCAAGGTCTTATACCTCAGGACCTCCTGCTCCAGGTTGGACATGCGGACTCGTAGGCGGCGTTGGCGTTCCTTGCAGCTCCTGTGGGGGGCAGCTGGTATTTCGGGTGCTTGGCGGTGGCGGTCGGCTTTCTTAGCCCGGCTCGGTCCCGCTGGTTTAGTCACGGAGGAGGATGCAGTGGTCACAGTCGAAGATGTTGCCCCGCTCGACTGCGTGTCCTCCTCCTCCTCCAGGGCCACCAGCCGCCGATACTCGGCGACTGTGGCCTCCAGCCTCCGTTGCCGGGCCAATCTAGCCTGCTCCCTCCTTGTTGTTGATTTGGAAGGAGCAACTATATGAAGAAAGAAAGACATAGTCTGTAACCAATGCTCCTTATTAATAACACAAAGTGATTGAGCCGAAAGTTGGGTCACAGAGTACAAGTAGCAAATTGAAAGCACAGTACATAACTATTGAGGACAGTATCTATGTAACCTCCCACTTCTGCATCCTTGCTCTAACAGTAGTGGTACTTTAATGAACTAATTCTACGACCACTATGGACTTCCATTACAGTCGACTATGACAGTACACCAGTCTTATTCTTCTTCTTCTCTCTTGTTTAGGGAAATGGGTACGTTATCTTATGCAAGCCGGCAGAATGACATGGACACAGCACAGTGAAGTTGCACCCGAGAAAAAAAGTTGCACACCATGATGATGGAGACAGACTTGCGTTACTGTACCGGTCCAGTACATGCAGGTGGTGAAGCTATTACTTTTCTATTACGGGTGGCACTGAGAATACTCTGTTACAAGGGCTACTGCTTAATTAATTTACCTTTCACCCTACAGTGCAAATGAGTACTAGAAAAGGAAACTGAAGAAGCTAACTAATTTGATTATCTATCACTTCACATGGGACGTATTTAATGACAGATGAGATGACTTTAGGTGCTTTGCTTAATATTGAGTGAACACAGTGATACACCCACACATGAATGACGTACTACAAGTAAACTAAAGTTATTAAGAGAGGTACGGAGTGTCCACCGTAATAACCAGATATATGCTGTGAATGCAAACGCAATACAAAGTACTGCTACTATTCATGGTAGTATTGGACACATTTACAATTTCTTTTCCTTGCCTTCCCTGCACTGGGACGGACGTGCGGGTGCGGTGGTACATGCTCTTCAAGGTAACACTTACTTCACCTGGCGACCATCTACTCTCTCTAGATACACATTTGCTATGTAAGAGTCAGAGAATACCATGCTCCAGGCATCCATTCATTCAAAGTATACGCACACATACAGTTTCTGTTTCACCCACCCAGGCTGCTGTCCTTCCACCCATCCTTGCTTCATCATTGACCCAGCCATGCACCATACCATATTCTTTCCTTCCCAGCCACCTCTGGGTCCAAGCAAACACATATCGTTCTTCTTTGCCAGCCATCATACAAGTTCGCGTCCCACTTACTTACACCCTTCTTTCGCTTTTCGTTCATCCCATCCATCACGTTCGTCTAAGAACTTATTGGGATTCTTCTCACCAAAAACTTCACAGCTAAGTCGAAGTACATTTCGAGGAGGCTACTACCTGGTTGATTTGTAATTGTAATACACCCGTGCAGAAAGCACACTATGCAGTCTTCAATCTCAATAAGTAAGGAATATATAGCTTACCTGTTTCCGCCACCACCGTTTGATCCCCCACAGGAACGGCCACCAGCTCTTCTAACGCCGCATCCTCCCCAGAGGCCTCCGAGTCCAAGTCCAACACAGCCACCTCCGCGCTGGCCCCGTCACCAGATGTTACACCTACAAAGTACATTTAAGAAAGTTAGAATACACCACTCACTACTATATAATATTTGGTCTAGGAGAAATGTTAAAAAAACAGAATACAATGTAATAATTTGTGACTGTCTACTCCATAGTAAAAATGTCCCATTTTCCAGGGAAGGCTGTTGTCTTGCTGCACTTTTATGCACAACTGATGAATGCTTGCTTTTGATTTTTAACACGCACCACTTTTTCTCCTAACAGACAGAAGCTTGACTCCTGAGTCCTAAGAACACGACCAGGATCAAGTTCAAAGTAGGTGAGAGTTCGGCTCGACCACAAGAAATGTGTCCAATTAATCGTCAGCACTAACCACTTTTCCGTTTACAGTTAAATAGTTTTATGACAAAGTAGATTTTAATAAATGTGTTTACTTTTAATAAAGCTTTTACACTTAAATAGACTCTGTGGTTTTTGTTCCTCTAGACTAGAGTGGATGAGCTAAAGGTTTTGGAATTTTTGCAAGCATGAGTGCCTCTGACACTTCTTGACTGTGCTGTGACTCCTTACTACTCTCTTGTCCTGCGTACGATAATCTAGAGATCATTGGGGATCTATAATCGGTGACTTCGGGAGCTGAATGACTCTGCCACACTATCTAGTCAGTAAGGAGACAGTGCATAGAGGTATTGCTGAATATAATGGGAGTCCAATGGAATTGCCAAATGTCCAATCTTAGTTAGCTACACAGACAGACTAATAAGAATAGTCTAGTAATACCACAGGGAGTCATATTCGAGGCAGGATAAGAATTTATATCCAGTCTACAAGAAGATCAAAGACGATTTAGAAAAAATCGAATGAGGAACGCTAGGAAAAAATAGGTACTGTTTAGTAAAATGTAAACTTACTGGGGCCAGCAAAGGAGCCCTCGCCTGCCCGATCCTGGCCTGCATCCTCAGCACCCTCCTCCTGTGTCCTCTTGCCCTTGGGGGGAGCTGATGTACAACATGAAAGAAAGAAAAACCATAAAACATGGATGAGATTTTTCAACCAAATCAAACATTTCAAAAGAACAATAACAACATATTTTGGAAAAATAGCAAATAGATAGACAACTATTCCACGGGATCTATCTCATGTGGTATACTACGTTATTCGTATTGCCTGATTTGCGGAACGTTGACTTAGAAAGTTCCTATGTAACTCAATAAACAGACTACTAAAGAGGTTTGCCTAGGCCTGGCACTGCAGGCAGTAGTGCGCAACACGTGACAGACAAAGTCCATCCTGCTTGCAGATCAGTGAATACTCAAACTATCAATCCACCCGCCACCACCGCCACTATTTCTTCTGATAGCCATGTGACTGTCTAAAGGAAGGACACTGGACTTCAGTCTGTTGGGGCTGATTTATAAGTCCCTTGCGGAAGTTGCGGCTGATTTTCCTCCATTGTTGCGTGCCTTTTCTGACGCAGCGGCAGAACAAAAGACTCGCCATGGTGTTGGTGCGGCGTATATATTAAAAAAAAAAACACATATGGGCATATGGGCGATGCATCACGTTGTAAAGCCCTGCGCCATCAGGGGGCGTTCCGGCGCAAGGGAGGGCGTACCTGCGCAGGAACGAATCCTAAAAGTGGCTGAGGGAAATCTACAAGATGTCAATCAGTCATTTTTAGGACAATGATGCATGACTCAAACCCTGCGCGCTTGAAGCCGACGTACGGCTTGATGCAGCATTGGGGAGATAGGGTACCCCAGAGCATTGCTGGAGCTGCGCCATCGTTGGCACGCAACTCCAGCAATGCGCTGCCTTTACGGCACAGATGCGTAAGGCTTCTGTGACGTTTTGGGCCAATGGGTGGTGGTGGCATGGCACACAATTACTGCCGCATCCCTGCTACTTTGCAGGGATGCGCCGGTAATTGAAAATATGACCCTTACTGTCTAGCATTACGCAGTTCTTTTCTTTACAGTACACTGATACATAATTTCTCAGGCCAATGAAATGCTTCTGAACACAACATACAAAACAAAGAAGCATAGTAGCAAGCAAGGCTACTGAGAAGGAGAGCAGTGCACCTGAAAATGAAATGCATAGAAGATTTTGAAATATAATTTACCTCAATGTAATCGGCAGCATTATTGCTCTTGGTAAAGAACAAAGATTTGCAAATAACAGAGCAGGATAAAACAGAGTAGTAAATGTACTACTACTACTACTCACCAAGCCCGGGGACCTCTACGCCGAGCGCGTCCAGCAAGTCCCGCTCCCGGTCCATGACATCGGTCCAGCGGTGGGTGGCCTGGTTATATGTGCGCCGGACCCCAGAGATCTTGTACATGGCCCGGCACACCTTCTCCCACCGCTGGCGGCGCTCCCGGATGCCATAGCCGGTCGCGATCTTGCCGCCTCCCAGGATCGTCTTGGGGAGGCGGCGCTGGACATGGAAGATCAGTGCCGCCACTTCCTCCGCGCTGAAGATCTCCCTCGGGACCACTTGCTCCCCCCTTAAACGCCCGCACGGGAGCCGGGCACGGGGTGCGGGACCCTTCCCCTTCTCAGGGTGCTTCCCGGCTCCCTTTACCATGGTCTGGGCAGAAATAAACTTAAATGATAAAGAAGAAATAGAATAGTGAAGAAGAAAAGAAAAGAGTTTAAAAAAGTAGTTTAAAAGTAAATAAAAGCTGCAGAAAACACAAAAATATAGAGCTAGAAAAATAGAGGGTTAGATAATAAGTAAAATTAGATCAAAAAAACTTCAAACAAGCAAAGGATGGCAGAGATTGAGAGAGGATACAGAAAGCATGCCCAGAACCATAGCAATGAATGAGAAACAAGATGGCCGCGCCCGTTCACGACCGCGTGGGTAAGTTCGCGCGAGATTTTCCTTGCGAGTACGCGCGAAATTGTACTCGCGAGCAGCACACTTTGCGAGATTACACATAGCGGGCGGAAACGGAATTACGTCACGCCAACAAGATGGCCGCGCCCGTGTACGACCGATAGGGTAACTTGGCAAACGAATAGCTAGAAGCGCCTCGCGAACACGCGCAAGATCACGCGAACATACACGTCGCAACAAAAACAATTTTGTATTCGCACGTATTCGCGGCTTCCGAAATCGATCTCGCACGGATTCGCGCCCCAAATAACGCGCGAAATTGCAAAAAAAACGATTTTAGCTAAAATGAAAGCAATGAGCAGGTGCAAAAGTTCAAACTTAACATTAGTAACATTCAAGGTAGTGCTTCCTGATGGGCCCCTCCAGAGTTTGCAACAATTCTATGACCCTGCTATGACCCAAACAGCAGGCTCATAGAATAGCACCATGAAGGTCCTGTAAAAAAAAAATTTCACTGCAACAAAAAGCAAATTACAGATAAGGAAGGAAGCAGGTGCCAGCCAGACTGGAACTTTCAAAATTACTGACACATTAATGAAACACAAATTAATTGATGGCAGTTGAAGAAGGGCAGGTGTGCTAGCTTTTTTCAACCACCATAATCTACAGTAATAAATAAACCTAATAGGTGCCTGTGAGGATGTACTAGAGGGTGGCATGGGTGTCCCAGAGGGTGGCAGTGGTGAAACAGAGGGTGCTGTGAACCTGTGATGATAAACCAGACGTAGAAACAACATAGTCGCGGCCGTTGCAAGCCGAAAAGTAAGTTCGCAATTGCGAACTTGTCCCAAAATCGGCGCGAACACGCGCCAACACAAAAAACGGAAAAATCCGCAAATCCGCTAGAGTTCGCGGATCTTCGCGGATTGCGAATCCGTAAATACGCAAGTTCGCGGATTGCCAATCCGCAAAATCCGCCCATGCTTACCGAGCACTAGACCGCTCGCCGGCTCCTCGCCTCACACAAGATGGTGCCCAGAGTAGTCGATCCCAGCCAGACCTTAGTCGTCTGTGATGGGGGCTACTGGGAGACGAAGGTAATTCCCAAAATGCAAGCGCAGAGTGCGCAAAGACAATAAGTATTTTAAAATTGTGGGCGAAAGTAAAATGCACCAAATACAATTTGTGACAAGTTTTAAAATAGTAGGCATCAAATCACATAGATTACAAATCTCTCAAGCAGAGTCCCGGCTTCCGCCTCAGGACTTACTCACACAGCTGAAAATCCCATTCCCCTGCCGATAATGGCTCCTCCAATAATGCACCCAGGCATACTAAAGTCCGCTACAGCAAGACCTCGATCCCATTACCGCCAAAGCTGGAAACAGCACTCGGAGCAGGGCAGACACAAAAAACAGGTCTTTGAGGTGTATGGTGCCTCCTTTTATCCCATTGGTGGATGGAGTTGGGGGCCATGTTGGAGGGATGGGAGCATAGTGCGCTGACTTTCTTTTGCTTTGAGTTTCTGTGGGAGCCTAAAGCTCATGTGTTAATTACTGTGGCGATGAAGACGGACGAGGAGGTAATGCATCCCATTTTGCCTGTACAGGAAGCACCGCCTCCAGTAAGTCATCACATAGGGCCCGATCAAGATGGGACACCAAACGACGATACTGAGACATATTCAACAAGACTGTCAAAATGTTAGTCTGGGGAGGTTCCTCAGGAACGGGCGGCCATATCTCCAGCGCAACGCTTAAGATTTTCTGATATTGAAGATATTGTCCCACTCCGAGATTAAAGGTCTCCATCGCCTCCTCTCAAGTAATAAACTGCTGATCCACATATAAGCCACCCATCAACTGGCAGCTCCCATCTTTCCAGCGCCGTACTGAGAATGACGCGGCAATGCAAGAGAAGGGGCACATCGCCCACAAAGGCATGTCCGGCGCATACGGAGCTCGTCAAACCACCCATTTAACGGTGCCTTCCCATACGATCGCCACATGCTGTGTAATATATGGGAGCGATGAGGAGATCCCGGAGCCAAGCATCAAGGGGGTCAGCAAAGACCATGCGCCATATGACCCGGCTAAGATGCGTTACTCCCAATTATTACTATCCTCCATCCAATGAACAGGATTCTGCAGTTGAGCTGCCATCAAACAGACCTCCAGGCGCGGTATCTCAAGGCCTCCCCTGCTCCAAGTTCTCTGCATGGTAGTAGGTCCCACACTCTTGTAGCAGGAACCCCACAGAAGATCCACTATCATTCTGTCTAATGTGCGGAAGTAGTTTTTGCTATCGCTATCCTACCTATCAGAGATAGATCCCTCCAAACCCTGACCGAAGCCCCAAAATCCTCCTGATGTTAACCCCTTCGCTGCGGGGGTAATTCCCCCGCTGTGCTGGGGGGGAGGGGGACGCACACAGCGCCCGCATGCTCATGACGAGCCCAGCTCATCATGAGGCACGGCGCTCCAGTGCTCATGACGAGCTGAGCTCGTCACAGGTGCACCGGCTCCCGTGGAGCGCTCAGCACAGCGGGGGAATTCTCCCCGCACCTGAGCGTTCCACGGCTCATGACGAGCTCAGCTCGTCATGAGCATGGTAAAGGTTACGTTCTAAATATTCTGAATCTGTGTGGGCCAAGCGATTTCTGAAATATGAGCCCCTGAAGTCACCCAAGCAAACCCCACTGCGGGTAATAAGTGCTCGGGTATAGCCACTAGTCTCCCCATTGGAATTAGCTTTGATTTATTTGGCACCTGCTGAACCCTGAGCAGTATAGGAACCAAATAAGCTGGTTGTTGAAGAAATGCCAGGGTATCATAGTATAAATGGAGACTACATGATTGGTTTCCCCATTGGTTAATGCCCAGGCTCGCAATCGGAAGCAAGGTCTCCACCAATGGCTCCATCATGATTTAAGAGCCTAATTACACCCCAGGTTTATGTTGGAAGATTGGACTTTACTATCTCTGCAAAGGATGTATGACGTTACAACGCATACTTTTACAACGCATGCCTTTAAAACACATTGTTTACAATGCAACATCCATTACAACGCATTCCATTACAACGCATGCCATTACAACGAATTTCCTAAAACTACCATTACAACGCATTCCATTACAGCGCATACTACCTTTACAACGCATACTACCTTTACAACGCATACCATTACACTGCATGCCATTACAACGCATGTTTGGTAAGTATTGGATAGTATTGGGGTAAAAATTACTATTCTAACTCCAGGGGGTGCAACAGTATGGTAAGTGTTGGATAGTGTAAGGGTACTATGCGTTGTGATGGTATGCGTTGTAATGATATGCATTTTAATGACTGCGTTGTAATGACATGCGTTGTGATGGTATGCGTTGTATTGGTATGCGTTGTAATGACTGCCTTGTAATGACATGCGTTGTGATGGTATGCGTTGTATTGGTATGCGTTGTAATGACTGCGTTGTAATTACATGCGTTGTGATGGTATGCGTTGTATTGGTATGCGTTGTAATGACTGCGTTGTAATGACATGCGTTGTAATGGATCTTGCGTTGTAAAAGTTTTGTTGTAATGGTAGTGCGTTGTAAATGTTGCGTTGTAAAGGTTGTTTCCCTCTGCAAATAGCCCCGTGTGCCCACTTTACTAATATGCAAGCAGCTTCCACTCCGGCTGAGAAGACTGAAAAGTTATGATTTTCTTGAGGCCTAATGGGTTATTAAGACCCTAGCCTACTACACTATTGATAATTTAAAAACAAGTTGATGCGGGTTGTATTTTTAGACATTTATTAACTGACGTACAGGTACCCATGCCATGTTTAAACGTCTCTGACTGGAGTCTTCCCCTAGAATGCTTTAATTCATAAATCTTTTGGAGTTTGTTTCCACGCGCAAGTGGCGTAGAGCAGCCTTGTTGGCACTTTCCTCATGCACAGGTCAGAATAGATAGTTTATACAGATCTCTAGTTCCTTACCTTAGCGGTGTGTAACTCGCCCAGGGTGGATTTCTTACAGTAAATTTACTAGGAGAAAAGCTAATAGCAAGCACCCCAATGACAAGAAAACACCGGGGTTAGTTGAACTACTTACATCTGTGATCAGTCGAGTTTTTATATCTGATGTCTAGGTGCTGAGGTGAGTGGGTTGGACAGGGGTTCTGCTGCAGCTGCCGGGCTGATAATAATAGAGAATACACCCTGTGTGTGCCAGCTCGTCTTTACGTTTAGTGCCACCCAGCAGTGTTGTCATCACTAAACTCATGGTACTTTTTTTAAACGCCCTGGGGCATATTACCAAGGGTGGCGATAGGCAATTATCGCCGGTCTGCTAAGCAGCGATAATTCTATCGCCCCATTAGCAAGCTGTCGCTAACTGATGTTAGCGACAGCTTGTAGGTGATAGCGAGCGGTTTGGGGCCCCCTTTGCATGTCAGCGATATTTATCGCTAATGACATGCAAAGTGGGCGTACCCAACCAGTTAGTGACTGAAAGCAGTCGCTAACGTCGCTATCGCCTATTAGCTTTGCAGGCGTAGCGATGGAAATATTCACGCTATCGCCAAAAACCAATACCTGCCCAGACCAGTTCTTAGCCATGTTATCCAATGGGAGGTGGATAACATGGCTAGGAGCATTTCATCGCTAATGCGTGAATATCGCTGTATTCTCAGCGATATTCACGCATTTCGCCGCTATAGCTGGATATTTTAGCACAATGGAGAAAAACGTTGCTAATAGCATGTTTTCTCCGCTAACATATCCAGCGATAGGCAGCGATAAAAAAAATCGTCGCTAGGCCTATTTAGCGATAAATATCGCTACTTGTTGGTAATATGCCCTCCTGAGAATAATTTCTGGCGAAGTTCGACAGTCACCCCCAGTTTCACGTTTCCTCTTGAATGAAACCACAGGCTGGTTGTATATTTGTGTGCTGAAGATACACATTATTTCTGACCTTGAAGCAACTTCTGATCAGTGCAATAATCTGATAGCTTGTGTTCCAGATATTATCATATTATCGGGTCTGTAATTAAGCTGGGAGAAACAAGTTAATACCGGTCTGCTATCCATATTCTTCTTGGAAAAGAGGGTGTGTCCCTTGCAGGGGTCTTTCATTGTCTGACACTATCACGGATGAAAATTTGTGATAACTCAGGGGCATATTACCAAGCAATAGCGATAATTATATCGCTGCGCTCCGACGATTTTTACCGCTGAGATACCTTGATATTATCAAGGTTTATCTCAAAAGCGGTAAAAATCATGCGAAATGCATGAATATCGCTGAAAAGTCAGCGATATTCATGCATTAACGAGCTAATGCTCTTAGCCATGTTATCCACCTCCCATTGGATAACATGGCTAAGAACTGCTCTGGGCAGGCTTTAGCTTTTGGAGATATTCGCGCTTAGCGCAATTATTTCAAAAAGTAGGTAATAGGAGATAGCGATGTTAGCGACTGTTTCCAGTCGCTAACATCTTTGCACGCCCACTTTGCATGTCATTAGTGATAAATATCACTGACATGCAAAGTGGGGCCCAAGATGGTCGCTATCTCCTATTAGCTGTCGCTAACTGGTGTTAGCGACAGCTAGGTAATAGGGCGATTAAATTATCGCTGCTTTAGCGGAAAAAATTTGTGCTAAAGCGGCGATAAGACCCTTGGTAATATGCCCCTCAATTCAGTAAGTTATTATTGGATAACAGACAAGATAACATAGAAAGATACAACTGGCCTTCTAAAAAGAACACAAGGCTACGTCTGCAGGTCACTTCATGACCTTGTATTTAGTGGATAGCAGGTCCTACCTCCCTCGGCTCTGGTTCACACCTCAGGTTGGGGCACTTTGCGCTGCTCCGGGGCTATCCTGCTAATGTCGTTTCCTTCTATTTTTACATCCGGTTTCATGTATTGTTGCAAATCCTTTTTTTTTTTACAGTTTCAATAGCTGTGAACAAACAAGCATTGGCATAGCCAATTAGTTTCGCCTTTGGGACCTTGTAAGTAATAAAAAAAAGACTGAAGTGTTGTTGCACCAGGGATATTGTGCTGCGGCACTAAACACTTATAAGGTCCCAAAAGCGAGACCTATTGGTTATGCCAATGCTTGTTCTTCTGGTAATTCACAAAAAAGGAATATTGATGCTTTTGTGGCTGCTATGAAGTTTGTATGTTATTAAATCATAATCCGAGCCTCCGGTCCTGACATAGAAGTTCCTACGTGCAGGTATCTGGCGCTGTTACCTCTCATCACAGTTGAATGTCTTTATCTGACACTTCCCACTTTCGCTTTGTTCGTATTTTGTGTTGTTTGGCGGAAGTTATGGATGCCTTCAGTGCACTTTGTTGTCTTTCCAAACAGAAAACATGGGTGGCTTTGATACTCCAAGGATCTGCTTCATAGCGCCTTATTGCAGAATACTATCGTCTTTGCTTAGTCACGACGTTAGTCACTATCTCATTACTAAAAAAACCCTTTTAAATCCCCAGAGCAGGTTTAACAGGTCTGGATGCCTTTGAAAGGTGCATGTCCGATGTCCTTCTCTGCTGCTCTTTAAATAGCTGCTCATAAGTGCTTCCTGGTCACGTGACCTGCTCTGAGGAGGCCACGGAGCGCACCTGAGAAGGTTGAAGGTCAAACAGGCGTAATTCGTTTATAAGGAATCACCGAGGCCTCCACAGGATGCAAAGCAGTCTTTAAACTTCGGTTCCTTCCTACTTTTTGAATCACACACTTTATTTTAATATTTATGTTCTGTTTTCGGTATTCTAAGTAAAGCATTGCCTGTTAAGTATCTTTTTTTTACTTTTAATATGTACACACAGGGCCCTGGAACTAATATATAATGTTATTATCTGATCATTTCAGTCTAATATGTCATAAAAATTTCACATATCACATAAACACAGCAATGGGAGGGCTGGGGCATTCTCATCGACGTCATGGGTTAAACTGCAGAGACATTGTTTAATCCATGACGTCAGGCTTGGTTTAATCTATTGCTGCAATGTTTCCATAAATTTGGGATTAAAACAGCAATTGTTCCCCTAACTCACAACACCTTTATTATTGAGAATTAGTTTTGATACAAAGTAATTTTGAATTAAATATTTTCGAGCCTTGCATTGTCACACAGCCATGTGTAAGTCATTTATAGGTGAATTCCTCGCGCTGCAAAGAACCGCCCTCTTTTGCATTTAATGAACATTTCCTTGACTGAACAATATATGCGTCATCAATAGGTAAAATATTAAATTCATACCTCTGACTCTTTTTCCTTTGCACATGGAGGTGCATAATTGAAACAAGTGATGCAAAGTTGTGGTGAGTTGCATCATTTGTAGAGTAGAACTGCGCAAAAGCTTTAGTAAATGTTGTATTTCTGCTCTCTCTGCGCTGGTGCACTTCCTGCGGCCTCGTGCCAGTGCAGGCTCTCTTGAGCCTTAGTCAGTCAGTCAAAACGAAGGTTTATTTAGAGCACTGGTCCTTAAACATGTAAAAACTTTTCTGATTCCATAAATACATTCTCTTAGACAACTTATATAAAATTCTGCCTGGGCAAACCACTACGTTACGCTCTCGTAGTTTGCGCAACTTCGCACTACACGAACTGCACGTAGCACAGCGCGAACACACGTAGCGTAACATAGTGCAGTGGTGATTTTTTGCTTGCTCGCAGTCCTCAACGTCAAGTTGGCGACCGCGAGCAAGCAAAATGACATCCTTTTCCTCGTTCCCGATCACCAATATCAAGTGCCGATCGCAAGCGTAGAAAATAAACCTCCCTGCGAGATTCTCAACACGGGGAGGTCAGGTTTCTCATTGCGAGTGGTCGCGCATGCTCGCGACCGCTCGTGATGAGAAACTATCAGTCCGCGTTGAGAAAGCTGCAGCTTGAGTAAATATCTACTAGAGGGGCAGAAAACTACAGCTCGCACTGTGCAAGATGCCGTTTTCAATTATTGCACAGTGCCGGATACTTGTCCTCACTGTGCAATCATTGAAAACGCATCTTGCACAGTGCGAACATGCTACTACGCAGTTCGCGTAGTGCTAGGCGTACCTCACGTAGTGCGAAGTGCACTTCGCGTAGCTTCGCGAAGCGCTACTTCGCAAACTACACCCAGCCCTAATAAAAACGATAAAATCTTACAGAAAATTTAATTACAATACAAAAGTCATTAAAACTCAACCTTGTTCTGTAGGGTGTATTTCATCGTAAATTAGCTAGAAAGCTCAATTTCTGTGCATTTTTAAGATCTTTTTTAACTTGGAGCATAAACCTCTCGATGGCACAAGCTATACCCAGAGTGCACATTTCAGTTATCAGTACTACAGTTCGTACACAATTTTCAATACCGTGTTTTAGAAAGATTGGGCTTAATTACATTGTCTGTGCAGCCAGGACCTTAAAACAATGTAAAACTACGGGCCAAATATCACATTTTGCACTTAAGACACAGGTACACTTCCCTTAACTCTCACTCATAGCTCTTTTTATCCCCTCGCTGGAAAAACAGGGATTAATTCAGATTATTTTCTTGAGTAGTTCAATTCTAGGCCCCTCGCTTGGTAGTGCCTCTATATACCAGTAATATTGTTCATTGTTCCAGGAGTTTAACATGAAACCCACAGATCTGTTCCCCTCCAGGTACCGTCTGTCCTGGTCTCGGGATAATTCTTCCCCTAATATCCTCAAATCCCTTCTGCAACGTCAGTTTGTAGATTCTGCGGGCACAGCTGGACTCCCACGTCTCCACAATCCTTACTACGGTTTCTCTGACCCCCTTTGCCCACTTCAATTCACTCCTTAACCTCTCGTTTTTGCCCCACTGTGATACTCTTTCCCCTTCCATATTGGAACTGTGGTGGTACCATGGCTGTCTAAGCAGCCTGTCTGACATTTCGTTGCAGTCTTTATTACATATTTCAGACACTAACTGAAGCTGGGGCTCTCCCTCTCAGTGCGTCTAGATGGTTTTCCATTTTAGGTATTTCTAAAGCCATAACCGTAAATCCTCATATTTATTTACAATCCAATCTTTATGGTACCCAAGAACCAACTAAATCTTATTGGCTTTATTCCAAACATCAGGACCTTAGTTTTTCCTATCTTTACTATGAGCTTTTTGTGGGTACAATATTCACTAAACGCATTTACCTTTCTTTGCAGCGCTATCTCTGTTTGATCTAAAATTACAAGATTGCCTGCATAGAGTGGGCATGCTGTCTGTTTCCATCTATCTTGGGGCCGGCTCCCGAGCCGCGCCCAGAGCAGATGGAAAATCAGCTGAGAATAAGGGGAAAGTAAAGGGGCCAAAGACCCATCCTGGTCTTAGCCCATTTCCTCAGGTGCGGTGCGTCCATTGGGGCGTAGGGGCGAAGCCCCACTAAGCCCCATGAACTAAGCCCCATGGACTAAGCCCCATGGACCCACCACGTCGTCACTAGAAGCCAAACACAATTATTTTTAAAAATCGCGCTATCTGCCGGCCGGGAACCGGGAGACACCCGACCTTCCCGGAGTGCGCAAGGGCGGGGGGGGGGGGGGAGAGGATCGGGCTGCTGCAGCTGCGCAAGTGTATTTTTGGGCACAAACATGCCCGCGCATGCGCAGATCGTTTTCTTGTGAATTCCCCCTTAGAGAGAGGACCAGGCGGCGGGCCGCAGCCCCCGGGGTTACACAGGGCGACTGGGCGAGGAGTCCTGGTGCCCCCCCAGCCAATCCTGGCGCAGGATTGGCTGGTCCCTACATAGCCCGGTTACATAACCCCTGACGGATAGCACGGCCGACTTTGGTGCTGGGAAACCAGGTTCGAGCCTCTTATCGAACCATCAAAATGTATACATGACTTACTTTGGTGTTAAATAAATAGATATTTTAAAAAACAAATAAAAATGATGTTCCGACTAAGGTGTGAAATTGGTGTCGAATAAATACATGTGTTAAAAACAATTAATATTAATGATGTATCATTGGTGCTGGAGTACAAGGTTCGAGACTGGTATTAAACACTGACAAGCTGTGTGCAAGTTGTATGGTCATAAAAATACATGAATGATGGATGCAGGATGGGTGGATGCATGAATGGATGATGGGTGGATGAATGGATGGGTGGATGCATGAATGAATGATGGATGCAGGATGGATGCAGGATGGGTGGATGGGTAGATGAATGAATGATGGATGCAGGATGGATGCAGGGTGGATGGATGGGTGCATGAATGAATGATGGATGCAGGATGGGTGGATGGATGGATGGATGATGGATGAATGATGGGTGGATGAATGGATGGGTGGATGCATGAATGAATGATGGATGCAGGATGGGTGGATGAATGAATGATGGATGCAGGATGGATGCAGGGTGGATGGATGGGTGCATGAATGAATGATGGATGCAGGATGGGTGGATGGGTGGATGGATGATGGATGAATGATGGGTGGATGAATGGATGGGTGGATGCATGAATGAATGATGGATGCAGGATGGATGCAGGATGGGTGGATGAATGAATGATGGATGCAGGATGGATGCAGGGTGGATGGATGGGTGCATGAATGAATGATGGATGGATGGGTGGATGCAGGAATGGATGCAGGATGGATGGTGGATGGATGGGTGGATGGATGGGTGGATGAATGGATGCATGATTGAATGAATGATGGATGCGTGGATGGATGGGTGGATGAATGAATGATGGATGCAGGATGGGTGGATGGATGGATGGGTGCATGAATGAATGATGGATGCAGGATGGATGGGTGGATGGATGGGTGCATGAATGAATGATGGATGGAGGATGGGTGGATGGATGGGTGGATGGGTGGACACATGAATGGATGCAGGATGAATGATGGGTGGATGGGTGGATGCATGAATGAATGATGGATGCAGGATGGGTGGATGAATGAAGGATGGATGCAGGATGGATGCAGGGTGGATGGATGGGTGCATGAATGAATGATGGATGCAGGATGGATGGATGGGTGGATGCAGGAATGGATGCAGGAATGGATGATGGATGGGTGGATGGATGGGTGGGTGGATGGATGCATGAATGAATGATGGATGGATGGATGCTGGATGGGTGGATGGGTGGATGGATGGATGGGTGGATGAATGAATGATGGATGCAGGATGGATGGGTGGATGGATGGATGATGGGTGCATGAATGAATGATGGATGCAGGATGGGTGGATGGATGGGTGGACACATGAATGGATGCAGGAATGGATGCAGGATGGATGATGGATGGGTGGATGCATGAATGAATGATGGATGCAGGATGGATGGGTGGATGGATGGATGGGTGGATGCATGAATGAATGATGGATGCAGGATGGATGGGTGGATGGATGGATGGGTGGATGCATGAATGAATGATGGATGCAGGATGGATGGATGGGTGAATGTATGAATGAATGATGGATGCTGAATGGATGGGTGGATGCATGAATGAATGATGAATGCAGGATGGATGCAGAATTGGTGGATGCATGTGTGGGTGGGTGGATGGATGGATGGGTGGATGCATGAATGATGTATGGATGGATGCAAGGTGGTTCGGGCTCGCTCGCTGCGCTCGCTGCGGTGCAATATGCAAATTAGTTTACGCCTCACCACTTTCAAATGTCACCAGCCGCCCCTGCATTTCCAATAGGAATCTTCTGCGACAAGGTCCTCTCTGTACCCAAGTTAACCTGTGTCCAGTTATAGCTCTATAGCTCTTTGATTATGGTCAGAAGACCCTTGGGATCCCCCATAAGGTTAGTGCCTACCACAATCGATTCGGTCCACCAGATCGAATGCCGCTTGGAAGTCGACGAAGCAGCAGAACAAAGTGCCCCCTGCTCCACCGACTTTGGCACAATACACCGGACGGAGCTGCAGTGGTCAGCTGTGGGGTGACCCTCCTTAAACCCCTCCCCCCGTTGCTGAGGCACAATCTGATTTTCTTCTGCCCATTCCCTCAGGCTTTCCAGGATTATTTTTGTAAAGACCTTTCTCCCACATCTAGTAGATTAATTCATCTATTGCGCCAAGATGCTCCCTCCGGAGCGAAAGAAGCGCTTTACAAAAAACCAATAAATATCAAATATCTATAATTTGTCGGTGCCTCCAAGGTTTTTATAATCGCCGCCGAGAGGTTATCTGGACCTGCAGCTCGAGTAAGCTTTAAGTTTCCAATAAGTCATCTGATGACATTGCTTGCCGTAAAGAGGGTCCTAATATCCTCCGCGGTACCTGCCAAAGATGTAGTTCTTTGCCTCCCCTCGTTCACCCCTCAGATCAGAGAAGCCAGCGCGTGAGCAGCGTTCTGAGTGAGCTGCGATCTCGCCAGAGAGGGGCCAAAGAGTGAATGTGTGGCTCCATTTGCTCCAGTAATCGAGCTCCTGGTAAAATAGGTGGGGGATGCCGTCCACCCACGTGGTACCCAGACTCAAGCCCTGGTCCCCGCCCCATCTGTCTTATCCCGCCGTCACGCCATCTCTCTGAATTTCACCACTGGGAATTTGTAGGGACAGTGGTCATTGATGGAAGTGAGGCCTCATATGCAGAGGACCCAACACGGGCCCCCGCTGAGCACCCCCAGCCAGGTGGAGGGGTGCTGCATTATCGCACTCAAACCTGGACAGCGCGCATGCGCCCAGGTCCCACGCCATGCATCTGGGCAGGGGGGCCACACACTCTGTGGACCAGGCAGTCTAGAATTGGGAGAGACCTTTTGTGAGTTCTCATCAGTCTTTCCATTATGCAGCAGCTGGAGGGGGGGGGTTTAAATCAACTCCCCAACCAAGGCAGGCCCCAGGGGTACAGACGGGTGACTTGTCCTGCAGAGCAGTGTAGCTGTGTAATAAGTTTTCGAGGAGATATACTGGTCAGGAACATGTCAAACTGAAGGGGTAAGGGGGGATGGGGGTTAGAAGAATATATCATGCAGGAAGCAACGCGGTCAGGAATACATTGCAGTGAGCAGAGCTTTAAGTGGGCTGAAAAAACTGACCGGTCTATTGAAGGGGCGTGGACAATATAACAAGGGAGTGGCTTAGAGACACTTAAACTAAATATCTGTGGTTATCATAGTGTACTGAATGGGGGTTGGGAACAGTTCCTCAAAGTCCCAGCACAGTTCGCCCTTTGCATCCTGACAAATGCAGTACACATTTCAAACTTACTTCAAAAATAGCTGGAGTTCTTCACCAAAGTTGGTGCAGACATGGCTGTATATCTCTGGACACGTGTTTCTGGGTTGAGCCCATCTTCAGTAGAGAGCAGCAGTTTAGAGAGCAAAGAAAAATCACCTGGGGTTGCTGGAAATGCTGCCAAGTTCCTCTCAGGTCACAGTACCACTCACAGGCACACAGGTGCATCTACAAAGCTCGTCAGCTTGCTGGCTCAAGGGAGCCTTTTAAACAGAATGGGGGTTGTTGGACTTGGCCCTTCTGGCAGGTTCACCCCTAAACTTTTTGCTTTTAATGGTGACCTGGTGGTGGTGATTTTTGGTTTCTGCGCACTTTCACTGAGTCCCAGAGGAAAGTGCTTGCGCAATCTGAGTGCATGTGGTGAGATTGGCCTGCCCTCCCATAGGAATGCATGGGGAATGTGTGTGTCCCTGGTAGTTCCTGATGCGTGGGGTGTGCAGGCTCGAGTCTGGTATGTGCGGACTCGTGTGATTGAATGCTGCGAAATGATGTATGCTGCGTGTATGTGTCTAGTGTGGGAGTGCCACTTCTAGACATGGCTGTGCGTGTGATGTAAAGGTGCTGGCGTGTGATTGTCTGGAGCTGGCTGGGGTGCCAGGCTCGATGAGTCATGATGGGTCTGCCCGGTGGTGAGTGTTGAGATTAGCATGCTGATGTGAGGGAGGGGTGCACCTGGGTCCTGAATAGGGCTGGGCTTTCCCCACACAATGCTGGCTCCGCCCCCTGTGGTGCATCTAACGACCCTAGCCCTGCCAGTGAATAGAGTGAGGGGCTGAGCACATCAAGAGTGCTCCCAAACCAGCTGCGCCTGGTTTTTCCCCCACCCTGCACCTTTAGACAAAGGAATTCAATGTATAACAAGCATTTACAATGCAATGGTCTCAGCATTATTAAAGGTAGAGCTTTTGGCATTGCTCATGACATTTTTTTTCATTTTCTTTAAAAACATAAATAAATGGTATTGTCATTCACAATGGCAATAGGTGAGCATTAGACAGTCGTAGAGAGTATTCCCGGACACTGTGGGCCTCTCTATGTGTATCTCAGTGTGTGTGTGTGTCTCTGTGTGTGTGACCTCTGTGTGTATGTAGCTCTGTGTGTGTATGAGTATGTGTGGCTCTGTGTGTGTGTCTGTATGTAGCTCTGTCTATACGTGTGTATGGCTCTGAGTGTGTGTCTGTGAGTCTGTATGTAGCTCTGTGTATATGTATGTGTCTCTGTCTATGTGTGTGGCTCTCTGTGTGTATAGGCGCCTCTGTATGTGTGACTCGGTCTGTATGTGCCTGTGTGTGTGTCTGTGTGTGGCTCTGTGCGTAGCTCTGTGTATATGTATGTGTCTCTGTATGTGTGTGTCTCAGTGGGTGTGTGGTGATCTGTGTGTATGTAGGCGCCTCTGTATGTGTAGCTCAATGTGTATGTACCTGGGTGCCTTTGCTGTTTGTTGGAGGGCTGCTGCTGGCGACACGGACCTTGTTTCCCTGATCTAATTTCCGGCCACTTCGTCACTTCTCGCGGCCCCCGCTTCGCGGGAGCCGCTCGCTGCCATAGGAACTTTGTTGTTCACGTCCTGCCGGGGAATCAGAGGACTTGCCTGATACTGCCTGCAAAACCCACGCATGGAAAGAGGCGGGACTGCGAGGACCAGCCTGCCCAGCGGCGCTGATCAGCCGCAGCTGGTCCTCTTCCCGCCCCCTCCAGCTCAAAAGATCTAGCTGTGAGCGTATCCGGTGGGTGCCTTTGCTGTTTGTTGGAGGGCTGCTGCTGGCGACACGGACCTTGTTTCCCTGATCTCATTTCCGGCCACTTTGCCACTTCTCGTGCCCCCCGCTTCGCGGGAGCCGCTCGCTGCCACAGGAACTTTGTTGTTCACGTCCTGCCGGGGAATCAGAGGACTTGCCTGATACTGCCTGCAAAACCCACGCATGGAAAGAGGCGGGACTGCGAGGACCAGCCTGCCCAGCGGCGCTGATCGGCCGCAGCTGGTCCTCTTCTCGCCCCCTCCAGCTCAAAAGATCTAGCTGTGAGCGTATCCGGTGGGTGCCTTTGCTGTTTGTTGGAGGGCTGCTGCTTGCGACACGGACCTTGTTTCCCTGATCTCATTTCCGCCCACTTCGCCACTTCTCGCGGCCCCCGCTTCGCGGGAGTCGCTCGCTGCCACAGGAACTTTGTTGTTCAAGTCCTGCCGGGGAATCAGAGGACTTGCCTGATACTGCCTGCAAAACCCACGCACGGAAAGAGGCGGGACTGCGAGGACCAGCCTGCCCAGCGGCGCTGATCGGCCGCAGCTGGTCCTCTTCTCGCCCCCTCCAGCTCAAAAGATCTAGCTGTGAGCGTATCCGGTGGGTGCCTTTGCTGTTTGTTGGAGGGCTGCTGCTGGCGACACGGACCTTGTTTCCCTGATCTCATTTCCGCCCACTTCGCCACTTCTCGCGGCCCCCGCTTCGCGGGAGTCGCTCGCTGCCACAGGAACTTTGTTGTTCACGTCCTGCCGGGGAATCAGAGGACTTGCCTGATACTGCCTACAAAACCCACGCACGGAAAGAGGCGGGACTGCGAGGACCAGCCTGCCCAGCGGCGCTGATCAGCCGCAGCTGGTCCTCTTCCCGCCCCCTCCAGCTCAAAAGATCTAGCTGTGAGCGTATCCGGTGGGTGCCTTTGCTGTTTGTTGGAGGGCTGCTGCTTGCGACACGGACCTTGTTTCCCTGATCTCATTTCCGCCCACTTCGCCACTTCTCGCGGCCCCCGCTTCGCGGGAGTCGCTCGCTGCCACAGGAACTTTGTTGTTCACGTCCTGCCGGGGAATCAGAGGACTTGCCTGATACTGCCTACAAAACCCACGCACGGAAAGAGGCGGGACTGCGAGGACCAGCCTGCCCAGCAGCGCTGATCGGCCGCAGCTGGTCCTCTTCCCGCCCCCTCCAGCTCAAAAGATCTAGCTGTGAGCGTATCCGGTGGGTGCCTTTGCTGTTTGTTGGAGGGCTGCTGCTGGCGACACGGACCTTGTTTCCCTGATCTAATTTCCGGCCACTTCGCCACTTCTCGCGGCCCCCGCTTCGTGGGTGCCGCTCACTGCCACAGGAACTTTGTTGTTCACATCCTGCCGGGGAATCAGAGGACTTGCCTGATACTGCCTGCAAAACCCACGCACGGAAAGAGGCGGGACTGCGAGGACCAGCCTGCCCAGCGGCGCTGATCGGCCGCAGCTGGTCCTCTTCTCGCCCCCTCCAGCTCAAAAGATCTAGCTGTGAGCGTATCCGGTGGGTGCCTTTGCTGTTTGTTGGAGGGCTGCTGCTGGCGACACGGACCTTGTTTCCCTGATCTCATTTCCGCCCACTTCGCCACTTCTCGCGGCCCCCGCTTCGCGGGAGTCGCTCGCTGCCACAGGAACTTTGTTGTTCACGTCCTGCCGGGGAATCAGAGGACTTGCCTGATACTGCCTACAAAACCCACGCACGGAAAGAGGCGGGACTGCGAGGACCAGCCTGCCCAGCGGCGCTGATCAGCCGCAGCTGGTCCTCTTCCCGCCCCCTCCTGTGCTTCCTCCTTAAATTGGAACAACCCCAACGCGCTCGCGGGACGCGCGCGGGACAGAGCATGGGACGAAGCCCGGACAAAGGGCGGACAGTCTTAGACAGTCCGAGACAGGACGCAACTGGGCTGGGCCAAGACCTCTGCCAGAAAAACATAGTGAGTCGCACTACTTTCCACCCTGTTAGATCTTGAAAACTGTTGCAACATTGTGGATAAGTTGAGTTTTTGTTTAGTCCGGGACTCTAATTTATTCTTGGGTACTATACTATTAAGTTGTAAGCGTATTAACATACTAGTACAGGCTGTTATGTCTAAACAAAAGACTCCCACTGTACCTAATAATACCATGGACAATTACCTAGTACAGGTTGTTGCAAAAATCAATAGTGAGAGAAGGTCTTCACTGGGCCTGAGCCAGTCCTCTATTACCACCTTGCCTGAACCTATTCGAGTGGATATATTGGAGCAGGATACTAGCAATGATGCTTCTGTGTTTGAACAGACCAATAATGACCTTCTTATACAGAATACATCGGCAACTGCCGTGTTTGAAAAGGTAGCTGAGGATGACTCAGACTCAGCAGAGGAAAAATCCCCGCCCTCAGTGCCCGTGCCCGCACCTAGAGCCACCAGAGGGAGTAATAAGGGTCAACCTAAACGGGTGGGCTACGTTCGAGCAGAAAAAGACCAGCCTCTCCGCCCAAAAAATGTGATATAGATGAAGGAAGGGGGTAGTATATTTTTGGACGATGCCCAGCTCAAGAAATTAGTAAGCATGTTTGACTTAAAGTTGAAGGGCATCATTAAACCATTAGTAGCAAAAATTGATCAATTAACAGAAGAGGTTCATAGACTAGGGGGGCTCCCAAAGAAAACCATAGAGGAGGTGGGAGATATACCGAATCAAGTGGGATGTAGAGTGGAGCCCAAAAGAGCGCCTGAGGGGTCCACGGTGGGGGGTGGTGAGACAACAATACTTAACCCTCCCCTTATTCATTATCAAGAGATAGGGGACCACGCACTATCTGAGGAAGGTCCCTCAGCAAGGCTAGCAGGACAAATTACATCGTGTTCAGAGAAAGGTCCAGTTGAGCTCATCGTAAAGTCCTCCCCCCTTGTTTTGCTCTTGGCTAATGTACCACCCCTGAAGCCTGGCCAGATAGAATCTACACCGTCTTTGCTAAGTAAAGCATTACATTGGCTATCTAATAACATGACAATATCCCCATGGGGCAAGAAGCAGCTAGAGGGGGAGTTAGTCATGGCAAGAAGAGTTGATTGGATAGGGAATAGCCCCAAAAGATTTGGGGGTGACTGTGTAGTGTTGCATTTTTCAGAGCCGGATGTACTCCTCAACATCCTGCCAAATCTATTTCCCCCTCAACGTAGAACTGCAGACATAATCCCACTAACTCTTAAATTCGTTGCAAGAGATTGTCAATAGCGGTTTAATTCTTTTTTAGCTAACTTATTCTGGCATCACATGTCTTTTTATCTTTCTTAAATATACATCCAATATTGCTTCTTAAAAATGTTTTTTCTAGTTTTGTAAATGCTGTATTTTGTGTACGCTTTCAAGATATCTTGCATATCGAATAAAAGCTTCAACCAACAACCAACAAAATTCTTCTATTCTAGAAGAGGAAATGTTTTGAATTCAAACATACTGAGGACTAAGTGGAATTTGGTGCCAAAGGGAAGGGTTAGGGGTGACCAAATTAGCGACAGGGGTCTGCGTCTTGAAAATAGGTTCTCAGCACTATCCAATCTTAATGAATGTGATTGACTTGGGTGTGGTGAAAGTACTGAATGTAATGATCCAATAGCGCTTAACAGCTTCTGTATTACTGCTGATAAGGGTAGTGTGGATACTGCGCCCCTAGTAAGAAGTAGGGGACTACCTACTTCAAATGAAAAAGGGCTAGATAGGGAAGTCCCTGTTCAGTTGACTATGAGCAACTCGGAGAGAAATATTGGTCTTGGGCTTGTAGTTTCTTCCCCTGATTCATTAGACCACCCCCATATTAACCTAGATCCTGAAGCTGCTTTGGTGTCTGCAAGACTGGACAGGCTGACGCCTACAGGACAGGCATGTCTAACTACAGATAAGACAAGACTGATTTTCCTTTCTTGGAACCTTGCCGGAATAGCTAATAAACTGACTTCCCCAGAATGGTGCGACTTTATTGACCAACATGACATTATCTTGTTCCAGGAAACATGGTCATTGAGCCTAGTCTATCGGCTGGGGTTTCTTAACTTTTAAATCCCAGCTATAAAAAATCCCAAAGGGCGCCCATCTGGAGGCTTGATAATATGGGTATGCCAATCATTACATTGTAAAATCCAACAAAGGATCCTTTCATCATGTGATATATATTGTTAGTCAACATTACATGGGCCAATGGCAAGGGATGGCTATTTTTAACATCTTCGCCAGGGGGATTGGGGGGGGGGAATACATCTGAAGTAATATCTATCCTTGACCAGGAGCTTGAGTTGTTGCCAACTCAGCTATCTATTATAGTAGGGGGTGATATTAACACCACCTTTGAACCTCTAGGACAAGAGGATCAGATCTTGGCCGCAGAGGAGGATAGCAAATGGGGAGTTCCCCAGCTTGAACTGGCTGAGGTCAAGAGATGGTCTGCTGTGGCCATCCAAATTAAGAGTTTATGCCTAGCAAGGGGACTTAGAGCAGCAAATGGGCGTACCCCATCAGATCGACAAGGGAATAACACATTTGATAATGGAAGGTCAACTAGCCGAATAGACTATTTCCTGGTGGATATCAGGGATTGGCATAGGCTGCAAGATATGATTGTAAAAAGTAGAATTGAAAGTGATCACAATCCTCTCTGTATGGATTTTAAATTAATCTAGGGATGAGAGAAACAAGTATTGGGGGTGACAAGGTGACCTTAGATATAGTTTCCTCAAACAACCAGCACCATATAAAATGGGCTAGATTGGTAGAAGAGCCTGAGAAGATTGAGGATCTTAAGAGAGTGGTGGCCGAGGAAGTAAACATTTTGAAATCACATAGTAATAAACCAAATTTCTTTGAAATTATGGCAGAGGCTCACACTCAATTTTTTACTAGGCTTCAAGGGTTCTTTTTGAAAACATTATCACAAAGCAAGGCTATGAAGTTACCTAAGCTAGGGTGGTATGACCAATCTTGTAGAACAGCCCGCCAGAATCTTAGTACCGAACTCAGGGCTAGGAACATTATAGGTGTGAGGAAGGCCAGGGACATATATAGAATAGCCCAAAAAAAAGCCAAGAAACAGTGGGACGAAGATCATTGGCGTGACTTGAAATTTGCTTGTGCCGCTAAAGATCAAAAGCAATTTTGGGCAATTGTTAAGTGGGACAGAGGAGGGACAGCAGAATCCCCACAAAATAATGTTGCTAAAAACCTGTGGACAGACTTTTTCAACCCTTAGTATGCCTGTAACTTAGCTGCAGATTGCTGTTCATTATCCCCCACGGTCTTCTACAACTGCCAAGTATTTACTATAAAAGATGTCAGTATTGCATTAGACTGTGTGACAGGGGGAAGAGCGCCAGGCATGGATGGCATCCCTGCCGATGTGTTTTTAAGTGATCGGGAATCATGGTGTTAGTATTTTTCATGGCTAGTCAACTCTGTGGCTCAGGGTGCACCTATACCCACTTCTTGGAAGGGTGCGGAAATAAATCCAGTTTTTAAAAAGGGTGACACATCGCTACCCAGTAACTACAGACCCATCAGTCTTATAGATTCAGCACAAAAACTGATGGGTCGATTAGTGCAGAACAAGCTCCAATCTTGGATAGTTGAAAAAGATATTTTGTCTCCATACCAAGCTGGTTTTCGCCCCCTGACAAGTTCAATTGACCAGGTTTTCTATTTTTTAGCCCTCTATTGGAGGAATGTGACCTTGATCAATGGCCCGCTTTATGCTGTATTTGTTGACTTAAAATCAGCTTTTGATCTTGTTCCACGGCCAAAACTCTGGAGTGTGCTTGCTGAAGCTGGTATAAGTCCAGAATTGCTAACACTGCTTGTCCGCTTGCATGAAAACAACTATGCTAGAATCAGGTGGGGCACAGGGTGAAGTGACTGATCCTTTCCCTGTGGAACGTGGGGTTAGGCAGGGGTGTGTCCTGGCCCCCACATTGTTTTCCATATATATTAATGGTATTGTGGACCATTTAAGAAGGTTCCCCACCGATGCACCAGTGCTAGCAGGGGCTTGTGTGCCAGTCCTCATGTTTGCGGACGATACGTTGATAGTGTCACAAACTCCTAGTGGGCTTCAGAAGGCAGTTAATGCATTTGGTGAGTTTTGTCAGAGCCGTGGTCTAGAGTTGAATACTTCTAAGACCAAGTTTATGTGCATGAACCAACGGAATACATTCAAAGGCTCAATTACTTTAAATGGTACCCCTTTCGAGCAGGTAGAGGCTTTAACATACCTAGGAATATCCCTTCATGGTAATATGAGATGGAAAAATCACATCGACATGGCAGTCTTAAAATTCCATCAGCTAGCAGGTGTAGTAGCGCTTAAACATAGAGCCTCATTGACCAAACCAATTACGCCTGCTTTAGAAATTTATAACATGAAGGTGATAAGCGCCTCACTGTATGGATTGGAATTATGGGGATTCTCTAATTTGAAGGACCTGTCACTGGCAGAGAATAGGTTCTTGCGGCGCCTAGTTGGGGCACCACAAAGTACTCCCACTGTTCCTCTGTTGCTTGATCTTGGCAGGAAAAGTATAGAGGACCTAGCTCGGCTACGCCCTCTTTTATATTGGAGACGGATAATGACAACCCCGGAACTAGCTCACTATGCTGCCGCACTAGCGGATATTATCAATGTTGACCGCTTTCATACCATCTCGTGGCTTAAAGAAATACGGGGTTTACTATCCAAGTTGGATCTAGACCACCTATGGGCTAGTACCAATGCATCATGTTTTCCATCACAGACTATTTTGAAGAAAATGTATTGGGACATGGTTCGGTCATCTGCTTTTTGCATTGGATCCAATTCCAAATTAACCTGTCGTTTTCTTGATATTAAAACAGTACCATCTTCTGAACTCTATTGGGACATCATCGAAAAGCTGTTCGACAGAAAACTGTATTTTCAATTTAGATTTGGAACTCTTCCCCTAAACGCATTTACACAAAACTGGTCTGCGAACCGGGATGAGAAATGCCATTTTTGTAAAGATCTAACTGAGGATGTTTCTCATTTACTGTTTGCTTGCCCTCTTTATGATCGCCCACGTCATAAATGGATAAAACCAGTATGTCTTAACTTAGGAACACGCAGGCACATAGAGGCGCTTAGAATACTGGAAACAGATTGCACACCCTACTTTGCGATTGCTGTTGCGAAATTTTTAGGATGGGCCTGGACTATCCGCTTCCGCACTTTACAACTATCTGATGCAGCTTAATGAATTATTGCCACCATGGTTTTTATGTATGATCAATTTTTATAATAATTCTTGATGGAATAATTTACATTGTGTACTGGAAGTGACAGCATAAAGTGTTTAATGTGTTTTTTAAATATATATGAACTGTAGGTTTAGTATTTATTGTGTAGTGGTAGGATGTAAATTGCTTTTATGACTTGCTGTCGAATAAAGCTTTCGAAATTTGAATTTGTATGTACCTGTGTGTGGCTGAGGCTCTGTGTGTATAGCTTTTAGTCTAGGTGGCTCTATGAGTGGATGACTCTGTCTGTGTGAGGGTGGCTCTGTGTAGATAGCTATATGCAAATTACTCTGTGTGGGTAACTTTGTGTGACTGACTTTGTGTAGTTGACTCTGTATGTGTGTAAATGCAATAGGTCATGCATTTGCAAGGAAAAAAGCTATTGGCAATGTAAATAACAATGCCATTTATTTAACGATTAAGCTTTTGCCTATGTAAATGACAAGCCCATTTATTAATAAAAACAAAAAAAAATTAAAAGCTATGCCAACAGCTCTACCTTTAATAATGCCGAGTCACTGCCTGCATCACCCATAAAGCCATACACACTTCCACCCCTCGCTACCTGGCCAACAAACTCAAAATATCAGGCGGCTCCAGGCCTTCTCGCAATGCTGAAAAAGTATTGCTCGAACCTCTAACTTTCGAAAGGGAAAGAGTTATGGTGCAATCCTTCTGAGGTAATGCGACTAGAATTTGGAACTGGCTACCTCCAATCCTCCGAACCACCGCCTCTTTCTGGATTTTCATAACAGATCTTAAAACTCTTCTCTTCCAAAGACACTTCCATGAATAATTTGCCTCATCCCAGGTCATGGCCCTCATTGTCACATGACACTCACAAGAGCTCAATTTTGTAAATATGTACTTTGTACTTGTTTTACCCCAATCACGTCACCTTTTCATATTTCTATAATCTTGAATGTATCTGTAACTTGTTAATATGTAACTTTTGCCATGAGTACCTTCAAGTAGTTTTACCTACTTCCATGCTGCTCTCATTCCTTATGTAATTTACTTCACACTATTGTAAGGCAGTCTAACACCTTTGGGTAAAGTTCACTCTATATAAAAACGCATTAAAAATTTAATAAATGGCTCATAGTTCAAACTCTGGTTCACTTTGGGCATGGAGCGTATTCAGGCCACGCTCACCCAGACTACTGCCACATTTCAAAAAGTCTGGCAACCATTCATCTCGCTGTTGTCCAAAGAATTTAACGAAATTACATGCCCGAAATACTTACGGCTGCTACGCCTTACGGACCCGGCACCTGACACCTAATCACTTTAAAAGTTTACAAGGCATGTCTCTTTCTGTTCCAAAGACTATGGACCTCTGTCGTACGGCACACTGGTTGGGGAGGAGGGAAGGGGGTTGGTTGGGGGGGTGAGGGGGTTTTGTGGGTTTGGTTAGTTCTAAAATGTTGGCCAACATTGCCTATCAAGTGCCTTATCTGCATCGCCCAGCTCTTATTGACTGCTCGCTTCCAATGCCTATTCTTACTTGGCGATATATGGGCAAGTGCTTACAATCCGCGACTGTCTTACCTGTTGCATATACTTTGTACTGCGATGCTTTGCTGTGCTTTCTTTTGGCTCAATAAAACACCATTTTATATATATAAATGGCTCATAGTTCGTTCCACTCCTCACAGTCATGCTGGGTAATGTGGGCGTGGTAGTGATATCCAACCCAACTGTGAGGCACTGAACAGTCCTCAGATGTGCCAAGAGGAAACAACGCAAATGTTACAGGACCTGGGGAAATGTTCTGGGTGAACGCGTATCATTTCGCTGTGATTATTCCCTGAGGTGGGTAGCCACCCACCTCAAATAATAATCTAATTTCTTACACAAAGCAATTAAAGTGCAGTCAAATGTGAAGGTAATATGTTCTTCCTATGACAGACTATGATTGCTGTCTCTGGGTCATACCCCCATCCAAATGACCATCTGTAGAGTTCTGTTTTGAAATGTCCAGAGATGTAGGTAGTTCACTTCTACTATCTGGTCAGGCCTCAGAGAATTTCAAAGTGTAGGACACGGCTATGGTGGCCACCAAACAAACTGATCAGCGTGAAGTCAAGGATAAAACGTCCTGATGTGTCAGCATTCACAAGGGAGTCGTTTCCAACAAAACACAACTATTAGCAATGATTTGCAGGTTAAGAGAACATCACTAGTTCCAGTGTCTGTGATAAGGTGTTTGATGGCCAAAGTAGGCCCTGCATTGCCAGTGATTAGCTACTGTGCTTTTCGAAAGACCGTACTAGATCGGGTGTTCACGAGGCTGATAATGTTGTAATGCGATGCCGCGCCATGGGCCTGCCTCTACCTTGTAATAAGGTACCTTGTTGACTGATTGGATTCCAGGGCTCATTTTACAAGATTATGGGGCATATTACCAAGGGCCTTATCGCCGCTTTAGCGGGAATTTTTCCCGCTAAAGCGGTGATAATTTCATCGCCCTATTACCTAGCTGTCGCTAACACCAGTTAGCGACAGCTAATAGGCGATAGCGGGCATTTAGGGGCCCACTTTGCATGTCAGCGATAATTATCGCTAATGACATGCAAAGTGGGCATGCCAAGATGTTAGCGACTGGAAAGAGTCGCTAACATCGCTATCCCCTATTAACAACTTTTGGAAATAATCGCACTAAGCGCGATTATCTCCAAAAGCTAACGCCTGCCCAGAGCAGTTCTTAGCCATGTTATCCAATGGTAGGTAGATAACATGGCTAAGAGGATTTGCTCGGTAATGTATGAATATCGCTGACTTTTCAGCAATATTCATGCATTGCGGCCGATTTTTATCGCTTAGGAGATAAACCTTGATAATAGCAAGGTTCCTAAGCGATAAAAATGGGCGAAGCTCGGCGATATAATTTCGGCCACTAACCAAGCTTAGCGATAATTATCGCTATAGCTTGGTAATATGCCCCGATATTTCTTCAAGTTCAAAAGTATCGCGGCATCCTGCATTTGAGGTCTTGCCAGCAAGGTTGTTACATTTCTTTCAGTGGCTCGTGAAACCCACTCCACAATAGTTAAAGTGCATGACGGAAAGACACAACATCAGTTTTGTTTAGTGTGCACTCTGCGGGTGCAGGACAATTCTTGGTCGCATGGATGGCTGAATTCAGACACATCTGACCAAAGAAAATGATCGTCTGGTTCTGGACTTTGCGTAACATGGTAGTTACAACACCAGGCTAGAGGGCCGCAGAGCATGACAATAGTGAAGCATGTCCTATCCCACAGTCCCTCCATGCTTACATTTCAAGTTTGTTTCTGCTCAAAGAGCGGAAGATTTCACTCACCCCCTTGTAAATGAGGACTAGGCATTTTGAGTGAGGGTTAGACTGAACACCCTGCTCACTCTCCAGTCAGATAGGAGGTCTTTGGTATGAGTCATATGTGTGCATCGAAAAATGCACAAGGCACTTAGACATGCACCGGCACGAGGGAGCTAAAGTGATGAATTCCAGGTGGAAGGAGGCATATAAATCAGTGATTATACCCTATACACAAAGGACAGGAAGATGTTAGTTGTTAACTGACTGACACAGGACTATGTCCTAGTCACTGCTCACACTCATAACTGAGAAGAATGATAAATGCCCAGTTAGTGGCTAGATAGCCTTGTTATTTGCTGTCATGCTAATTAGTCAGGAGTGAACACATATCCACAGAGGTACTCTAGAGGGATATTATGTTGTTTACTATACAGTGATTAATTTATGCGCAGTCACCGTACTCTTCACAGTGCTTCTGTCGGGCGATCAGCCTCCCGCCCTTCCCCCACGGTTTAATCTTTTCCTTAATGGGATGCGTTTCGAATGACTGCGTTTGTTTGCTGTCAGTACAATTCAAAAATGTAATGAAAAGGTACAACGCACACGCAATCTGATTAACAGGAAAAAGAGTTTACAGGGAGCACATTAACAATACCACACACACAAACCAGGGCGAAAGAAATCTATGTAGATTGATAGAATAAAAGGTGTGATTCTTTCAATAACCACTAAGCACAGGCAACTGCAAATCTATCACAGGAGGATAATCAGAATTCTACAAGTTAGTGAGTCTTGACTCCCACGTTACTGTTTAACCATTGACTGCATGTTTGGGATATACACCCTTTCTACCCATCGGGTCAGTATGTACTTTCTTCCCAGCAGCCCTGCTCCCATCACTGTCCGGCAGTTTCCCTTTCTCTTCTTTAGCGGTCTGCCCATAGCCTCCCTGCTTCACCCTCGCTCTTCTCTCGGCGCTACATGCTGTGTGCTGGTCAGCAATCCTTTTTTTACGAGTTTACATTGTCCTCACTCCACCCCCAATATATTTCCTTTCTTTCTCGGTGTACAGCTATACTTTCCCAGAAGCATTCTCTGCAAAGCGCACACACACAGACACCTAGCAGGGCATAATAGGCACAATACTTAAGAAACAAAAACCTCAGCACAAATACAGCATATGCATGTGGGTCACCGCTCTCAGGACAGCACGCATTTCAACATTCGACATAACGCTGTATGTACATCGATCCAACACAGCACATATATATTTCATTCCAGTTGCTTTGAGAAGTTGTGCAAGTTAACAGGTCACCGGCAAATGTACACAATGAGAAACAAGGCTGCCCCCGTGTGTTGTACACCTCGAATGAGAACTGCATTGGACGGGGGAAGAGAGGCAGGACGGGGCGGAAGAGACCAATCGTAGACGGCAGAGGAGAGGAAAGAGAGGGTGAGGAAGATAGACAGAGGAGGAGAGGAAGGAGAGATGGAAACAAATACAAGGATTAGTTGTAGGAGGAATTCTAGAGGACCGGAAGAGGGAGCAACGGCTTACCTTCACTGCAGAAAAAAAAAAATGGCGGCCACAAGCTTCCGAATTTTTCGGATTCGGGGGCGTGGTTTTGCTGTTTTGAGTGACAGACAACGTCACTGTCTAAAGAACAGCGAAACTTACGTCCCCAAATCCGAAAAAGACGGGGCTAAATCGGAGTGACGCATCTCTCCTCCAATGGCTGGCCTCCGTTTAGGAAGCCAGCCAATGGAGGAGAGACGAAAAGAGAGGCGGGATAAAGCAGCCACTCTAAGAATCAATAATTCTTCGGACTTCCGGCTTGGCCTACGGCCAAGCCTACGACCCTCGACCTAAAAAGGGGCTGTGTCTCCTTCTAAAATGTACTTGTTTTCCAACTCGAATCTGCCAGGGGCGTGCTGCTGCTGGGGCCCAGGGGAAGGCTTGCCTCCCTGGGCCCTGCCCAGCCCCTGGACTGCTGATGTCCACCTCCTGAAGGACTTTTGTTGCTTTCTGTGTGCCCTAGCGCTGGAGAGCGCTTTATTTCGCACTAGCGCTTGGGAGCGCTTTTCTTTTGCCCTCCTGGTCTGCCTAGCACTTGGGAGCGCTGTTGCTCTCAGCCGGTGCCCACCCGACATTTGCCCCGTCTTAATTGCTGATTTTTGGGCCCCCAAGCGAGTGCCTACCTCGCTGCATATTTAAAATTACTGAGGGAGCCTACCCCTCGTTGTATCCCCGAGCTCACCGCCGCTGGCCCTGGACCCATCGTGACGTCCTCCCCGGGCCGCGCTGGTATTGGCTGCCGGCCCGGGATACCCCCTGACGTCTTTCCCCGGGCCGCGCCGTGATTGGCTGCCGGCCCGGGATACCCCCTGATGTCTTTCCCCGGGCCGCACCGTGATTGGCTGCCGGCCCGAGTAGATCTCAAAGTCCAGCCCCCAGCGCAGAGCGGAGAAGAAGCAGGTAGCGGCGGGAGCCTACTCCGCGCTCCTGCATGGCCCAAAGTGAAGCCGCCGTCCCTCCCGGGGCTCCCTAGAGCAAGGGAGAGCCCCGGAGAGCGAGAGGAGGCCGCATCGCCAGAGAGCCCCGAGGAGCGGGAGCTCTCATAAGAGCCGCCGGAGACGAGACCCGGTGAGTGCATTGAAGGAGAGGAGGGGCGTCGGGGCACATTGCCGGTGCCTGCCACTCCCCTCCAGAGCGAGTACCTTTGTGCTGAGAGGCCCGTGAGGCCTCATGTGATGCCGAGTCCCCCCGAGAGGGACTCCACCAACCGCCTACTTGATTTACGAGCCCGAGAGGCTCCTCAGTGCCCCAGTTTTTCTCGAGTCCCCCGGGTGGGACTCCAACGAAGGCCCCACATGTTTCCAGAGCCCCGAGAGGCTCCAGGCGCCACCGTTGTTTTGAAGAGCCCACGAGGCTCAGGGGGCATTACAGTTGTTTTGAAGGGCTCACGAGGCTCAGGGGGCATCAGTTGTCACAAGCCCAGAGGGGCTCTTGAGTGCCACATTTGTTTAGAGCCCAGCGAGGCTCCAAGGGGCCAGTCCTTTCTTTAGAGCCCAGAGAGGCCCAGGGGACAGTCACTTGGCCAGAGCCTGCGAGGCTCCAGCGTTGGCCCCATCATTGTCTTCACAGCTGCCCAGCACTTAGTGGGCAGCTGCTACGTTTAGGCCCCCCCTGACTTTGGGACACAGGGCGTCCTAGCCCCCACAAGGCCAGTTGGCCTAGGGACAGTCACAGGTGGTGACTTATGTGAGTTTGGCGCAATTGTTCTTTTGCTGCACCTCTGAATGTGTTGTTTATGCGTCATGTGCCTTGTTCTTACACCTCTGAATGTTGTGATGCATAATGTGTTATGTGTCCTTGCTTATACCCCTTCAGGTATTGTGATACTTAGGTGGTTGTTTTTCTCCTAGTGCAGGTGTTTCTAGTGAGGTCATGGTTCCCTGCGCAATATTCTCCTAAGGTGGTTAGGGTTGCGTAGGTGGTACTTACCTGGTACCAGTAGTTACTGGTTGTGTGCTAAAGTGATCATTATTCTATGATCTACAATGTGCTATTTCTAACAATATTTCTAGTTCTAAAAGTGCTGATTCCTGACAGTTGTCCAGGTGGCCCTGTCTTGTACATATCCCCTGTAAATTCTGCCCGTGCCTGTTGGCACATTGTAAAGTGTGTGTTTTTATCTAATGTGTTTTGGTGTAATACAAAGGCTATTTTTATACATAACCTTGTGTGGAGTTTCCTTTGTGGTGGGCCTTGGGTGTTGTTGCTGGGGGTGCGTGCGCAAACACTTAACTCACATTGCCTCCGAGTTTAGCCTTACTGCTCGCGCCACGTTACCAAGGGGGTGAGCAGGGGTTATCTTGGCGTGTAACTCCCTTGCCCTGACGTGGAAGTGGTGGTCTCTGACTGACTTTGGCGCAAGCCTTGGCCAGCCAGAGATCCCATTGCTAACAGGGGTTGGGAGCACACTGCCTCACAGTCCCAGCGCAGTTCGCCCTTTGCATCCTGGTAAATGCAGTACACAGTTCAAACTTACTTCAAAATTAGCTGGAGTTTTTCACCAAAGTTGGTGCAGACATTGCTGTATATCTCTGGACACGTGTTTCTGGGTTGAGCCCATCTTCAGTAAAGAGCAGCAGTAATAGAGAGCAAAAAAAAATCATCTGGGTTTGGTGGAAATGCTGCCAAGTTCCTGTCAGGTCACAGTACCACTCACAGGCACTCCAGCAACCCCAGATGATTTATCTTTGCTCTCTAATACTGCTGCTCTCTACTGAAGAGGGGCTCAACCCAGAAACACGTGTCTAGAGATATACAGCAATGTCTGCACCAACTTTGGTGAAGAACTCCAGCTATTTTTGAAGTAAGTTTGAAATGTGTACTGCATTTACCAGGATGCAAAGGGCGAACTGTGCTGGGACTTTGAGGCAGTGTGCTCCCAACCCCCATTCTTATCATAGTGTACTGCCTGACTGGTATTTTGCTGCTACTGTTATTGCATCCAGATATATAATACAGGTAACATTACACCTACAACAAGCCAGGACTATTGGCTTTGCCTATGATTGTTAGTTGCATAAGACAAATAAGCAACAACTATGGCTTTGTTGTATTTAATATTGAAAATGCTTCAGTTATGAAATGATAAGACTGTGAAAGAACTATAACGAGTCTCTTTGAAGTTACATCACAGGCAGTGAAGGGTGGTGCTGCTGCTGAGTTAAACAAGCATTTGCAATGCAATAGGTCTCACATTTATGAGAGTTTGTGCTATTGGCATTGTAAATGACAATGTCTTTTATTTATGTGTTGTTTTAACACAGATAAATAAAAGATATTGTCTTTAACAATGCCAACAGCTAAAACTTTGAGAAAATAGTGCTCTAAGGCTGTAATTAAATCCTACTGAGTAACAACACATGTAACAGGGGGTGTCGCCATGGGGGGTTACGAAATGAGACAAGGAGGTACTAAGGAGGGACTGTAAGCCTTTTGACCAATGAACATCCAGAGTTCACAGTGGACAATGACACAAGCCAATCAAAAATATGGGCGGAGAGTGGGCGGAGCTTCAAGTTCCTACCTCAATACAGCATGCCTCGTAGATCAGTGCATGAACTGCCCATGCTCGACCTAAAAAAATGTTTCACCATGAAGAGGAGGGTAAGAATGGAGAGCCTGCGAGAGACGTGTCTCAGCACCTGCTTTATAGAACTGCCAGGGCTGAGCACCGGGTAGACCCAGCCCACTTAAAGCCCTGGGAGTGAGTGAAAATGTTCCTCCGGATCTCGATGACCCACATTATAAAGCCACATGCGGGTTAGTTGTCTGCAAATTCCACCATCTCTGGCCACTAGGAGCAGCGGGTGGCCTTTCAGAGGGATTTATTTATTTTATTTTAAGAGTTTTATATAGCGCTGGCTAGACCCGGAGGTATCAGAGTGCTTTACATAAGGTTCCACATAGTTGCCAAATTACATCAGTCACAAATTACAAAAACCATAACATTAAAAACATTTAAAGAACATAGAGGGTAAGTAAAATCGACTAAAAAAAGGGAAAGGGGGTAAGGTATGGATACGACGGAGAGACGAAGGGAAAGTCTGCCCCAGGTCCGGCTGGGTAGGTGACGGCCACGGAGGAATCCACAGCCCATCTCCTCTTCAGCTATCAGGTAGCTCCACCGGGCATCAGTCAGATAGCTAGGTCTCAACGGAAAAACATTTAAAGAGCGAATATTCCCAAACCTCAGTTATGTGGAGAATCCCTAAACACTGTGGACTCTCTCAGAGGAGTGTCTGAGACTCCGGGGCAAAAATGCTGAATCCCTCCTCAACAAGGGTAGAGGGCAGTGCTTTGGCAAGGGGCACAAACATGGAGGCCATTTAGGGACAGTTGGGCGGTAGTGGGGGACTGATACAGCAGACAAGGCGAAATGAGAGTAGGCACTCTAGTACAGACGCCTACTGCCCTAGAGCAGCTAACGATGAAGGTAGAAGGGAAAAACCATGAATATAAAATAAGTAGGCTGCCGAACTGAACATAGTTAAATCAAAGTCAAGAACCCTCATGGTCTAAAATGGGAGGGCTAGCAGAAAGTGAGTTAAGGGTGAAAGAGCGTAGGCAGAATAAGGGGATCGGAGAAACATTGGGAACAAAAAATAGCAGAGGGGAAGGTAAGATGTGGCCCGGGGGAAGGTTTGGTCGCCATTTTAAAATCAGGGAGGTACTGGCAGTCTTCACAGGGATGGTCAAACAATAGATAGGTGAGGTGTTGCACAGTCTGAACCTTCGTGTTAAAACATGCGAGTAAACGGGGTTGTAGAATATGACATAAAAAGAGTGGGGGGGACAGCGGTATCAGCAATATTCTTGGAAGATGCGTGGATCAGTGGAGAGGAGAGAAGATCTAAGGTAGTCCATGTTAGTGTCTCTGGAACGTTCTGGGTCGATCTCAGTATCAGAGAGTGCCTGTGTGGGCCTGGGCGTGCGTCGTGTATCGAGTGATAGTTTGGGCTGTTGTTTGTCAAGTTTGCCCATGTTGCTTGATGCATCAATATTTTGCACCCTTGATAGAATGCGTGCGGCAGTTACTCTTTGTATATTGGGCTAATTAAGGGTCCCGAAGAGTGTTGCCCTGGTGTCACCCTTCCGGTCCAACCAGTTTGTTTCACTGGGGTTGAAGTGGTATAATGGGAGTTGTCGATAGCCTTGCGTAGCAATGATGAAATTGCCGGGGGCTGGCTCCATCTGTGAGATCTGGTGATTAGGTATTTTGTTTTCAGGCTCATATGGGTATCTCCTCAGTGGTGCAGCGTCAGGGCCCCCTCTCCTGCCCGGAAGTGACATCGGCCTAGGGGACCCTTGAGGATCCCAAACACTGGGAGGTTGACTCGTCGTGTGCCATCCTGTGGCACTAAGTGGGGCCGCCCTCTTAGGAGGGCCCCCTGCGTGGGCCCGGGGCAGCCCTGCATAGAACGCATGTGAAGTCTGTTCCCCGTCCGGACCGTGCAGGCAACGGTATGAATTTCCGCGGTGGACCGGGCCATAAAGCTCTCCTGTGAATGGGCACGGGGCCGCACTGCCCCCCTCAACAGCTAAGTGTGGCTGGTACTAAAGGTGCACAAAGTGACCCTGAGCACATCTGTAGTAAAGGTCCATGCAGAAGGGTCAAGGTATCCCACGAGGGCAGTAGTTTTTGCCAGCCCAAGCCAGTGTGGCAAGATGTGTGTGGAGTTTCTAAAAAGAATATGTTAGGAGGGGTAGAGGGATTGTTAGAACAACTTAAGGGCTTTTTTGACTACCTTAATGATAATCCTTACAACCTGCAGTTTACAACTCAATATGATTCTAAGAAAATTACATTTTTAGATATTGAGTTATTTGTAGAGGAAGGTCATCTCAAGAGTAAAATGTACAGAAAACCTACCAGTTGTAATGCAATACTCCATGCCAAGAGTTGTCACCCAAAAAGCCAATTGAAAGGTATACCATATGGCGAAATGGTAAGAGCTAGGCGTAACTGCTCTCAGGACAGAGACTTTAAAAAAAAACTTAAAGATATGTCAATACGCTTTAAGAGAAGAGGATATGAGAAAGAAGTGATAGATACAGCAATCTCAAGAGCTAACAAATTAAAACGAGAAGACGTGTTGCTGGGGCTGGCCCTGAAAGCGGAACACTGCATCGTGGCGGGGGATTTCAACTTTCGGATGGATGATCCGTCGGACCCTGCCGCTATTAAACTTTCTGAGGCTATGGCCCCGCTGGGACTGATCCCTCATCTGCAGGGGCCTACGCATGACAAGGGGCATACTCTTGACCAGGTATTCTCGTCATCCCCTCTTGAGGTGATTGAGATTATCCCGGTACTATGGTCAGACCATTTGCTTGCCAAATTTTCGATCAAAGGCATAGTTAAACCGGTTGCTGCTTTGTAACAGCAGCAGGGTCGAGTCCATAGGGCATACCATCGAGTGACCCCAGCAATGCTGGCCCAGGCTGCCGTGGATCACCCCTGCTCCCTCTCAGGCGATCTGGAGAGGGATCTGGAGGCCTTGCAAGCTTGGCTTTTAGACAGGCTAAATGATCTTGCCCCGGAAGTGACACCCCGCCTGACACCGAAACGGGTCTCCGCACCTTGGTTCACCGCAGCACTGTCGGCTATGCGGCAGCAGTGCAAGGTGGCTGAAAGAGCTTGGCGGGCACAATACGATACTGCAGCCAAGCTGACCTATAAGACGGTGGTTAAGGCCTATCACCGGGACATTCGCCTGGGAAAAAAAGCCTACCTGGCAGGGAGAATAGAAGCCGCTTCCAACTCCTGTAAGGAGATTTTCTCCATTGTGAGAGAATTTATTTCCCCACGGTCCAATACCTCGGATGAAAGACCATCTGATTCCTGGGCCTCGGATCTTGCTGATTTTTTTACGAGCAAGATCCAACTTATACAGGATTCTTTTCCATCGGCTGTATCCACGGGCCTGATTAATTCTGAGGCCATCTTGTCTCCGCTGGCTTTGCCAGGTTTGACGCTGGGCGTGTTTCCTCCGATCTCTGCCCTTGCCTCTTTAGCTCTCATGGGCAATCTTAAATCGGGCTCGCCTCTGGACCCATGCCCCGCTAAATTTCTGGCGAAAGTTACAGAAGTGATCAACCCGCTGGCGAACCCGCTATTGAATCTTTCGCTGAGCCAGGGAGTGGTCCCGCAGGCCTGGAAGCAGGCGATGGTGATTCCGCTGCTCAAGAAGCCAGGCCTAGACCCGAAGGCCCCTGTCAACTATAGGCCTATTTCTTTGCTGCCGGCTCTCACGAAGATTGTGGAAAAGCACGTTCAGGTGGTGCTCTCCAATTTTCTTGAGACCAATGAGATCCTGCACGCCACCCAGTCGGGCTTTCGTCCCCATCTCAGCACAGAGACTGCGCTCCTTGAGGTCTCAGAAACCATTAAAGGGGTTCTGGACTCGGGGGGCAAAGCCATGCTGGTGATGTTGGACTTGTCGGCGGCTTTCGACACCGTCCCCCATGACGGCCTTCTCGTTAGACTTTATGAGATAGGTCTGCGGGGGACGGTGCTCGGCTGGTTTTCCTCCTTTCTAGCTGGCCGCCGCCAAACGGTCTGGGCCTCGCCAGATTCCGCCGCGATGCCGCCTTTGGGAGTCGGGGTCCCACAGGGCTCTATTCTGAGCCTGACCCTATTTAACATCTTCATGACTCCTTTGGCGGCGTTGGCGGAGTCGTATGGGGCCCAGATCGTATCCTATGCTGACGACACCCAGCTCCTCTTCTCGTGTAAGAGAGGAGGAGATTTTGACGGGGAGAGTATCCGGGATTGCCTTGGGGCTGTTTTCCAATGGTTCCAACTGAACAGCCTCAAGTGCAATTCCGATAAGTCCGAGGTACTCTTCTTTGGGTGTGATACAGAGCCAGACTGGCAGGCTTGGTGGCCCATTAATATGTTCCCTCCGTCTTGTTCTTGCAAAATTGCTAAGAACTTGGGGGTCAAGATGGATAAGGGGCTAACTCTGAAATCCCAGATCCTCGGGGTGTCGGGCACCTGCTTTGGCCTCCTCAGGATGCTGCGGAGGTTCCTTCCCCTGTTGTCGAGGAGCACAGGAAGCTGACGGTGCAGGCTCTAATCGGGTCCAGGTTAGATTACTCGAACATTCTTTACCTGGGCCTGCCAGAGTATCTGCTGCAGCGGCTCCAAGTGGTGCTAACGCTGCCGCGAGAGCTATCTTTGGTTTAAATAGACGGGCCAGTGCAGCGGGTCTGTTGAAGACCTTGCACTGGCTTCCAATCCGGAAACGGATTGACTTTAAGGCTTTGACTCTGGCCTATAAGGCCCTCCATGCGGTGGGAGCAAAGTATCTCCAAAAGAGACTGGCCTTTTATCATCCGACTCGCTCTTTGAGGTCGGAATCCTTGTTCTTGGCGGCTGTCCCGCGAGTGAAGAGAGCTCGCCTGGGAGGCCGCTCTTTTGGACTACTAGCGCCACAGTTGTGGTACTCTCTGCCGTTCAGACACTGAGGCCAAAGTACGATTGATTACACATTACAGTACAGATAGTACCAAGTTGTACACAATCCTTAAGAAACATTGGCCTCTTTTGATGTTAGATCAGGACATCACATCATACATCACTCGATATCCCTCTATAACATACAAGAAAGGGCTGACACTTGCAAATATACTTAGTCCTAGTTACCCCAAAAAATCTGTTAATAAAGATTGGCTATCCAAATTTAAAAGTTTTCATAAATGTGGAAAATGGCATGCCCTTCATGCAGATGGGCAAAGAAAAAAGTAGTAAGTTTTAACTACAATGGTACAGGTGAAATTACTATAGAGAAATTCATAAACTGTGATACAACTTTTGTTGTGTATGTAATTGCATGCAGTTGTGGAAAGATATATGTTGGGAGTACCAAAAGAAGGCTCAGGGATAGGATGTCAGAGCACTTCAGAGCAATAAAACAGGGGGACACCCGGTACCCAACTTCGGCTCATCTAATCAGAAACTCTCTAGACAGAGCTAAACATAATTTCACCTATCATGGGATTGATCACATTGAACCTGACCCCAGAGGAGGTAACAGGATACTTACACTTAGGAGGAAGGAAGTGACTTGGCTGATCAAACTTAAAGCTGTAGAAATGGGTTTAAATGTTGACCATGAATATGAATTCTTCCTAGGAAATGATTAAATGTTTGTGCATAAGATGACTTGTAATGTATATTGGTTGTTAAGATGTGAGAAAATTCATTTTGTGTGAATATCAACAACTGTCTATTTATGAGATGACCGAATCTGCTGTGACCTATAGATTAACTAAAAATATGAAAATAAGATCTGGAATAGATTACAGTATGAGCAAAAGTATGTTAATTTTGGCGACTGTAATGAGATATATATTACCATTTGTTATAAAACAACTTAATGTTTAGTGCTGATAACATGTTATGTTCTACAATGAGAGAATCTTGGAATTTACCTATAACCTGTTATGTGATACAAGTAGAAAGAATGTCTGGATTTTGCCCATAACCTCTCACTTGAATCCCCTACAATCTTGCCTTGTACTCGTCTACTTAATATTCAGTGACATGTGGGTGGGACCTAGTGCCAGTGCTCCTTCACATTGCGTATGATTAGTATAATACTGTATATGACACGTATCATATTCCTATTACGTATAACCTTTAAATAGTAACATCATTTATAATTATGAGAGGTCCATCTAGTATACACGCCCGACTAATTATAACATTAAAAATTAGTTTATAATTAAAAATCTGAATGATTGTTAAATCACCGTACTCTATTCAGACCCTTTGTCTAATACATCGGACCACTCTAAGATGGCGACTCATTTTACAAGTATTTGGGTACTGTAGAATGACAGTCAACGTTACAATAAAGATATTTAAAATAATTAACGAGTTGGGGAGAAGGGCAACTACCCTTAATATGTTAACTGAGACATTAGATAGGGATTTACGCATTACCGATTTTTGGAACCTTGCTTTATGAATAAAAATATTAGTGTAACAGTCAATTTAATCGCCACTTTGAATTATTATAAATTTTTTTACCGTAGTACACGCTAATGTAAAAGCGATTTTAATAAAATAAAATCAAGCAATGTACTATTACGTATTATCACGTGTTTTACAAAGATGGCGCTCATGAACCTCCTTAAAGTACAAATAGGAATAGAAAGATGGCGCCCAAACAGAATGCCAGAACTGAGATGCGCGCTCTGAAGTACTAGATATTGTACAGGAGGTAAGACTGCTTTTAGACTTGATATGGCAATGTGGAATCTCTTAGAGAATAACTAGATCACACTTAGAATTATCGCTAACACGGATTCTCGCTCCTACAGGTGACGGATAAGGACACCTGAAAAGGACTATGGGACACTCGCAGACACTAATAACAATTAGGTAAGAGGATCCCATGATAGAATTGATAATACTATTACTGCAGACTTAAACCTGAATTAGAGCCGATAATGATAATTATATTATCCTATACAGGACAATATTTGATACTAATTGGACCTGAGGTTACAATACTGAGCAGCGTGGAGAAGTATAGGAATGGGGCCCTACAACATGATCACATCTATTCTCTACTAACCCACTATCAACTATTTGTTTAAACCTAACAATACTATATATTAAAATAGATGGAGGTGACAATCTTGACCTACACTAAGGTGTCTCTAACTTTAACTTGGTGGTAAGCCTTTAGCAACTCTGCATATTATTACTATTGAGTACCTATACGGTTTTGGGATGTTTCCCTTAGAATTCTAATAATCTCTCTATTACTGTTGTCATATGGTTGACAAATTATTATTATTAATTCAGTGGTATTTTTATATTTTGTTTGGGTTGCAGCCCTGAGGAAGTCTTAGGTCTTATATGACCAGACGAAACACGTGTCGGCTGCATGGCTACATGTAGAATGAAGAATTTTCTGAATATTGAAGACTGTTTCCAATGAAGACGATAATTGGAAAGATTCAAGATTAAAATTGTTACGACATAACTGAACACTGATTATCTGTTTGGACTTTTGAGTGCTCGACGAAAATAAAAGGGGTAGAGGGATGTTGATAAATAGATAAAAGAATTTGGGGAGGATACGCATCTTGGCAGTGGTATGCTCTCTCTCCAGTGCTTTTCAATCTTTGATTTGAACCCACAGTGGGCTTGGTGAAATGAGCAGCCCATTTGCAGGTTTTGCAATTACATACATGAGTCCTGGCTCCACCTGCTTTGCTGTTGCCCATTCTTTGCTACCGATCGACGTCGCCTACTGATCCCCGTCTTTCGGGAACAATCGCTGAGACACTGTAGTGAAGCATCGACTTTGTGTTTTAGTAACAACTCAGCCCAGGCCTTAGCAAGAGCTGGGAAGTTCGTTAATATCATTTTAACAGCACTGCATAAACACTTAGCTTTAAGAACCTGATCATGATTTTATACATTTAAAAATTTTAACCTAACATGCATTGCTCTGTTTGTACATTACGGTTTTTATTAACTGTATAATAAAGAAAGAAAGCAGTGGTATGCTCTCTCCCTGGGAAAGTGGCAATTCAGCCCAAATCTGTGTTAGGAACTCCAGCCAGGTAATCAGCGCTCCACGGATCTGCAATATTTCTGTTACGCCACATTCCCAGATAGCAAGGTGGTACCTCGGCACACTGAAGTGGGTATTCAGAAGTGAACTTGTCCCGCACAAGGGTAACAAGCATTGGCATAGCCAATAGGTCTCGCCTTTGGGACCTTATAAGTGTTTAGCCATGCAACAGTTAATGTTGTTGCAGTAAGGATATTGTGCTGCATAACTAAATACTTATAAGGTCCCAAAGGTGAGACTTATTGACCATGCCAATGATTGTTCCTTCTTGAACTTCCACTGATGAACTGTAAGTTAAAAGCCTATTGAAACAGTAATGTCTGTAATGAGTAGTTTCCTATAGGAAACTTTTAATCTCACTCTTTTATGAACCCAAACCCACGATGCACGTGCAAAAAACACACATATTCTTTCCAGCTGCCACGCTGTGGTAAATAAATAATTAATTACCGGTCTATTTTTCAGGATACTCTAATAACAGATAGCTCAATAAATAAGAGACAAGATTCGAGGTATCTTGAGTCACAGGCTTTAATAAGGCATAAAGGACTGGAACAGGACAGCCTGCATGGGAATAGGATGGCAGCTGCCGGGGGCAGGGTCTGGAATGGCTAGCAACGTTTAATAACAGTACACAATATATATATACTAAAACAATTGCATTACATTCAATACAGTAGGCGTAGCAGTAGGCGTGGTTCGTAACATTCGCGAAAGATAAGGCAGAAAGTGGGTGTAACAAGAGGCGTGTACATAGACATGTGGTATGAACGTCACAGAAGTGTCATGAATGGGGCGGAAACATGGAGGGGGCTACCTGAGCAGCTGGGACCTCTAACCTAGTGGTGCGCGCAAACGGACAATGACGTGTTACCAGGGAGAACGGGGGGCTATGACTTCTGCGCTAGAAGAGGAGACTAAAGTCTGCGGAGTCAGAGCGACATGTACCTAAAACATATCTGATATCTGGTGTTTGGAGAACATGTTGATAGAATCCAAAAGTTATCAGGGCAAAGGCTACTTGACTCTAAGGCTGGTGCATGCATTATTCTACATGTATTGCGGGTGCAAGGAATATTCTATGAATATAATACAGTATTTCTCTTACATGGAGACAGAAAGGCTAGACCATGACGGAAACTATTGATGCGATTCAGTAGCTTAGGAATGCAGAGAAGGAGGGCTGAACTGATAACTAGAAGCATAACATACTCTTGGCAGACTGGGAGGCAGAGCCAGGCCGAGCCGGGCACTGTGAGGCAGGAAGTAAGTGAAGGGTCAGGGATACAGGTGGGGGCTGCATCGCTCCTCGGAGAGGGTTCAGGAAACAGGAGCTGAATCTGAGTCCGGGCCCTTTTGAGGCCTAGAAACGGGGACTTTTACTGAATTAACGTGCACACTGTAAAATGTGGCAACGTAGGTTTACATAGGCCTAATATTCGTAGCTTTCACGAGAACTGGAAACTGGCATACTAGAGTTGGACACAACTGTAATCGCATCTTTAATCGATCATAGGGAATACATATGCATATTGATCATGCACATATAACTTAGGATGGGGAACACGTAGGCACATACAACATGGCAAAATTTACTTTTCCACATTCCCTCCTTGTGCCCTACGTTTCCATCAGGAAACATCAATATTCATGATACCATCTATCATTTCATATAGCATCATTTGTTCGTCTCGAATTGTCTTGGAACGGGACTTAGGACTAGGAATACAAGAGGTAGCACAAATGCCGCAAATCGCAGGGCCACATTGTATACAGAGGCAGCAACTGAATATGATCATTATTGCTATACCTAGGAATGGCAATACTTTCCATCCCCAGGCAGAAATTATACTCCAGAGCCAACCGGACCATGTCCAGGTGCCTGGATTCTGGTGTAACTGATGGGCAATTTTATGTAGTCTGGTTATAGCTGAATAAACAGACGGCGCGTTATTAGGAATGAAAATGCAGCAACTAGATCCGATGACTCTACATGCTCCTCCTCTATCGGCCAGTATGATGTCAAGAACGAGACGATTTTGGAGCACGACAAATCTCATAGCAGATTGCTCTTCGGTTAAGTTACCTAGAGCGGAAGTAGTCTCATTCACTACTGCTTCAAGGGTTCTGGTTAACCTACGTATTAACTTACTATTCTGGACAGGGCCTATAAAGAAGAAGAAACCTTTATTGAAATCTTGATATTGTTCTAGAGTAGTTTCAGTTTGATCGACAATTGGGGACTCGATCTCCCTTCTATGTCTAATGTGTACTAGATGTGTGTTTCTGTGATAATCAGATGGGGCTAGAAAAACTGGTGGCAGTAGGAAGGCAATGTAACATGTTCCATCCCAATCGAGGGGCAGACGAACATATGCGGTTTGACCACAAATAAAATAAGAATGACGTGAGGCTTTGAAAATAGATTTCCCACTGTCACTATACTTGACAATAGTAGTACAATCACTATGTCCTATATGTGCGGAACCATTCTTTCTGACACATAATTCGCCTTTGACTGGTAGTACTGAAATAGCGGGCAGATCTGGAGTAGTATCGGACTGAACATTCAGGACCATGAAATTCGAGGAATAATTACCTAAATCATATACTTCATTTTCTAGATCTAACCCTGTTCTATGGGAAATACCTTGTTTGTCTGGGAAACATGTGCTATTCAGAAGGGACATATCAGTTGAGGATGACGTTAACGTGGACCATGCTCCACACGAACCATTATGTGAAAACGGATAAGGAAAGAGTGGCAGAACTCCCTTCGGTGTCTGGAAAGGGGGGAGTCGACCACACACCCAACAATTAGTGGCATTGCTGGTCTGATGTGAATAGTGTAACATTCTGATAAATGTATTATTTCGCATAGCAAGACGATAGGATAGCTCGTGAGGAGGTAGATCACTAAATGTGTGCTCTACTGTAGCATTAGAAAACATATTTACATGTGAAATTGGAAAACATAAATGTAAAGCATAACTTGTGCAGGTAACCATAAGACTCAAGAGTAACAAAAAACTTAAAACAATAATACATTTGATAGAGTTTTGACTAACTCTCTCACTATGGGGGTCTATCTCATACATGTCAGAAACCTGTCTAACCGTTTCACCCGAGAGGGACTTAGACAATTAAACTGGCTGACTTATTTTACTAGACCTGAGTTTCTTTTTATACTCCTGTTGCGGAGTTTCCTCTAACAGGGGAGGCTTGAGTTCAGAGTTTGTTTTTAGGCAGTCTTTAGAAAGAAGGTAGTCCTTAGCAAATGTTTTTACACGCACTCCATGGAACTTCTTTATGTGGGACAGGTGGACCCATCCTTTTCTCCCCTCTAGTTTGGCCGCAGTCCTTGTTGTAAGTAAGACCATACGAGGCTCCTTCCTATGGGGCTCCAGCGGACTTGAACGATCAAAATTTCGGACCAATACGAGGTTTCCTGGAACGATTTCATGCGGTTTCACCTCGGTATTGTCTGGAAATGCAGCGGCAACCTGTGAACGACAAGAGTGTAGGGCAGACATCAAGGAAGCTAGGTAATCTGTCAGCATATTACTGGAAACGTCTGTAATACTTCGGGGTCTAGGTGTACCCCACATATTTGGGGGGCGGCCGAATACGACCTCATACGGGGACAGACCTGATCTGGAATGTGCGACCATGCGCATATAAAATAGAGCAACTGGCAGGGCTACGAGCCAGTCTACACCTTTCTCCTTACATATTTTTGCAATTCGGATTTTCAGAGTCTGGTTATGTCTCTCTACGAGACCGACTGCCTCAGGATGGCGCACACAATGGAACTTCCACTGGTACCCTAACAAAAGGGAAACATGTTTCATAAGCTCAGATGAGAATGGCTGGCCGTTATCTGAATACACGACCCTAGGGAGTCCATAACGAGGAAAGAATTCACGAACCAACTGCTTGGCAGTGGTCGCAGCTGTATAATCTGGAACTGGATATGCTTCTGTCCACCTGGACAAAGCGCATACAACTACGAGGACATACTTGAAACCTCGACATCGCTCCATCTGAATATAATCCATCTGGAGGACTTCAAAAGGGTGGTCAGGAGGTTGGAAACCACCTTGTTCCACCGGGACACTTTTACCTGGATTGAACTGGCAACATATCATACAGGTACGGACTTTCTGCTTGGCTGCAGCTCGTAAATGCTTGTTGAACCAAAGGTTCTGAATACTGTCTAACATGGCTTTTTCTCCTAGGTGTGCTGGACTATGTGCGGTATTAATAATGACTTGAACCATAGAGTCGGGGAGAAACCATGTGGCTTTTCCCTTCGTCACCCATCCCTGATCTGTCTGGACCCCTCCTTGTTCGGACCATTTCTTGATTTCTTCAGGAGTAGCATGTAACTGGATATCTATGACATCTTGTGTAGGGTCCTTAACTGTCATACAAGTAGTCTGATCTGGAGTGAGTGTCAGTGTCTTGCTAACTGGAATGTCTGGAGTCTGAGCTGTAAGCTTGGCTGTTCGATCTGCTAGATCGTTACCTTGGGAAATGATGTCAGTGACTTTCGTATGTGCCTTGCACTTCATGATAGCGATAGCTGTCGGTAAATGTATTGCATCTAACAGAGCTTGAATGAGGAGACCATGCTGAATCTTGGTTCCATGAGAAGTCATAAAACCTCTTTCTTGCCAGAGCACTCCAAAGTCGTGTACGACTCCGAATGCATAACGTGAATCTGTGTATATGTTAACTTTCAGGTTCTTGGCACGTATGCAGGCTTGGGTCAGAGCGACTAGCTCTGCTGCTTGAGCGGACAGGGTATCAATACGGTGTGTCTCTATAACTTCGGTTTCAGTAGTCACTGCATACGCGGCTACTAGTTCTCCTGTACTTGTTCTCATACATGAACCATCCACATAAAGTGTCAGGTCGGGATCAGGTAATGCAATATCTGTCAGGTCTTGTCTTGGCTTAGTCATAGTGTTAACAACTTCCACGCAGTCATGTGTGGCAGGATTTGAAGTAACTAACGGTAACAGTGTAGCAGGATTTAGAATGTTGCAGCGTCTGATTTCTATGTGTGGCTGGAACAGTGTCAATTCATAACCTGTTAATCGCGCAATAGTCAAGTGCTGGGTCTGTGTTCTGTTTAAAAGAACTTCCACGGAGTGTGGAACTTGTACTGTCAGGGAATGTCCTAACACTATGGAATCACTTTGTCTGATAGCTAGAGCTGTGGCTGCAACTGACTTGAGGCACACAGGCAGAGCCTGGGCTACTGGATCTAATGTGCTAGAAAAATAAGCACAAGGCTTGTATTGTCCTGCTTGATCTTGTGTGAGAACAGATAATGCTGTACCTTCACGTTCTGTGACAAAAAGTGTAAAATGCTTACTGTAGTTCGGTGTTGCTAGAACAGGTGCTTGGCATAAAGCTTTCTTTAACTCATTAAAAGCGAGTGTATGTTCAGATGTCCAAGGGAGGACAGTCGATGCAGCTGCCTCCTGTGTCGTTAACTGTATCAGCGGCTTGGCTAGAAATGCATACTGAGGAATCCATTGTCTACAATAAGAAGTGAGGCCGATAAAAGCTCGTACCTCCTTCTGAGTCTTGGGCTGCGGAAGACATGCTATTAACTGGATACGGTCTGGTGTCAACTGCCTACCCCTCTTGGACAGTAAGTGTCCTAAGTAGACCACTTGCTGGACACAGAATTGAAGCTTCGAAGGGGACACCTTGTGCCCCATCTCGGCCAGGAAATACAGAACTGTAAGTGACGCACGCTCGCAGTCACGTTCAGAACGGGCTGTGATCAGTAGATCATCGACATACTGGAGCAGGGCAGTGTCAGTTGGCATATGAATATTGTCTAGTTGTCTCTTGAGTGCTTGACTGTAAATGCTAGGACTTTCTGTGAAACCTTGAGGAGCTCGTGTGAATTTATAGCTCCTTCCATTTAAACAGAATCCGAAAAGGTACTGGCTGTCTGGATGAATGGGGACACTGAAAAATGCGTTCTTGAGATCGATAACTGTGAAGAATGTAGCTTCAGAATCAATGGCTGTCAATAGGGAAGAAATATCTGGAACTACTGGGTACTGGGGAATAATACATTTATTAAGTTCTCGAAGGTCAATCACTAATCGATATACTGGAGGTGCATTTGGATCAGTACGTTTCATGACTGGAATGATAGGAGAATTACATACATTGGAGTCAGTTTCTACAACCACTCCTTGAACAATGAGCTCGTCAATAATTTTGGATAAGGCTGCTACAGCCTCAGGTGGCAATTTGTACTGTCTGATTCGTGGCAGGACAACACCTTGTTTCAGACTCACACGATGGGGTGTGATTTGCATACAACCAACATCAGTTGGACCTTGTGCCCATAGATGCTGGGGGACATTCAGTAATCTTGGATCAAAATCACGTAATACATAATGACCTTTATAGTCCCTTAAAAACAAACGAACTCCCTCTGGGGAGCAACAAATTACTGCACCTAATTCTTTTAATGTCTTGATGCCTAACAAATTTTCTGGACATGACTTTGTAAGTAACAAATCAGTAGTTCGGGACAATGGACCTACTTCTAGAGAAACTGGTTTCGAAATCTCGTTAACAATTGGCTTTCCTGAAAATCCAAGGGAAACATTTCTTGAGCCTGAGAGCGGAGCCCCTGGAACCTCGTCATGACTGATAGTAGTCCTACTTGCCCCTGTATCAATCAGAAACTTTCTATCTTTCCCTAATACTTGACTGTGAACATAGGGACCCTCTTGATCTACAGGTATCTCGATAAGAGGCAAGCCTACCTCCCTCTCTAGGCTGTTTCATGAATACTGTTGATACTCTGGATACTCGGACTGTGCGTACTGGTACATCTGCTGTGTAACATGCTGTGTTGCAGCGATAGGCTGCGGTACTGTAACTGTCTGTTGTGCATTCTGTGGTGACTGAGAAGTCTGTAAAACTTGTTCTTGTCTAGGCGGACGTGGTCTTTCTTTAGTCTTACCAGTAGCTATGTTGTGTTTCAGAACTGCACACTCGTTTATAAAATGACCTGGCTGTTTACAATAATTGCAGGTCCCTTTAACGGGAGCTGCAGGATGACTGGCTTGATTCGGACCCCTCTTCTGACTGTCTTGGGGAACAGATTGTGCAACTAATACTTTCATTTTCGTGTCTTTCATACGTCTCCTTTCGTGTTCTTGCTCTTCCCTGATTCTGTTCTGGTGATACTGGAGCATCTGTAACATTTGGGACGGAGTATTAGCTTGCCAGGTACTTTCGACTTTCAGAACTCGGTTTTTAACTTGTGGACTTGAATTCTCGACTAGTTTGGTAACAAAAAGATGAGGGTATGACTCGCTACCTGTCTTCAGACCACTGTTGATAATAAAACATTTTTCAAATCTAGAATAAAAATCACTAGTATCTTCGTCTTGTTTCTGTTTACAGGCTGAGATTGCATCCCAGTCTTCCTTTTTCGTGGCTAGTAATCTTGGCAAAACTTGTATCAATAGTTCGGGCAATTCCTTACATTTATCCCCAAGACCGGTACCTGGTACTCGTGAATTGTCTTCAGCTTCTAGAGCTGTCCAATCTATCTTTTTCTCTCCCACCTCCCATTCTTTTTCCTTGAGTTTTTCATATACCCCCGCAGGCAACAGGACCTTTAACATTTTAATGATATCTGGATACGTGTATTCTCCCATACGGAGCATGTCTTTTAATTCACGGTGGAACCCTGCTGGATCTTTATCATGACAGGGAATTAACTTTTTCATCTCTAAGAGTTCCATCTTTGTAATAGGGGTGTAAACAAATACTCGTTCTAATTCACCACCCGCTGTCCTAACTGGGTGTACTTCTCGTAACGGATGCTGTCTATCTATGTAAACAGATTTATTTTCTGGATGTGGGACATGAACAAAATGCGGATTCAGAAACGTTCTATATTTGTGGCGCTGTTCTAGAATGATACTAATTAAATCGGTACCTAGACCTCTCCATCTATACTGGAGTAACTCGTTCAGAACATCATGTAACGGACCTGGATCAGAATGCTGTCCCTCATACAGTGTAATGAGGTGCTGGATCATATACATACCCACCAGTCGTTGCTCGGCTGGGGGCAATTTCAGAAACATTTGTGCCACTATTTCGTCTGGAAAAGTGGTAGAATCAGTAGTCCATCGGACCGCTGATCGGGCTAGTTCTTGTTCATGCATAGTACTGAGTTCACCATAACCGATTCGTGATTTCAGAATGTGATCGGTAGCTTGAAATACTTGTTCGAGAGAACCTTGTTCTGGTACTGGAGAAAGGGAAACTTTCTTGTGTTCTAGGCGTGAATGTCGGTCGGGAAGTCTAGTTCTACCTACATACGCTATTCTGGTGGGATTCTCGTCGTCTACCTCTTCAGTATCAGAGGCGTCTTCTTTCTCGGTTGCTTGTAATGCTTCTCGTTTCTCGTGTAACTTTACTATTTCCCTACGGATTTTCTTGTACATACTCTCTATACAGTTCTGGGTCTTGTGTCTTCCCTCGGCTATATGGTCACTCCACCTGGTCAGGACTTTCATTTCTTCTGGATCTTTTCCTGGATAATCTTGTTCTCGTATTAAACAATTAATTAGAAACTTTAATAGCATGAGCTGAATCTCGACTTTTCTTTGAGTCATGGCCTCGCCAATACTTCCTGGGTCTGCTCCTGTACGGATGAAACGATATATTCTGTCTAGATAACCTTTCATATTCGGCAGGGTGTCCAAATACTCGGTCACCCGTCTTACACGCAGTGAATATATAACCATATTATCATCGCCTGGGACTGGATCATAACGGCATTCGGTAAGGGCTCGCTTGATATCGGCAACTGACTGATGCTTGGGCGAACGTTGTAACGCTCGGGCATGTAGCTCGATTAATGTCACACGCTTATGTTGAGGCGGGGTTCCAGGAGGACTTCCCCCCGAGGCCCCTTGACTAGAATCGTCGATGGGTATCGTACGTGCTGGGAGAGTGACTGATGTAGCGGGCACATGTACTGTAGGCTGGACCGGGGGCACCGTAACAGGTGCTGTAACGGGTGCCCCGGTGGCTGGAGGTACAGGAATTACATTATTTACGGGAGCAGGCGGAGCAGGATTTGCATATTCTGGGACTGTGTCGTCCAAATAGGACGAGAGGAAAATATCAGCTGCGGTCGGTTTATGACGTAGCTTAGTCGGAACTAGTGATGGCGGGAAATTACTGGATGCCTCCGGGGTTGCTTTTGGCAAGCCCTCGGCAAGAAGAGGATAAATACCCTTAACAAGGGCATTTCTCTGTCTGTCGGACTGTTCGCTTTTAACTCGTTCACCTATTTCGATTAATTCCCTTTCTTGGGCTTTCTCTGAGGATTCTCTACTTAATTCTGTTTTTCTGATTTCTTTTTTGGTTCTTTTATGAGATTCTTTGCGCCATAACTCGATGGCATCTTTCTGTGACTGTCTGGCTTTCTTTTTCCATAATGCTTCTTCTACTCGCATGATGCACTCGGCATCCCATGTGCCTGATACAGGCCATCTATACTTCTCTTCGAGATGTCTGGTATAATCAGACCATAAGTCTAGGTATATTATGGCACTTAAGCCATGCTTGTGATACATAAAATGTCCTGGACTGTCCCTAGGAGGGACAGGGACTGCTTCCTCTAACAATCCTTTTCTAGTTTTTAACTGACGTAATTTCGAGAATAGAGGCATGATTTAGGCTGGAATCTAGACACAATACAATACACAATGGACACGATGATAACTTGAATAACAAATCACTCATACCACGACATAAAAATACATGAATAACATTACAGAATATTACCTGGAATACTTTAGAACAGATCACATGAATTTCTCGAGAACAGAACTTACTAGAATTACTAGATGTACTGCTAAAACAGCACGAAACTTACCGGTCTCATAAAGAGACACGTCAGGACCCGCGTCCACCTAGGTGAACACTTCGTGTTGGATTTGCGTACCCAAACCCACGGACCAGAGACAAATTAATTGACCCTGTCTAGATACTACCCCAGCAACGGTACTCACCGGGCAGCAAGAACGGAAGGCCTCGGACTGGACTGGACTGCTACGACGACGGACGACGAACTTCGGACTTCAGTTACAGGTGGGCCTCCGGATACCTCGGACCTTGGACTCTTGGCTTGGGCTCTGGTCGGGACTCGCCGCGTTCCTCCACCGCCTCGTCTGGATGCTGGACCGCAACCTCCTTCTCCTCCGTGGACCTGAGGGATACTTGAAGCAGAAATATCTGCCGGTGCGCAGGATGGTTCCGTCACGGCTGCAGAGGGTCAGGGGGCTTGCGTGGCTTCGCCGGCGCGTGGGGAAAGGGCAAGTCCCTATTCGGGCGCCATTATGTGGTAAATAAATAATTAATTACCGGTCTATTTTTCAGGATACTCTAATAACAGATAGCTCAATAAATAAGAGACAAGATTCGAGGTATCTTGAGTCACAGGCTTTAATAAGGCATAAAGGACTGGAACAGGACAGCCTGCATGGGAATAGGATGGCAGCTGCCGGGGGCAGGGTCTGGAATGGCTAGCAACGTTTAATAACAGTACACAATATATATATACTAAAACAATTGCATTACATTCAATACAGTAGGCGTAGCAGTAGGCGTGGTTCGTAACAGTCGCGAAAGATAAGGCAGAAAGTGGGTGTAACAAGAGGCGTGTACATAGACATGTGGTATGAACGTCACAGAAGTGTCATGAATGGGGCGGAAACATGGAGGGGGCTACCTGAGCAGCTGGGACCTCTAACCTAGTGGTGCGCGCAAACGGACAATGACGTGTTACCAGGGAGAACGGGGGGCTATGACTTCTGCGCTAGAAGAGGAGACTAAAGTCTGCGGAGTCAGAGCGACATGTACCTAAAACATATCTGATATCTGGTGTTTGGAGAACATGTTGATAGAATCCAAAAGTTATCAGGGCAAAGGCTACTTGACTCTAAGGCTGGTGCATGCATTATTCTACATGTATTGCGGGTGCAAGGAATATTCTATGAATATAATACAGTATTTCTCTTACATGGAGACAGAAAGGCTAGACCATGACGGAAACTATTGATGCGATTCAGTAGCTTAGGAATGCAGAGAAGGAGGGCTGAACTGATAACTAGAAGCATAACATACTCTTGGCAGACTGGGAGGCAGAGCCAGGCCGAGCCGGGCACTGTGAGGCAGGAAGTAAGTGAAGGGTCAGGGATACAGGTGGGGGCTGCATCGCTCCTCGGAGAGGATTCAGGAAACAGGAGCTGAATCTGAGTCCGGGCCCTTTTGAGGCCTAGAAACGGGGACTTTTACTGAATTAACGTGCACACTGTAAAATGTGGCAACGTAGGTTTACATAGGCCTAATATTCGTAGCTTTCACGAGAACTGGAAACTGGCATACTAGAGTTGGACACAACTGTAATCGCGTCTTTAATCGATCATAGGGAATACATATGCATATTGATCATGCACATATAACTTAGGATGGGGAACACGTAGGCACATACAACATGGCAAAATTTACTTTTCCACAACGCGAGTGTCGAGGAAGAATCCATGTGAGACATGAGCCTTGCTTCTGGGGGTGCAAGGTCACTCTAGTCAGAGCCTACTGGAAACTGAGGGGCGCAGTTACAAATATGCTTACTAGTTATGGTAGCCATCTTTGCTAGTCCACTCTTTGCTGTCTTCCAGAATAATTGTCACCTGACTAATGCCCGATTAAGTTCTGTCCCAGGTGAGGAGTACTGTACTACGTGCCCGCGTATTGCTCCGCGTGCGTGCGATACCGTACACAGTGAAAACAAGCATTGGCAGTGAAAACAAGCATTGGCCGCGCTGCCATAAAAGTAACTCCCGCGCGGCCAATGCTGACGCGAGTTCTGCGCATGCACGTGCGCGACGGGAAAAAGTGCTGTGCACGTCGCCGCGCCTGTGCATGTAATAGCACGCTGGTGGCCGGCCTGGGTAGCACTTTTAAACCACCTACTAAATTTCCCACAAGTGCGGCGCATGTGCTGACTCTAGCGAGACCTAAAAAGGACAGACTTTGACCAGTTTAAATGGATGCCAGAGAGGCCATCAAACAAATAACTTTGCAGGCCACAGTCGACATTTTGATGTTAAGACTCCGCAGATATAGGGTCGCATCATCCGCGTACATTGAGGCTAGAATGCCCCTTTTATGAAAGAAAAGTATGGCGCCCTTTGGAGTAATGTCGGCACAGGTGGGACGCCAAGGGCGCCATAGCTATGGCAGAGAGCAGAGATGAGAGGCGGCTTTCGAGCCTTGTGCTGGCCATCAGCTCCCACAGATGTTACAAACGAGGAATCTAAGAGTGATCATTGCTGGGTGTAGAGAGTAAAATGTGTTGACGTATGGCATGTCAGGCAACCTAGGCTGAATAGGAGGCCACCAACAAGGAAAATGTGTGGAGATGTTTGCACTTCAAAAACATAATAGCAAGAAAACAACAATTACAACCACCTACTTCACCCCCACAAACTAGTTGAACTATCCACACAACCCCCACCCACTCCAACACAGAGTCCCCTTAACCAAAGTAACACATGCATCCCTCAGGGTGCCAGGAGGCCTGGCAAATGTCCTAGTGGTGGCTAGCTGGGTGTCCGTAAAGTTTTGGCTGTCTATACAAAAGCTAGATTAGCAAAGACACAGAGTGATCAAGACTAGGGCATTGACACAACAACTGCAGTCAGAGGGCCATATACAGATTACAGCAGGGTGAAGTGGGCCCGACAAGGCATAACTGGGACCCAGTTCATCATTTTCACTGAGGCCGCCACCCCTCGCAGTCTCCGATGAGCTAATGCAGGACCCCCTAGTAGGCAGAAGTTTACCTGCACATTTCAGGACCGCCTTGAGGTCGCAAAAAGATGGTCCTTGCCTTGGTGGGTGATGCAGGGTTTGGCAGGGTACAGCAATACATATGTTGCATCAGCGTTGTGGAGAAGACACTTGGCCGGACGAAACTCATGGCAGGCTGCCTGCACCGCAGGTATGAAGTCAGAATTCAGGTAAATCATGTTCACCTGGTATTGAAATCCATGACGCTGCGTGGCCAGATTCAGGATAGCGTCTTGATCTTTATAGTTTAATAGGCAGAGAACGATAGGGCCCTTTCGGCACCTGAGCAGGTCGGGAACCCAGCATGTGGTGGGCACGCTCGACTGCAAACAGCAGAGCCAGGGTGTTGCTCTATTAAGAATGTATCTTCAAAAAACAAAGACAAGAAGCATTTGCCAAAAAAGTTTAATCACACACTATGGCCGGGAGTGCAGCGTACAGAAATGGGTCCGAGGATGGACTCAAAGTGCAATAGTTTTGATGTCTTTTTATACATTTCTTGAAGCATGATAAAACATTTCATAGATCCTGTATGGGAGTGGAATGTGTGTCTTGTCATAAAGCCAAAAATGACAAATGCAGGTGGGTGTCGACCTTTGCGTGGCCAGTGGGTAACGTGTGCAGATGTCTGTGTCCTGATTGGCTGAGTGTTCCTAACTTCATGTGGCATCTAACTTTATGATGTTTAAGGAATGCACGCACCTCCAGCCATGTGAATTTTATTTGGGCTAATCTAAAACCATTGTGGTGTCGCTACCTATCTGTGGAACTAATCTGGGTTTTTCCTGTCTGGACATTTGTCTTGCTGGTTACGTACCACCCACCTGTGATATGTCAATCAGGCTTAGGGCGCAGTGCCTATCTGACCGCATATTTCTGACTCTGGGTTGATGGAGAGGTCATATATGGGGATTTCAACAATAGTGGGGCACATTCTCAAGGATTTAACACCAAGTTATCCACACTTTATCGCAGCCAAAGTGTCGATAACTCTATCACAAGAACACCAGTTGATGGACAGAATGCAGAACAATGTCATACATTCACCTTAGTACAGAGATCTGGGCCTAAATCCATCGCTTTTTTTGCTCACCATTCCATCGCAGTTTAGACCTGACCCTATGCAACTCAGTCTTGACCCTGTGCCTCATGGGAACAAATCTATCCCCCCATTCACAAGCTGGAACTAACAGCTCATAACACCAGTTTACCTGCGATAGCAGCCGCAAAAAACATCGACCCAGATGACCCCTACAACTATCGTTAATGAGATGCAGAGTAGGCGTTCCCGTGCAAAAAGCAGCAACAATATCACTTTGCAACATTCTCAACAACCAGCCAGATCGGCGATAAGAACCCAAAACAGGCGATAAGGTGCATTAGCAGCAGGAAATTAACACCTGCTCTGACCTGGTGTAACGATGGACGACAGCCTGCACCAAAAAAGGGAGCCCAGCCCAGAGCCACACCTGAAGCTCAACAGATGCCATGGAGCTACTCATCATGCAGCTCGGAGCACCAACAGGGCCAAAACACCCACCTCCCCCCCCCCCGGACCACCACAGCGGCAGCACAGACAAAGACAAGGGACCTTCAGGAAACGCACCAGCCTCACAGCCTGAACACCAGCGAATGTCATTGCCCACTACAGGCTCAAAAGAACAACCATCCTCCGCATCCTGAAAATCATTGCCCATTTTGCTGGTTGTGCTGTACCTGTTTCCCTCTGGTACCCTCCAACCAACAACCGTCAAAGTTAGAGGAGCCTTATAGCCAGCCCAATCCAAGTTCTCCACAACTGTATTGGATGCCATCATCAGCTTGGTACCACACTACCTATCCTTCACACACACTGAGCAGGAACAGCTGGAACAGCTGGAGACCAAGCAAGACGTCTACGCCATAGCTGCCTTCCCACATGTTTTAGGGGGCATTTGACTACACACATGTCCTGCATGTGCCCCCTGGCAACACTGCACACAATTACCACAACAGAAACAACACACTTTCCATCAATGTGCAGGCAACAGTGGACCACCAGGGACTCTACACCAACGTCGTCAACAACTACCCAGGCAGTGTGCATGATTCCAACATCTTGATTACACTATGGCAGAGTACATATTTATGGCTGATTTATGGCACCATACTCCCTTCGATGTGGTGCCACCGAGTCTGTGTATAGCATCCCAACCACAAGTGTCTGTGGGCCCTCGCGGACTGCTGCCCTCGGGCCACACTACGCTCGAGTGGAACACACATTTGGAACTGAGTCTTGATTTAGCAATGGCAGAGTTCATACCATTGCACGCAAGGAGAGGTGTAAAAGGAAGACGCGTTTTAGTCAGGAGGAAAAAAGGATCATTGTTGCGGAGGTGATCGAACACTACCAACAACTGCCCTGTGTCACTAACTCTGTGCATCGCGAGAGAATGACACGTGGCCGTGGGCCCCTGCTGACCGCTGCCTCTGGCCTACACTGCGGTCGAGTAGGCCACACATTTGGGACTGAGTCTTGATTTAGCACTGGCAGAGTTCATATCATTGTACCAGCCTCATCTCAGCCTGCATCCCCTCTCAGCCCCGGTGCCACTAATGTTTCTCGACATTCATGGACACTCCACCATGATGCTCTGCAGTTGTCTTTGTAATGCTGGTGTTTTATGTTTCTGTTTTAATAGTGTTTACTGTTCAAGTTGTTGCCAGCACCAACCACTCCATGCGGACTGGCTTACACTCCCCCCCACACACATCCAGCAAAGGCGTCATTGTACATGTGACCCTGCCAATAAAGGGGGCGGGCGCGCGTGCCAGTAGCCAGTTCCACAAACTATCTGCGTATGTCTGTGTGGTCATAATGTATGCATAAGGGTCCCGGACCCTACCACATTACATTGTGCTGTGCACAGCGGACACAACCATGTCACCGCTGGCAGCAGGTATTACCTTGGACATGTAGTTTTGTCATCACCCACTCAATATGTAAGAGGAGTAGACTCAGCCGTCGTACCGAGGTCCAGCGTGGGTGTGTGGATAATAATTCTGGGGCTATGGGCGTACTCTCCGGCTCGAGCTGTAATCTTCGGCTGGGGCGGGATAAAGTGTAATAAATGGGCCACATTGCAGTTTTTAGAAAATGGAATATTAGGAATGTGTGATAAATGGTAGAGGAGGTCATGAAAAACAGTATGGGCAGGGAAAAGGGTAAGGTCAGACACTGCCTCATAACCCAGAAACGTTTTCTTCTTCGCAGCAGGGTACATGCAGTGCACTATTTGTGCTCCCCTCAGTGTTGACTGCAGTATCAACATTACAATCTACACTAAGGGGAGCACAAATTGTGCACTGCATGCACCATTATGCAAAGGAGAAAACGTTTCCAGTTAATGATGAAGGTTCTGGCCGTACCCTTTTCCCACCTCAAACTGTTTATCATGACCTCCTCCACCATTTATCACACATTCCTAATGTTCCTTTTTGTAAAAATTGCAATCCGGCCCATTGATGACACCTTATCCGGCCCCAGCCGGAGATTACGGCTCGCGCCGGAAAGTACTGCCCTAGCCAGAGAGTACGGTCCGGGTGCAGAGAGTACGGTCCGGGTGCCGAAATTTCGGCCTGAGTGCGGATGAAAAGTTAGGAGTCCTAAGTGAATTCTGTGAGTACCAAAAATCATAAGTGTCTTCTGTGAATACCAAAAGTAGAAAGTTCAGGATTTTGTCTCAGATTAGTCCTGTGAATCGGCCCCCTTGTGTTTACCGTACACGTGCCCTTAAGGACCTACCAGTATGCCACCTTTATTCCATGGTGGTCACCTTTGTGCGTCCACATGTCTTAGAGCTCTGTGATTCTAATGTGACAGGTAGAGAGAGAGTTTTCCCTTGGTGGACATATTATGCCAATGTTTGAAGGGGCGATCCCAGAGGCCAGGTTATGTCTACCCGACTACTCCGTGACCCACCTCTCCCTCCAATAATGCCGAGCCTAAACGAGAGATCCCCACCGGGGAGGACATCAAGTATTGAATCGTACACACGAAGACCACACCACACTTACGAACGGACACCACACTGTAGGTTTTTAGTATCAGGTTCTTTATGAACAGATAAAAGAATCAGCACTCTTATGTACAAGCGATCGAGGGATCGTAAAGTCTCAGGGCTCTTGGGAAGGGGTAGCGGGACAGTCTTAGTCTTTAGGCCAGTACGAAGAGTACCCTGCGCACAGCTCTCAATCCTCGAGCCGGGGGATACGGAAGATGGTAGTCGCACTGGATGTCCTACTCACTTGAGGTTGACTCAGTTCGTGTTGGTAGCGTCAATGGTCCAGCCGGACCAGAGTACTCCTCGAGCCGCGACGAAGTCAGCAGGACTCGATCCGGAGGATAGTTCGTGAGGTGCCGCGACCACGTCAGCAGGGCTCAGGGTGGTTGATGAAGATCTTTAAGGTTCAAGCTTGAGCCGCGACGAGGTCAGCAGGGCTCCGGTGTTCTAACTCTGTAGTTCCAAGGAGGAGCCGCGACAGCGTCAGCAGGGCTCGAAGATTTCCAAAGTTCCTTTTTCCCAAGGGTCAGCCGCGATCAGATCAGCAGGGCTTTCTTGTCCAGGATACAACTACCCGCTAGTTCGGGGGCGGTCCTTGATATAGTCCAGGGGCCCTTTGGCCCTTTGATGTCCGGACCCTCGCAGGCGGAGGTCTTAGGCCTGGGGGGTTGGTCGTTGGTTAGGTCCGGCGGTTGGCCCTTTGATATCTTGGAGGATGCGTCCGGGATTTCCCAGACGCCCAGCAGGGTCTGGGGCCAGCCCTTGGGGAGGTCAGAGGTGCAATCAAAACTGGCCCCCAGGGGAAGGCCAGAGGTGTGACAGAACCCAGTCTCTCAGGGGAGGCCGGAGGGGCAATCGAAACTCCCTGTCTTAACTTGCTAGGAGAGCCCCCACCCTCCCAACGGGGGCTGGCGTGTCTGGAGCCTAAGTTTCGCTGGTGCTGGGGTCAGGCTAGGCCCAGGGAGCTGGGATCTCGGGAAGGAAAAATGGCTGCCGGTGGGCCTATGGGGCCTTGTGGGTTCAGAGCGCGCGGGCTGGGAAGGAGGACGGGGACTGCCCGGGCCTGGTCTTTGGTGTTGGGGCGGACATGGACAGGGCGACCAGGGGCTTCTGGGTGCAGGGCTATGCTAACAGGGTGCTGAGGTACCATTCCCTCCATGACCCACATCCCCGACACGGGCTTCCCCGTCCTCTCCCTCCATGTTCCCGGGTACCCGAGGCCGATGCCCATGTCCCTGCACCTAAGATGGCCGCCCCGGCCCCAGCACGACCCCGGCCTTCGGCGCCATACCCGGCCAGGGCGTAGAGCACTCCCTGTGAGCGAGAGAGGGAGGAGTAGCTCGATCAGACCTCCCACCTCCCCTTGAGAGATGAGTTTCGATCACCCATCCGGCCTCCCAGAGGGCTGGCTCCAGGCCCGCTGAGTGTCTGGGATCCCTCCAGACCCACCTTGAAAGGATGAAAGGAGCCTCCGAGGCGGAACCCACAACAACCGACCCCCAGGTGCTAAGACATTCGCCTGCGAGGACTCCGGACATCAAAGGCGAGGAGTCCTATATAAAGGGTTGCTCTGGATGACCAAGGCAGTTGTATCCTGGACTATGTGAGCCCTGCTGACCTCGTCGCGGCTCCTACCGAGCAGAGAAGGACTTCTACTCGACGACCACCTGAGCCCTGCTGAAGCTGTCGCGGCTCTCCTGCAACCTGAAGGACCACCTTAGCCCTGCTGATGCCGTCGCGGCTCCTGCCGGGCAGAGAAGGACTTCTGCCCGAGACCATCTGAGCCCTGCTGACGCTGTCGCGGCTCCTACCTGGCAGAGAAGGACTTCTGCCCGAGACCACCTGAGCCCTGCTGACGCTATCGCGGCTTCCCTGCAACCTTGAGAAACTCCTGAGCCCTGCTGATTCGATCGCGGCTCCCTACAGACCGTAAGAACTACCACATCCTTACTCGAGCCCCGCTGATTCGATCACGGCTCAGAGACTATCCGGGTCCGGCTGGACCCAAGAACACCCCGTATCCCCCGGCTCAAGGATTGAGAGCTGGGCGCCGGATACGCACCTGCAAGTGACTTTGAACCTTGAGACTGTCCCGCTACCCTACCCCTACCGAGACTCTTTGAGCCCTTTCTCGCCTGTACATAATAATCTGTGGATCATAAAGATCCATTTTTACTTAAAGATAAAGAATACGTTCTCTTAATACTACGGTGTGGTGTCCCTTTGTCAAGTGGTACTAGCACAGCGCGTACGATCCTAGATTCGAGCTCCTCTCCCTGAGGATCTCCCGCCATTACTCGGCTGTGTTCCTAGGAGAGGTGGGTCACAGGGTGGCCAGGTGCGAGTGTGCCCTCCCCTGGGATGGCCCCTCTAACATTGGTGGCAAGCGACGGGATCCGAGCCCATAATCTAGAGATCGTACAGTAAGCGGCTGACGCACTACCAAACAAAGATGACGGAAAAGAACACCAAGAGTTCCACTGAAGCCGACGCGAGTACCACGTTCCGTGCGGAACGGCTGGAAGAGTACACGCACAAAGAACTGAAAGAATTTTGCAAAGCACGAGGCATCGCTACCACAGGCCTGAATACGAAGGAAGCTATGCAGAACGCCCTACAAGCTTGGGTCGAGTCCGAGGAAAACTCTCCCCTCTCAGGAGGAGGAGTAGAGCAGGCGACCGAACCCGACCCCAGCCCAAGGGTGGGCAGCAGCGCTCCGGTAAGGAGCAGCGCACCAGATGGGGGCCTCTCCTCAGAAGAGCTCACAGACAGACAAAGAAACTTAAATCATGAACTTGAACTGGCAAAACTTAAAATGGAGTGCGAGTTGAAGCTAGCGGAGAAGAAGCTAGCGGTAGAGCAGCTACGAGTGCAAGGAGAGTTGGAGGAGAAGAAACTCCAACGGGAGCACGAAGACAAGAGACTCCAGCTGGAGCACGAGCACTGCCTGAAGGAGATCGAGCTAAAGGCCCGGAGCGAAGAAAACCGACCCCCGGGGAACCGAGAAGCCGTCCCCCCGGTTGAACCGAAAGTCCACATCCCCAAGGATGTGGTGAGAGAATACTATAAGAACGATGATATCCAGCAATGGTTCAAGGCCTACGAAGTCGCCATGACCTCCCACCGAGTTCCGCAGAAGGATTGGGGAGCTGGGTTGTGGGGCCGATTCCTGAGCGAGGAGAGAGACACCCTGCTCGATTTACTTTCCTCAGTGCAGACCTCCTAAAGCCACATGAAAGAAGCCCTCCTCACGAGGTACGGACTCACCCCTGAGATGTATCGCCAGCGGTTCCGAGAGTGCAAGAAGATCCCTGGCACCACGTGGGTGGAGTACGTGAACTTCTATAGTCGAGCATTAGAAGGGTGGATCAAGGGCAGCAAAGTTACCACCTTTGAAGGACTTATCGACCTCATTGCATGGGAACACTTGTCCGCGAACTGTTTTGTGGACCTACGCCAGCATTTTCTGGACAGCAAGCTGGCAGACCCGAGGAAGCTGGCCGTGGAGGCCGATCGCTGGGTGAACACCGGGGTCCCCCGGGGCCCCGTAGGAGACTACCCTCGAAGCAGTAAGGGATCTCCCCGCCAGAGGGAAGACAGAGGGATCCCCAGTCAGGACCCCAGCGTAGCCCCCCCCCGAAGCCAACCCCAGACCTTACCCGCACCCCCGCCAGCCAACCCCGCTCCCCCGGGTAACCGTGGTCACCGGATCACAATTTCCTGTTTCCGTTACCTAAAGCCAGGGCACTACGCCAGTGACCCCCAGTGTTCCCTGGGCCCGAAACCCTCCACGTCAGCTCCCCCAGCCCGACAGATAGCCAAAGTAGCCCTAGGGGAGGAGATGGAGGACACCGAAGAGTGGGAACCCGCTGCCATGGCCCTAGTCTCCCTAGGAGACCGAGAGATGATCCCCGGGGGCCCCCTACCGGATAATACCAAGAAATACCGGCAACTGGTGTCGGTGAACGGCCACCGAGTGGAGGCCCTTCGCGACCCTGGGGCGAGTATCACCGGTATCCTCAGCCACCTAGTCAGAGAGGATCAGATCCTTCCGAATGTCCTGTGCCCCGTACTGTCCGCTGACAACACCGAGAGTGTGTGTAGAATGGCCCTAGTACCGTTCGAATGTGGGGGAGTGATAGGAAAGTTAAGAGTCGCGGTCCGAACCTCCCAACCTGTAGACTGTCTCCTGGGCAACGACCTAGAAAGTTCCCCGTGGAGACAGGTGGAGCGCAAGACCCACCTGGGCATGATGGGCCTACCCGAGTGGGTGTGTGCCACCACCCGATCCATGTCCGCCCGACTACCCCCCCTCGGGGCGGTCGACTCCGAGCCTCCCAGCCACCGCCCTGTAGAAGAAGATAGGGATGACCGAACTGAGCCCACCGGCCTCTCCCCAGGAGGAGAGCCCGTCACCGACAATGAACCCTTGCATCCCGAGCCCGCACAGCTCCCGGAGCTAGATGATCTGCCCGAGTTGGCGCAGTGGCGTCACGAGGGGGGCCCCTCCCGAGAGGAGTTCTGCCGGGAGCAAGCCACTTGCCCATCCCTGGTCGGACCCCGGCAACAGGCCGCGGCCCAAGCTGCCGGCGACCAAACTGGAACCCATTCCGTGTATTGGTAGAATGACCTCCTGTACAGTGAGCAGAAGTCCGCCGAGCTAGGGTCTGCCCGAGTGCTGGTGGTACCCCTACGCTTCCGAGACTTCCTCCTGGGCCTGGCCCACGATGTACCCCTGGCGGGACACTTGGGCCAGGACAAGACCTATGGCCGCCGAGTTATGCACTTCTATTGGCCCAAGATGCGAGCCAACGTAGAAGCCCACTGTAAGTCCTGTCTCACGTGCCAGGCTAGTGGAAAAAGTGGAGGAACGTGCAAGGCTCCCCTCCAACCCTTCCCCATCGTCAGTACCCCCTTTGAGCGGGTCGGGATCGACATAGTAGGGCCCCTGGACCCTAGAACCTCCCAAGGTCACCGATTCATCCTAGTCCTGGTGGATCACGCCACCTGATACCCCGAGGCCATCCCCCTCCGCACCATAATGGCCCCCGTGGTGGGCCGAGCGTTAATGGGGACCTTCTCCCGAGTGGGATTTCCCCGCGAGGTCGTGAGCGACCGCGGCACAAACTTTATCTACAAATACATGATGTCCCTGTGGCAACAATGTGGAGTGTCCTACAAATTCACCACCCCGTATCATCCCCAAGGAAATGGCCTAGTGGAGCGGTTTAACCGAACACTGAAGGGGATGATCATGGGCCTAGAAGAGCCCCTCCGGCGCAAGTGGGACATCCTCCTCCCCTGCCTCTTGTTCGCCTACCGGGAGGTCCCCCAGAAGTCCCTGGGGTTCAGCCCGTTTGAGCTGCTGTACGGGCACCCCGTCCGGGGGCCCCTCAGCTTGGTCAAGGAGGGATGGGAGACGGCCCCCCGAGAACCATCTCCAGATGTGTTCTGCTACATTCTCACCCTCAGAAACCAGACACGGAAATTCCGAGCGCTGGCCGAAGCCAACCTCGAAGCAAGTCAGGAGGAAATGAAGCGCTGGTATGACCAGAATGCCACTCTGGTCGAGTTTCAACCGGGCCAGCAGGTCTGGGTGATGTCCCCGGTGAAACCCTGCGCCCTCCAAGACAAATGGACCGGCCCCTTTAAGGTCGTGGAGAGGAAAAGCCAAGTGACCTACTTGGTGGACGTCCAGTCCCCGCGGAACCCCCTTCGGGTCCTCCACGTGAACCGCCTCAAGCCTCACTTCGTGCGGACGGAGTTGAGCTTGCTCTTGGCCACCGACGACGGAGGGGAAGAGGAAACGGAGCCTCTCCCTGACCTCCTGTGTGCCAAAGAGAAGGACAGCTCCATAGACGGAGTGAGCCTCTCTTCCTCCCTCTCTCCTCAGCAGCGTGAGGACTGCCGCCAGCTCTTGGGGCAGTTCCCTGATTTGTTTTCCTTGGTCCCCAAAATCACCGACTGGTGTGTCCACGATGTGGACACCGGAAACAGCCCGCCGGTGCGACACCGAGCCTACCGAGTGCCTGACCGAGTCCGGACCTGTATCCCGGCCAAAGTCTCGAAAATGCTTACCCTAGGAGTGGTCGAGCCCTCCGACAGTCCCTGGGCCAGCCCAGTGGTACTGGTCCCAAAAGCCGCGGCCCCTGGGTCCGTCCCCGAACTTCGGTTTTTTGTGGACTACCGGGGGCTCAGCGCAGTCACCCGAGCAGACGCCCACCCCATTCCCCGCGCGGATGAGCTCATCGACCGCCTGGGGTCTGCTCTCTACCTGAGTACCTTTGATCTGACCTGCGGCTACTGGCAAATTGCGCTCACAGAGGGAGCCAAGGAGCGGTCCGCCTTCTCCACCCCGGACGGGCACTATCGCTTTCGAGTGATGCCGTTCGGGATGAAAAACGCCCCGGCCACCTTTCAGAGACTGGTGAACCGAGTCCTGGCCGGGCTGGAAGAGTTCAGCGCCGCATATCTGGACGATATTGCGGTGTTCAGTTCCCACTGGGACGAGCACCTCCGTCACCTCCGGAGGGTGTTGCTAGCCCTGCGCCAGGCAGGCTTGACGGTGAAAGCCAGCAAGTGCCAGATTGGGCAGGGGTCTGTGACCTACCTAGGCCATCAGGTTGGAAGCGGGCAGGTTGCCCCTCTCCAGCCGAAGATCGATGCCATCCTGGCCTAGGAAGCGCCCACCACCCAAACCGAGGTCCGAGCCTTCGTGGGCCTCACCGGCTACTACCGGAGGTTTATAAAGAATTACGGCAGCATAGTAGGTCCCCTCAAAGAGCTGACGTCCAAAAAGCAGCCCAAGCGCGTGCAGTGGACCCCCTCCTGCCAAAAGGCGTTCGACGCCTTGAAGACTGCCATGTGTACTGCCCCGTGCTTCAAGCCCCGGACCACTCCCGGGAGTTTGTGGTCCAGACCGACGCCTCCGAGCATGGCATCAGAGCCGTACTGTCCCAGCTCAATGAGGAAGGCATAGATCGGCCCGTAGCCTTCATCAGCAGAAGGTTACTGCCCCGAGAACAGAGATGGAGCACCATCGAACGAGAAGCATTCGCAGTAGTCTGGGCCCTCAAGAAACTCCGACCCTACCTGTTCGGAACCCACTTCCGAGTCCAAACAGACCATCGTCCCTTGAGGTGGCTCATGCAGATGAGAGGAGAAAACCCCAAACTGCTGCGATGGTCAATCTCCCTCCAGGGGATGGATTTCACAGTAGAGCATCGCCCTGGCACCGACCACGCCAACGCTGACGGCCTCTCCAGGTTCTTCCGCCTCAGCGAAGAGAACCCCCAAGAGGATGGGTAGTTCTCCCCGACCTTCAGCTGGGGGGGCGCGTGTTGGACCCGGCCTAGTGGCGTGGTCCTCATTGACCCGTAGTGATCCCTCCTAACCCGTGCAGCTCCCCATGGCCCTGATTCACCCGACCATTCCCTCCATGACCCACATCCCCGACACTGGGCTTCCCCGTCCTCTCCCTCCATGTTCCCGGGTACCCGAGGCTGATGCCCATGTCCCTGCACCTAAGATGGCCGCCCCGGCCCCAGCCCGACCCCGGCCTTCGGCGCCATACCCGGTCAGGGGGTAGAGCACTCCCTGTGAGCGAGAGAGGGAGGAGTAGCTCGATCACACCTCCCACCTCCTCTTGAGAGATGAGTTTCGATCACCCATCCGGCCTCCCTGAGGGCTGGCTCCAGGCCTGCTGAGTGTCTGGGATCCCTCCAGACCCACCTTGGAAGGATGAAAGGAGCCGCCGAGGCGGAACCCACAACAACCGACCCCCAGGTGCTAAGACCTCCGCCTGCGAGGACTCCGGACATCAAAGGCGAGGAGTCCTATATCAAGGGTTGCTCTGGATGACTAAGCCAGTTGTATCCTGGACTACGTGAGCCCTGCTGACCTCGTCGCGGCTCCTACTGAGCAGAGAAGGACTTCTACTCGACGACCACCTGATCCCTGCTGACGCTGTTCCGGCTCTCCTGCAACCTGAAGAACCACCTGAGCCCTGCTGACGCCGTCGCGGCTCCTACCGGGCAGAGAAGGACTTCTGCCCGAGACCACCTGAGCCCTGCTGACGCTGTCGCGGCTCCTACCTGGCAGAGAAGGACTTCTGCCCGAGACCACCTGAGCCCTGCTGACGCTATCGTGGCTACCCTGCAACCTTGAGAAACTGAGGTTCCGTGACGATTTTACTCGTGTTTATAACATTGTCGTAAATACATAATTTTGGTATCAGTGAACCGCAAATGATCCATTTAGTATATCCTGGTGTTTTCGCTATGCTACGAGCAAGAGCACTCCAGTTACAAACACATTTCTGTTCTACCCGTGGCATCCATCTTAGAACACGGAAGCCATTTTGTATTCCTTGCCCTCACATAGTCAATGGACACGCAATGACCCCTTTTCATTAAAGGACACGTAGGCTTTAACCGGCGATTCACCTTGCTAGTGACACGTGCACCTTAGGCCAGCAACGCTGTGGCAGCATGACTCGGCAAGAACTGCCTCCCCAGCCTGAGGCCAGTCCTGCTATACTGGTTCTTGTGTTCGTTGGCCTGATCATGATTAGGCGGCCGAAGCTGGTAACCGTGCCCATTTACGACCCACAAACATTTTTTATCCTGTCTTTCTATCTTCTGCACCTGGCTCTGCTCCTTTCCTTCTGGGCCTTTATTAGGGGGAGGTAACGAAATTTACGATGAGGCGGTCCGGGTCTTGAATGAAGAATTGACATGGGATTATGATGGACTAGTGGGAACCCCTCATTTGTAAATGTTTTGACATCAGATACTGTTGACGATCCCTGTGCAACGCCAAATATTTATTGTTTAAGACACGAATGTTTAGAACTGTGGTAACATGTAAAGAATTTGCCTGAAGCCCAATATTTAGTATATAAGGAGCAACCCTCTTTGTACAAATCGAACAGGCTCCTAGATACTGCCCATGTGTAGTTTCTGTGACTTCTGTGTCCCTGCAGTAATAAACCTTTGGTCTTTGACGCCACCATCGAGAAGCCCGTGTTTCTGTTTGTTTGTGCACCGAGACAGGTGGAACTCCGGGGTCTTCGGGTGTTATCCCTGACACCTCTGGACGGAACCAAAAAGTCCAGAACTCCAATTGGCGCCCAACGTGGGGCACGTCATTCGGTACCGGTCCAAAAGCCTGAAGAGTTCGAGGAGCTTCGTGTGAAGATTTCAGAGGGAGGCGCCCCACTTCATCGATCCCGGCATATCGCAAAAGTGGCCCCGACGTTCTCTTCCACGAGGGTTCCCGTTCAGACGGCTGCAGTGGTCCGTTGCCTTGACCGTCGCCCTGTCTTGGACCCGAGGTGCAGTCCTCAGTACGGCGAAACGTGACGGGTTTCTCCTTGGTGACGTCTTCAGTGCCTCAGTTAAGTATTCAGTGGTTGCTAGTTGGTTTTGTAAGGGTTGCTCCTATTTGGATAATCCTTTTAGTTCTCAGTTCAGTTCAGTTCTGTAAGGTTATCACTGGTTATTCTGGTTACGATAATCATTCTGTTCAGTTCAGGTATCGATACAATTGTCAGTTCTGGTAGGCCTAAGTTCTTGGTTCGAGTGCGCATCTTTTCTGTTTATGTCTTGTTTGTTTTGTGTTCCGGATTATAAAATGGTAAGTCGGAAAAATTGTATGTTGTCTTGTTTTAGTTGCAACAGTGATTCCCAGTTGGAGGACTCGTGTTTGGTTCCTCCGATTGGAACTCCCCTTTATGATCTTTATTGCAAGTTTGGTGTGGGCCCTATCTCTTATAACGAGATATGGATCCGCTACACAGAGAAAGATGGTGTCCTTAGTTGGCCACTACATGGTAGTTTTGAACCCGAGGTTCTCGATAATCTAGAAAGAAGGTTGTTTAAGAAGAAAGCCCGGCCGGCAATGTTTGATTCTTTCCGTTATTGGCGAAAAGAATCTAAACAGAGAGAAATTAAAAAGTTGAAGAAAGAACAGAAAGAGCAAGAGTTGACTTTAGAACAGTCTGCTAGGCAGCTGCAACTCAACGAGTCTGAGAAAGCGATGGAGGTGGCCGATAGAGAGCGTAATTTAGCGATAGACAAGTGCTATCCTGCTTTGCCATCGAGTACGGCTAAGATAGTAGAGGACCCTGAAAAGGATCCCCTGTTGTCTTACTTGTTACGATCACCCCCACCGTATGCACAGGGTGCTACGGCTCCACCTATACCGAATGTTCAATTACCGGTTGCTGGACAACCTGGTGTCCCTGTTCCCGCTCCCCTGAATCAAGTTCCTGTACCTCCTGTGGTCAATATTAATGTTCCTTCGACAACCCCTCTTCCAGGGTTGCCGGCTTCTTTACCTATGCCTGTGTCGCTCACACCTGCTACTTCACAAGCTATTTTTCCTGCTACTCCTACTGTTCCTAATCTATCTGTTCCAACTGCTACTCTATTTACTGCTTCTGCTAATATTATGACTCCGCTTTCTGTTCGTCGAAGAATCACTGATTCTGTCTCTAATATTCTATCTCCCTTCTATAAAACTCTGATTAAGACTCCTACCTCTGACTCTGTGCAGAGACGTAGTCAGCTTCCCAGTACTGAAGAAAAAGGAATACTAGATTCCACTGCTCTTAGATGGGTTTCGAAAGTTGGAAGATATAATGTACAAAATGTATTAGATACATTTATGCAATGGAACGAACCGACACAACGATATGTGTTCGATGAAATGTGTTTCCTTCTACGTGAGGAATTGGAAGAGGATGACCCTGAATCAAATCTAGGAGAATTAATTAATGTACAGAAAGAGTTTGCTGCAGGTATGATAGTTGGACAAAATATAAAAGAAGCGATGGAACTGATTTTAAGTTATAGGAATGACTCATCCCTTCGTTCACCGAGAGAATTAGAGAAACGTAGTACGAAACGAAATCGTCAATATCCAATGAGAGAGGTTCCACCAATTTGGCGTGAAGCTGTGCAAGCTAATGCAAACCTTGGTATTGCAGCCGCTCCGGCCCAATTCCAGAGAGTCTGGATACATATTCCATGGAAGCGAGCTGAAGTATTAGCAGTGAAACAGGCCTTGCCAGATCCGCGTAAAAATCCTGCAGGGTACTATAAAGAGTTGGCTCAAACAGTTGACGCTTGTGTATTGAATCTTGCTGACATAGATCTGCTATTTGGTAATGTAGTACCGCAACCAATTTGGGCTAAAATTCGTAAAGAGAATCATCCAGTTGCCCTAGGTGGTGACTGGGCAGCTATAATTGCAGCGGATGGTCAACAAATAGGTGGTTCCAAACCTGAACCTTTAATTGCTAATTTGCCTGGTAGAATAATCGATTTAATGAAAACCTTGATGCCAGCATTGCGCGTTAACTGGGACAAATTGTCCGCGTGCAAACAAAAGAAAGACGAAAGCGTCTCCGACTTTTTCACAAGATTCGAAGAGACTTTCGTGGATCATAGTGGCCAGGATATGAGCACAGAAGGAGGCCAGAGATTATTTGTTGATAAATTTGTGCACAATCTGTTGCCAGAACTTAGTGGTAAATTAAAGAATTCTGAAAGTGCGTGGGCTGTCTCTACGACTGCGCAAATACTTGCGACTGCTCAGTACTATGAAAATAGGGATAAAGAAGAGAAGGAAAAATCAGATAAAAAGACGAAAGATTTAAAAACTAAAGTACTTTTACAGCAAGCTTATCCGCCTCGCATGAATCAGACGAATATGCAGCAAGGGTCATATCAAAGAACGGATTATAATTTTCAAAGGCCACAATACCAATGGAATCAATGTGCTTATTGCAAAAAGGAAGGTCATTACAAAAGTGAATGTCCAGTTCGAACGCAAAATAATGCTGCGGCAGCTCAGAGAGGTCGTGGTAGTCCTATGCAAAACTTTAGAGGTCGAGGACGAGGTGCTATGCCTCCGCAGACGAGTGATCGCCCCTCTAATTATTTCGATCAGCGAAATGGACAATCTGCCCAACAGAATAGGTCTCCACAGTATCATGTCGAAGACTATTATGAAGCTAGTGAGGAAGTTCAGCAAAGTGAGTACTAGGACAGCCATGGACAAAGAGAGGGAGTAGTATCAGTTCCAGTAGATCAGAGTGGGCCTTATGTCGCAGTAGCAACATCAGGTATAGTCGAACCGTTTCTGTTGGATACTGGTGCAGCAAAAAGTTCTATCATACATGCGAAACTCCCTGGCGCACCTTTGTCTGGCTCAACAAACGTTTCAGTAGGTTTTTCGGGCGCCCCTGTTCACAACCCTGTTTCTGGTCCTTTGTCTATTTCTGTTGGACCACGTCAATTGAAAGCACCCCTTATTTTGACGACAGGTTGTAACGAAAATCTGCTTGGTTTAGACTTGTTAAAACGCCTGTACGCGACATTGTACTGTTCTCCAGCAGGAGTACAACTTACGTTGGGTAAAAGAATAATCTCTCCGATGTACTTGTCGATGGATGCGCTCCCACCAGAGCTGCGTTCACTCCCTGATACTGTTTGGGCGACTGGTCCTAATGATGTAGGTCTATTGGAAATTCCACCCTATGTAGTAACTTTGAAAGCAAATGTTAAACTTCCACGAATTCCACAATACAGAATCTCTAATGAAGGTGAGCGTGCGCTCCTACTGATAGTACAAGACCTGATCAAGAAAGACGTTATAGAAGAGACTAGAGGTAATGTCTGTAATAGTCCTGTACTGCCTATTTTGAAACGAACTGACCCTACAAAGCCTCCAGTATATAGGTTTGTAATTGATCTTAGAGAGGTTAATAAAATTGTGATCCCACAGTTTCCTGTGGTTCCAGACATTACTGCATTGTTAACGTTGATTCCTGCTACAGCAGCATGGTTTTCAGTTGTCGACTTGAAAAATGCCTTTTTCAGCATTCCGATAGCCGAGGAAAGCAGAGATATCTTCGGTTTCTCTCTAGGAGGACGAAGTTTTAGATTTAAACGCGCTCCACAAGGTTATTGTGAAAGCCCATCCATTTACAGTCAAGCATTAAAAAGCCAGTTAGATTCCTTCGTACTTCCTAGTGGTTCTGCTTTAGTACAGTATGTCGATGATCTCCTAGTGGCTGCCGATGACAAGGAAACTTGCAAAACAGCTACGATTTCTTTATTGCATCACTTGTCAGATTTGAATCACAAGGTGTCACCTTCAAAAATGCAATACTGCTGCCAAGAAGTGACCTACCTAGGTCATCTCTTGTCAAAGGAGGGAAGGAAGTTGACCCCAGAGAGAATAAAAGCAATTACACAGATGAACGTTCCTAGCACGCAGAGAGAAGTACGTGCCTTTTTGGGTATTACCTCATATTGTAGGCAATGGATCCCAAATTTTTCTCTTCTAGCAAAACCATTGGTAGCCTTGACTGGGAAAGGTGTTCCGAGTCCGGTACCATGGTCTGATGAATGTCAGCAGAGTTTTTCGGAGTTACGAAATGCACTGTGTTCAGCACCTGTATTGGGTACACCCGACTACCGTAAGCCATTCACGCTCTATGTCCACGAGAGAGAAGGTTGTGCATTGAGTGTTTTGACGCAGAAATTTGGTGATAAACAACGCCCTTGTGCGTATTTTTCATCAACATTAGATCCAGTAGCTAGAGCATTGCCTAGTTGCTTGAGAGCTACAGCCGCAGCTGCAGCTTCCGTTCGACAATCTGCTGGTTTAGTAATGAACAACATGCTAGTAGTTATGGTTCCTCATGCTGTGGATACACTCATGAACCGAACCAAGACGCAACACCTTACCAGTGCTAGATTATCAGGTTATGAACTGACACTGTTAGCTAGTCATATTCAGATCAAAAGATGCAATGTATTGAATCCAGCAACATTGTTGCCGACTAGCGAAGAGTCGAGTGATTCCGAACCACACGACTGTTGTTTCAAAACTGAGGAAGAAACAAAAGGACGAATCGATCTAAAAGACACTCCGTTGTCAGAACCAGATGGCACGTTGTATGTTGACGGGTCTTGCTTCAAATTGGAGAATGGTGATGTGACTGCTGCTTATGCAGTAACAACTTTGAGTACGATTGTGGAGACTGCAAGAGTGAGTCAGAATTCTGCCCAGGCTGCAGAATTGATCGCGCTAACAAGAGCGTGCGTTTTAGCTAAGGGAAAGAGAGTGAATGTGTTCACAGATAGTCAGTACGCGTTCGGCGTGGCCCATAGTTTTGGCCGTTTGTGGAAAGAAAGAGGTTTCATTACGTCCCACGGGACTAAGATTCAACATGGTCAGCTAGTTAATGACTTGTTGGAATCTCTAACCTTGCCGACTGAAGTTGCGATTGTGAAATGCAGTGCTCATAAAGCAATCACGGATGATGTTGGTCGTGGGAATGCTTTTGCTGATGAGATTGCAAAACAGACAGCTAGAAATATGATGAGTAGAATGTATGTTGCAACGTCTGCAAGATGGATTTCTGAGTCTGGAATGTGTGAGAACACAGTGGAAAGCGTGAAGGAAATTCAGAAAGAGGCGACTGAGGAGGAAAAACTTGCATGGAGAGAGAGCACGGGTAAATTGGACTCGAGTGGGTGTTGGATTGACTTGTCGGAACAACAGCGTTGGATGTTGCCTGATGCGTATGTGCTTGCAGTAGTAACGATGGCACATGGAACAGCGCACATCAGTTCAAAAGGGATTTGTAAGATGTTGGCTCCGGTCTGGAAGAATGACGGGATTAGTAAGTGTGCAGAGAGAGTGGTGAGAAATTGTATGGTATGCTTGATGCATAATCCTGGCAAGGGAATCCCCACACCTGCAGGTCACTTCGCTCCTCCTTCCTGCCCCTTTGAAGTGATCCAGCTAGACTTCATTCACATGGATCGTTGCAATAATCTGAAATACGTCCTAGTGGTAGTTTGTGCTTTCTCCAGATGGATCGAAGCATACCCACTGAAGGACAATACTGCCTTATCCACTGCCAAAATTCTTCTTAAAGAATACTTCCCCAGATACGGAATGCCACGGATTGTATGGTCAGACAACGGAAGTGAGTTCGTAGGGAAAGTTATGCAGAGTGTGTGTGCCGGCCTAGGGATTAGACAGAAATTTCATAGTGCGAATCATCCCCAGTCCGCGGGTTTAGTCGAGGGTTACAATGGCACCCTTAAACTGAAACTCGCTAAGATACAAGCATCCACGGGTTTGTCCTGGCCAGACGCATTGCCTTTGGCTTTGCTATCAACAAGAGCAACTGTACATTCTAGAGTAGGGCTTAGTCCTTACGAAATAGTTTTTGGCCGTCCTGCAAATGTTTGGGGGGTATCTAGACCGAAAGAATTTAAGCAGCTGGAATACCCAATGTTAATTGATTACCTTTTCGACTTGACTGCTAAATTGAGTCTTATTCACCAACAGGTTTTCGATGCATTGCCAAAGCCACCGGAGAGTCCAGGCCATCAGCTGAAACCGGGTGATCAGGTGGTCATCAGAAATTTTGCAAGAACAAAAAATCTTCAGCCCAGATTCATTGGCCCTTTCCAAGTCCTGCTAGCAACGAGAACTGCTATTCGTGTGGCCGGAAGGAAAAATTGGATCCATACGACACATGCTAAACGTGTGCCTCTGCCACTTCCTTACGACAACTGGATAAAGAAAGGAATCGGTGCCTCTGAAACGGAACAAGTCCCCAGGTTCATACCTTTCAGCGATGCAGAACTGATCACGGATTCACCAAATTCTGACTCTCCTCCTGAAACTGCTCTTTTGAACCCTGAACATTTGTCATCCACACCCAAAGAACATTTGCCATCTGCGAACGTGAACATTGCAACGTCAGCTGAAAATACATTGTTTCCAGATCAGACAGCTCCTGCAAAACTGAGATACAACTTACGTTCTCGCAATATGGACAAATAAAGCAGGAAACTGCCTATTTTCAGATTTGAATTTGCTATACATTGACTCCAGCCAGGAAGTTTGCTAATACTTTGTATTGTTTCTTTTTGTTTTAAAATTGCCTTGCCGTCTGGGTAGCCGTAGGGTCGTGGCTGTGTACCTAGTTGAATCTGCAGGGGTCAGGCACAAGGTCGATCTTTCTGTTAGTTCTGGGAATTCCCAGGGCTGATAGAGGCATTTTCATCTACGTACACATCATCAGTGGTCGCGAACGGTCGTAGAAGATGGAGCTTCCTGAGCTACAACGAGAAAATGTAATTTATGTTCGCAGAAATAGACTGTACAGAATACTACACAGCAAATGCTTTCTAATGCAATGTGCAGTTACATTTTTAATTGTTTTGATAACGTTGGCGGGTGGAATCGTCTTTGGTGTACATTTGATTTTTATGCCAGTAACTACAGTACCTCCCCTTGACCCTACTACTTCTACGGTTTCTTCTATGCATTCTTTTCACTCATTTCCTGAACACGAACAAGCTCGACGCTCAGAATTTATTAACAATACATTTGTACAGCTCTTGCATCAACACCAACTGATAGTTAATACTACAGACTGCTGGGTGTGTGGCTTGATACCTCACACTATGGATAAAGGCATTCCCTATCTAGTCTTGCCTTTCAGCTATAATGGATCATTTCAGGCCTTTCAGACCATTTTTTCATATGCCCTTGAGACCTATCCTCCACGTCCACCACGGTCCACTAAATACAACTCAGCCAACAAAGCTTTAGTCCAGGGAATTATTGATATGATTAAAGACGTCAATAATACTCCATCTTATCCTAGAGATGAATTACTGGTGTATTTGAGCTGGAACTCTACAGAGTATCGCCTTAGTTTGGGAGAAAGCAAGCGTAAAAGCTCCACTTCAGTTTGGGTCGTGCCTCACCGAGGTCAGGTCTGTTTGCAAGGAAATGGGAGAAATCCGAGAGCTCAGCTAGGGAGGAGTGAGTGCGTTGAGACTTACGTATTTCCGTCTAACTCCTCCCCTGCCTTTCTGACTGCTAGGGGTACCTACTTCATTTGTCAGGACAGAGCATATACATGGCTGCCTGCTGACTTTTCAGGTTCATGTTATATTGCTCGATTGTTACCCCCGACATACACTGCTTCTTCAGATTATCACAAAACCAGAGTAGCAAGAGGTGTCTTCAGCAAGGAAGATACCGCTGGTCAAGAAGCTGGAGACTTCTTCAAAGGTTTTCTTCCGTTTTGGGGGCCTATGGCCAATAGTAGAAATCTTCGTCAACTAACACGGGTAGTTGAATCTACTATTACAGAAACTGCTGGTGCCCTTAGTAACTTAACAGCTGAGCTTCAGGCGGATCGTCTCATGACATTGCAGAACCGAATGGTTCTAGATGTAATACTTGCAGATCGAGGTGGGGTATGCAGAATGATCCAATCAAGCTGCTGTGTCTTTATTCCAAATAATGCTCCAACGGTCTATGAAGCAATCTCTAAGCTACATAAGATTTCCGACTCTATACACGTAGATAAGGGAAACTGGTCCTTCATGGAGTGGTTTTGGACTCTGGTATCAGCGTGGGGATGGAAGGTTCTGATGGTCATTGGTGTCATCCTAGTATTTCTGTTCTCGTGCTGTCTTATTATCCAATGTGGTCCCGCTCTGTGTAGCCTCTGTGCTGCAACCTGTTTCAGAAAACCACCTGCATTAGGAGAAAAGGCACGAGACAGGATGATGATACAACAACATGTCACTAACCTAATGAGCATAGAATTAGACTCTGACTCTGATATAGACTGAGTAATTGCCTATGTAAGGGCAAAAGGAGGGTCTGAGGTTCCGTGACGATTTTACTCGTGTTTATAACATTGTCGTAAATACATAATTTTGGTATCAGTGAACCGCAAATGATCCATTTAGTATATCCTGGTGTTTTCGCTATGCTACGAGCAAGAGCACTCCAGTTACAAACACATTTCTGTTCTACCCGTGGCATCCATCTTAGAACACGGAAGCCATTTTGTATTCCTTGCCCTCACATAGTCAATGGACACGCAATGACCCCTTTTCATTAAAGGACACGTAGGCTTTAACCGGCGATTCACCTTGCTAGTGACACGTGCACCTTAGGCCAGCAACGCTGTGGCAGCATGACTCGGCAAGAACTGCCTCCCCAGCCTGAGGCCAGTCCTGCTATACTGGTTCTTGTGTTCGTTGGCCTGATCATGATTAGGCGGCCGAAGCTGGTAACCGTGCCCATTTACGACCCACAAACATTTTTTATCCTGTCTTTCTATCTTCTGCACCTGGCTCTGCTCCTTTCCTTCTGGGCCTTTATTAGGGGGAGGTAACGAAATTTACGATGAGGCGGTCCGGGTCTTGAATGAAGAATTGACATGGGATTATGATGGACTAGTGGGAACCCCTCATTTGTAAATGTTTTGACATCAGATACTGTTGACGATCCCTGTGCAACGCCAAATATTTATTGTTTAAGACACGAATGTTTAGAACTGTGGTAACATGTAAAGAATTTGCCTGAAGCCCAATATTTAGTATATAAGGAGCAACCCTCTTTGTACAAATCGAACAGGCTCCTAGATACTGCCCATGTGTAGTTTCTGTGACTTCTGTGTCCCTGCAGTAATAAACCTTTGGTCTTTGACGCCACCATCGAGAAGCCCGTGTTTCTGTTTGTTTGTGCACCGAGACAGGTGGAACTCCGGGGTCTTCGGGTGTTATCCCTGACACCTCTGGACGGAACCAAAAAGTCCAGAACTCCAAAACTCCTGAGCCCTGCTGATTCGATCGCGGCTCCCTACAGACCGTAAGAACTACCACATCCTTACTCGAGCCCCGCTGATTCGATCGCGGCTCAGAGACTATCCGGGTCCGGCTGGACCCAAGATCATCCCGTATCCCCTGGCTCGAGGATTGAGAGCTGGGCGCCGGATACGCACCCGCAAGTGACTTTGAACCTTGAGACTGTCCCGCTACCCTACCCCTACCGAGACTCTTTGAGCCCTGGCTCGCCTGTTCATAAGAATCTGCGGATCATAAAGATCCATTTTTACTTAAAGATAAAGAATACGTTCTCTTAATACTACGGTGTGGTGTCCCTTTGTCGAGTGGTACTAGCACAGCGAGTACGATCCTAGATTCGAGGTCCTCTCCCTGAGGATCTTCTGCCATTACTCGGCTGTGTTCCTAGGAGAGGTGGGTCACAGGGTGGTCAGGTGCGAGTCTGCCCTTCCCTGGGATCGCCCCTCTAACAGGATCACTACGGGTCAATGAGGACCACGCCACGAGGCCGGGTCCAACACAAACTCTCTTCTGTCTCAAGGGAAGGTTGTGTATGTGTGTGCATGTGTGTGGGTTCTCACACTCTCTTCTGCATCAAAGGAAGGTTGTGTATGTGTGTGCATGTGTGTGGGTTCTCACACTCTCTTCTGTCTCAAGGGAAGGTTGCGTGTGTGTGTGCATGTGTGTGGGTTCTCACACTCTCTTATGTATCAAGTAAGGGTTGTGTATGTGTGGGTTCTCACAAACTCTTCTGTCTCAAGGGAAGGTTATGTATGTGTGTGCATGTGTGTGGGTTCTCACACTCTCTTCTGTATCAAGGGAAGATTGTGTATGTGTGTGCATATATGTTGGTTCTCACACTCTCTTCTGTCTCAAGGGAGGGTTGTGTATGTGTGTATGCATGTGTGTGGGTTCTCACACTCTCTTCTGTCTCAAGGGAGGGTTGTGTATGTGTGTGCATGTGTGTGGGTTCTCACACTCTCTTCTGTCTCAAGGCAGGGTTGTGTATGTGTGTATGCATGTGTGTGGGTTCTCACACCCTCTTCTGTATCAAGGCAGGGTTGTGTATGTGTGTGCATGTGTGTGGGTTCTCACACTCTCTTCTGTGTCAATCGAAGGGTGTGTATGTGTGTGCAGGTTCTCACACACTCTTCTGTATCAAGAGAAGGTTGTGTGTGTGTGTATGCATGTGTGTGGGTTCTCACACTCTCTTCTGTGTCAAGGGAAGGTTGTGCATTTGTGTATGTGTGTGGGTTCTCACACTCTCCTCAGTATCAAGGGAAGGTTGTATATGTGTGTATGCATGTGTGTGGGTTCTCACACTCTCTTCTGTATCAAGGGAGTGTTGTGTATGTGTGTGTGCATGTGTGTGTGTTCTCACACTCTTTTCTGTATCAAGGGAAGGTTGTGTATGTGTGTGTGCATGTGTGTGGGTTCTCACACCCTCTTCTGTATCAAGTGAAGGTTGTGTATGTGTATGCATGTGTGTGGGTTCTCACACTCTCTTCTGTATCAAGGGAATTTTGTGCATGTGTGGACGTATGTGTGTGGGTTCTCACACTCTTCTGTATCAAGGGAAGGTTGTGTATGTATGTGTGCATGTGTGTGGGTTCTCACACCCTCTTCTGTATCAAGGGAGGGTTGTGTATGTGCGGGTTCTAACACACTCTTCTGTCTCAAGGGAAGGTTGTGTATGTGTGTGCATGTGTGTGAGTTCTCACACTCTATTCTGTATCAAGGGAAGGTTGTGTATGTGTGTGCATGTATGCGGGTTCTCACACTCTCTTCTGTATCAAGGGAAGGTTGTGTATGTGTGTGCATGTGTGTGGGTTCTCACACTCTCTTCTGTATCAAGGTAAGGTTGTGTAGGTGTGTGCATGTGTGTGGGTTCTCACACTCTCTTCTGTATCAAGGGAAGGTTGTGTATGTGTATGCATGTGTGTGGGTTCTCACACTCTCTTCAGTATCAAGGGAATTTTGTGCATGTGTGGACGTATGTGTGTGGGTTCTCACACTCTTCTGTATCAAGGGAAGGTTGTGTATGTATGTGTGCATGTGTGTGGGTTCTCACACCCTCTTCTGTATCAAGGGAGGGTTGTGTATGTGCGGGTTCTAACACACTCTTCTGTCTCAAGGGAAGGTTGTGTATGTGTGTGCATGTGTGTGAGTTCTCACACTCTATTCTGTATCAAGGGAAGGTTGTGTATGTGTGTGCATGTATGCGGGTTCTCACACTCTCTTCTGTATCAAGGGAAGGTTGTGTATGTGTGTGCATGTGTGTGGGTTCTCACACTCTCTTCTGTATCATGGGAAGTTTGTGTATGCGTATGCATGTGTGTGGGTTCACACACTCTGGGGCATATTACCAAGCAATAGCGATAATTATCGCTATTGTTTGGTTAGCGGGAAAAAATATCGCCGAGCACCGAGGATTTTTACCGCTGAGATACCTTGATATTATCAAGGCTTATCTCAAAAGCGGTAAAAATCCTGTGAAATGCATGAATATCGCTGAAAAATCAGCGATATTCATGCATTATCGTGACAATGCTTTTAGCCATGTTATCCACCTTCCATTGGATAATATGGCTAAGAACTGCTTTTAGCAGGCGTTAGCTTTTGGAGATATTCACGCTTAGCGCGAATATTTCCAAAAGTTGTTAATAGGAGTTAGAGATGTTAGCTTAGCAACTGTTTTCAGTCGCTAACATCTTGGCACGCCCACTTTGCATGTCATTAGCGATAATTATCGCTGACATGCAAAGTGGGCCCCTAAATGCCCGCTATCGCCTACAAGCTGTCGCTAACTGGTGTTAGCGACAGCTTGGTAATAGGGCGATGAAATTATCGCCGCATTAGCGGGAAAAAGTCCTGCTAATGCGGCGATAATGCCCTTGGTAATATGCCCCTCTCTTCTGTATCAAGGGAAGGTTTTGCATGTGTGTATGTATGTGTGTGGGTTCTCACACACTCTTCTGTATCAAGGGAAGGTTGTGTATGTGTGTGCATGTGTGTGGGTTCTCACACCCTCTTCTGTATCACAGGAAGGTTGTGCATGTGTGTATGTATGTGTGTGGGTTCTCACACACTCTTCTGTATCAAGGGAAGGTTGTGTATGTGTGTATGCATGTGTGGGGGTTCTCACACTCTCTTCTGTATCAAGGGAAGGTTGTGTATGTGTATGCATGTGTGTGAGTTCTCACACCCTCTTCTGTCTCAAGGGAAGGTTGTGTAGGTGTGTGTGCATATGTGTGTTCTCACACATGCTCTTCTGTATCAAGGGAGGTTTGTGTATGTGCGGGTTCTCACACACTCTTCTGTCTCAAGGGAAGGTTGTGTATGTGTGTGCATGTGTGTGGGTTCTTTCTCACACTCTCTTCTATCTCAACGGAAGGTTGTGTATGTGTGTGCATGTGTGTGAGTTCTCACTCTCTCTTCCGTATCAAGGGAGGGTTGTGTATGTGTGTGTGTGCATGTGTGTGTGTTCTCACACTCTATTCTGTATCACGGGAGGGTTGTGTATGTATGTATGCATGTGTGTGGGTTCTCACACGCTCTTCTGTATCATGGGAGGGTTGTGTATGTGCGGGTTATCACACACTCTTCTGTCTCAAGGGAAGGTTGTGTATGTGTGTGCATGTGTGTGGGTTCTCACACTCTCTTCTGTATCAAGGGATGGTTGTGTATGTGTGTGCATGTGTGTGGGTTCTCACACTCTTTTCTGTCTCAAGGGAAGGTTGTGTGTGTGTGTGCATGTGTGTGGGTTCTCACACTCTCTTATGTATCAAGGGAGGGTTGTGTATGTGCAGGTTCTCACAAACTCTTCTGTCTCAAGGGAAGGTTGTGTATGTGCTCGACGCTCCTCTCCCCCCGGGTCTGCCTGTACCAAATATGGCCGCCAGCCCCACAAAGCAAAGACTTCCTCACAATCGAGTCACCCATACGGCAAATAAAGGCCCCCCGCCATCGTAGCCGAGGGAATAAAAAAAGCAGCGATCAAAAAGGACGCCTCACCCAACCCTCCACGCAAGCACCATCCATTTTTGCGCACGCTGAGGGCCGCCTGACCCTAATATGGCCACCACTCGGGACACCAAATAGAAAAGGAAACTCGATTCAATTCTACATATCCCCAACCGCAACTTCCTGCAAAGGGGCAGAGGAGGCCCCTATTTACAGCGTCTACCACCCTATTAACTTAGTGAATTAAATTAAATTAAGGAACTAATTTCCCCTAGCGAAGGGACTTTGGACACCATTGTATAACAGCATCTCTCAATTCAAGTATGCTGTAGATCACCCACCGCTGGATATCTACAAATCTGCTAAGACAAATAAGTAGTTTCCTCTCTCCAATTATTCCATTGCGCAAGCACGACGCCTAGACCCAAGGAGACAAACGCAGATCTTCAGGGACACGATCCCCTGCCCCCCACACCAGTTCCAGCTCCCTCGCCCCTGCCTAGAGCTGCCTGACCCCTTCAGGCCCGCCTCCTCAGTCATCGCATATTCCGGTACTGGGCAATTAAAGAGTTTTCCCAACCTAACTACCACACCTGGGCCCTCGCTATGCTAGCGCGACGCCACGCCCAGAAGAGACATACGCTGATCCACTGAAGCACTGGACTCTGCCACTCACGTAAGCTCCAGCTCTCTCCACCCCTGCCAGGGCTACCGGGATTCAACTCGGCCGCCACACCTGACAGCTCAAAATCTTGTCTAAACTAACTTCTTTGACCAATCTCAGCGAACCTCCGTAACGAAGGTGTATTGTGGGCCACAGACCGAACTCCCTCTCTTCCGTCTCTAAAACTTAACCCTCCCCCATTGTCAACGCCGCTCTCAGTCACCTAGCGGCCACCCCCCCCCCCTAGCTCTATCACAATGCCTCCGTCCTTGCGCCTAGACATACACCTCGGCCCATCACCCAACCACTTATCTCCTCTTGGACGGAATACCTACGTCATTACCTTCCCACACAGCCTCTCCTTCAAAGCCAAAAAACGCTTCAAACAGAATTTAATTAGGCAACACCCTGAAACCCTAATCGTGGACACCTACCACTGCTCAACGAGAGGGCTGAGAAAAACGGACTTCATTTTCCATACCACCCGACCAGACGCTTGGGTCTACACCTTTAACTCACTCCTCCCTGTCTCCAAAACCACCTTATCAGAACACAACCGGAAACTAACTATCTCCCCACTGAACCAACAGTCCCTGACCAGAGACATCTCCATCTCCATGTTCATGAATGGCACCATTCTAATCCAGGCGAAAGATGACAACCTCGAATTCTTCGACTCCCTCTTCCACACTCTTAAGACGGCCACGGCTCTCTACCCGTTACAGCCACGCCCCTCCACCCCCTATGACCCTCGCCAAACTTCTATCCCGCAGAGCATGCCCCATTCACCCCAACAATCCCCTCCCCTCACTCTTAATCACGTCAACAACCATCCGTCCCTCCCAGCCCCACCCCCCTTTCTCCTACAGCCCCAAACGTCCTCCCCCCTCTCCCAAACATCCAGAACTCCCCCACCCCCCTCTCTCCTACATCCCCAAACCTCCTCCCCCATCTCCCAAAATTCCAGAACTCCCCCACCCCCCTACCCCTCCGACCTCCCTCCCCCCTCACCACATCTCCCTTACCCCCACAGATGCTCAGTCTCCTTCCCATAGAGCTCCCATTCCCCCCTCCGTCCATGAGTCACTTCGCCCGGCACGATCCCTCACTCCCACTGCTCACTCCATCCCCCTTAGTGAAGACATCCACCTCCTCCAAAGGGACCGCAACCCCCCTCCCTCCCTATCCCCCACCCATCCGAACTCGAAACACCAATCAGATCCTCCAACCCCGACTATTCCCCCTAATAGTAACTCGCCTGCAGCCCCTCCCACCACCCTACCCTTGCCCAAAAGTTTACTAAAGCTAGCACCATTTGTAGAGGAAAATCAGAATTTCCTACTAGTAGGGGATTTTAATATGCACGGGGAATTAGAGAAATGCACGGAGGTTAGAACCCTCTTAATGGATCTTGACTCCCTTGGTCTCAAAAAGATTAACCATGGACCTACACATGAGGCAGGCCATACTCTGGATCTAGTGTTTTCTAACTCACCCCTAACTACATGTTCAGCAGCTACTTAGGTAGAATGGACTGACCATTTCATACTAAAATTCTACACCGAAGCCATGGATAAGCCACGTATACAGACCATCCTGGCTGCTAAAAGAAGGCCCTGGCATAAATTAACAGTGGATACTTTCAGAGAGGTGTATAAAGCCCCCCTGCTTAATGACTACTCAGGAAATATGACCACTGAGCTCCAGCGGTTTGAGAAGACAGTCAGTGAAGCAATAAATTCCACTATCCCGCTAAAAACATACAAACTCCGTCAGGCAGATAGACAAGAAATATGGTTCTCCGAAGACCTGAGACTGTTGAAACAAACATCCAGGAAGCTGGAAAAAGTATGGAGACAGTCCCGTAGGCTGGATGACAAGGAACATCATAAAACCTCACTTAGGGCATACCATAAAGCCATTAGGGCAGCTCGGAAAAACCACATTGCAACACAACTAACAGAGGCTGGGAAAGACGCCAAAGTGCTGTATAAAATCCTACAAACATTTACCAGACCTGCAGCATGTGAGACCATACAGATTGCATCCCAAGATCTATGTGAGGAGATCGCACTATTCTTCACGAAGAAGATTGATACAATCTATGAAAAGATAGTAGCCTCGAAGACAAGCGAGGTAGCTGAAATAAACCTCTCCTATAACAACATACAACAGAAACTAAACCCCGACTGCCTTAAAAGCTTTCCCCCTATTTCTTTAGAAGAGGTCACTGCATTAATCACTCAGATTAAGAGTGGTAGCCCTCAGGATACCATCCCAGCCCGCATTATGCCTATGTTGGCAGAAGTCCTTGGCCCAGGAATTCAACAGCTAATCAATCTATCTCTCATTACTGGAGAAGTCCCGAGAGACTGGAAAAGGGCGCTAGTGAGACCATTGAGGAAGAACACCGCTATTCCCTGGACTGATTTTACCAACTTAAGACCTATCTCTCTTCTCCCCTTCATGGGCAAAATCATAGAGAAATGTGTCAATAGACATTTGTCAAAATACATCGAAGAGACAAATGGACTGGACCCTTCCCAATCAGGTTTTAGGCCAAGCCACAGCACCAAGACCACTTTGCTGTCAGTCGCAGACGATCTACACATGTTCCAGGATAAAGGCTACTCTGTTATCCTGGTTCTGTTGGATCTGTCTGCGGCATTTGACACCGTGTCATATGAGATCTTGACCACCAGGCTTGTTAACATCGGCCTGGAAGACAAGGCTCTGGCTTGGTTGAGGAGTTTCTTGACAGATCGCACTCAAACAGTCACCTTGGGTGCCTACCGGTCAGAGGAGTTGGGAATCTCGAAGGGGGTGCCACAGGGCTCTTGTTTGAGCCCTACCCTTTTTAACATCTATGTGGCCCCCCTAGCGAACATCATGAGATCCCATGGGTTTATCCCTGTGTCATATGCGGATGACACCCAACTCCTCTTTCCTTTTAAATCCCTCACGGTTGAGGTCAGGAACTCCTTTTCCCAGGGGATGAAGGCAGTGACCCACTGGATGGCATCTAACCTCCTACAATGTAATGTTGCAAAGACGGAGGTGATGCTGTTCGGTAAAGCCAAACTCCTGTGGTCCCCCGACTGGTGGCCGCAGGATCTTGGCCCAGTCCCTGAGCCCAAGCTGGTGGTTAAGAACCTCGGTGTTCGCCTAGACCAGGAACTTTCTTTCAAGCAACATGCCAATCAAGTGGTGGGGTCTTGCTTCCACATTATTGGGATGTTGCGGAAAGTATTCCCTCTGCTTCCTGATTCAACCAGGAAAACCCTAGTACAGGCCTTAGTGTTGAGTCGCTTAGACTACTGCAATGGGTTGCTTCTTTCAGCTAATGAAGGAGTAATCTCTAGATTGAAGGTAGTCCAAAACACCGCGGCTCGCCTTGTTCTCAATCAGCCCTCCCGAACCCCCTCTAAACCCCTCTTGACCACTCTGCATTGGCTTTCCATCAAACAGAGGGTGAAGTTCAAGGCCTGTTGTATTATACTCAAGTGTCTTCAGAGGAAAGGGCCCATATACCTGTCCAATAAATTCTCTCTCTATGTACCCCCGCGATCCCTGAGATCTAGTGAACAGGCTCTGCTGCAGGTACCCAGAGCAAAAAAGGCAAGACAAGGCGATAGAGCACTTTCCATTGCGGGTCCAACGTTGTGGAATACCCTCCCACTCTCCTTGAGACTCTGTAAGGAGCACCTCCCCTTCAGGAGACAGTTAAAAACCTGTTTATTTCAAAACTAATATGTCACACTGCCAGCACTGTTTATTTGCAATAAGACTGCCAAAGGCGCGGAGATACTCCTCCGGGACGTGATCCTAGCGCGATACAAACCCGCAAATAAATAAAAATAAATAAATAAATAAAACTCCGTGCCTCCCTCTCCCGTCCCACTTCTCAACAGTATCTCGCCCTAAACCCCCTCTCCCTCTTTAGTCCCCCCACAACCGAACTCCAACCTGGACCCAGTCCCCCCGTCACAGACCCCCCATCCGACGTCCTGCCCCACGACCCCTCCCACGGTAAACCCAACTTCACCCACTCGCCCCCCTCCTTCACAGCACTTAAACTGACACAACGCCTGGACTTTCTAGAAGCCCAGATCGTGACTCTGATCTTTGGCCTGAAGGAAACCCTATCCTCCCTAGAGAAACTCCAGCTACCCCCCGAACGTTCCACCTCCTCACCCCCAGCCGCCTCCCGCCAAGACCGACTCTCGTACTCACATTGGGTCCAAGCCCCCCACAGGCTCCCAGCCTCTTCTCTCCAATCCCAGGACTGAGGCACGATGCGACAGTCCTAGAAGAACGGCTCCCTCTCTTTCGCCACAGGAAGTGACCTCCCTCATCGCCTCCTATGAAACCCCTCCTAGTCAGCCAGCCCAAACTATTCCCCCTGACCACCCTCCCTTCTCCTCAATTCAAGTCATCACTGGAGTGGGAAGGGACACGTCCCGCCGAAAAGCTGCCAGACCACCACCCTATCTCTCCTCCTAACCCAGAGCTACTTCTGTCAACCATATCTCTAAGGCTGACTCCAAAATCAACTGTATGCTCATCAATTGCAGATCCGCCGTCAAACATGCAACAGAAATAGCCGAAACCATTCTCTCCCATGACCGGGACGTAGCCTTCATCACTGAAACATGGCTAAACACTCTATCCAGCCCCATCCTCGACACGCTGGTGCCGCCCGGTTTCTCAATTATACAAAAAGACAGGCCCGTTCACAAAGGTGGCGGAATAGCTATTATCCATAAAAGTGACCTCTCCATCACTGAATCTCCTTCCGTCATCTACAACTCCTTTGAATCCCTTTCGGTCAACATCAATTCACCTCACCACCCTTCACTCCAATGCCTTCTCCTCTACCATCCCCCGGGCAACACTTCCGAATTTGGCGCTCAGCTGACGGATCTGATCACGCAAACCGCTCTCAACAGTGATTTCAGAATAATCCTGGGCGACCTCAACCTAAGATGGAATGTATCAAAAAACCCCGCTCATCCAATCCCTCACCACCCTTATTCATGACCACGGCATGACCCAGCACTGCACAGAGGAAACCCACCACAGAGGAGCAACCCTGGATGCTATCATCGCAGATAGAAAGACAATTTCAATTGACCACATCATCCCAGTAGACTGGTCAGACCATCACGCCATCCTCTTTCATATCAATCATTCGGCGCTTTCCGTCCCTCCCACTCAAACCTCCCCCAAGTGGACTAGAAACTTATCGAGAGTCCCCCATGACAAGCTAGAAAAGGGCCTCAGCTCACTCCTCCCGAACTCGACAGAATTCCTTTCAACCACTGAACTCACTTCGCTTTACCATTCCAACTTGGAGCTCGTCTTAGACCAGCTGGCACAGAGGAAACTAAAAAAACAAAGAAACATCCCCTCCAGATCTTGGTTCTCCACTGACATTAACGATGAAAGAAGACACCTAAGATCCATGGAAAGATCCTGGAGGTCCAACCCCTCCTCACACAACCGGGACCAGCTCAAGGCAGCCTGAAAAAGCTACTATAACCATATCAAGAACAAAAAGTCGTCCTTCTTCTGTACGGCCCTTGACAATGCCAAAAACCGCCCCAAAGAACTTTTCAACATCATCAAGAACCAAATCTCCATTCCGGTAACAGGAGACATGGTGGCATCCAAACCCCAATGTGATGACTTTGCCAGCTTCTTCAACGAAAAAATTGCCAAAATTGACCGATCACTCGGCACGTTGCCCTCCTCCCACCCCTCTACAACCTCCCATTTAAGACCGACAATCACATCCACTCGCTGGTCCTCCTTCCAACCTATCCAGGTTGAACTGATAAGCAATCTCATAGCCACCGCCAAACCCTCAACCCACTCCCTTGATGAACTTCCCCCAAGATTGACCAAAGACTTGAAGCTCACTCTAGCCCCTATCTGGGCCAAAATCCTCAATAGCTCTCTGAGCGAGGGCTCCATTCCGGACTGCCTTAAAATAGGTCAAGTCACGCCTCTACTAAAAAAAACGGGCCTTGACCTACAGGATATGAACAACTTCAGACCAGTTTCAAACCTTCCACTCTTATCCAAAATCTTGGAAAGATGTGTGCTGGCGCAACTATCCCAGCACCTAGAGAACTCCAATCTTCTCGACACTTATCAATCAGGGTTCAGAAAAGGCTGCAGTACTGAAACTGCAATCCTTAACGTCCTGGACGATCTACACATGTCGCTCGACTCCAACCAATGCAGCCTTCTCATCCTCTTAGACCTATCGGCTGCATTTGACACAGTCGATCATGCCCTACTAATCAATGTCCTAAAGGAGAGAGCAGGCCTCGAAAAGACTGTCCTAAAATGGTTCTCCTCCTTTCTCAACAACCGCACACAAAGAATCAACATTAAAAGCTGTGAATCTGACACTCTTCCCATCAGCAGAGGAGTCCCTCAAGGGTCAGTTCTCTCTCCACAACTCTTCAACATCTACATGGAGCCCCTCACCTCAATTCTAAGGTGTATGTGTGTTGGTTCTCACACCCTCTTCTGTATCAAGGGAAGGTTGTGTATGTGTGTGCATGTGTGTGGGTTCTCACACTCTCTTCTGTATCAAGGGAAGGTTGTGTATGTGTATGCATGTGTGTGGGTTCTCACACACTTTTCTGTCTCAAGGGAAGGTTGTGTAGTTGTGTGTGCATATGTGTGTTCTCACACATGCTCTCTGTATCAAGGGAGGGTTGTGCATGTGCGGGTTCTCACACACTCTTCTGTCTCAAGGGAAGGTTGTGTATGTGTGTGCATGTGTGTGGGTTCTCACACTCTCTTCTGTCTCAAGGGAATGTTGTCTATGTGTGTGCATGTGTGTGGGTTCTCACTCTCTCTTCCGTATCAAGGGAGGGTTGTGTATGTGTGTGTGTGCATGTGTGTGTGTTCGCACACTCTATTCTGTATCAAGGGAGGGTTGTGTATGTGTGTGTGCATGTGTGTGGGTTCTCATACCCTCTTCTGTATCAAGGGAGGGTTGTGTATGTGTGGGTTATCACACACTCTTCTGTCTCAAGGGAAGGTTGTGTATGTGTGTGGGTTCTCACACTCTCTTCTGTATCAAGGGAAGGTTGTGTATGTGTGTGCATGTGTGTGGGTTCTCACACTCTCTTCCGTCTCAAGGGAAGGTTGTGTGTGTGTGTGCATGTGTGTGGTTCTCACGCTCTCTTATGTATCAAGGGAGGGTTGTGTATGTGCGGGTTCTCACAAACTCTTCTGTCTCAAGGGAAGGTTGTGTATGTGTGTGCATGTGTGTGAGTTCTCACACTCTCTTATGTATCTTGGGAAGATTGTGTATGTGTGTGCATATGTGTGGGTTCTCACACTCTCTTCTGTCTCAAGGGAGGGTTGTGTATGTGTGTATGAATGTGTGTGGGTTCTCACACTCTCTTCTATCTCAAGGGAGGGTTGTGTATGTGTGTGCATATGTGTGGGTTCTCACACTCTCTTCTATCTCAAGGGAGGGTTGTGTATGTGTGTGTATGTGTGTTGGTTCTCACACCCTCTTCTGTATCAAGGGAAGGTTGTGTATGTGTGTGCATGTGTGTGGGTTCTCACACTCTCTTCTGTATCAAGGGAAGGTTGTGTATGTGTATGCATGTGTGTGGGTTCTCACACACTTTTCTGTCTCAAGGGAAGGTTGTGTAGTTGTGTGTGCATATGTGTGTTCTCACACATGCTCTCTGTATCAAGGGAGGGTTGTGCATGTGCGGGTTCTCACACACTCTTCTGTCTCAAGGGAAGGTTGTGTATGTGTGTGCATGTGTGTGGGTTCTCACACTCTCTTCTGTCTCAAGGGAATGTTGTCTATGTGTGTGCATGTGTGTGGGTTCTCACTCTCTCTTCCGTATCAAGGGAGGGTTGTGTATGTGTGTGTGTGCATGTGTGTGTGTTCGCACACTCTATTCTGTATCAAGGGAGGGTTGTGTATGTGTGTGTGCATGTGTGTGGGTTCTCACACCCTCTTCTGTATCAAGGGAGGGTTGTGTATGTGTGGGTTATCACACACTCTTCTGTCTCAAGGGAAGGTTGTGTATGTGTGTGGGTTCTCACACTCTCTTCTGTATCAAGGGAAGGTTGTGTATGTGTGTGCATGTGTGTGGGTTCTCACACTATCTTCCGTCCCAAGGGAAGGTTGTGTGTGTGTGTGCATGTGTGTGGGTTCTCACGCTCTCTTATGTATCAAGGGAGGATTGTGTATGTGCGGGTTCTCACAAACTCTTCTGTCTCAAGGGAAGGTTGTGTATGTGTGTGCATGTGTGTGAGTTCTCACACTCTCTTCTGTATCTTGGGAAGATTGTGTATGTGTGTGCATATGTGTGGGTTCTCACACTCTCTTCTGTCTCAAGGGAGGGTTGTGTATGTGTGTATGAATGTGTGTGGGTTCTCACACTCTCTTCTATCTCAAGGGAGGGTTGTGTATGTGTGTGCATGTGTGTGGGTTCTCACACTCTCTTCTGTATCAAGGCAGGGTTGTGTATGTGTGTGCATGTGTGTGGGTTCTCACACTCTCTTCTGTGTCAAGGGAACGTTGTGTGTGTGTGTGTGTATGCATGTGTGTGGGTTCTCACACTCTCTTCTGTATCATGGGAAGATTGTGTATGTGTGTGCATGTGTGTGGGTTCTCACACCCTCTTCTGTATCAGGGGAAGGTTGTGTATGTGTGTGCATGTGTGTGGGTTCTCACACCCTCTTCTGTCTCAAGGGAAGGTTGTGTATGTGTGTATGCATGTGTATGGGTTCTCACACACTCTTCTGTCTCAAGGGAAGGTTGTGTAGGTGTGTACATATGTGTGTTCTCACACACTCTCTTCTGTATCAAGGGAGGGTTGTGTATGTGCGGGTTCTCACACACTCTTCTGTATCAAGGAAAGGTTGTGTATGTGTGTGCATGTGTGTGGGTTCTCACACTCTCTTCTGTCTCAAGGGAATGTTGTCTATGTGTGTGCATGTGTGTGGGTTCTCACTCTCTCTTCCGTATCAAGGGAGGGTTGTGTATGTGTGTGTGTGCATGTGTGTGTGTTCGCACACTCTATTCTGTATCAAGGGAGGGTTGTGTATGTGTGTGTGCATGTGTGTGGGTTCTCACACCCTCTTCTGTATCAAGGGAGGGTTGTGTATGTGTGGGTTATCACACACTCTTCTGTCTCAAGGGAAGGTTGTGTATGTGTGTGGGTTCTCACACTCTCTTCTGTATCAAGGGAAGGTTGTGTATGTGTGTGCATGTGTGTGGGTTCTCACACTCTCTTATGTATTAAGGGAGGGTTGTGTATGTGCGGGTTCTCACAAACTCTTCTGTCTCAAGGGAAGGTTGTGTATGTGTGTGCATGTGTGTGAGTTCTCACACTCTCTTCTGTATCTTGGGAAGATTGTGTATGTGTGTGCATATCTGTGGGTTCTCACACTCTCTTCTGTCTCAAGGGAGGGTTGTGTATGTGTGTATTAATGTGTGTGGGTTCTCACACTCTCTTCTATCTCAAGGGAGGGTTGTGTATGTGTGTGCATGTGTGTGGGTTCTCACACTCTCTTCTGTATCAAGGCAGGGTTGTGTATGTGTGTGCATGTGTGTGGGTTCTCACACTCTCTTCTGTGTCAAGGGAACGTTGTGTGTGTGTGTGTGTATGCATGTGTGTGGGTTCTCACACTCTCTTCTGTATCATGGGAAGATTGTGTATGTGTGTGCATGTGTGTGGGTTCTCACACCCTCTTCTGTATCAGGGGAAGGTTGTGTATGTGTGTGCATGTGTGTGGGTTCTCACACCCTCTTCTGTCTCAAGGGAAGGTTGTGTATGTGTGTATGCATGTGCATGGGTTCTCACACACTCTTCTGTCTCAAGGGAAGGTTGTGTAGGTGTGTGTACATATGTGTGTTCTCACACACTCTCTTCTGTATCAAGGGAGGGTTGTGTATGTGCGGGTTCTCACACACTCTTCTGTCTCAAGGGAAGGTTGTGTATGTGTGTGCATATGTGTGGGTTCTCACACTCTTCTGTCTCAAGGGAAGGTTGTGTATGTGTGTGCATGTGTTTGTGTTCTCACACGCTCTTCTGTATCAAGGGAGGGTTGTGTATGTGTGTGCATGTGTGTGGGTTCTCAGACACTCTTCTGTGTCAAGGGAGGGTTGTGTATGTGCGGGTTCTCACACACTCTTCTGTCTCAAGGGAAGGTTGTGTATGTGTGTGCATGTGTGTGGGTTCTCACACTCTCTTCTGTATCAAGGGAAGATTGTGTATGTGTGTGCATGTCTGTGGGTTCTCACACTCTCTCCTGTCTCAAGGGAGGGTTGTGTAGGTGTGTATGCATGTGTGCATATCTGTGGGTTCTCACACTCTCTTCTGTCTCAAGGGAGGGTTGTGTATGTGTGTATGAATGTGTGTGGGTTCTCACACTCTCTTCTATCTCAAGGGAGGGTTGTGTATGTGTGTGCATGTGTGTGGGTTCTCACACTCTCTTCTGTATCAAGGCAGGGTTGTGTATGTGTGTGCATGTGTGTGGGTTCTCACACTCTCTTCTGTGTCAAGGGAACGTTGTGTGTGTGTGTGTGTATGCATGTGTGTGGGTTCTCACACTCTCTTCTGTATCATGGGAAGATTGTGTATGTGTGTGCATGTGTGTGGGTTCTCACACCCTCTTCTGTATCAGGGGAAGGTTGTGTATGTGTGTGCATGTGTGTGGGTTCTCACACCCTCTTCTGTCTCAAGGGAAGGTTGTGTATGTGTGTATGCATGTGCATGGGTTCTCACACACTCTTCTGTCTCAAGGGAAGGTTGTGTAGGTGTGTGTACATATGTGTGTTCTCACACACTCTCTTCTGTATCAAGGGAGGGTTGTGTATGTGCGGGTTCTCACACACTCTTCTGTCTCAAGGGAAGGTTGTGTATGTGTGTGCATATGTGTGGGTTCTCACACTCTTCTGTCTCAAGGGAAGGTTGTGTATGTGTGTGCATGTGTTTGTGTTCTCACACGCTCTTCTGTATCAAGGGAGGGTTGTGTATGTGTGTGCATGTGTGTGGGTTCTCAGACACTCTTCTGTGTCAAGGGAGGGTTGTGTATGTGTGGGTTCTCACACACTCTTCTGTATCAAGGCAGGGTTGTGTATGTGTGTGCATGTGTGTGGGTTCACGGGGCACGCCGAGCAAGAACCAAGTAGGTTTATCGGTCTGATGAACAGAAGCGACAAGAGACGGAATCCTGTCTACTTGGTTACGCTGGTGCCCATGAAGCGAGAGTCTCGCTTTCAAGCGTTTTTTCAAAAATTGAACAAACGCACTTTTTTTCACGAGATCCCTATTTAAGATCTCTTAATTGAACTAGGGCAGGACGCTCCTTAGCGCGGGCGGACCACCCAGTTCAAATCACCTACGGTCCTGACGAAAACCCTTGAAATCCATGTTTGGGTTGAAACATGTAGACCTTTTTAAACATTAATTTTGTATATTCACATTCACATAGCACACTTTTGCTATTTTTATATATTTTAACACGACTTCTGACACCGAAGCCTTCCTAATTAGGCAAAGGTGCCACACTTTATTTTTAATAAGGGTTCAAGCGCTCAAGAATAAATCTTGAAGTGAGTAGTGTTGGCCCTTTTTAATACACAACTTTGATAGTCTTGTACACATAAAAACGAAACCAGCTCCACTGTAATCAGGTGTCGCAGCACACCCTGTAGGCACTCGGCCTATGGGGTGGGACCCCATTGATGAAGCATGTCACCAACCAGGTTGGTGAGTGAGGGGTCTTCTATAAGGATATGCTTTATCCAGTAACAGGTTGGGGCAAAATGTGCTAGCCAGAGCACTATTGCTCATGATTAGAGAGTTACTTCTCTCTCTACCCACGAGGGGTTACTCCTCTATTGTTTTTTCAGATTAATTGGGGGACCAGGAGTTCCCGCCTCACATAGTGCCTAGCATTATTAATTTCCCTCCCTCTCTCCATTGTTGTGAACATGTGTGTGGGTTCTCACACTATCTTCTGTGTCAAGGGAAGTGTGTGTATGTGTGTGCAGGTTCTCACACACTCTTCTGTATCAAGGGAAGGTTGTGTATGTGTGTATGCATGTGTGAGGGTTCTCACACCCTCCTCTGTATCAAGGGAAGGTTGTGTATGTGTGTATGCATGTGTGTAGGTTCTCACACTCTCTTCTATATCAAGGGATGGTTGTGTGTGTGTGTATGCATGTGTGTGAGTTCTCACACTCTCTTCTGTATCAAGGGAAGTTTGTGTATGTGTGTGGGTTCTCAGACTCTCTTCTGTATCAAGGGAAGGTTGTGTATGTGTGTATGTATGTTTGTGTGTGTTCTTACACTCTCTTCTGTATCAAGGCAGGGTTGTGTATGTGTGTGCATGTGTGTGGGTTCTCACACGCTCTTCTGTATCAAGGAAAGGTTGTGTATGTGTGTGCAGGTTCTCACACACTCTTCTGTATCAAGGGAAGGTTGTGTGTGCGGGTTCTCACACACTCTTCTGTATCAAGGAAAGGTTGTGTATGTGTGTGCATGTGTGTGGGTTCTCACACTCTGCTGTCTCAAGGGAAGGTTGTGTATGTGTGTGCATGTGTGTGGGTTCTCACACGCTCTTCTGTATCAAGGGAAGGTTGTGTATGTGTGTGCATGTGTGTGGGTTCTCACACTCTGCTGTCTCAAGGGAAGGTTGTGTATGTGTGTGCATGTGTGTGGGTTCTCACACGCTCTTCTGTATCAAGGGAAGGTTGTGTATGTGTGTATGCATGTGTGTGGGCTCTCACACACTCTTCTGTATCAAGGCCGGGTTGTGTATGTGTGTATGCACGTGTGTGGGTTCTCACACTCTCTACTGCATTAAGGCAGGGTGTGGTGTGATGGTGTTGCCAAGACTTGGGCTGAAGTCCATGGCGCTGAGAAAACTCAAGGGACTTTCTGAGCCTTTGTCTGTTTGTCCCTCGAGCTCCCCTCCGGGAGGGGCAGCGGAGCGCTTAGGGGTGTCACTGCCAAAAGTGAAAGCACCTTATTGACAGGACCAGGACCCTTTCAATCAATCAAACATTCATAAAGCACGGCAAACCACCTGTGAGGGCATCGAGGCGCTGCCTCTTTGAGGTCAGTCATGGGATGAGGGGGGGGGGGCAGCCTGGACAGCCCGGGGATGAGACAAGGCTCTGGGCTGCCAGGTGGGCCTGGAGCCAGCAGACTTGGGGATTGCTGGGGATTCCCAGCAGAAGACAGTGATCGAGCACCCACACCCAGACTGTAAAGTCCCTTCAGTCCCGGGCCCAGGGCACACAGTGTCAAACAACCACCGCACAATGCAAGGAAGGAGAGAAAACAACCAGGTGTGGTGTCCCAGGAGCCAAGCCCCACAGAGAGGCACCATCAGCAGGCACGGCCTGCAGCACGTGGGAAGGAAAGGCACCGGTCCCAGCATGCACCGCGCCACCCCTGACACAACCGGAAGCAAGGGGAGTTGAGCGCCAGGACCTTCCATCCCAGAGACCCTCCAGGGGCCACACTTTGGGAGGGGCACTCACGGTGGTAGCACAACTGTGTCTGCAGACGCATGCCACAGCTGTGAGTGCAGCCCCACAAGTGTACCTCCCCTCCACCCCAGGATCCATGTGACTCCCTCTGCGGTAGGGCATGTGTACCTCCCCTCCATCCCAGGATCCATGTGACTCCCTCTGTGGTAGGACATGTGTACCTCCCCTCCACCCCCAGGATCCATGTGACTCCCTCTGTGGTAGGACATGTGTACCTCACCTCCACCCCCAGGATCCATGTGACTCCCTCTGTGGTAGGACATGTGTACCTCACCTCCACCCCCAGGCTCCATGTGACTCCCTCTGTGGTAGGACATGTGTACCTCACCTCCACCCCAGGATCCATGTGACTCCCTCTGTGGTAGGACATGTGTACCTCACCTCCACCCCAGGATCCATGTGACTCCCTCTGTGGTAGGACATGTGTACCTCACCTCCACCCTCAGGCTCCTTGTGACGCCCTCTGTGGTAGGACATGTGTACCTCACCTCCTCTCCAGGCTCCATGTGACTCCCTCTGTGGTAGGACATGTGTACCTCCCCTCCACCCCCAGGCTCCATGTGACTCCCTCTGTGGTAGTACATGTGTACCTCACCTCCACCCCAGAATCCATGTGACTCCCTCTGTGGTAGGACATGTGTACCTCACCTCCTCCCCCAGGCTCCATGTGACTCCCTCTGTGGTAGGACATGTGTACCTCACCTCCATCCCAGGATCCATGTGACTCCCTCTGTGGTAGGACATGTGTACCTCCCCTCCACCCCCAGGATCCATGTGACTCCCTCTGTGGTAGGACATGTGTACCTCACCTCCACCCCAGGATCCATGTGACTCCCTCTGTGGTAGGACATGTGTACCTCCCCTCCACCCCCAGGATCCATGTGACTCCCTCTGTGGTAGGACATGTGTACCTCACCTCCACCCCCAGGATCCATGTGACTCCCTCTGTGGTAGGACATGTGTACCTCACCTCCACCCCAGGATCCATGTGACTCCCTCTGTGGTAGGACATGTGTACCTCACCTCCACCCCCAGGCTCCATGTGACTCCCTCTGTGGTAGGACATGTGTACCTCACCTCCACCCCCAGGATCCATGTGACTCCCTCTGTGGTAGGACATGTGTACCTCACCTCCACCCCAGGATCCATGTGACTCCCTCTGTGGTAGGACATGTGTACCTCACCTCCACCATCAGGCTCCTTGTGACGCCCTCTGTGGTAGGACATGTGTACCTCACCTCCTCTCCAGGCTCCATGTGACTCCCTCTGTGGTAGGACATGTGTACCTCCCCTCCACCCCCAGGATCCATGTGACTCCCTCTGTGGTAGGACATGTGTACCTCACCTCCACCCCCAGGATCCATGTGACTCCCTCTGTGGTAGGACATGTGTACCTCACCTCCACCCCAGGATCCATGTGACTCCCTCTGTGGTAGGACATGTGTACCTCACCTCCACCCTCAGGCTCCTTGTGACGCCCTCTGTGGTAGGACATGTGTACCTCACCTCCTCTCCAGGCTCCATGTGACTCCCTCTGTGGTAGGACATGTGTACCTCCCCTCCACCCCCAGGCTCCATGTGACTCCCTCTGTGGTAGTACATGTGTACCTCACCTCCACCCCAGAATCCATGTGACTCCCTCTGTGGTAGGACATGTGTACCTCACCTCCTCCCCCAGGCTCCATGTGACTCCCTCTGTGGTAGGACATGTGTACCTCACCTCCATCCCAGGATCCATGTGACTCCCTCTGTGGCAGGACATGTGTACCTCACCTCCATCCCAGGATCCATGTGACTCCCTCTGTGGCAGGACATGTATACCTCACCTCCACCCCAAGGCTCCATGTGACTCCTTCTGTGGTAGGACATGTGTACCTCCCCTCCACCCCAGGCTCCATGTGACTCCCTCTGTGGTAGGACATGTGTACCTCGCCTCCACCCCAGGCTCCATGTGACTCTCCCTGTGGTAGGACATGTGTACCTCACCTCCACCCCAGGCTCCATGTCACTCCTACTGTGATAGGACATGTGTACCTCACCTCCACCCCCAGGCTCCATGCTCCAGGCTCCATTACAGCGCTTAGATACCCCTGGGTGATATAGCGCTCTACAAGCTCCTAATAACATAACATAACATAACATGTGACTCCCTCTGTGGTAGGACATCTGTACCTCAGCTCCTCTCCAGGCTCCACGTGAATCCCTCTGTGGTAGGACATGTGTAACTCCCCTCCATCCCAGGATCCATGTGACACCCTCTGTGGTAGGACATGCGTACCTCCCCTCCACCCCCAGGCTCCATGTGACTCCCTCTGTGGTAGGACATGTGTACCTCACCTCATCCCCCAGGCTCGATGTGACTCCCTCTGTGGTAGGACATGTGTAACTCCCCTCCACCCCAGGATCCATGTGACACCCTCTGTGGTAGGACATGTGTACCTCACCTCCACCCTTAGGCGGCTCAATGTGACTCCCTCTGTGGTAGGGCATGTGTACCTCCCCTCCATCCCAGGATCCATGTGACTCCCTCTGTGGTAGGACATGTGTACCTCACCTCCACCCCCAGGCTCCATGTGATTCCCTCTGTGATAGGGTGTGTACCTCACCTCCACCCCCAGGCTCCATGTGACTCCCTCTGTGGTAGGTCATGTGTACCTCACCTCCACCCTCAGGCTCCATGTGACCCTCTTTGTGGTAGGACATGTGTACCTCACCTCCATCCTCAGGCTCCATGTGACACCCTCTGTGGTAGTCAACAACAAAGGGAGAGCAAGGGAGAGGAGACACTCTCTCAGTCCCCAACCAATCGTACATAAACAAAAAGAGAGAGAGGTCAGAACAATCTCTGATCAAACTTTCAGGGATTTTTAAGGACCACACGAAACGGAGTCAGAAATAAGGTTAGCACACCCAATTTGGGTGATGAAGAAAGCCCTCACACACCGACCTAGTCAGTGTCATGCTTCATCATCGGGCCCCACCAAAGAGGCCGAGTGCCTCTTTGGTGTGCTACGACGCCAGATAGACTGCGGAGCGGGTTGTGTGGGGAGGGCGTGCTCTAGATTACAGTGAATTACTTTAAAAGTGCCTTAAAACGAGTATCAAAAACAAAATTTAATGAGTGATCCCTAAGGCACAAAGAGTATTAAGTGTCTGGATTTAGTTGCCAAGGATTATGGTTGGTTAAATACAGAATATACTCAAAATAGATTTACTTAGTCAACATGTTTCTGCCATAAGGGTGGTTGTTTACCAAGGCATTCGTCAGGACTAAACCCCGGCGGTATGGGCTCTCTAATCACCCACCCTAACCTGGGGACGTGAAAGTGAAAATTAAAAAGGTGAAAAAAGTGCTTAAAAAAGGGGGAAGAGTAAGTTACTCATTCCAAAAAAACTCCTTAAATTTTGGAGTATAACAGCACCTGTAAAGAAGAAGGGACAAACAAACAGAAGACAAACAACAACATAATTAATATATGCCCTTCTGAATTGTCATCGTGCTCCATGATGTGTGGCTTAGAAGTGGTTTACCCAAAGTAACCAATGTATTTACAGCACCTTCCAAATAGCCCCTATAGGAAGATAGCGCATAGCTCTGGGAAGTGCAGTGCTAAGGGTGTACTATTTACAAGGAACAGACTAAAATGGGGGGGTTTTTAAAAAACACAAATGCGTGAAATCCTTCTGAAGGGATCAATGGACCTCAAAGGTCTGTGCCCCTCAAGTTGGTATCTCTAGATAGAAATCTCACTTTCAAAATGGGCGCTATTGGCACCATGGGTCACGGGAGGGGATCGGAGCGAACCTGGCACATCCTTGGAGAAAAGGAAGAACCATTGCAGTAACCTGTGCAATTGTGGACACTTAGCTTAGATCGTCGAAGACGAGCGACCTCGGAGGGTCTACTCACGCCCTCGGTGCTCTCGACCCGCCGGAAACCTAGTTGCAGCCTCCAGACCGGACCCCGAAGATGGGAAAACGGGGCCAGCAATGCGGATCTTAAGGGAAACAGTCGCGTCTGCGCGCTGTTTCCGGGTGGGCGTGTTCCGCCGCAGAGCGAGGCTAGGAACGCACCCGCCCACCCTGGAAGGTGCGGTCCAGAGTGAGAGCGAGGCTTGGTTGCCGGCCGGCTCTCTCAGTGGACCAATTGATACAGCGGTGCTTAGTGTGTAGAATCAATAGTAAACACGCCGTGTTAGTGCCATATGTTCGAAGGCAGGGGCGCTGGGCTAGTATCTAATGAAAGGAAATCGGGGCGCTGGCATTGCAATAAACCCCGTTTCAGAGGCGGAGTGCACATGCTCCATAAATCGATTCGCCTACTATACAGAGCCAGGAGCGCTGATAGAAGGGTGCCTAGTGCTGGTAAATGGAATGACACAGCCATGCACTAGGTCGAGTAAGGGGTTATATTGATCGATAAGCAGCAGCTCATGACATGCAGGCTTGGTACATGCTGTAGTGGCAGACCCGGATACCGGGGGTAATGATACACAAACAAAAAGCTAAGGACAACCCAGATTGTATTCAGGGGGTTAGGTTAATCAATAAGCAGCAGTGCAGCAACGCTGCTCATGACATGCAGGCTTGATACATGCTGTAGTGGCAAACCCAGAAACCAAGAGTAATGGTACACAAACTAAACCAAGGAGATCAGAGTTACTGTTTTAAGGTCCACCCAGATTGTATTCAGGTTGGAAGACCAATAAAAGAGTGATGGTGTGGACTGTACCCTTATGTTAGTACTGAGCTCCATGGGATGTCATCGTTAAGCCCATTTACATTGGTGCCCAAACGATACACCCAACGTTGCTCTTTTTCAAATAGTCTTTTAGCGATGTTTGTTGGGCCACTGACCACTTCAATTACTGTCCACCTCATGTCGTTTGGGGTGTGGTTTTTGTCAAAGAAGTGGCGGCTTAGTTTCGTGGTTAGTTTCTTGCATCTGACATTACTTCGGTGCTCGCCGATCCGTTGTTTTATCTTGCGCGTAGTCATACCGACATAGCGTTGCTGGCAGGGACATGTAATCAGGTACACAACGTTCATGGTGTTACAATTCGTGTGATCCCTTTGAGTCCATACTTTTCCAGCTTCAAGTGACAGAGTTTTTGTGGCTTCGGTTAGGTGACAAACGCTGCAGTTGGAGCACGGGTAGTGCCCTACGACTCTGGGCATCCCCCAGGCACCGGTGACTGTCGGAGTAGATTCAATGGGTGTAGTTCTTGGACGAGTGTGCACCAGGGAGTCTCTTAGGCTACGTCCTTTCTTGAAAGAAAAAAGGGGTTTCTCCCAATTCTCTCTGTGAGAAGTCAGTATTGACCAGTGTTTATTGATTGATTTTTTCATAAAATTTGAAAGACTGCTGTACGTGGTGACACACGTAAGTGGAGTTGAGTCAGGTTCAGTGACCTTGTCTTCTAGCAAAGCCTCTCTTGGTTGATTTCGAGCTCTCTTGAAACCTTTGGTCAGGATAGGTGTAGGGTAGCCTCTATCTTTCAGTTTCCCAGTCAGACTATTGGACTGTTCTTTGAAGTCTGAAAGGGAGGTGCAGTTGCGTCTCAGCCTGAGATACTGCCCGTAAGGGAGATTCTCCTTAAGCGGGCGGGGGTGGAAGCTGCTAAACTGCAGGAGGTTGTTTTTCGCAGTTGGCTTATGGTGGGTTTTTGTTTCCAGGACTGTTCCGTGCACAGAGATTACTACATCAAGGAAGACTATCTCCGATCTGCTTTTGGTGTTGGTAAACCGCAGATTGCGATCTAGGGTATTAATCCAGACCAAGAAGTGTTCAAGATCGGTGTCACTCCCAGTCCAAAGTAATAAAACGTCATCTATGTAACGCTTCCACAGGAGCATAGATGACGAGAAAGGTGCGGTGGACGGTAGGATATTTTTTGCCTCAAAATCAGCCACATACAGCCCCGCCACGCTTGGAGCAAAAACACTGCCCATAGAGGTGCCCGAGCATTGAAGGTACAATCTGTCTTTGAAAGAAAAAAAGTTTTCTTTCAGGGCAATCGTGGCACACTCGATGATGAAGGCTTTGGGTGTTTGGTGATCCCATTCGATGGAATCCAAGGATTCTGCCAGGACTCTAATCGTGTCATCCTGGGGGATGCTTGTATACAGACTTTCAACGTCCAGGGTGACAAGAGTGACTGAGTTAGCTGGAAAAGTTATATCCGATAGTAGGCGTAGGAGACTCTTAGTATCTCTCAGATAGGCTGGGGTTGACTGTACCAAAGGTTTCAGGAAATAGTCACAAAATTGGGATAGGGGCTCGAGTAGAGACCCGATCCCCGAAACTATGGGACGGCCTGGTGGAGGCAGTTTGTTCTTGTGCATTTTTGGGAGTGTATAGAAATACGGAATAACACTGTTGGTGTTCCTTAGGAAGGCAGCCTCGTTTCTGGACACGTGTCCCTCTTCCTCAGCTTGTTGGACCAGGGTCGTGATTCTCCTAGTAAGGGCTGCCGTGGGGTTTACTGTAAGTGGGGTATAGTTCCGCGTGTCCCCAAGTAGTTGATTGCACGTTCTCTCGTAGTCGACAGTGTCTTGAATGACGATACCCCCGCCCTTGTCGGCCGGCTTGATGGTTATCGTGCTGTCATTTTGCAGTTGCTGCAGAGCTTGGTATTCCGCAGTACTAAAGTTGCCAAATACTGTAGGGATTTCACAGGACTCAAGGTCTTTGAATACAGCCTGCTCGAAGGTAGTGATTGCTGCAGGTGTAGTATGTGGGGGGGGGGTGAAAGTAGAGCTAGGTCTTAGCCCGGTGTCACCGTTCCTTGTGGCCTCGTTCGGGTCATCCTTCCCCTCAAAGAAGGCTTTCAGTTTAAGCTTTCTGAAAAAACCGGCAAGTTCACAGTGGAGCTTGAACTTGTCCGGCCTAGCTTTGGGAACAAATCCCAAGCCTTTCTCGAGCACCTGAATTTCGGTAATTGTGAGTTCTTTAGTAGAGAGGTTAGTCACAAGGCTCACATCCCGCTCGTTCCTGGCTGTTGATTGCTGCGAGTGTGGTTCGCTACAGGGTCTTCCTCCTCCCAGGTTACTCGGTTGTTGCCTCTTCTCTTCCCTCTGCCTCTCCTGCCACTCTCTAAAAAAGGCTGCCTGTATTGGTTCTGGAAGTTTGGTGGAGGCATGAACCCTGGGTTCCAGCCCATGAAAGGGAATTGAGGCTGTGGAAAGGCATACGGATTATGGCCCATCATCATTTGTGGTGGTTGCCATTGCTGGTGTTGCCCTTGATTTCCTTGTCGGCCTCTAGGATTCCTATTCCCACGATTCCCTCTACCCTTCGCTTGTTTAAACGAGTTATTGCTCGATCCACTGCTGTTTGATGAATCATCATCAGAGTTGTCGGATTTGTTGGTATTCCTGGTAGGTGGGGCAAAGGTGGGGGCCGAATAGGGATATACCTTTTCGAACTCAAACTTCTTCTGGTCCTTTTGCAGTTTGGTTGCTTTTGCCTGCATCAAGTTATCTCTGTACTCATTGAGTTCTTTATTCAATTCATCCAGACGTTTTTTGAAACCAGTGATAGTAGTTTTAAAGTTTGATTCGGTTTCCCTTATTTCGACCATAAGCGCTTCAGAGAGTCTGAGCGCTGTTTTAATTATTAAGACTAGCCAGTCGCGTGTACAGTGCCACGCGATCATGGCCCAGTCTTTCCGGAAGGTGGCATCATTCAAGAAGATGCGAGGGGCATTTGTGACTAGCAACCCTTTAGGTGCTGAATTTGACATAAGGTATTGTTTTAGAATGGTTCCATGGAGAATGGTGCGGATATGCTCTCTCTTTTTCTCTGTGAGATTTTCCCACTCGGTGGTATTTGCTATTGCTTGTGAAATCTGTGGGTCTGCAAAGATTGTCGTGTCTGACATTAGTTCCTCTATTTCTGATTCGGAATAAGTCAGGCCCATGTTCGCCATGGTGGTGTCCACAGTGAGGATGAAGGAGTAACAATTAAAACCCGGCTCAGGGGGGGATTCACCTTGCCAGTAGTAAAACAAAACTCTCACAGCTGTGCGCTGCTCTGATACTCAACAACAAAGGGAGAGCAAGGGAGAGGAGACACTCTCTCAGTCCCCAACCAATCGTACATAAACAAAAAGAGAGAGAGGTCAGAACAATCTCTGATCAAACTTTCAGGGATTTTTAAGGACCACACGAAACGGAGTCAGAAATAAGGTTAGCACACCCAATTTGGGTGATGAAGAAAGCCCTCACACACCGACCTAGTCAGTGTCATGCTTCATCATCGGGCCCCACCAAAGAGGCCGAGTGCCTCTTTGGTGTGCTACGACGCCAGATAGACTGCGGAGCGGGTTGTGTGGGGAGGGCGTGCTCTAGATTACAGTGAATTACTTTAAAAGTGCCTTAAAACGAGTATCAAAAACAAAATTTAATGAGTGATCCCTAAGGCACAAAGAGTATTAAGTGTCTGGATTTAGTTGCCAAGGATTATGGTTGGTTAAATACAGAATATACTCAAAATAGATTTACTTAGTCAACATGTTTCTGCCATAAGGGTGGTTGTTTACCAAGGCATTCGTCAGGACTAAACCCCGGCGGTATGGGCTCTCTAATCACCCACCCTAACCTGGGGACGTGAAAGTGAAAATTAAAAAGGTGAAAAAAGTGCTTAAAAAAGGGGGAAGAGTAAGTTACTCATTCCAAAAAAACTCCTTAAATTTTGGAGTATAACAGCACCTGTAAAGAAGAAGGGACAAACAAACAGAAGACAAACAACAACATAATTAATATATGCCCTTCTGAATTGTCATCGTGCTCCATGATGTGTGGCTTAGAAGTGGTTTACCCAAAGTAACCAATGTATTTACAGCACCTTCCAAATAGCCCCTATAGGAAGATAGCGCATAGCTCTGGGAAGTGCAGTGCTAAGGGTGTACTATTTACAAGGAACAGACTAAAATGGGGGGGTTTTTAAAAAACACAAATGCGTGAAATCCTTCTGAAGGGATCAATGGACCTCAAAGGTCTGTGCCCCTCAAGTTGGTATCTCTAGATAGAAATCTCACTTTCAAAATGGGCGCTATTGGCACCATGGGTCACGGGAGGGGATCGGAGCGAACCTGGCACATCCTTGGAGAAAAGGAAGAACCATTGCAGTAACCTGTGCAATTGTGGACACTTAGCTTAGATCGTCGAAGACGAGCGACCTCGGAGGGTCTACTCACGCCCTCGGTGCTCTCGACCCGCCGGAAACCTAGTTGCAGCCTCCAGACCGGACCCCGAAGATGGGAAAACGGGGCCAGCAATGCGGATCTTAAGGGAAACAGTCGCGTCTGCGCGCTGTTTCCGGGTGGGCGTGTTCCGCCGCAGAGCGAGGCTAGGAACGCACCCGCCCACCCTGGAAGGTGCGGTCCAGAGTGAGAGCGAGGCTTGGTTGCCGGCCGGCTCTCTCAGTGGACCAATTGATACAGCGGTGCTTAGTGTGTAGAATCAATAGTAAACACGCCGTGTTAGTGCCATATGTTCGAAGGCAGGGGCGCTGGGCTAGTATCTAATGAAAGGAAATCGGGGCGCTGGCATTGCAATAAACCCCGTTTCAGAGGCGGAGTGCACATGCTCCATAAATCGATTCGCCTACTATACAGAGCCAGGAGCGCTGATAGAAGGGTGCCTAGTGCTGGTAAATGGAATGACACAGCCATGCACTAGGTCGAGTAAGGGGTTATATTGATCGATAAGCAGCAGCTCATGACATGCAGGCTTGGTACATGCTGTAGTGGCAGACCCGGATACCGGGGGTAATGATACACAAACAAAAAGCTAAGGACAACCCAGATTGTATTCAGGGGGTTAGGTTAATCAATAAGCAGCAGTGCAGCAACGCTGCTCATGACATGCAGGCTTGATACATGCTGTAGTGGCAAACCCAGAAACCAAGAGTAATGGTACACAAACTAAACCAAGGAGATCAGAGTTACTGTTTTAAGGTCCACCCAGATTGTATTCAGGTTGGAAGACCAATAAAAGAGTGATGGTGTGGACTGTACCCTTATGTTAGTACTGAGCTCCATGGGATGTCATCGTTAAGCCCATTTACATTGGTGCCCAAACGATACACCCAACGTTGCTCTTTTTCAAATAGTCTTTTAGCGATGTTTGTTGGGCCACTGACCACTTCAATTACTGTCCACCTCATGTCGTTTGGGGTGTGGTTTTTGTCAAAGAAGTGGCGGCTTAGTTTCGTGGTTAGTTTCTTGCATCTGACATTACTTCGGTGCTCGCCGATCCGTTGTTTTATCTTGCGCGTAGTCATACCGACATAGCGTTGCTGGCAGGGACATGTAATCAGGTACACAACGTTCATGGTGTTACAATTCGTGTGATCCCTTTGAGTCCATACTTTTCCAGCTTCAAGTGACAGAGTTTTTGTGGCTTCGGTTAGGTGACAAACGCTGCAGTTGGAGCACGGGTAGTGCCCTACGACTCTGGGCATCCCCCAGGCACCGGTGACTGTCGGAGTAGATTCAATGGGTGTAGTTCTTGGACGAGTGTGCACCAGGGAGTCTCTTAGGCTACGTCCTTTCTTGAAAGAAAAAAGGGGTTTCTCCCAATTCTCTCTGTGAGAAGTCAGTATTGACCAGTGTTTATTGATTGATTTTTTCATAAAATTTGAAAGACTGCTGTACGTGGTGACACACGTAAGTGGAGTTGAGTCAGGTTCAGTGACCTTGTCTTCTAGCAAAGCCTCTCTTGGTTGATTTCGAGCTCTCTTGAAACCTTTGGTCAGGATAGGTGTAGGGTAGCCTCTATCTTTCAGTTTCCCAGTCAGACTATTGGACTGTTCTTTGAAGTCTGAAAGGGAGGTGCAGTTGCGTCTCAGCCTGAGATACTGCCCGTAAGGGAGATTCTCCTTAAGCGGGCGGGGGTGGAAGCTGCTAAACTGCAGGAGGTTGTTTTTCGCAGTTGGCTTATGGTGGGTTTTTGTTTCCAGGACTGTTCCGTGCACAGAGATTACTACATCAAGGAAGACTATCTCCGATCTGCTTTTGGTGTTGGTAAACCGCAGATTGCGATCTAGGGTATTAATCCAGACCAAGAAGTGTTCAAGATCGGTGTCACTCCCAGTCCAAAGTAATAAAACGTCATCTATGTAACGCTTCCACAGGAGCATAGATGACGAGAAAGGTGCGGTGGACGGTAGGATATTTTTTGCCTCAAAATCAGCCACATACAGCCCCGCCACGCTTGGAGCAAAAACACTGCCCATAGAGGTGCCCGAGCATTGAAGGTACAATCTGTCTTTGAAAGAAAAAAAGTTTTCTTTCAGGGCAATCGTGGCACACTCGATGATGAAGGCTTTGGGTGTTTGGTGATCCCATTCGATGGAATCCAAGGATTCTGCCAGGACTCTAATCGTGTCATCCTGGGGGATGCTTGTATACAGACTTTCAACGTCCAGGGTGACAAGAGTGACTGAGTTAGCTGGAAAAGTTATATCCGATAGTAGGCGTAGGAGACTCTTAGTATCTCTCAGATAGGCTGGGGTTGACTGTACCAAAGGTTTCAGGAAATAGTCACAAAATTGGGATAGGGGCTCGAGTAGAGACCCGATCCCCGAAACTATGGGACGGCCTGGTGGAGGCAGTTTGTTCTTGTGCATTTTTGGGAGTGTATAGAAATACGGAATAACACTGTTGGTGTTCCTTAGGAAGGCAGCCTCGTTTCTGGACACGTGTCCCTCTTCCTCAGCTTGTTGGACCAGGGTCGTGATTCTCCTAGTAAGGGCTGCCGTGGGGTTTACTGTAAGTGGGGTATAGTTCCGCGAGAGAGCTCGAAATCAACCAAGAGAGGCTTTGCTAGAAGACAAGGTCACTGAACCTGACTCAACTCCACTTACGTGTGTCACCACGTACAGCAGTCTTTCAAATTTTATGAAAAAATCAATCAATAAACACTGGTCAATACTGACTTCTCACAGAGAGAATTGGGAGAAACCCCTTTTTTCTTTCAAGAAAGGACGTAGCCTAAGAGACTCCCTGGTGCACACTCGTCCAAGAACTACACCCATTGAATCTACTCCGACAGTCACCGGTGCCTGGGGGATGCCCAGAGTCGTAGGGCACTACCCGTGCTCCAACTGCAGCGTTTGTCACCTAACCGAAGCCACAAAAACTCTGTCACTTGAAGCTGGAAAAGTATGGACTCAAAGGGATCACACGAATTGTAACACCATGAACGTTGTGTACCTGATTACATGTCCCTGCCAGCAACGCTATGTCGGTATGACTACGCGCAAGATAAAACAACGGATCGGCGAGCACCGAAGTAATGTCAGATGCAAGAAACTAACCACGAAACTAAGCCGCCACTTCTTTGACAAAAACCACACCCCAAACGACATGAGGTGGACAGTAATTGAAGTGGTCAGTGGCCCAACAAACATCGCTAAAAGACTATTTGAAAAAGAGCAACGTTGGGTGTATCGTTTGGGCACCAATGTAAATGGGCTTAACGATGACATCCCATGGAGCTCAGTACTAACATAAGGGTACAGTCCACACCATCACTCTTTTATTGGTCTTCCAACCTGAATACAATCTGGGTGGACCTTAAAACAGTAACTCTGATCTCCTTGGTTTAGTTTGTGTACCATTACTCTTGGTTTCTGGGTTTGCCACTACAGCATGTATCAAGCCTGCATGTCATGAGCAGCGTTGCTGCACTGCTGCTTATTGATTAACCTAACCCCCTGAATACAATCTGGGTTGTCCTTAGCTTTTTGTTTGTGTATCATTACCCCCGGTATCCGGGTCTGCCACTACAGCATGTACCAAGCCTGCATGTCATGAGCTGCTGCTTATCGATCAATATAACCCCTTACTCGACCTAGTGCATGGCTGTGTCATTCCATTTACCAGCACTAGGCACCCTTCTATCAGCGCTCCTGGCTCTGTATAGTAGGCGAATCGATTTATGGAGCATGTGCACTCCGCCTCTGAAACGGGGTTTATTGCAATGCCAGCGCCCCGATTTCCTTTCATTAGATACTAGCCCAGCGCCCCTGCCTTCGAACATATGGCACTAACACGGCGTGTTTACTATTGATTCTACACACTAAGCACCGCTGTATCAATTGGTCCACTGAGAGAGCCGGCCGGCAACCAAGCCTCGCTCTCACTCTGGACCGCACCTTCCAGGGTGGGCGGGTGCGTTCCTAGCCTCGCTCTGCGGCGGAACACGCCCACCCGGAAACAGCGCGCAGACGCGACTGTTTCCCTTAAGATCCGCATTGCTGGCCCCGTTTTCCCATCTTCGGGGTCCGGTCTGGAGGCTGCAACTAGGTTTCCGGCGGGTCGAGAGCACCGAGGGCGTGAGTAGACCCTCCGAGGTCGCTCGTCTTCGACGATCTAAGCTAAGTGTCCACAATTGCACAGGTTACTGCAATGGTTCTTCCTTTTCTCCAAGGATGTGCCAGGTTCGCTCCGATCCCCTCCCGTGACCCATGGTGCCAATAGCGCCCATTTTGAAAGTGAGATTTCTATCTAGAGATACCAACTTGAGGGGCACAGACCTTTGAGGTCCATTGATCCCTTCAGAAGGATTTCACGCATTTGTGTTTTTTAAAAACCCCCCCATTTTAGTCTGTTCCTTGTAAATAGTACACCCTTAGCACTGCACTTCCCAGAGCTATGCGCTATCTTCCTATAGGGGCTATTTGGAAGGTGCTGTAAATACATTGGTTACTTTGGGTAAACCACTTCTAAGCCACACATCATGGAGCACGATGACAATTCAGAAGGGCATATATTAATTATGTTGTTGTTTGTCTTCTGTTTGTTTGTCCCTTCTTCTTTACAGGTGCTGTTATACTCCAAAATTTAAGGAGTTTTTTTGGAATGAGTAACTTACTCTTCCCCCTTTTTTAAGCACTTTTTTCACCTTTTTAATTTTCACTTTCACGTCCCCAGGTTAGGGTGGGTGATTAGAGAGCCCATACCGCCGGGGTTTAGTCCTGACGAATGCCTTGGTAAACAACCACCCTTATGGCAGAAACATGTTGACTAAGTAAATCTATTTTGAGTATATTCTGTATTTAACCAACCATAATCCTTGGCAACTAAATCCAGACACTTAATACTCTTTGTGCCTTAGGGATCACTCATTAAATTTTGTTTTTGATACTCGTTTTAAGGCACTTTTAAAGTAATTCACTGTAATCTAGAGCACGCCCTCCCCACACAACCCGCTCCGCAGTCTATCTGGCGTCGTAGCACACCAAAGAGGCACTCGGCCTCTTTGGTGGGGCCCGATGATGAAGCATGACACTGACTAGGTCGGTGTGTGAGGGCTTTCTTCATCACCCAAATTGGGTGTGCTAACCTTATTTCTGACTCCGTTTCGTGTGGTCCTTAAAAATCCCTGAAAGTTTGATCAGAGATTGTTCTGACCTCTCTCTCTTTTTGTTTATGTACGATTGGTTGGGGACTGAGAGAGTGTCTCCTCTCCCTTGCTCTCCCTTTGTTGTTGAGTATCAGAGCAGCGCACAGCTGTGAGAGTTTTGTTTTACTACTGGCAAGGTGAATCCCCCCCTGAGCCGGGTTTTAATTGTTACTCCTTCATCCTCACTGTGGACACCACCATGGCGAACATGGGCCTGACTTATTCCGAATCAGAAATAGAGGAACTAATGTCAGACACGACAATCTTTGCAGACCCACAGATTTCACAAGCAATAGCAAATACCACCGAGTGGGAAAATCTCACAGAGAAAAAGAGAGAGCATATCCGCACCATTCTCCATGGAACCATTCTAAAACAATACCTTATGTCAAATTCAGCACCTAAAGGGTTGCTAGTCACAAATGCCCCTCGCATCTTCTTGAATGATGCCACCTTCCGGAAAGACTGGGCCATGATCGCGTGGCACTGTACACGCGACTGGCTAGTCTTAATAATTAAAACAGCGCTCAGACTCTCTGAAGCGCTTATGGTCGAAATAAGGGAAACCGAATCAAACTTTAAAACTACTATCACTGGTTTCAAAAAACGTCTGGATGAATTGAATAAAGAACTCAATGAGTACAGAGATAACTTGATGCAGGCAAAAGCAACCAAACTGCAAAAGGACCAGAAGAAGTTTGAGTTCGAAAAGGTATATCCCTATTCGGCCCCCACCTTTGCCCCACCTACCAGGAATACCAACAAATCCGACAACTCTGATGATGATTCATCAAACAGCAGTGGATCGAGCAATAACTCGTTTAAACAAGCGAAGGGTAGAGGGAATCGTGGGAATAGGAATCCTAGAGGCCGACAAGGAAATCAAGGGCAACACCAGCAATGGCAACCACCACAAATGATGATGGGCCATAATCCGTATGCCTTTCCACAGCCTCAATTCCCTTTCATGGGCTGGAACCCAGGGTTCATGCCTCCACCAAACTTCCAGAACCAATACAGGCAGCCTTTTTTAGAGAGTGGCAGGAGAGGCAGAGGGAAGAGAAGAGGCAACAACCGAGTAACCTGGGAGGAGGAAGACCCTGTAGCGAACCACACTCGCAGCAATCAACAGCCAGGAACGAGCGGGATGTGAGCCTTGTGACTAACCTCTCTACTAAAGAACTCACAATTACCGAAATTCAGGTGCTCGAGAAAGGCTTGGGATTTGTTCCCAAAGCTAGGCCGGACAAGTTCAAGCTCCACTGTGAACTTGCCGTTTTTTTCAGAAAGCTTAAACTGAAAGCCTTCTTTGAGGGGAAGGATGACCCGAACGAGGCCACAAGGAACGGTGACACCGGGCTAAGACCTAGCTCTACTTTCACCCCCCCCCACATACTACACCTGCAGCAATCACTACCTTCGAGCAGGCTGTATTCAAAGACCTTGAGTCCTGTGAAATCCCTACAGTATTTGGCAACTTTAGTACTGCGGAATACCAAGCTCTGCAGCAACTGCAAAATGACAGCACGATAACCATCAAGCCGGCCGACAAGGGCGGGGGTATCGTCATTCAAGACACTGTCGACTACGAGAGAACGTGCAATCAACTACTTGGGGACACGCGGAACTATACCCCACTTACAGTAAACCCCACGGCAGCCCTTACTAGGAGAATCACGACCCTGGTCCAACAAGCTGAGGAAGAGGGACACGTGTCCAGAAACGAGGCTGCCTTCCTAAGGAACACCAACAGTGTTATTCCGTATTTCTATACACTCCCAAAAATGCACAAGAACAAACTGCCTCCACCAGGCCGTCCCATAGTTTCGGGGATCGGGTCTCTACTCGAGCCCCTATCCCAATTTTGTGACTATTTCCTGAAACCTTTGGTACAGTCAACCCCAGCCTATCTGAGAGATACTAAGAGTCTCCTACGCCTACTATCGGATATAACTTTTCCAGCTAACTCAGTCACTCTTGTCACCCTGGACGTTGAAAGTCTGTATACAAGCATCCCCCAGGATGACACGATTAGAGTCCTGGCAGAATCCTTGGATTCCATCGAATGGGATCACCAAACACCCAAAGCCTTCATCATCGAGTGTGCCACGATTGCCCTGAAAGAAAACTTTTTTTCTTTCAAAGACAGATTGTACCTTCAATGCTCGGGCACCTCTATGGGCAGTGTTTTTGCTCCAAGCGTGGCGGGGCTGTATGTGGCTGATTTTGAGGCAAAAAATATCCTACCGTCCACCGCACCTTTCTCGTCATCTATGCTCCTGTGGAAGCGTTACATAGATGACGTTTTATTACTTTGGACTGGGAGTGACACCGATCTTGAACACTTCTTGGTCTGGATTAATACCCTAGATCGCAATCTGCGGTTTACCAACACCAAAAGCAGATCGGAGATAGTCTTCCTTGATGTAGTAATCTCTGTGCACGGAACAGTCCTGGAAACAAAAACCCACCATAAGCCAACTGCGAAAAACAACCTCCTGCAGTTTAGCAGCTTCCACCCCCGCCCGCTTAAGGAGAATCTCCCTTACGGGCAGTATCTCAGGCTGAGACGCAACTGCACCTCCCTTTCAGACTTCAAAGAACAGTCCAATAGTCTGACTGGGAAACTGAAAGATAGAGGCTACCCTACACCTATCCTGACCAAAGGTTTCAAGAGAGCTCGAAATCAACCAAGAGAGGCTTTGCTAGAAGACAAGGTCACTGAACCTGACTCAACTCCACTTACGTGTGTCACCACGTACAGCAGTCTTTCAAATTTTATGAAAAAATCAATCAATAAACACTGGTCAATACTGACTTCTCACAGAGAGAATTGGGAGAAACCCCTTTTTTCTTTCAAGAAAGGACGTAGCCTAAGAGACTCCCTGGTGCACACTCGTCCAAGAACTACACCCATTGAATCTACTCCGACAGTCACCGGTGCCTGGGGGATGCCCAGAGTCGTAGGGCACTACCCGTGCTCCAACTGCAGCGTTTGTCACCTAACCGAAGCCACAAAAACTCTGTCACTTGAAGCTGGAAAAGTATGGACTCAAAGGGATCACACGAATTGTAACACCATGAACGTTGTGTACCTGATTACATGTCCCTGCCAGCAACGCTATGTCGGTATGACTACGCGCAAGATAAAACAACGGATCGGCGAGCACCGAAGTAATGTCAGATGCAAGAAACTAACCACGAAACTAAGCCGCCACTTCTTTGACAAAAACCACACCCCAAACGACATGAGGTGGACAGTAATTGAAGTGGTCAGTGGCCCAACAAACATCGCTAAAAGACTATTTGAAAAAGAGCAACGTTGGGTGTATCGTTTGGGCACCAATGTAAATGGGCTTAACGATGACATCCCATGGAGCTCAGTACTAACATAAGGGTACAGTCCACACCATCACTCTTTTATTGGTCTTCCAACCTGAATACAATCTGGGTGGACCTTAAAACAGTAACTCTGATCTCCTTGGTTTAGTTTGTGTACCATTACTCTTGGTTTCTGGGTTTGCCACTACAGCATGTATCAAGCCTGCATGTCATGAGCAGCGTTGCTGCACTGCTGCTTATTGATTAACCTAACCCCCTGAATACAATCTGGGTTGTCCTTAGCTTTTTGTTTGTGTATCATTACCCCCGGTATCCGGGTCTGCCACTACAGCATGTACCAAGCCTGCATGTCATGAGCTGCTGCTTATCGATCAATATAACCCCTTACTCGACCTAGTGCATGGCTGTGTCATTCCATTTACCAGCACTAGGCACCCTTCTATCAGCGCTCCTGGCTCTGTATAGTAGGCGAATCGATTTATGGAGCATGTGCACTCCGCCTCTGAAACGGGGTTTATTGCAATGCCAGCGCCCCGATTTCCTTTCATTAGATACTAGCCCCTGCCTTCGAACATATGGCACTAACACGGCGTGTTTACTATTGATTCTACACACTAAGCACCGCTGTATCAATTGGTCCACTGAGAGAGCCGGCCGGCAACCAAGCCTCGCTCTCACTCTGGACCGCACCTTCCAGGGTGGGCGGGTGCGTTCCTAGCCTCGCTCTGCGGCGGAACACGCCCACCCGGAAACAGCGCGCAGACGCGACTGTTTCCCTTAAGATCCGCATTGCTGGCCCCGTTTTCCCATCTTCGGGGTCCGGTCTGGAGGCTGCAACTAGGTTTCCGGCGGGTCGAGAGCACCGAGGGCGTGAGTAGACCCTCCGAGGTCGCTCGTCTTCGACGATCTAAGCTAAGTGTCCACAATTGCACAGGTTACTGCAATGGTTCTTCCTTTTCTCCAAGGATGTGCCAGGTTCGCTCCGATCCCCTCCCGTGACCCATGGTGCCAATAGCGCCCATTTTGAAAGTGAGATTTCTATCTAGAGATACCAACTTGAGGGGCACAGACCTTTGAGGTCCATTGATCCCTTCAGAAGGATTTCACGCATTTGTGTTTTTTAAAAACCCCCCCATTTTAGTCTGTTCCTTGTAAATAGTACACCCTTAGCACTGCACTTCCCAGAGCTATGCGCTATCTTCCTATAGGGGCTATTTGGAAGGTGCTGTAAATACATTGGTTACTTTGGGTAAACCACTTCTAAGCCACACATCATGGAGCACGATGACAATTCAGAAGGGCATATATTAATTATGTTGTTGTTTGTCTTCTGTTTGTTTGTCCCTTCTTCTTTACAGGTGCTGTTATACTCCAAAATTTAAGGAGTTTTTTTGGAATGAGTAACTTACTCTTCCCCCTTTTTTAAGCACTTTTTTCACCTTTTTAATTTTCACTTTCACGTCCCCAGGTTAGGGTGGGTGATTAGAGAGCCCATACCGCCGGGGTTTAGTCCTGACGAATGCCTTGGTAAACAACCACCCTTATGGCAGAAACATGTTGACTAAGTAAATCTATTTTGAGTATATTCTGTATTTAACCAACCATAATCCTTGGCAACTAAATCCAGACACTTAATACTCTTTGTGCCTTAGGGATCACTCATTAAATTTTGTTTTTGATACTCGTTTTAAGGCACTTTTAAAGTAATTCACTGTAATCTAGAGCACGCCCTCCCCACACAACCCGCTCCGCAGTCTATCTGGCGTCGTAGCACACCAAAGAGGCACTCGGCCTCTTTGGTGGGGCCCGATGATGAAGCATGACACTGACTAGGTCGGTGTGTGAGGGCTTTCTTCATCACCCAAATTGGGTGTGCTAACCTTATTTCTGACTCCGTTTCGTGTGGTCCTTAAAAATCCCTGAAAGTTTGATCAGAGATTGTTCTGACCTCTCTCTCTTTTTGTTTATGTACCCTCTGTGGTAGGACATGGGTACCTCACCTCCACCCCAGTATTCATGTGTGTTAGACCCGGCCTCGTGGCGTGGTCCTCCCTGACCCTTAGCCACCCCCCTCCGAGCTGTACCCCACAACAGACCCCTGAGTCCCCCGGCCTAGCCAACCCTTCCCTCCATGTTACCCACACCCGTCCCCGGACTGCCCGTCCGTGCCTGCATCTTCCCGGCTCGTAGGCCCTGTGTGCCCACTTCCTGACATCTAAGATGGCCGCCCGATCCAGCGCGGCCTAGGCCGAGAGGCGCCACCCTGGCTGGAGGACAGCGCGCTCCCCTTGAGTGAGAGAGGGAGGAGCAGTTTCTCTCACACCTCCGACCTCCCCTCGAGAGATGGGTTTCGATCGACCCTCCTGCCACCCTGAGGGCTGGCTCCACGCCTGCTGTGTGTCCGGGACTCCTCCCGAACCTGACATGAATGGATCAAAGGGCCGCGTGGCAGAAAACCCCAACAAGCGGCCCCCAGGTGCCAAGACCCTCACATACCAGAACTCCGGAGATCAAAGAGGAGCAGTCCTATAACTGGGGATGCTCCGGGACTATCGACAGATTTGACTCTGGAACGACGAGAGCCCTGCTGACGTGGTCGCGGCTCGCTTGGCGGAGAAGGACTTCTGCTGGAACCACCTGAGCCCTGCTGAGTGACTCGCGGCTCCCCTGCAACTTCGGAACACCTGAGCCCTGCTGAGTGACTTGCGGCTCCCTTGCAACTTTGGAACATCTGAGCCCTGCTGAGTGACTCGCGGCTCCCCTTGCAACTTTGGAACACCTGAGCCCAGCTGAGTGACTCGCGGCTCCCTTGCAACTTTGGAACACCTGAGCCCTGCTGAGTGACTCGCGGCTCCCCTGCAACTTTGGAACACCTGAGCCCTGCTGAGTGACTCGCGGCTCCCCTGCAACTTGGAACATCTGAGCCCAGCTGAGTGACTCGCGGCTCCCTTGCAACTTTGGAACATCTGAGCCCTGCTGAGTGACTCGCGGCTCCCCTGCAACCTTGGAACTCCTGAGCCCTGCTGAGTGACTCGCGGCTTCCCTGAAGATCGTAAGACCTCCGACATCTTGCTTGAGCCCGGCTGAGTGACTCGCGGCTCCCTGACTCTCCTGGTCCGGCTGGACCCCAAAGATCGCATCGTATCCCCCGGCTCGAGGATTGAGAGCTGTGCGCCGGATACGCACCGATATTGACACTGAACCATAAGACTGTCCCGCTACCCCTACCCTTACCGAGACTCTATGGGCCCTTGCCCTATTTGTAAATACCTGCCTTTGCCGATCATAAAGATCCTTTTGAATCACGAGATAAAGAAACGTTCTTAAGAAGCTACGGTGTGGTGTCTCTTTGTCGTGTGGTGCTGGTATAGTGTGTACGATCCTAGATTCGAGACTATCCCCCTGAGGAGTCTCCTGCCAGTGCTCGTCTTTGTACTTAGGAAGGTGGGCCCCAGGGTGGTCAGGTACACTTCCTGCTCGCCCCTGAGGTCGCCGTCTAACATTTGGTGGCAAACGATGGGATACGAGCCACAATCTAGAGATCGTACAGTACACGACTAACGCACTACCGAGCAAAGACGACAGAAGAAACCATCATGAGTACCATTGAAGTCGACACGAGTACCGCATTCCGTGTAGAACAACTGGAGGAGTACTCGCACAAAGAACTAAAGGAATTTTGCAAAGAACTGGGAATCGCTACCACTGGCCTCAAAACAAAGGAAGACATGCAGAAAGCATTGAAAGCTTGGGTGGAGTCCGGAGTCGCCCGCACAAAAGGAGCGGCGGCACAGCCAGACGCACCGGGATTCCCCCTAGCCACAAAGCAGCAGCCAAGTTCATGTATTTATAAAGTTCAAGTTCATGTATTTATAAAGCGCACTACTCACCCAGAGGGTCTCAAGGCGCTGGAGGGAGGGGTTTACTTTTTATCGAATAGCCATGTTTTCAGTTCTTTTCTGAAGGAGATGTGATTCTGAGTAAGGCGGAGGTGGGTGGGGAGTGAGTTCCAGGTCTTGGCAGCCAGGAAGGAGAAGGATCTGCCACCCATGGTGGTTTTTTGGATGCGCGGGACTGCGGCGAGGGCTTGATTGGATGATCTTAGTTGGCGGGTGGGATAATAGAAGGACAGTCGGGTGTTGAGGCATTCGGGTCCTAGATTATAAAGGGCCTTGTGTGCGTGGGTAAGAAGGCGGAAAGTAATTCTTTTGTTGACGGGAAGCCAGTGGAGGTTTTTTAAGTGACCGGTGATGTGCTCTTGGCGCGGGATGTCTAATATGAGTCTCGCTGATGCGTTTTGGATGCGCTGGAGTTTTTTCTGCAATTTTGTTGTAATTCCGGCGTAGAGTGTGTTGCCATAGTCCAGTCGACTCGTGACCAGTGCATGGGTGACAGTCTTTCTTGTTTCGAGGGGGATCCAGCGGAAGATCTTTTTGAGAATGCGAAGGACGTTGAAGCAGGAGGACGATACGGCGTTGACTTGTCTGGACATTGAGAGGGAGGTGTCTAGAATGAAGCCAAGGTTACGTGCATGGTCTGTGGGTGTGGGCGCAGATCCCAAAGCGGAAGGCCACCAGGAGTCGTCCCAAGCTGAGGGGGAGGATCCTAGGATGAGCACCTCCGTCTTGTCTGAGTTGAGTTTTAAGCGGCTCTGTTTCATCCATTCGGCTACTTCTTTCATACCTTCGTGAAGGTTGTTTTTGGCGGTGTTGGGGTCTTTGGTGAGGGAAAGGATTAGCTGGGTGTCGTCGGCGTAGGAAATGATGTTGAGGTTGTGTTGACGTGCGATGGAGGCGAGGGGACTCATGTAGACGTTGAAGAGGGTGGGACTGAGTGAGGAGCCTTGAGGTACGCCGCAGATGACTTCGGTGGGCTCTGAGTAGAATGGGGGGAGTCGGACTCTCTGTGTACTCCCGGCTAGGAATGAGATGATCCAGTCCAAGGCTTTTCCTTGTATGCCGATGTTGTTGAGGCGTTGTATGAGGGTGTTGTGACAGACAGTGTCGAAGGCGGCGGAGAGGTCGAGTAGAATGAGGGCCACTGTTTCACCGTTGTCCAGGAGTGCTCGGATGTCGTCGGTCGCCGCAATGAGGGCGGTTTCGGTGCTGTGATTGGCTCGAAAGCCGTTCTGTGAGGGATCCAGGGAGTTGTTGGATTCAAGGAAGGCTGCTAGTTGGCTATTGACGGCTTTCTCGATGACTTTGGCCGGGAAAGGGAGGAGGGAAATGGGTCGGTAGTTTTTCAGATCTGAGGGGTCTGCTGTTGGTTTTTTCAGAAGGGCGCTGAGTTCGGCGTGTTTCCATATTTCTGGAAAGGTGGCGGAGTCAAAGGAGCAGTTGATGACATCACGGAGTTGGGGAGCGATGATGGAGTCAGCTTTGTTGAAGATGAAGTGGGGGCAGGGGTCAGAAGGTGAGCCGGAGTGGATTGAGTTCATGAGGCGAATGGTGTCTTCAATGGTGACTGGGTTCCAGGAGTTAAGGTAGTTAGTTGGAGGGGTGGGATCTGAAGGGGGTGGGGTGAGTTGTTCATTGGGAGTATTCTTGAAGCTGTTGTGGATGTCGGCAATTTTGTTGTAGAAGAAGGAGGATAGCGCATCGCAGAGGTCTTGGGAGTTAGTGATGTCGTTGGATGCTGCGGGAGGGTTGGTGAATTCTTTGACGATATTGAAGAGTTCCTTGCTGTTATGAGAATTGTTGTCGAGACGGTCCTTAAGTGCTGATTTCTTGGCGGATCGGATCAGTTGGTGGTGTTTGCGGGTGGCTGTCTTGAGGGAGGCCATGTTGTCTGAAGTTGGTTCTTTTCTCCAATTCTTCTCCAGGGTGCGGCATGTCTTCTTGGATTTTTTAAGGTCATCATTGAACCAGGGAGCTTTTTTGCTGGATGATTTCGACTGGTGTTTTTTCAGGGGTGCTAGTTCGTCCGCACTGTGGGTAATCCATTGCCTGAGGTTGGTGGCCGCTAGGTCTGGGTCCGTTGCCAGGGTGGGAGTGTTTTGGCTGAGTGATGTGAGGAGTTGTTCGGTGGTGATTTTGTTCCATTTTCTTCGGGGAATGGGTTGTAGACGGTTGTGGGTCAGGGTTGTTTTGTAGCTGAAGTGAACACAGCTATGATCCGTCCAGTGGAGGGCTGTAGTATGATCGAAGGAGATGTGCTTGCTGGAGGTGAAGATAGGGTCGAGCGTGTGTCCGGCTATGTGAGTGGGGGTGTCAACAAGTTGTTTGAGTCCGAGATTGGACAGGTTGTCCAGAAGGGTGGTGGTGTTGTTGTCGAGAATGTTGTCAAGGTGGTAGTTGAGGTCTCCTAGAAGAATGTAGTTCTCGGAGGCGAGGGCGTGCGGGCTGACGAAGTCAGTGATGTCGTCGCTGAATTGAGATCGGGTGCCTGGGGGCCTGTAAATGAGAGTTCCTCTAAGTGTGGTCCTGGGGTCGGTGTGGATCTGAAAGTGGAGGTGTTCGGCGGTTGCAAGATTGACGTCAGAGCTGGTTGTAATTTTGATGGTGTTTCTATGGACGATGGCGATGCCTCCTCCAGTTTTTTATTGGTGCGGTCTTTTCGAATGATCTTGTAAGTGTCCGGTATGGCTATGGCGATGTCGGGGGCAGAAGATGCATTCATCCATGTTTCAGTGAGGAAGGCGATGTCAGGTGACGCAGTGTCGATTAGGTCCCAGAGTTCGGTTGCATGTCTGTGGACCGAGCGGGTGTTCAGTAGGATGCATTTCAAGTCGTTGGGTTCGGAGCTGTGTGTGGAGGAAGTGTGTTTGGTGAGGGTCCTGACGCAGTTGAACTTACAGGAGAGGCAGGAGAATGGGCCGTGGGTACGTCCTGGGGTGGCTTCACAGCAAAGTGGAGTGCGTCCGGCGTTGAGGGCGAGGAGTGTAGCGGTATCATAAGTAGCCAGGTATGAAGCATCTTGCCAGACGGGGGCCTATCCCCGGAAACGCTCGCGGATCGAGAAAGAAGTCGCCACCACAAGCTTGAATTGGCCAAACTGAAGATCGAAGGCGAAATAAAATTGGCAGAAAAGAAACTTGCGATCGAGCAAATGAAAGTACAAGGAGACTTGGAGGAGAAGAAACTCCAGCGGGAGCATGAAGGGAAGAGACTTCAGCTGGAGCACGAGCGAAGCTTGAAGGAGCTCAAGCTCAAGGCGAGGAACGAAGAGAACAGGCCCCCAGGGAACCGAGAGATCGGACCCCCGGCAGAGCCGAGGGTCCACATCCCCAAAGATGTGGTCAAAGAATATTACAAAAATGACAACATCCAGCAATGGTTCAAGGCCTACGAAGTTGCCATGACCTCCCACCGAGTCCCACAGATAGATTGGGGGGCCGGATTGTGGGGTCGATTCCTGAGCGAAGGGAGAGACACCCTGCTCGATCTCCCGTCCTCCGTGCAGACTTCCTACAGCCACATGAAGGAGGCCCTCCTGACGAGATACGGCCTAACCCCAGAAGGGTACCGCCAGCGGTTCCGGGATTGCAAAAAGATTCCTGGCACCACCTGGGTGGAATACGTAAACTTTTTTAGCAGAGCATTCGAAGGATGGGTCAAAGGCAGCAAAGTGACCACCATGGAAGAACTAACTGACCTCATGCTGTAGGAACATTTGTCCACAAATTGTTTTGTGGAGCTACGCCAGCATCTGCTCGACAGCAAGCTCGCAGATCCGAGGAAGCTGGCCGTCGAGGCGGATCGCTGGGTGAACACCCGGGTCGCCCGGGGCCCCGTAGGTGACTAGCCCGGCAACAATCAAGGACCACCCCGCCAGAGAGGGGGGGGAAACCCGGGAGGACCCAGGGACGCCCAGTCCGGTCCCCAGCGTAGCCCCCCGAGAAACCCACCGCCAAGTTTCCCCACACCTCCACCAGCTGCTGCCGGTCCCCCAGGTAGACAGCACCGAGTGACCATCACATGTTGGAGATGTCAAAAGCCCGGGCACTACGCCAGCGATCCCCAGTGCCCCATGACCCCACGTATCCCGACCACAACTCCCCCGGCTAGGCAGATAGCGAATGTAGCTCTAGGGGAGGAATTTGAGGACACCGAGGGATGGGAACCTACTGCCATGACCCTAGTATCCCTGGGAGATAGGGAGATGGTCCCCGGGAATGCCCTGCCTACCAACACCAAGAAGTACCGCCAGTTAGTAACAGTGAATGGCCACCGAGTGGAGGCCCTCCGTGACACCGGAGCCAGCATCACAGATGTCCTTAGCCATTTAGTACGAGAAGACCAGATCCTCCCCAATGTCCTGGGCCCTGTAATTTCAGCAGATAACGTTGAGAGCTTGTGTAAGGTAGCCCTGATACCATTTGAGTGGGAAGGAGTAGCAGGTAAATTGAAAGTAGCAGTACGGACCTCCCAGCCGGTCGACTGCCTCCTGGGGAACGACCTGGAAAATTCTCCATGGAAGCAGGTTGAGCGACGAACCCACCTCGGGATGATGGGTCTCCCCGAGTGGGTGTGCGCCACCACCCGATCTATGGCAGCCCGACTGCCCCCGACGGGGAAGTCGAGGACGAAACTGCCAGCCTCCCCCCTGTGGATGACAACAGGGCTGATCCAGCCGAGACCTCCGACCTCTCCCCACGAGGAGAAGATGTCGCTGACAACGAACCCATACACCCCGACCCCGCACAGATCACCGAGCTGGGTGATCTGCCCGAATTGGCGCAGTGGCGCCACGAGGGGGGCCCCTCCCGAGAGGAGTTCTGCCGGGAGCAAGCTACCTGTCCTTCCCTGGTCGGATCCCGGCAACAGGCCCAAGCCCAGGCCGTGGGCGACCAATCCGGAACACATTGGCTGTACTGGTAGAATGACCTCCTTTACAGCGAACAGAAGTCAGCGGAGCTAGGGTCAGCCCGAGTGCTGGTGGTACCCCTACGCTTCTGAGACTTCCTCCTGGGCTTGGCCCACGACGTACCCCTAGCAGGCCACTTGGGCCAAGACAAGACGTATAGCCGCCTGGTCACGCACTTCTATTGGCCCAAGATGAAAGCGAACGTAGAGGCCCACTGCAAGTCCTGTCCCACCTGCCAGGCGAGTGGAAAAAGCGGAGGAAAGCGCAAGGCTCCCCTCCAACCATTCCCCGTCATAAGTACCCCCTTTGAGAGGGTTGGAATTGACATTGTGGGACCACTGGACCCCAAGACCTCTCAAGGTCACCGCTTCATCCTCGTTCTAGTGGACCATGCCACTCGATACCCTGAAGCCATCCCCCTACGCACCGTCACGGCCCCCGTGGTGGGCCGGGCGCTGATGGGAATCTTTTCCCGTGTAGGATTTCCCCGAGAAGTTGTGAGTGACCGCGGGACGAACTTTATCTCCCGGTACATGACGTCCCTTTGGCAGCAATGCGGAGTGTCCTATCGGTTCACCACTCCGTACCACCCCCAAGGAAATGGCCTAGAAGAGCGGTTTAACCGGACTCTAAAGGGGATGATCATGGGCCTAGAGGAGCCCCTCCGGCGTAAGTGGGACGTCCTGCTCCCCTGCCTCTTGTTCGCCTACCGGGAAGTCCCCCAGAAATCCTTGGGGTTCAGCCCGTTTGAATTACTGTATGGACACCCTGTCCGGGGGCCCCTCAGCCTGGTCAGAGAAGGTTGGGAGACGGCACCCCGAGACCCCCCTCAGGAGGTGTTCCGGTACATCCTGACCCTCCGAAACCAGACTCGGAAGTTCCGGAAGCTGGCCGAGGCCAACCTGGAAGCGAGCCAGGAGGAAATGATGCGCTGGTACGACCAGAATGCCACTCTGGTCGAGTTCCAGCCGGGCCAGCAGGTATGGGTCATGGCCCCAGTAAAACCTTGCGCCCTCCAAGATAAGTGGACGGGGCCCTTCAAGGTGATCGAGTGGAAAAGCCAAGTCACGTACTTGGTGGACGTCCAGTCCCCCCGGAACCCCCTGCGGGTCCTGCACGTGAACCGCCTCAAGCCTCACTTCGTGCGGACGGAGCTGAGTTTACTGTTTGCCACAGATGACGGGGCCGAAGAGGAAACGGAGCCTCTCCCTGACCTCCTGTGCACCAAAGAGAAAGATGGCTCCGTGGACGGAGTGCACCTCTCTCCCTCCCTCACCCTCCAGCAACGCGAAGACTACCGCCAGCTCTAGGGGCAGTTCTCTGACCTGTTTTCACTCATCCCCAAAGTCACCGACTGGTGTGTCCACGACGTGGACACCGGAGACAGCCAGCCAGTGGGACACCGAGCCTACCGAGTCCCCGATCGAGTCCGGTCCTGATCCAGGCCGAGGTCTCGAAGATGTTGTCCTTGGGGGTGGTCGAACCCTCAGACAGCCCCTGGGCCAGCCCAGTGGTGCTGGTCCCGAAAACCGCTGCCCCGGGTGTCGCCCCTGAACTGAGGTTCTGCGTGGACTACCGGGGGCTCAATGCCATCACCCGAGCCGACGCTCACCCTATCCCCCGCGCCGATGAGCTCATTGACCATCTCGGGTCTGCTCATTTCCTCAGCACCTTTCACCTGACCTGCGGATACTGGCAAATTGCGCTCACAGAGAGAGCCAAGGAGCGGTCCGCCTTCTCCACCCCGGATGGGCACTATCGCTTTCGCGTGATGCCCTTCGGGATGAAAAATGCCCCGGCCACCTTTCAGAGACTGGTAAACAGAGTCCTGGCCGGGCTGGAAGAGTTAAGCGCCGAATATCTGGACGATATCGCGGTTTTCAGTTCAGAATGGAGTGAGCACCTCCGGCACCTCCGGAAGGTGCTGATGGCCCTGCGCCAGGCAGGCCTCACAGTGAAAGCTAGCAAATGCCAGATTGGACAAGGATCGGTGGTCTACCTGGGACACCAGGTCGGGAGCGGGCATGTCGCCCCTTTACAGCCTAAGATCAACGCCATCTTAGCCTGGGAACCACCAACCACCCAAACAGAGGTACGAGCCTTCCTGGGCCTCACCGGCTACAACCGGAGGTTCATCAGGAGTTACGGCAGCCTCGTAGGTCCCCTCACAGAACTAACGTCCAAAAAGCAGCCCAAGAAGGTGCAGTGGACCCCAGCCTGCCAGGGGGCGTTCGACGCCCTCAAGAAAGCCATGTGTACTGCCCCCGTGCTATGAGCCCCTGACTACTAAAAAGAGTTTGTGGTACAGACTGATGCTTCAGAACACGGCATTGGGGCCGTACTATCCCAAATGAATGAGGAAGGTCTAGACCAACCTGTAGCCTTCATTAGCCAGAGGCTACTACCCAGAGAGCAGAGGTGGAGCACCATCGAATGAGAAGCGTTCGCAGTAGTCTGGGCCCTAAAGAAGTTACGGCCCTACTTGTTCGGATCCAATTTCCGAGTCCAGACGGATCATCGACCATTGCGGTGGTTGATGCAGATGAGGGGCGAGAACCCCAAACTGCTGCGATGGTCGATCTCCCTCCAGGGGATGGATTTCACGGTAGAGCATCGCCCGGGTACCAACCACGCCAACGCTGACGGCCTCTCCAGGTTCTTCCGCCTCAGCGAAGAGAACCCCCAAGAGGATGGATAGTTCTCCCCGACTTTCAGCTGGGGGGGATGCATGTTAGACCCGGCCTCGTGGCGTGGTCTTCCCTGACCCTTAGCCACCCCCCTCCGAGCTGTACCCCACAACAGACCCCTGAGTCCCCCGGCCTAGCCAACCCTTCCCTCCATGTTACCCACACCCGTCCCCGGACTGCCCGTCCCTGCCTCCATCTTCCCGGCCCGTAGGCCCTGTGTGCCCACTTCCTGACATCTAAGATGGCCGCCCGATCCAGCGCGGCCTAGGCCGAGAGGTGCCACCCTGGCTGGAGGACAGCGCGCTCCCCTTGAGTGAGAGAGGGAGGAGCAGTTTCTCTCACACCTCCGACCTCCCCTCGAGAGATGGGTTTCGATCGCCCCTCCGGCAACCCTGAGGGCTGGATCCACGCCTGCTGTGTGTCTGGGACTCCTCCCGAACCTGACATGAATGGATCAAAGGGCCGCGTGGCAGAAAATCCCAACAAGCGGCCCCCAGGTGCCAAGACCCCCGCATACCAGAACTCCGGAGATCAAAGAGGAGCAGTCCTCTAACTGCGGATGCTCCGGGACTATCGACAGATTCGACTCTGGAACGACGAGAGCCCTGCTGACGTGGTCGCGGCTCGCTTGGCGGAGAAGGACTTCTGCTGGAACCACCTGAACCCTGTTGAGTGACTCGCGGCTCCTCTGCAACTTTGGAACACCTGAGCCCTGCTGAGTGACTCGCGGCTCCCCTGCAACTTGGAACATCTGAGCCCAGCTGAGTGACTCGCGGCTCCCTTGCAACTTTGGAACATCTGAGCCCAGCTGAGTGACTCGCGGCTCCCCTGCAACCTTGGAACTCCTGAGCCCTGCTGAGTGATTCGCGGATCCCCTGAAGATCGTAAGACCTCCGACATCTTGCTTGAGCACGGCGGAGTGACTCGCGGCTCCCTGACTCTCCTGGTCCGGCTGGACCCCAAAGATCGCATCGTATCCCCCGGCTCGAGGATTGAGAGCTGTGCACCGGATACGCACTGATATTGACACTGAACCATAAGACTGTCCCGCTACCCCTACCCTGACCGAGACTCTATGGACCCTTGCACTATTTGTAAATACCTGCCTTTGCCGATCATAAAGATCCTTTTGAATCACGAGATAAAGAAACATTCTTAAGAAGCTACGGTGTGGTGTCTCTTTGTCGTGTGGTGCTGGTATAGTGTGTACGATCCTAGATTCGAGACTCTCCCCGTGAGGAGTCTCCTGCCAGTGCTCGTCTTTGTACTTAGGAAGGTGGGCCCCAGGGTGGTCAGGTACACTTCCTGCTCGCCCCTGAGGTCGCCGTCCAACAATGTGACTCCCTCTGTGGTAGGACATGTGTACCTCACCTCCTCCCCCAGGCTCCATGTGACTCCCTCTGTGGTAGGACATGTGTACCTCACCTCCACCCTCAGGCTCCATGTGACTCCCTCTGTGGTAGGACATGTGTACCTCCCCTCCACCCCAGGCTCCATATGACTCTCCCTGTGGTAGGACATGTGTACCTCACCTCCTCCCCCAGGCTCCATGTGACTCCCTCTGTGGTAGGGCATGTGTACCTCCTCTCCACCGCAGGATCCATGTGACTCCCTCTGTGGTAGGACATGTGTACCTCACCTCCACCCCAGGCTCCATGTGACTCCCTCTGTGGTAGGACATGTATACCTCACCTCCTCCCTCAGGCTCCATGTGACTCCCTCTGTGGTAGGACATGTATACCTCACCTCCTCTCCAGGCTCCATGTGACTCCCTCTGTGGTAGGACATGTGTACCTCCTCTCCACCCCAGGCTCCATGTGACTCCCTCTGTGGTAGGACATGTGCACCTCCCCTCCACCCTCAGGATCCATGTGACTCCCTCTGTGGTAGGACATGTGTACCTCACCTCCACCCCAGGATCCATGTGACTCCCTCTGTGGTAGGACATGTGCACCTCACCTGCTCTCCCAGGATCCATGTGACTCCCTCTGTGGTAGGACATGTCTACCTCACCTCCACCCCCAGGCTCCATGTGACTCCCTCTGTGGTAGGACATGTGTACCTCACCTCCACCCTCAGGCTCCAGGTTACCCCTCTGTGGTAGGACATGTGTACCTCGCCTCCACCCCAGGCTCCATGTGACTTCCTCTGTGGTAGGACATGTGTACCTCACCTCCACCCTCAGGCTCCATGTGACTCCCTCTGTGGTAGGACATGTGTACCTCACCTCCACCCCCAGGCTCCATGTGACTCCCTCTGTGGTAGGACATGTGCACCTCCCCTCCACCCTCTGGCTTCATGTGACTTCCTCTGTGGTAGGACATGTGTACCTCACCTCCACCCCAGGCTCCATGTGACTTCCTCTGTGGTAGGACATGTGTACCTCACCTCCACCCCAGGCTCCATGTGACTCCCTCTGTGGTAGTACATGTACACCTCCCCTCCACCCTCAGGCTTCATGTGACTCCCTCTGTGGTAGGACATGTGTACCTCACCTCCACCCCAGGCTCCATGTGACTCCCTCTGTGGTAGGACATGTGCACCTCCCCTCCACCCTCAGGCTTCATGTGACTCCCTCTGTGGTAGGACAGGTGTACCTCACCTCCACCCCAGGCTCCATGTGACTCCCTCTGTGGTAGGACATGTGTACCTCACCTCCTCTCCCAGGCTCCATGTGACTCCCTCTGTGGTAGGACATGTGTACCTCCTCTCCACCCCAGGCTCCATGTGACTCCCTCGATGGTAGGACATGTGTACCTCACCTCCACCCCAGGCTCCATGTGACTCCCTCTGTGGTAGAACATGTGTACCTCACCTCCTCCCCAGGCTCCATGTGACTCCCTCTGTGGTAAGACATGTGTACCTCACCTCCACCCCAGTGTTGGACACGGCCTCGTGGCGTGGGCCTACCCCTCCCACATGGCGGGCCCCGGACGACATCGGGCCGCCGTCGATCTGCTGTCGACCCCCCTGACACGAACATTCCCGAACCCGCAAGGAGGGCCGCCCCCTGGCAACCTACGGCTCTCCCCCTTCCTGGCCCCCGGCGGGCCCTGCTCGCCAACGCCGCCGGTCCAGCAACCATGCCTGGCCCCATCTCTGGCCCGACTCCATCTTGGGCCCATCACGTCCCGAGCACGTGGCAGCCGCCACCCTGGCCCCGGCCCCAGCGACGCCCCGACATCGGGGCACCAAGATCCTCCCAGGTGGTCGAGAGGCCACTTGACAGATCCGAGAGGCGGGAAGTTTCGATGGCCCTCCAGCCGTCCCCGGATGCCTGGTATCGATCACCCTCCAGCCTCCCTGGGCGCTGGCTCTACCCCCCTGCTGGGTGTCTGGACACCTTCATCCCGGCCCCTCTGACCCCCAGGCGCGAGGGTCCGGACATCAAAGGACTCCAGTCCTATATCTGGGCCAGCCCTGGATCAGGACGGCAGTTGTATCTGGAGTCGAAGCCCTGCTGACCTCGTCGCGGCTGATCCTGATCCGAACTCTTACACCTGGAACTATCTTCGAGGCCCTGCTGACGCTGACGCGGCCTGTCCAAGCTGAACTACCTTTGAGGCCCTGCTGACGCTGTCGCGGCCTGTCCAAGCTGAACTACCTTTGAGGCCCTGCTGACGCTGTCGCGGCCTGTCCAAGCTGAACTACCTTTGAGGCCCTGCTGACGCTGTCGCGGCCTGTCCAAGCTGAACTACCTTTGAGGCCCTGCTGACGCTGTCGCGGCCTGTCCAAGCTGAACTACTTTTGAGGCCCTGCTGACGCTGTCGCGGCCTGTCCAAGCTGAACTACCTTTGAGGCCCTGCTGACGCGGTCGCGGCCTGTCCAAGCTGAACTATCTTCGAGGCCCTGCTGACGCTGTCGCGGCCTGAACCCTTGAACTATCCACGCCCCAGTGGGTGCCAAGACTGTCCCGCTACCCCCTTTTTCCCCGAAATCGAGACATTACGGATCCCTCGATCCTTGCTGCTATCCTGCCAAGAACTTGCTTTGAGTACTTATATAAAGATTCTTGTGAACATCCTTCCTGTGTGGTGTCTATCTGTAAGTAGTGGGATTACTCGGCTGTTACGATTGTAGGAGAGGAGCCTCGCCAAGGAGGCCTCCCTACGGCGCTCGGCCTATTCCATACAGAGAGGTGGGTCTCGGGGCGGACAGTCAGACACCTTCTGTCTCCCCTAGGGTCGCCTTTCCAACACCCAGGATCCATGTGACTCCCTCTGTGGTAGGACATGTGTACCTCACCTCCATCCTCAGGCTCCATGTGACTCCCTCTGTGGTAGGACATGTGTACCTCCCCTCCACCCCAGGATCCATGTGACTCTCTCTGTGGTAGGACATGTGTACCTCACCTCCATCCTCAGGCTCCATGTGACTCCCTCTGTGGTAGGACATGTGTACCTCACCTCCATCCTCAGGCTCCATGTGACTCCCTCTGTGGTAGGACATGTGTACCTCACCTCCTCTCCAGGGTCCATATGACTCCCTCTGTGGTAGGACATGTGTACCTCACCTCCACCCCCAGGCTCCCCTCACGAAGGGAGTGACAGCTGTACTCAGGACTGAGGCCTGTGCCCCCTCTGCGCATGAGTGAAAGGAAACTCATCCTAAAACCAAAATATCAAAGGAGCACACACCAGACTAGAGGCCCTGAACAGATCCAGGTCTGAAAAGGAACGCTATGAGAACCGGAAGTGAGCTAGACAGCCAGGGGTGGAGCCTACAACTGCATAGAAAGCAGAGCCCTCATGCACCCAGGTCTGAGGGTAGCCTGGTGCACCCCCCCCCAGCCTGAGAGAGGCTGTGTATGTGTGTGTGGATGTGTCTGGGTACTCACACTCTTTAACCTCGTGTCCTATCCCAGACTGCAAGAGGGTGTGTATGTGTGTGTGTGTGTGCATGTGTGCGGATTCTCTCACACTCTGTACATGCTGTACCTCGCTCAGAACCTGGAGCTCTCTTGTGGTTCAAGAGCCCCCAGAAGCGCCAGCACCCTTTTACTCAAACCACAAAAACTTAAGAAAAAGAAGACATACAATCGCGCCTTCTCAGGTATGGCACCGAGGATCTGGAGCTGCCTTCCCCCTGAAGTCAGGGTGAATTCCTGCACGGACCACTTGTTGTTATTGTTAATTTAGACTTGTACAGCGCTTCATACCTGCAGGTCTCTAAGCGCTTTGAGCAGATCTACAGAAGTACCAGGAAGAGTTGTATCGTAAGGGGGAGCGTTATGCCCAGGCTTCTGTGAATAATTACGTTTTGAGTCTTTTCCTAAACGGCAGGAGGCAGCTTTCAGAGCGGAGCTGACCTGGCAGCTTGTTCCAAAGTTGCCGCAAGAGAGCTGAGAAGGCTCAGCCGCCTTTAGAGATGTAGCTAAATCGTGGGCATTTTAGATGGCCCTTCATGGAGGACCTTAGTGAGTGACAGGGGATATATTTCTCCAGGCGTTCCTTGATGTAATTGGGCGCTTGCCCAAACAAGGCCTTATGTATAATACAGAGGCCTTTAACTTTGGCCCTCTGTTTGATGGGTAACCAGTGTAGTTGTTGAAGTAAGGGTGAAGCCCGAGTGCGCCTGGGAGCTTGAATATCAACCTGGCCGCATCATTCATCACCACCCGGAGTTTGCCCAGCAGTGAGTCCGGTAGTCCGATATAAAGCAAAGTTTCATAGTCAAGCTGGGCCAGGATCAGGGCAGTCACCACTGTCCTCATGGTTGAGAAGGAGAGGATCGGGAGAGTCTCCTCAGCTGCCTAAGTAAGCTCACACAAGTTCCAAACACGGTGGTGATTTGATTGGCAAGAGAAAGTTTGGCATATAGCTTGATTCCCAAACTTTTCACAACCATGGCTGGTGCTGGGGTATCACCAAGCTCGTCCGGCCAGAAATAGGGGTTCCTGGGGTTTCTGTCATTGGTGACAGCCAGCACCTCCGTTTTGTCCGGGTTGTTCTTGAGTGAGTTGGCTGTCATCCAGCTAACCACAAATCGCAGAATGTCTTTTACCCGAGAGTGAGCTTGGGGTTTTTTATCTATTTGTACGATGATTTCCGTATCATCAGCATAGTTTAATACCTGGCAGTCCATCAAGGCAAGCTTTTTTTTATCAGAGGTCTGAGGTGTATATTAAACAAGAGAGGGGACAGTGCCGACCCCAGGGGGACTCCACAGGGGATAGACCCCTTCTCTGACACACAATCCCCCATCTGAATTTTTTGGATGCGATCTGTCAGGAATTACTTGATCCATTGGAGGAAAGACCCTCCAATGCCGATGTCTTTTATTCTATCCAGGAGTTGTGAATGGTTGACCGTGTCGAACGCTGCCGATAGGTCAAGGAGGACTAGGACACATGGCTTCTTGTTGTCTGCTTTGATCCTGATTTCATCGAGGACAGAAAGCATCACCATCTCCGTGCGATGGTGAGCCCAGAAGCCAGCCTGCCTATCTCCAAGCAGATGATGGTTCTCCATGAACATGGAGAGGATTTGCAGGACATATTGCTCCATGATTTTTGCCAGGAAAGGGAGCTGAGATATGGGTCTGTAGTTCTTCATATTAGATGTATCAGCACCTGTTTTTTTAAGTAGTGGGATAACTCTGGCTTCTTTGAGAAGACTGGGGACCTTCCCAGTTTCCAGCGAGAGGTTTATCAAGGCAAGGATTTCTTCCTCAATTGCTGGGAGAGCAAGTTTAAAGATCCTGGGTGGGCAGGGATCAGCGGGTGAGCCGGATTTGATTTTGGTTACGCTGCGTCTCAAGGTCTCCAAATCGAGAGGCTGAACGGAGATCAACTCTTCCCTATTTCCCCTTGTCTCTCCCTTCTCGTTGGGGGGTTGCCTGTAGGGACAGTTTTTAATGTCAGCCAGGATTTTTTAGACTTTATCGGAAAAGTAAGATAAAAGTTTACTACATAGTTCCTGGCTGGAAGGCGCCTCCTGTGCTTGTTTTTGACTCAGCTCCTTGAGTATTTTAAATGTTTCTTTTTGTTTGTTCGTAGCCACCAGGATCCTATTCTCATAATATTCAGCCTTCCTGCTAAGGAGCGCTTTTTTGTAAGTAAGGTGTTTTGACCGGTATACTGCGAGGGCTTGTGGCTCATAAGCTTTACGCCACATTCTTTCGTGGTGGCGAAGCGTGCATTTCAGAGCTCTGAGCTCCTTCGTAAAACAGGGTGCGCCCTTGCCCTTGTTTCCTGTTTTTAGTTTCTTGACTGGGGCTAGTTTATTCATGGCAGATGATAGCTGGCTGGAGATGGATTCAGTCCACTCTTCAATATCTACTAACGTTGGCCTTCTAACGGGGTTTTCTCGGAGGGTGCTCTCCAAACTGGGGCCCTCAATTTTGTTCCAACTCCGTACTAGTTTCCAGTCGGGTGGTGGGTCAGACTCTCGCTTCACTCGAGGGAGTAGTAGATTAATAAAGTAGTGGTCTGACCACTCACATGGGGTAGTATTCACTAGATTTACAGATGGAAAGGTTGTCCAAACCAGGTCTAGAGTGTGTCCCTTCTCATGGGTAGGGGATGTTACCAACTGTTTAAACCCCAGAGTGGTGAGATTATCCTCAAGTTGTTGGGCCGGTGCCCCTCTGGGTTTTTGATCCCAGTGGTAGTTAAAATCACCTACCACCAGAAGTTGTTGGAAGCGTGAGCAGAGATTGGTAACACATTCGGTGAAGAGATTCGCGAAGGACGGTGGGCAATTAGGCAGGCGGTAGACTACCATGATTGCTATATTTGAGGAGATGTGGCAGACTTTAGTTATAAGATATCCGCTACTTCTAGATTTTCTCCAGAGAGCTTCTCAATGGTCAGGTGTGTTTTGTAGAGCAACGCCACCCCGCCCCCTCTTTTTCCTGATGACCTGTTGTACCAAATGGCATTAAAGCCATCAGGAAGAGACGCAGCTATGGTGGGTCCACAGTCCTCGTCATGTTTCGGCCAAGGCGAGGATGTCAGGGGCTTCTTCTTGTAATAGGGTGAAGATCTCAAGGGCATGTTTATGTAGGGAACGCATATTGAGGATGTAGAGTGTGATGTTGTTACTACTCCTAGCAGGGAGGTTATCCGGGGTCTGTGGAGATATAGAGCTAGGTGTCTCCCTCCCCTGTGAGATGAGGAGTCATTCTCTCTGGATTATATTTAATATATCTGGCTTTAGGGGCCATGGTCTAGCACTCAGTGTTTGTAGTTTATTGCCTTGATATGCCCATATTTGGCCAGGGTTCCTGGCCCCTGGACCCATTCGGGGGTGGACGGGCGCAGACGGGTTTGCCTTAGGCGCGCCTTCGGAGTGCCAGTGGAGCGCCCGCTGCACGCATCCGCATTGCGTCTGCTCCAGCGTGCAGTCTTTATCTCTCTCGTGACCCCTAGCCCCTCCCCTCCAATCAGCCCTGCTGTGCAGCGGCTGACGCCCCTGATCGCGTTTGGGTAAGCGGGGAAGGAGTACAGGACCGGTTAGGAGGAAGTCCTGGTGAGTCTAAGAGTATGCTAGGCAGAGCATGTCAGCAACACAGTGACACAGTTTTGAATGTTTAAAAGTCAAAAAAGAGGTCAAAGGGCTCTTGATGAAGACATTTTTGTCTATGTCAGGCCTCCCCATCTGATTTGGAGCAAGAAATGTTTATGTGTGACCCAGCTGCTGGGCTCGGGAGAATAATGTTTGTGCTTTCAAGGCCCCCCTGGAGAGATTCGGCTGTTTACTCACCTGGTTTGAGCCCAGTCGAAAGTTGTGCCAAGAAATAAAGCAAAACTCGAAGGGGCAGATTTATATTAACTGGCGCATCCCCAGGGATGCGCCAGTTAACATGCGCCACAGTGCGCCACTGCTCCGCCACCCATGGTGCGCCGCATTTACAATGCGGCGCACCATGGTGCAAGGCAGTGAAGATGTGTCACGCATCTCTCGGCGCACGGACGGCGCATTGCTGGAGTCATGTCGCAAGTGCGACATGACTCCTGCAATGCACAGGGGCCACCTCTTCAATGCATGTTGCGTCACCCTTACGCCTGCTTCAAGCAGGCGTAAGGAATTGACGTAGAAAGTGACTCAGTGAAATCTCATAGATTTCACTCAGCCACTTTTAGGAGGCGTTCCTGTGCAGGAACGCCCCCCCCCCTGCGCAGGAACGCCTCCTAGATGCGTCACGTTGTAAATAGGGCGCATTGTTTGCGCCGCCGTTGCGTCACATTACGTGACGCAATTGCGGCGCAAGGACCTCATAAATCTGCCCCGTAATATTAAAGAAAACAGGCTCTTCTGGCTGGTCTCGTTCCAGCCGGTACCACGAGCAGTCTTTACCGCGTCTGCATCCCTGCCCAGGCAGCATTGGAGGCCATGGGTTGGCAGCATGCAGTGCCAGTTGTCTTAGAGCCTGGTATCTACTCTTTACCATCCTTGCACTGGAGCATCGGGGGTCAGAGGGCTGGCCGGGTACCTTCCCGCTTGCCTAGTTGTCCAGTAACACCCCTTCACAGTCCCTTTTCAGGCAGGACAGGAGTCCTAGGTTTGCCAGTACACAGTGACGCTTGCCTCGTAGCCCAGTACCGGCGTTTCCTGTCTCGGCCCATCGGGCAGTGGGGCCGGTGGTCTGTGAAAACAATGTCACTTGCTCAAATCTCAGTACCAACCCTTTACAATCTCTTTATTGGAGTGTATTTAAAACGCTGCACTGGCCATGTAGCCGTAGTACCAACCCTGGGGTCGTCAACATTAGAGTGAATGCATAAACATTCAAAGCGTCATTTCACAAGCATTACTGAGTTGCACCTCCACTCCCGCTTTTGCAAAAAAATCTTGGTCAGGCTTGGAAATACCAAAACCCCTTGCAGTAGAAACAAGCATTTGCAATACAATAGGTCTCGCTTTCACACGAGTTTGAGATATTGACATTGCAAATAACAATGCCTTTTATTTCTGTTTTTGTTTTAACCTCTTCAGCGCGACCGGGTTTCCCCCTCCGGTGCTGGGCGGTAATAGAAACGGGCGTGGTCATGACGGAACGGTTCCCTCATGAGCACAGCTCAACCATAGCTCATGACGGAACCGTTCCATCATGAGCATGGAAAGGGTTAAAAAACATAAATAGAAGGCATTGTCATTTACAATGCCAATAGCTTAAACTCCCGTAAATGCGAGACCTATAGCATTGCAAATGCTTGTTAGATGTACTTGTCAGTAAATCTTTGGAGAGGAATACATTTGAAACAGAAGTTTACAGTAACCCGACTGACCGGAATAATGCACTTGCGTACACCAGTTTCCACCCAAAAGGCCTGATTAAGAATTTACAACACTCAGCTTATTCATATCAGAAGAATTCGTTCAGACCCCACCAGAAGTGTGCAGAAGGTACTTGAGTATAAACACAGATACTCAGCACGAGGACATCCAGAAAACATTCTAGTGATTGTTTAAATCGTGCACAAACTAAAGAACGTAAAAAATTGTCCCTACCACAGAATAGATAGGCAAGAGAATGGTATTCGTGTCCACATTGTCCACGGTCTCACATTCAGTCAAAAAAATCATAAATTCTACATGAGAGTTGTTGGAAAATGAGACAGACTTCAATGAAATATTTAAAAAAAAACCTTTATGCTTACACAAGGGGTAAAAATCTTCGCTCACTGTTATCAATTCTTCAACGTAGTAAGCATCCAACTGATTTTTGAGGAACAAATAAATGTAATAATTGCATACACTGTAATAACGTAATAACAGGAAATGTTCTGACCCATCCATCATCAGGAAAGAAAATTAAACTAGAGCACACTAGTGGTTGCAATACAAAGAATGTGATTTATTGCATTAAATGCCCGTGTGGCAAAGCTCATGCAGGGAAGACTGAGGTAAACTGAAAGTCTGGTTAACGGAACATAAAAGTAAAATCAGAACAAAAAGTACAACGTCTACCCTTGCAACACATGCGATGAGGCCAAACACACCATGTCACAGTTGAGGTTTCAAATAATTGAGTTAATGACGGCTCGACCAGGGTTTGATATCACAAAGAAACTCTTGCAGAGAGAAATGTATTGGATTACATTTCTAGACACCATGATTCCATCTGGGTTGAATGATCGGATGGACATTAGTTGCTTTTTGTGAGACACATCTTGTGTTGCAATATATGCAATAACATTACTGTTGCAGTGGTGGGATTCTGATATAATACACATTTGAGGTCATGGTGGTGGTATCACTAAGAGCACGTTTTCGTTGACTTCCGTTTTTTCGTTCACATTTTTGGTTATTTCAGTTTGGGATTATGGACATATTTTTTTCATTTGGATGAGGAGGCAGAGATGGATTTCGAGTTCATTAATCCATAAGTTCCGGGTATTGGTGGCTTTAACTGGTGGTAATATGTGGAGAGCTTTGTTGAACTGCGGGTCTCTTCGGCGTTGATGTTTGGGTCTCTGGTTTCACATCCAAACATGGTGTCAGGGTTTTGCGAATTGCTGCCATATCAGGTGTCAAGCCAACAAGGAGGGCAAAGACTGTTACCAGACCCCATTGGGTGAATGTTTGGCACCCTTATCGTTAGGAGAGATGCATAGGGCAATTGTACATAGTTTTCACAGTTCACGTAAATTCTCTCCTTCCAAGATGGCTGCCGCTGTGGACATTAGAGTTAGACTCAAAGCAGCGTCAGGTCTAGTCAATGAGCCCCGCGCGCAGCTTTGAATCTGCGCACTTCAACTGTTTGTTTCCTGAGGCGGTCGCTGAATTCCTTGCTCCGTGTCTGTAGTCGTGACAGGAGTTTAGGAAAACGAAAAGCGGCTTCCTAATTAAAGTATCCAGAGTGTAGTTAAGGTCTAGAGAACAGAAAGATTAGCGTAGCGAGAATTACGTTTGCCTCCATAGTTTAAGGACCGCAGTTTATGACAACGGAGATTCAGTATTTCAGTCGGACCTTCGTCAGCGGTGAAGTCAGAGTTCATAAGCAGAGTCCAGCGCAACGAAGAGTCGAGTACCTCAGAGAGTAACTACGACGGAGAGCACCCACAAGAACGTTGGAACATTTCCACGAGTGTCATCAACAAGAGAGTAGTAAGCAAACCTAAACTGAATTTACACACGCCTTGCTGCAAGTAAGACTTCGCAATCCCTCTTGCGCTTTTCCTCGCTTCTTCCTTCCCCCCCCTTTCTCCTTACCTGGTACCTTTTTGCGCGCTACGGATTGGAAACACAGTTTGCAGCGAAGACAAGGTTTCTTACCAGCTTTCACCAAATGAACCCCAATTAAAAGACTTGCAGGATACTCTCAAGGTAACAGAGAACTCCATAGAGGTGAAGGACTGGACTTTTAACAGTACCAGCGGTGCCAGGGAACAACACCTATAACCTTCATGGGATACCTGTTTCGGCGCACAAACTACAGAGACACGGGATACTTCCTTCGGCGTCAAAGATCAGCGTTTATTACTGCAGGGAGGCAAAAGTCACAAGAAGTACAACAGTGTGTAGGTTCTGAGAGTCTGCTTCAAATTGTATATGTAGGTCGCTCTCTTTTATACAAAATGTTGCCATTGCATAACATGTGGACAAAAGATTACAATCCGGTTCCCACAGTAAACTTCAAAAGGGTCGCTTTCATGTGTTCAGAATCCCGGAACATAATTACAATAGCCATGCCGGTTCCCAACTGTAAAAGTACATCTTCCCACCATTAGGCACACCCATTAGAGTTGTAAATGACAAAGAAGAAGAGACAAGAACAGCTGCAAGGAAGTCAGACACGTGTAGAGAAAAGAGTGTGGGGGTAATATCGGAAGCATGATCGTAGGATCAAAGAGTTGGACCCATCGCCTGCAAGGCTGTCACAATAGACCGGTACAACCAGATTACCCTCAAGCTGGGCCATCTGCCTTCGCTGTGTCATTCCTCCGGCCATAAAGACGCATGAAAGGAACATGTGTCTTCCGCAAGGCTTGGGAACTAGAGGGTCAAGGAGCGAACAGTTACCTGCTCGCTGACTACGTGAGGGCAAGAAACAAAATGGATGCCGTATCTAAAATGGAACCCGAGGGTTTAGATGAAGAACGCGTAATATTAGACGAACCCTGGCAGGTAGTGTAGCGAAATTTCGCACACTTGCCGAACTCATCATTTGCGGTTCGTAGATACCAAACTCGTCCATATTTGGCAATGCCCAGAACATCGTAATAATTTTTACGGAACCTCAGACGGTCCTTTTGCCCTCATGTAGGCAAGCACTAGTCGGAATCATAATCGATTTCGATACTCATCAGATCATTCAGATGTTGCTGATACATTATTCTATCCTTCAATGCCTCTTTGGTGACAACGGGCTGTCTTATACACGTCGTAGCACAAAGGCCACATAAGGCAGGACCACATTGCACACAAAGACAACATGAGAACAGAAATGTCACAACAACCCCTATGATCATCAGAATCTTCCAACCCCAAGTCGATATCAGACCCCAAAACCATCCCAGAAGCGTCCAATTTCCTTCGTCCACGTGTATGGACTCCGAAATTTTGTGCAACTTAGAGATGGCTTGATAAACCGTTGGAGCGTTATCAGGTATGAATATGCAGCAACTCGAATGGATGACTTTACAAACCCCACCTCTATCTGCTAGAACGATATCTAGAACCATACGGTTCTGCAACGTCATTAGTCTATCCGCCTGAAGTTCGGCTGTCAAATTACCAAGGGCATTTGCAGTTATGTTGGCAGTTGATTCTTCTACACGAGTTAACTGTCTCAGGTTCCTGCTATTAACCATCGGTCCCCAGAACGGTAGGAAACCCTTAAAGAAGTCTCCCGCTTCTTGTCCGGAAGTATCTTCTTTGCTAGTCACACCTCTTACAATTCTATTTCTGTGATAATCAGAGGCCACAGTGAAAGTCGGAGGCAAGAGATTTGCAATATAGCAGGTACCCGAGAAGTCATGAGGTAACCACGTATAGGCTCGATCATAACATACAAAGTAGGTACCCTTGGCAGGCAGGAAGACAGGGGAGGAGAGTGTGGGTAAGACATATGTCTCGGTACAAGCACTCTCCCCAAACTGAGCTCTCGGATTTCGACCAAGACCTTTCAAGCAGAAATTACCAAGGTGAGGTACAATCCATATCGGTGGCGAGCTTTTAAGCTGCCTCTCACCCACTGATAAGCTGTACTCAGCTTCACTCAGTTCCTTATATGCTCGTACCTCTTCCTCTGGGATGAGCGATGCGTCAAAAATATCTCTATCTAAGTCTGCAATAGCTCTCGCCAGAGTCTTGTGGTACGGGCCAGGACCAGAGTTTGCTGAGCGTGGTTCTCGATGGGGGTAGGAATCTAGTGCGCTACGAAACATAGTTTGTAATGCTCGAGCTGACCCTTGTGCACTATAAGGCAGAACTAAGTATGGAATACCCTTATCCATGGTATGTGGCATTAACCCACACACCCAACAGTTGGTAGTGTTTACCACCAACTGATGCTGATGCAGGAGTTGGATAAAAGAGTTGTTTCTGAATTCCGCACGTCTGACTTGTTCGTGTTGAGGCAGTAGATAAAAGGAATGTGGAGAGACAGTAGAAACGAAGTATAGATCACGAGATGGAAGAGTAGGTGTAGCAGAAGACAATAAGAACTGAGACCAATAATATATTCCCCCTACCAATAGCATAGATATGGTGAGAAACAGTATGATTACTTGTGAGAAAAACCATTTTGTATGACATATTTTCTGCAATGTAGATCTTTGCACCAATATTTCTTCTCTTTTCGACAGCTCAGAAAATGATGATTCCATCCCCTAACGACCGTCCGCGACGTTCTTGACGCACTTCGTTCTGAGTAGCGGTTATCAATTCCCAGGAGTTCCCAGAAATCGATAATAGAAACCAACCTTGTGTCGATAGCTCCTAAACAGAAGGAAGTACCCGCACGGCCTTACGGTCAACCTGGATGGTAGGTTCTAGCTAAATAATGTTCTTGGCTGTACGAAGAAAGAAAAAGATACACAATATATAATGTCCACTGTTTTCAGAGCAATGTAGAACCTAGAAACAAAAAAATCTTTTTATTTGTGGCTTGTTCGTGGACGAAGAAAATATCGGCTACTTCCAGGGCGAGTCTGATCTTCAAACAGTGGATTGGACGGCAAAGGAGTGTTCAATTGTTCAGGCAATTGTTCAACAGTCAAATTTTCCAAGGTTGACGTGGAGGAAATTGTTTGAGGGGAGTCAACAACGGTGTCAGATACAAGCCGAGCTTCGCTGAATGGAACGAAACGTGGTGCAGTGTCGGTCTCAGATGAAGAAAGACCTCTTCTTATCCAGATGTCCGATGGCAAAGGAAGCGGGACTCTCTTTGTGTGGGTAGCATGTACCCAGTTCCGACGTCCGTGTAGTCGAACCGCCGTCCTCGTAGTCAGCTGTACCTGAAACGGGCCCACAAATCTTGGTTCAAGGTTTCGTTTTCGTCCGTAGTTTCTGACGAGGACCCAGTCCCCTGGTTGAAGTCGATGACCAGGACCCTCTGTTTGTGATGGCAGAGACTCAAAGACCTGTTGATGAATCAAACTCAATTTAGCAGTCAGATCATAGAGATAATCAATCAACATAGGGTATTCAATTCTGTCAAATTCCTTTGGTCTTGGGACTCCCCATACATTAGCAGGACGGCCGAACACAATCTCATATGGGCTGAGCCCTACTCGAGAGTGTACAGTTGCCCTGGTCGACAGGAGAGCCAGAGGCAAAGCGTCGGGCCATGCTAAACCAGTTGTTGCCTGGATTTTTGCCAATTTCAGTTTTAGAGTGCCATTATATCCTTCCACTAAACCTGCTGATTGTGGATGGTTTGCACTATGAAATTTTTGTACTATCCCTAAACCGCGACACACACTCTTCATCACACTCCCAACAAACTCACTTCCGTTGTCCGACCATACGACCCGAGGCATTCCGTAGCGGGGAAAATAGTCTTTGAGCAAAATTTTTGCCGTGGATAAAGCCGTATTATCCTTAAGGGGGTAGGCCTCAATCCACCTAGAAAATGCACACACCACAACCAACACATACTTCAAATTATTACATCTCTCCATGTGGATAAAGTCCAACTGGATAACTTCGAAAGGGTACGTAGGAGGGGCAAAATGACCAGGTGGAGTGGGGGTGCCCTTTCCAGGATTGTGCATCAAACACACCATACAATTCTTAACCACTCTCTCGGCGCACTTAGTAATCCCATCATTCTTCCATACATGAGACAACAACTTGCATATACCTTTCGTGTTGATGTGCGCCATACCATGAGCCATTGTAACAACAGCGAGCACATACGCATCCGGTAACATCCATCTCTGCTTCTCTGATAAATCAACCCAACATCCATTCTCATCCAATCTTCCCGTGCTCTCTCTCCATTTAGTCCTTTCCGTCTCAGTGGCTTCATTCTGTATTCCTTTCACACTTTCAAATGTGTCTTCACACATACCAGTCTCTGTTGGCCATCTCACTGAGCTCGTAACATACATTCTGTTCGTCAAATCTTTAGCCGTCTCTTTAGCCGTTTCATCCGCAAACGCATTACCACGACCCACATCATCTGTTACTTTCTGATGTGCACTACATTTGACTATGGCCACTTGTTTAGGCAATGTGAGTGCATCTAAAAGATCATTTACAAGCTGGCCATGTTGAATCTTCGTGCCATGCGACGTAAGAAATCCTCTCTCTCTCCACAGTCGCCCAAAACTATGTGCCACACCAAACGCATACTGGCTATCTGTAAACACATTCACCCGTTTATCTTTAGACAACACACACGCTCTCGTCAAAGCGATTAACTCGGCAGCCTGAGCCGAATTCTGACTTAATCTTGCACTTTCCACAATCGTTCTCAATGTAACTACAGCATATGCAGTCGTCACATCACCGTTCGGCAACTTAAAACAGGAACCATCCACATATAAAGTACCATCGGGATCTGTCAATGGAGTATCTTTCAGGTCAATACGACCCTTAGTTTCCTCCTCAGTTCTGAGATAGCAGTCATGTACTGCTTCACCACTTGATTCTGTGTCGATCGGCAGCAATGTTGCTGGATTCAACACATTACATCGTTTTATCCGTATGTGACTGGCCAGCAACGTCAACTCATATCCAGACAATCTTGCGCTCGTCAGATGTTGAGTTTTCGTTCGATTCAATAGAGTGTCAACTGCATGCGGAACCATTACTGTAAGCATATTATCCATGACTAGACCTGCGGACTGTCGAATGGACGCCGCAGCTGCCGCTGTTGCCCTTAAACAACTTGGCAAGGCTCTTGCTACTGGGTCTAAAGTCGAAGAAAAATAGGCACATGGGCGTTGCTTACCACCAAAAGGTTGTGTCAGAACACTCAACGCGCAACCATCCCTCTCGTGAACGTATAGTGTAAACGGCTTACTGTAGTCAGGAGTGCCCAACACAGGAGCCGAACACAACGCATCACGCAATTCCGAAAAACTTTTCCGACACTCTTCAGACCAAGGCAATGGGGATGGAACATCTTTGCACGTAAGAGCTATCAATGGTTTCGCCAACAATGAAAAATTTGGAATCCATTGTCTACAATAGGACGTAATACCTAAAAAGGCGCGAACATCTCTCTGGGTTTTTGGCACAGTCATTCGGGAAATTGCTGCAATTCTCTCTGGGGTCAACCTTCTCCCTTCTCTTGACAATAAGTGACCTAGATAGGTAACTTCTTGACAACAATACTGTAGCTTGGAAGGCGATACCTTGTGGTTTAAGTCATGTAGATAGTGCAACAATGATACCGTAGCCATTTTGCAAATAGCTTCTGTATCAGCTGCCACTAAAAGATCATCAACGTATTGAATCAAAGCTGCACCTTTAGGTAAAACAAAGGCATCAAGTTGACCTTTAAGTGCTTGGCTGTAGATTGATGGACTCTCACAGTAGCCCTGTGGAGCGCGTTTTAGCCTAAAACTGCGACCACCTAATGAGAATCCGAATAGGTCTCTGCTTTCCTCTGCAATCGGAATGCTAAAGAAAGCATTCTTTAGATCGATCACCGTGAACCAGGAGGCAGATGCCGGAATCATTGTTAGTAAGGCTGTAATGTCAGGGACCACAGGAAATTGTGGAACCACTATTTTGTTTACTTCTCTTAAATCTATTACGAAACGATACACAGGAGGTTTAGTTGGGTCGGTTCGTTTCAGAATTGGTAATACAGGGCTATTACACACGTTTCCACGAGTTTCTTCAACAACACCTTTTCCAATGAGGTCATGAACGATTGCCAACAGTGCTCGTTCGCCCTCAAGAGAAATATGATATTGAGGTAAACGCGGTAATCGCGCATTTGGTTTCAATTGAATTACATAGGGTGGAATGTCTAACAGGCCCACATCATTGGGACCTGTGGCCCATAAGGACGCAGGGAGGGAACTCAATTCCGGTGGGAATTTATCGACCGATAAGTACATAGGAGAGATCACTCTCCGTCCGAATGTAAGCTCCACTCCTTCTGGGGAACAGTACAATGTTGCATATAGTCGTTTCAACAAATCCAGGCCCAAAAGATTCTCACCACACCCTGTAGATAGAATCAGTGGAGCCGTTAGCTCACAAGGTCCAATCATAAGAGGCAAAGGACTAGAGACTGGGTTGCTAACAGGGGCGCCAGAGAATCCAACGGAAACGTTCTTTAAGCCAGACAAAGGTGCGCCAGGGAGTTTCGAATGCATGATGGAACTTTTCGTCGCACCAGTGTCTAACAGAAAAGGCTCAACTACACCCGATGTAGCCACTGCAACGTAAGGCCCACTCTGATCGACCGGAATTGACACTACTCCCTCTCTTTGTCGTTGGCTGTCCTAGTAATGGTCATTTACAACAGTCTCATGCTCTACGTAATAATCATCCACATTATACTGTGCAGATCGGACTGACCCCGCATTCCGCTGGTCAAAACAATTATTTGCATCTGATTGATTTTGATAACGATCACTCTGATTGTGGGATGAACCACGACCTCTACCTCGTGATGCCTGTTGGGGACCACCACCACGGTTTCCACGTGTCGACACACCATTCAGACGGTCCCGTAAGGCAAGACAATCATATTTTAGGTGTCCCTCTTTCCTACAATATGCGCATTGATTATACCCAAGTGAAGATCTATAATCAAAATTGTCAGAACGCGGCTGCATCCTATCAGGCTGTGCTCGTGGTCGATACTGCTGTTGTGAATCATTTTGGTTTGATCGTGGGGGGTATGCTTGCTGCAATAAAACCTTCGTTTTGAGCTCCTTCGTTTTCTTTTCTACACGATCACTTTCTTCTTTTTCCCTATTCTCATAATACTGGGCCGTTGCTAGTATTTGCGCAGGGGTTGAAACTGCCCACGCACTCTCTGAATTCTTCAATTTGTTGCTTAACTCAGGCAACAAATTCGACACAAATTTGTCAACAAATAACCGCTGGCCTCCCTCAGCGCCCATGTCCTGACCGCTGTGGTCGACAAATGCTTCCTCAAACCTAGTAAAGAAATCCGAGACACTCTCGTCTTTCTTTTGCTTACAAGCTGATAACTTATCCCAGTTCACCTTCATCGCTGGCATGATAGTTTTCATGAGCGTAATGATTTTCTGCGGCAAGTCTAAGATTAGCTGGTCAGGCTTAGCCCCACCAACTTGTAGTCCATCAGCCGTTATTAGTGCAGCCCAAACACCCCCTAATTCAACTGCATGATTGGCTTGACGAATTTTGGCCCAAACTGGTTGCGGTACAACATTGCCAAACAACATGTCGATATCGGCAAGGTTCATAATAGAAGCTTCCACCAGTTGTGATAACTCCTTATAATAACCAGCCGGATTTTTACGCGGATCGGGTAAGGATTGCTTCACTTGCAAAACTTCCGATCGTTTCCATGGAAGATGTATCCATACCCTTCGAAAATGGGCTAGAACCGGAGGGTTAGCAGCAGGGTCACCAGGTACCCAAAGTGGCGGAACCTCTCTCATGGGATACTGACCAGGAACCGCTTTCCAGTTCTCAGTGGTATCATCTGATGACACCCGAGAATGTGCTGTGGGTCTGAACGCTAATAAGCGTTCCACGGCACGTCGTACATCTTCTCCTATAATCATACCATTCGAAAAATGACTCTGAAGTTCAATTATGTCGGACGGTACATTATCTACATCATCATTATACCATTCTTCCCTCAAAAAGTTACACATCTCTTCAAATACGAATCTCTGCGTAGGCTCATTAAACTGAGAAAATGTGTCAAAGACCACACGTGGAGTGTAATTAGCAGGATGTCTTATCCACCTATGTGCCATTGTTACTAACGTCTCTTTCTCCCTACCACTAGGGATCTGACTCCGTCTTTGAGGAGTTTCAGATAAATTAGACGAAAATAATGGACCAGAAAGAGGTGAATAAAGGGTAGCAACAGAGTTAGGAACACGCTTACGAACAGAAGGGGAAAGAAAAACAGGGGCAACAACACTGGAGGTGAAGGAAGGCATAGTAGGAACGGACAAGGTAGTCGGAGTAGCAGAAACAACAGTCTGCGAAGGTACAGGTACAGGAGCAGTAGGAACAAGGACAGGTGGTGGAACAAACGTAGGGTTAACAGCGGGCTGACCCGCAGCCGTTGGAGCAACAAGAGGAACAACAGGGGGAGCTACAGGAGGAGCTACAGGAGCAGTAGCACCCTGTACGTAAGGAGGTGGTGATTTCATCAAATATGACAACAGGGAATCCTCCTTCAAATCTTCTTCTTTCTTTTCTAGATTATTCGGTAAAACCGGGTAACATTTATCTATTTTCATATGAGGCAATCTAGTAGAGATTTCCATTTCCTTTTCTTCTTTGTCCTGTTTACATTCTCGTATAGTTTGCATTATCGGAACAAACCCTTGCTTTTGATCCTTTTTAAGTTGTTTGATTTCTTTCTGCTTGGCCTCTTTACGCCATATCCGAAAGGAATCAAACATAGCTGGCCTAGCTTTCTTTAAAAATAATTTAGCCTCAAGATTATCTAAAATCGAAAGTTCAAAAGTTCCATGTGGTGGCCATCTAAGGTCACCATCTTTCTTTGTATAGCGAACCCAGTAATCATTATATATTATAGGACCCACCCCATGTCGACTATAAAGATCATGTATCGGAGTTCCAACTGGAGGTATCGGACACGAGTCCTCCAACCGGGAATCCATTGCGCAACATTTGAAAATACGAAACAAACCACTATGGCTAGGCATCGTGCACACTAACCTAGTATCAAACTTCAAGGATTACCGAAGCAATAGAACCTCGTGTAAGTCAAAACCCTCGGTTTTTGGCAATTGCAACTGTCAAATAATACTAAGAACCAATACTAAGAACCACAAATGCAATGGAACCATGCAATACAACAAAGCCTTAAGGCTATCACAAAAGCTCGGAGAGCTAACCACAAAGCCTGAGGAGGCTATTACAAAGCTCGGTGAGCTATTACAACAAAGCCTTAAAGGCTAACAACAAAGCTTTCAAGAAGCTAGAACAACCACTAAAGACTGGGAGCGACCCACAAATACTTAACTCAGAACTTCAATGGCGTCACCAGGAAGGCCCGTCTATCGTCTCGCTTGTACATAAAGTCAAGTCAAGTCATAAAATTTATATAGCGCACTACATACCCAGAGGGTTTCAAGGCGCTTAGGAAGGGGAGGAGGATTATTTGTCAAATATCCACGTTTTAAGCTGCTTTCTGAACGCTAGGTGATTCTGGGTGAGGCGAAGGTAAGCGGGGAGTGAGTTCCATGTTTTGGCAGCCAGGTATGAGAAGGATCTGCCTCCCATGGTGGTCCTGTTGATGCGAGGTACAGTGGCGAAGGCTAGGCTGGAAGAGCGAAGTTGGCGGGAGGGGGCGTAGAAGGACAGTCGAGAGTTGAGGCAATCTGGTCCGATGTCGTAGAGTGATTTGTGTGCGTGGGTAAGCAGACGGAAAGTAATCCTCTTATTGACGGGTAGCCAGTGGAGGTCTTTAAGGTGACCAGAGATGTGTTCGTTGCGTGGGATGTCTAATATGAGCCTGGCTGAGGCATTTTGGATTCGTTGTAGTTTCTTCTGGAGTTTAGCGGTGGTACCTGCGTAGAGGGTGTTTCCGTAGTCCAGTCGGCTCGTGACTAGAGCGTGGGTGACTGTTTTCCTTGTTTCGGAGGGGATCCAGCGAAATGTTTTTCTGAGCATGCGAAGAATGTTAAAGCAGGAAGAGGATACGGCGCTGACTTGTCTGTTCATTGAGAGTGAAGAATCCAGGATGACGCCAAGGTTCCGTGCGTGGTCTGACGGGGTGGGTGCATTTCCGAGGGCTTCCGGCCACCAGGAGTCGTCCCATGCAGAGGGGGATTTACCTAAGATGAGGACTTCTGTTTTGTCTGAGTTCAGTTTCAGACGGCTTTGTTTCATCCATTCGGCGACTTCTTTCATTCCTTCGTGTAGGTTAGTTTTGGCGGTGCTGGGGTCCTTGGTGAGAGATAGGATCAGTTGGGTGTCATCCGCGTAAGAGATGATGTTGAGGTTGTGTTGGCGGGCGATGGCCGCGAGGGGGCTCATGTATACGTTGAAGAGGGTGGGACTGAGTGAGGATCCTTGTGGTACGCCGCAGATGATTTCAGAGGCCTCGGACTTGAATGGTGGGAGGCGGACTCTCTGGGTCCTTCCGGTGAGGAACGAGGTGATCCATTCCAGTGCCTTTCCTTGGATTCCGATGTTTCTGAGGCGTTGTAAAAGGGTGCTGTGGCAGACTGTGTCGAAGGCTGCAGAGAGGTCGAGGAGGATGAGGGCGACTGTGTCTCCATTGTCCAGTAGAGTTTGAATGTCGTCTGTTGCTGCGATGAGGGCGGTCTCAGTGCTGTGTTTGGCTCGGAAGCCAGATTGTGAGGGGTCGAGTGATTTGTTGGCTTCGAGGAAGGCGGCGAGCTGGTTGTTGACAGCTTTCTCGATGACTTTGGCCGGGAATGGAAGAAGCGAGATGGGGCGGTAGTTTTTGAGTTCGGTGGGGTCTGCTGTTGGTTTTTTCAGAAGGGCGGTGAGTTCAGCGTGTTTCCAGTCTTCTGGGAAGGTAGCGGAGTTGAAGGAGCTGTTGATGACGTCTCGGAGGTGCGGAGCTATGATGGAGTCTGCTTTGTTGAAGATGTGGTGAGGGCATGGGTCTGTGGGGGATCCAGAGTGGATGGAATTCATCAGGCGTATGGTGTCCTCCGTGGAGATTGGGTTCCAGGCGTTAAGGGTGTTAACGAGGGGAAGATGGTCAGCTGATGGTAGGGTGGGTTGGCTTCCGGGTTGTTTGTCAAAGCTGTTGTGGATGTCAGCAATCTTGTTGTGGAAAAAAGAGGCTAGGGAGTCGCAGAGGGTTTGAGAGGGGGTGATGTCGTTGGAGTTGGCCGAGGGGTTGGAAAATTCCTTGACGATGTTGAAAAGTTCCTTGCTGTTGTGGGCGTTGTTGTCAAGTCGATCCTTGAATGCTGTTTTCTTGGCTTTTCGGATTAGTTGGTGGTGAGTACGGATGGCGCTTTTGAAGGCGTCCTTGGTGCTGGTGGATGGGTCTTTTTTCCAGGCCTTTTCAAGGGAGCGGCACAGTTTCTTGGACTTCTTGAGGTCATCGTTGAACCATGAGGCCTTCTTGATGCCAAGTTTGTGTTGACGTTTTTTCAGTGGTGCTAAGGTGTCGGCGGTGTTGGATAACCAAAGGGTGAGGTTGGAGGCGGCTTCGTTGGCGTTAGAAGAGAGGGCTGGGGAGGTTTGAAGGAGCGATGTGGAGATCTGCTCCGTGGTGATTTTGTTCCAGTTTCTTTGTAGAGTTGGTTGGAGGTGGATGATGGGTTTCGGCTTGTTGTAGGTGAAGTGAACGCAGCTGTGGTCAGTCCAGAGGAGATTCGTAGTGTGGCTGAAGGAGACATGGTTGCTGGAGGTGAAGATGGGGTCAAGTGTGTGACCTGCGATGTGGGTGGGGGAAGTGACCAGTTGTTTAAGTCCGAGGTTGGCGAGGTTGTCCAAGAGGGTGGCGGTGTTGCGGTCGTTGATCTTTTCAAGGTGGAAGTTGAGGTCTCCCAGAAGGATGTAGTCTTTGGAGGGGAGCGCGTGTGGGGTGATGAAGTCCGTGATGTCTTCACTGAATTTTGCGCGGGGTCCTGGTGGTCTGTAGAGGAGGGTGCCTCGGAGTGTGGTTTTGGGGTCGATGTGGATCTGGAAGTGAAGGTGTTCGGAGTTAGCGAGGTTAGCGTCAGAGCTGGTTGAGATGCGGATTGATTTTTTATGGACGATAGCGATTCCTCCTCCTGTATGGTCGGTGCGGTCCTTGCGTGTGATCTTATAGTCATCAGGGATAGCGATGGCGATGTCAGGGGCGGAGGAAGCGTTCATCCATGTTTCCGTTAGGAAGGCGACGTCAGGAGAGATGGTGTCTAGTAGGTTCCAAAGGTCAATGGCGTGCCTGTGGACCGAGCGGGTGTTGAGAAGGATGCATTCTAGGTGGTTGGGGTCGGGAATCTGTGTTGTGGTCGCAGCGGAGATGTTGTCGGTGCCGCTAAATTTGCAGGAGAGGCAGGAGAACGGTCCATGGGTGCGTCCAGGAGCGGCTTGGACGCAGGTGGGGGCGCGACCGGGGTTAAGGGCTAGGAGGGTGGCGGCATCATAGGTAACGCGGGGGGGCTGGGCAGCGCGAGGGGCAGGGGGACTGGCGCTGGGCGCGGTCCGGGCGCGGACGGGCGTAGACGGGCTTACCTTTGGCGCACCTTCGGCGCGGCCGTAGCGCGTGGACGCTGCGCGTGGGGGCATTGGCCATAAATTGAAGGTGGGGGGGGGAGGGGCGAGGGCGCTTCAGCTGGGAGGCGGGGCGGGCAAAGGAGGACGACAACAACAACAAAATGGAGGTGGAGGGGTCAGGGCGGCAGGAGCGCTAGGGGGGAAACGCAAATATTACAATAGTGTCACGCTACGGAGCAAAATGCTAATGAGATAAAGCGGCGAGATGAAAACACAATATGCAACAGAGTCACGCTAGCAATATCGCACTGTAAATGGGCAAATCGGTAAATTCAGCAATTAAATGGGCAAAGCGGCAGTTCCAGCACGCAGCGGTAATGAGGGCACACAGCAGGCAGTAATTATAATCGCAGACCAGGTTAGAGCGTAAGCGCTGCACAAACGATACCTCAGCAGCAGGGGAGCGACCACTCAGCTTGGAAGCAGAGAGTGAGTCACGGCGCTTCCTGGTGTGGGAGCGCTGTTTGTTGTCTGTGGGAGGGCGCTTCAGCTGGGAGGCGGGGCGGGCAAAGGAGGACGACAACAACAACAAAATGGAGGTGGAGGGGTCAGGGCGGCAGGAGCGCTAGGGGGGAAACGCAAATATTACAATAGTGTCACGCTACGGAGCAAAATGCTAATGAGATAAAGCGGCGAGATGAAAACACAATATGCAACAGAGTCACGCTAGCAATATCGCACTGTAAATGGGCAAATCGGTAAATTCAGCAATTAAATGGGCAAAGCGGCAGTTCCAGCACGCAGCGGTAATGAGGGCACACAGCAGGCAGTAATTATAATCGCAGACCAGGTTAGAGCGTAAGCGCTGCACAAACGATACCTCAGCAGCAGGGGAGCGACCACTCAGCTTGGAAGCAGAGAGTGAGTCACATAAGGTCTGCGCCGGGCGTCGAAGACAGGTCGACAGTCAGGGCATCGGTCCGTCGCAGCCGTCAGGAGGCGGGAATCTTCGCAGGGAAAAACTTCGGGCTACTTATTTCGACAACAGGATCGATGAAGCGGGGTGCACCTTCCCTCGGAGATTTCACACGAAGTTCCTCACGATCATCAGGCTTTGGACCGGTACCGCTGAAGTCGCCCCACGTTGGGCGCCAACTGAAGGACTGGACTTTTAACAGTACCAGCGGTGCCAGGGAACAACACCTATAACCTTCATGGGATACCTGTTTCGGCGCACAAACTACAGAGACACGGGATACTTCCTTCGGCGTCAAAGATCAGCGTTTATTACTGCAGGGAGGCAAAAGTCACAAGAAGTACAACAGTGTGTAGGTTCTGAGAGTCTGCTTCAAATTGTATATGTAGGTCGCTCTCTTTTATACAAAATGTTGCCATTGCATAACATGTGGACAAAAGATTACAATCCGGTTCCCACAGTAAACTTCAAAAGGGTCGCTTTCATGTGTTCAGAATCCCGGAACATAATTACAATAGCCATGCCGGTTCCCAACTGTAAAAGTACATCTTCCCACCATTAGGCACACCCATTAGAGTTGTAAATGACAAAGAAGAAGAGACAAGAACAGCTGCAAGGAAGTCAGACACGTGTAGAGAAAAGAGTGTGGGGGTAATATCGGAAGCATGATCGTAGGATCAAAGAGTTGGATCCATCGCCTGCAAGGCTGTAACAATAGACCGGTACAACCAGATTACCCTCAAGCTGGGCCATCTGCCTTCGCTGTGTCATTCCTCCGGCCATAAAGACGCATGAAAGGAACATGTGTCTTCCGCAAGGCTTGGGAACTAGAGGGTCAAGGAGCGAACAGTTACCTGCTCGCTGACTACGTGAGGGCAAGAAACAAAATGGATGCCGTATCTAAAATGGAACCCGAGGGTTTAGATGAAGAACGCGTAATATTAGACGAACCCTGGCAGGTAGTGTAGCGAAATTTCGCACACTTGCCGAACTCGTCATTTGCGGTTCGTAGATACCAAACTCGTCCATATTTGGCAATGCCCAGAACATCGTAATAATTTTTACGAACCTCAGAGGGAGGGAGGTAACTCAAGCAAGAGCAATAGTAATATAGAGTCTATTTCTTTCAGATAAGAGTATTCTGCAGTATAACGAATCTCCATTAGAAGAGGGGCAATAACTTGGGAAATTCTGGTAGGACAAGTTTGGTTATTATTTATAAGAGTGTACAGTTCAAAGGTGGGTAGTTGTTTATGTTCTCTCCCATTCTGTGTATTAGGCACCCGAGAAGTACAGACAGCAAGACTTCCTACATAGTGCAGTCTGAAGGGTGGCAGAAGATTTCAAGTTGTCTCTTTTCTTATCCACTTCCCCTTTTCCCTTCTGCTAGTGGCGTTGCCTGTCAGGCGGGGTCACTGGTGGAGGGGTGATTGGGTACAGCTTCTGAACTGTTCCTGTGAGAGGACTTCAGGCCTTCGTGACAGATTGA